>NW_026775572.1:60526133-61726133 GCF_030987335.1 Cornus florida | reverse complement strand
ATTTAGGTCTAATCTAGCATATGTATAGGGATGGAGGCTGATTCACTTCCCTAGTCTCCTCTTCTTAATCTTTTCATCCTAAATTCCTTGCAAATTAGTGTTTTATGCACTTTGAATTCCTAATTTAAGTGACAACAAACAAAACCTCTATGAACACCCCTTCATCATCCTAAGAATGACTCTAGACACTTAGGTTGCCTTAGACTAGCGCAGTCCCAGTGGTTCGACTTACCCAACCAATAGCCCTATTTTACAATGATTCGTGCTATTGCAAAGGTTGATGTTAATTGACCAACCGATCACCCTCTTCATACCTGCCCACCAAAACTGCCACTTCATATCTTGATACATCTTATCGCCTCCTGGATGAACAGAGAACTCAGAGTGATGAGTCTTAGTCATCACATCCTTCCTCAAACCATCAGCAGAAGGTACCACTAACCGTCCCTTGTACCTTAAACCTCCATCAGCCCCAACATAGTAGAATGGAACCTCTCCGGAAGCTATCTCTGCGACCTTGTCGACACACTATTGATCGGTGAGTTGTGCTTGTAAAACCTTGCGAATGATGGAAGGTGTAACCACCATGCAAGCCATAAAAGCGTCTAACAACTCATCTACATTCTTCAAAGTATTCCACTCAGTAGTGAATGGAGCATAAAGACTACCAACAGGTCGGCGACTAAGTGCATCCGCCACCACATTCGCTTTCCCTGGATGGTACTGTATAGAAAAATGATAGTCTTTTACAAACTCCAACCATCTGGCTGTCTCATATTCAGCTCCCGCTGAGTGAACAAGTACTGCAGACTCTTGTGATCACTGAATAATCTGAAGGACTCACCTAACAGATAATGCCTCCAAATACGCAAGGCAAAAACCACTGCTGCCAACTCCAAATCATGTGTTGGATAATTAAACTCATGAGGCTTAAGTTTCCGAGATCCATAAGAAATCAGTCACTCCTCCTGCATCAATACACATCCAAGACCCTGTAACGAAGCATCCGTGTAAACAAGATACTCTATCCCGCTCTGCGGAGTAGCCAGAACCGGTGCAGAAGTCAGCTTCCTTTTCAGCTCATCAAAAGCTCGCTGACAGTGTTCATCCCACACGAACTGTACACCCTTCCTGGTCAGATGAGTGGGTGGTCCTGCTATCTTGGAGAACCCCTGGATGAATCTCCTGTAATATCCTGCCAGACCGAGAAAACTTCGAATCTCAGTAGGTGATGTAGGCTGTCCCCACTCAACCACCGCTGAAACCTTGGCCGGATCCACTGCTATCCCCTTTTCTGACACCACGTGACCCAGAAATTTCACCTCCCGCTGCCAAAATTCACACTTCTCGAACTTGGCATATAACTGGTGCTCACGAAGCGTCTGCAAGACTATGCGAAGATGTCTAGCATGATCGTCCTCCGACCGAGAATAGATCAAGATGTCATCAATAAAGACAATAACAAACTGATCCAAATAAGCCCGGAAGACTCTATTCATGAAGTCCATGAACACTGCAGGTGCATTAGTTGTCCCAAACGGCATAACACGAAACTCATAAGAACCATATCTCGTGAGAAATGCTATCTTAGGAATATCCTGCTCCCTAACCCTCAGCTGATGATACCCAGAACGCAGATCAATCTTGGAGAAGTATGTGGCTCCCCTTAACTGATCAAACAAGTCATCAATCCTGGGCAAAGGATACTTGTTACGAATCGTAACCTTGTTCAACTCCCTGTAATCTATACATAGACGAAGCGAACCATCCTTTTTCTTTACAAATAGAACCGGTGCTCCCCAAGGTGATGTACTCCTATGAATAAAACCCTGGCTGAGTAACTGCTGAATCTGATCCCTCAGCTCTCTCATCTCTACCGGTGCCATTCTATAGGGTGCCCTAGCAATAGGAGCAATGCCTGGAGCTAAGTCTATCACAAAATCGATCTCGCGACTAGGTGGCAACCCTGGAATCTCCTGAAATACATCCGGGAAATCATATACAATTGGTATGTTATCCAATGACACAGTAATCCCCTCATCCTTTTTCTCCTCCACATGGAACAAATAGGTGCTACTGCCTCCTTTAGAACGTGGCATAGCTACTACATGCATATCCTGACCAGGTATGGTAAAAATAATAGATCTATCAAAACAATCAACTTGGGCATGGTAGTAAGACAACCAATCCATCCCAAGTATCACATCATAAGTGTGCATGTCCAGGACCAATAGATTGGCTAGAAATCTGAGTCTGCCAATATCTAGTGTCACAGGCCCATCACTCTCATATATAATAGTTGTATCACCTAATGGTGTAGAAATACCCTGAGGTCTAGCGCATACCCTCGTCTTTATCCCAGATAAAGCAACAAAAGTCCTAGCTACAAATGAGTGTGTAGCACCTGTATCAAATAAAACACGTCCATGCAAACCATGAATAGGAAACTTACCCTCAATAATCTGAGGTGCTTGAACATCCTGTGGCATGGGGTTATACACCCTGCCATAATGCAACTGCTGTGATGCATGTCCCTTAGTATGCGGCGGTGCCGGTAAAGCCAGATGTGTCTGTCCCTGAATCCGTGGAACCTGTGGAGCTGGTAGAGGCACTGGTGCCCTTTGTCCCTGCTGCACATACTGTCCCTGTCCCTGTCCTGCTTTAGGACACTGCCTGGTGGTATGACCATACTCTCCACAAGTGTAACAACTACCCTGGAAAATACCAAATGGCCTCCTCTGTCGGTTAGCCTGTGGCTGACCCTGTCTTGCCTGTGGTCCCCCATTCTGTTGCCTCTGAATAGGTGCCCCATTCCGATGAGCATCTGAACCACCCTTGTGCTTCTTCCAAGGCTGTTGGCCCTGGAACTTGCCTTTGTCATTCTGCCGGTGACCATTGCCATTCCCCTTTTTAGCTGACTGGTTAGTAGAGTCTTTATCACCCCACTTCTCACCACGAGCCTGTCTGATGTCCACAGTCAACTGATACTGTTGTAGAGCGGCGTCTACCACCTGAGCATAGGTAGTATAGGCTGGACTACCTATAATAGCTCTTTTGATAGACCACATCAGTCCCTTAACGAAACTGTTATGCTTCTTCTCCTCTATATCCACCTCCTCCGGTGCAAAGAGAGACAAGCGTGTGAACTGCTGCTCATACTCCGCCACTGTCAAGTTTCTCTGCTGTAGATTTAGAAACTCGGTCTTCATAGCTGTCCTGACCGCATAGGGAAAATATTTCTCATCAAAGTGAGCACTGAACTCATCATAAGACAATGTCATCCTCTCCTCTGAGGTGGTAACTGACTCCCACCACTGTAGTGCATCCCCAACTAGCTTGAAAGTAGCAAGCATCTGCTTTTGAACCTCCGTGCACTGAACCAAACAAAGATGATGCTCAATGTCCTGTTTCCACTGGTGAGCTGTTCTCGCATCAGTTGAGCCTGAGAACACAGGTGGACTCCCCTTTGTGAAAGAGCTCCTAGCCTTTCCCCAAGAATCCGTCTGAACCACTGGTACTGGTAGCGGTGCCAGCTGTACCTGAGGCTGATTCCGAAGTGCAACTGTTACCCCAGCTTCTATAACCCAAGCAATGAGGTCATTAAGGTGTGGAGGAATCTCTGGATCTCTGTCCCAACCCTGAGTCTATTGAACTTCCTCCTGCTCCTCCTGAAACCCTGGCATTTGCTGCTCTTCTTCCATTTGCCGACGTTCTAGACGTTCCTGCTGTCTACGTGCCGCTCTCCTCTGTCGATTGTTCATATTCTGTCCTCTTCCAGTGTTAACCATGTTGTTAACATAGAAAGACAAACATCAGTACGAGTTTAAACGAACCGTAAAAGAATTCAACGAATCCTAAACATAAGCTCTATATAAAAAAAAACGTTACGCGGAAGTCTTAATACGAAACGTCCTAGAGACACTTGAACCTGGAGTGCTCTGATACCAACTGTGATACCCCTCGGATCCGAGACACGGGTTGATTAGGCCCAGGCCCAAACCCGAGGGAATATCAAACAATTAAAGTATTTTAAAACGAACACAGATGACAAAAAGAACAATAAAGATAGAATAAAACTGAAAGAAACATTAATTATAAAATCCTCCATGTATAACTGAAAATTGAAACTCCAATCCTCCAAAACTTCAAGGTTACAACTTGGGAATCCACTGATGGACCCCTAACCAAAAGTTCAACTGAAACTGAAAACTGAAAATAGATAATGCTAGAAATATCGAGAGAAGTCCTACGTAATCAGATGAAGGTGAGACTGTCCTCGACAAGCACGATCAAGCTCTAAAGCTGGAACCGTCCTGTACCTGAAAAGAATAATGAAGGAGTGGGTCAGGCCCACGAGCAAATTCTAATCTAACTGCAATCCATACAGTGACCCGATACGCAGATACACCGTAGACACCTCATAATATCTATCTAGTCCATACGTATAAATATATCCACACTAAGGGACATTCACTAGTCTATAATAGGGGTCTCAACCTGAATAGAAGGCAACATGCGAATACGCACCCAAAGGTGGGCATGAGTACCTAGACCTAACAGAGTACACCTCAACCTATTATAACCAGCTACGCATCCACTGCATATACGCACCCTAACCAATGAGACTGAGACTCAAGCTCAACTTGTGGTACCATAAACATATATATAAAGTCCGTCCAAATCCAGGGTAAGCAGTTCAACTATTTATTAAACTAACATACAATAAACCACCTAGTTAGTCACTCAACTTATTCAGTTGATATGACTTAACTACCATCCGTTAATCCAAGAAGTCATCCAACTTGGTTACAGCTGATCTGACTTAGTCACAATTAGGATTCGATATCTTTCAATCCATTCCATTAATCCATTAGGTTAGGTTTATACGTTTTGAGCTAAACCGTCCCTAGTATGTCACCGTCCCATACCGGTACATACAATCCTCCATATCCAGGTAAATTACAACATATATAACAGTTTAATAATTTACAGACCCAAAAACCACCATCCAAACAATTGCAGAAAAATATTTAAAGCTTCAGCAATTTAAATCCAAGCATTTAACCATATAGTTGCAGGAGACGATTTAACAAATCAACAACTAACATCCAGAGCATGCATAAACCAAATTTAATATGTCAGGGACTCCATCATGCATGTGAATAGGTTAAATAATCCTATTATTATCCAATAAATTGCTAAAACAATTTCAAAAGATTGTTTAATATTTCGGCAATTTAAATCCAAGCATTAACCATATAGTTGCAGGAAACGATTTAATAATTCAGCAACTAGCCTCCTAAGCATGCATAGATCAAAATTAATAATTAAATGACCTTATCATGCACTTGAATGCATTCTAAAACAAGTTTTATAAACACATTATATTCCATCAAATTGCTGAAATTAAATTCAACAATTAAGTCAACTTCCATTTGTTAAGTGCCATAATTTTTACACTGTTTGTCCCGACAATTTAGAATTAAACTTTAATCAATTTAGGATCTGAATAACACTTAAAATTCATTCCTTAATCCCTCTGTAAAGTTCCAAATTCACTCAAATAGTCTCCATGCTCCAACAGTGAACATAGTACGTAGAAAATTAAAAAAAAAAAACTTAAAATAAATCAAAAATAAAAAGGGAGCCTGCTCCAAAATTTGGAGCAGGCTCTTTTTCCAGCCTAGAGCCGGCTCTAGGACTCCTTAGAGCCGGCTCTACTTTGTTGTGGGAGCCGGCTCCCACTTCTATGGAGCCGGCCCTCACCTCCTTTGAGAGCCTTCGTCCCCGGTGCGTCGTTTCAGCTCTTGTGCTCCTTCTCCGGCTTATTCCTAACACTCTGTTAGTTTTTAAAACCAAACTTAGGTGTCATATTAATACCCAGTAGCATCCCAATGGCTTGATAACAACAATTAAAATCAATTACAGAGGTTAAATTTGCTACCGAACTAACCCGCGTTAGGAACAAAACTGAAACTATAATTCTATTCCAACCTCTCTGTTTCTCTTCACAAAACTGATCTTAGGAGTCTTATATCATCCCATTAACATCCCCAGGGTTTGTTTACAGAAGATAGAAGCAAGAATCGTAACTAAAATCTCAACAGATTTTAATATGCTTAAATGAACAGAACTGGGAGCAACAATACACGAACTGTAAATAGATTTGAAATCAATGCAAACAAATCATCAACAAACATACATTAAACACATAAGTTTCATTTACTAATTAGTTAATCCCTAGAGACTATCTAGGTGCACAGAACACGAGCCAAAGAGAAGGAGAAAGAGAAGAACTTGCCTGTAGTTTTCGACTCAAAATTTGTCGTCGTCGTCCTAACTTCCGGCAACCACAGACTACCTTCTAGCCTTCTCTGGTTCTGGTCTAATCCACCAAAATCCTCCCTTGGTACTCACTGTTCTTCTCCTTGACAATTTTTACAGGGCCTCCATTCACAACCCTCTGTGCTAAGAACTTACTTCATGTTTATGTAATCTGATTTATGGTTGTAAACCATAGGCTAAAGCATAATGGTTGTATTTATAGGTTTAGCTCTCAAACCCTAATCCTTGTAATTTTAGAGGCAGGGCCCTAATCTTAATCCTAGTCGACCCATAAACAAAACCTATGATTAAATTAAAAAATCACGTAACTTAATTTTAACAATTATAATAAGTTAATTACCTAAGTTTAAAACAGTGAATTACAAATAATACAATTAATAATTTACAAAAATAGACACAACAATTTAAAACCAATTTAATTTCAAATAACCAATTAAACAAATGAAAAACAATTAAAGAAATAAAAAATGCGATAAAGACAATAAAATAAATAAAAATGCAATACAATAAATAAAAATGCAATACAATAAATATTAAAAATGCCGAGACTATCCTTTTTAAAATTAGGAGTATTACATATGTGGAGCTCACCAAGCCGGCATAAAGATGAGATGGTTGATACGCCGATATGGATATTATTGGCCTGGAATGAGAAAAGATTGTATGACTTATGCAAAAGGTTGTATAGACTGTCAAAAGCATGGTCCAATGCAGTGGGTTCCAGCAATAGAAATGCAATTATTAGTTAAACCATGGCCTTTCAGAGGTTGGGCCATGGATCTAATCGGTAAGATTAATCCTCCTTCATCAAAAGGTCATCATTGGATTATTTTAGCTACCGATTATTTTACTAAGTGGGTTGAAGCCGAGGAATATGTTTTAGTAACTCATAACACGGTGATACAGTTTCTAGAGCGACATATCTTTCACCGATTTGGCTTACCAGAAACAATTGTTGCCGATAATGGATCTGTGTTTCGAGCAAATGAAGTATTACAACTCGGCATTGATCTGCAAGTAAAAATGGTAACTTCCACACCATATTATGCTCAAGGGAATGGCCAAGCAGAGGCTTCAAATAAAGTTGTTATTGAAATTATTGAGAAAATGATAAAAGACAAGCTGAGGCGTTGGCATAAAACCCTTTCAGAAGCTTTGTGGGCTTATAGAAATTCGAAGCGGACAAGTACTGGGACACCTCCTTATCGGCTTACATTTGGTCATGATGTCGTGCTGCCGATGGAGTTAAATGTAAAATCGGCAAAAGTAGCTTTATAACACAATCTAATACCTGCCGATTACAATGAAGCTATGCTTGCCGAGTTGGAAGACTTGGATGAAGTTCAGAAATTTGCTTTAGACCACCTTATGATCCATAAAGCAAAGGTAATGAAGGCTTATAATAAAAGGGTGAAGTTCAAATCATATGCAAAGGGTGACATGGTTTGGCAAACAATTCCTCCACCTGGAAAGATAGATAGAACTTATGGCAAATGGTCACCTACTTGGAAAGGACCATATATAGTCCATCAAGTATTACATGGAGGTGCTTATAAATTGAAGGATTTGGATGGTGAGGTGCATGAAAGGCCAATAAATGGAAGATATCTGAAAAAATATCAACCCACTATTTTTGAACTTGTGGAGGACAAGAAAGCCTCTAAGAAGTCAAATGTAGAGGGTCAGTGTTTAGTTTAAGCCATCTATTTTAGTTGTTTGCAAATGTGTTGAGCGGCACTATAGTGCATAATAATTTTGTTACAATGGGTGTAGTTAAATTTTGGAAGCCGAAGGGTTAAAACGGCTATCAAAATTGGGGGGCATTGTTGACACCCATTTTGGTAATTACATAGGCATTAACATGGCAATAAGCGTTGGTTTGAAATGGAACATTCTCGACAAAATTACTTAGCAGTGACGTGGCTATAATTTGGGCTGAAATGGGTTTATATTGTTTACGTGGATTAAAATGCATGCTAAGGTTGGAGAAGCCTTTGAATTGATTAGTGGACAAGGTCAAAAGCTAGTATTTATCTTTTAGATAAGTTTAGTTATATAATTTTAATATATATCAATTAGTTTATGTTAGTTAAATGGTGATAATTATCTCTAGGATTAGTTTATTTTGAATTTAAATTCAGTGATGAGATAAAGTTTTATTGTAATTAGAATACTTATTAGTAGGAGTTTGTTTCTAATAATTTCTATAAATAAACAAAAAGACATGCTGAGATAAAGGTTCAGCACCTTCAGAATCATTATTATTATTTGTTTGCCTTCTCAAGCTTTTCCGAGAATAGCATCCTTATTATTTCTTCTTTCTATCTCTCTATCTCTATATCTATCTCAATCTCTCGATCTCTATCTCTCTCTTCTCAATCTTTCTTTCTATTTCTTTCTATATCTGTTTCTCCATTTTTCTATTCTCTTAACGTTACTATAATTTGTTCATTGAAAAGTCCTTTTAACTAAGACAATTCTAAACTCAAAGAGGAATTTTTATTGTTCCCTTTTTTCCTCGCAATCACCTAAAAGTCAACTTTCTCAAATGGACTATAGTTGATAATTTACAATTGAACCATATATTTAATTCTGACACACCGATTTACATCAAATTAAGATCAGATCTTAGGAATCCATTTTAGATTCAACACCAAAAATGTTGACAAAAGATCTACAATTTGGTCAGTGGAAAAGCTTTCCAATTCCCACTTGAACCATTGACAATCCCCAACAAGTAACATGTTTGTCCGGGTCTTACTACGTCACTCGTAACGAATGATAGACAATTTTGTTGAAAATTTACAAAGTGACAAAATGGTAATAGAATCGTCAATTCTTATTTGGTCCAACAAAGTGAGAAAATGGTACTATAATCGTCAGTGTCACACGGCACGAAGGAGCCGCCAATGTAGACTACATATATATATATATATATATATATATATATATATAGTAACAGCGTTCTGTGGACCCCACGTTCATACCTAGCAATTGTAAGAGACTATCAAAGCCATTAGTGTCTTAACGTTATGCATCTATCTATTTTGCCTCTGCGTGTGTGTATAAATATATATAGTACTTCTTATAATATAGCAAAGAGCTCTGAACTGTCACACAAATAATTTGGCGGAGAGAGAAAGATGAGCAACAAGGAAGCAGTCGCAATGACAGAGTCATATCCGATGAAAGGTGGAGATGGCACTTACAGCTACACCAAGAACTCCACCTATCAGGTACTAAATTATGTGTGTATATCAGCATCTGATTATTTTGTTGAATAGGTACTCTTGTTCTATAAATTATTAGATTTGCCAAGGCTTATGGTGGTGATGAATTTAACATTTCACTCAATTGGGTGACTTATTCACCCCAATAAACATAATTCTTTCAGTAATTCGTAACGGAAAAGAATCTTATATTTTTTGACATAGAAGTATTCAAATTCCAAAAACAGGAAAAAAAAAATATTCAGAAATCTGTATCCATACATTTTGCTCCCTAAATGGAAAATGTAAAACAGATACTGATAAACCAAATAAACTGATGGCTGAAGTATAAATCTTGAATTTGGGTTTTCTTTTTTTCTTTTCTTTTATGATTAGTGTGTGGTGGTTGTGTTGAAGCTCATTTTGTACTTGGTTGTTGAAATTACTAAATCAGTTTGTGAGTTAGTACTGTTCTTTGTTGTCTATCAGTTCATGTTTTGCTAAACCTGGCAATGGAATACTTTGGTGGTTTTTTTTTTTTAGTTGGTACTCCCACACACGTCCCTCCATTTAAGCTTGAACCTTTGACCTTTTTTTTTTTTTTTTTGAGAGATAAGAGCCTAGTACTGCTAGGCCACTAACCCATTAATCTGACAATAGGATACTTGAACATGCATTATCCTTTATTTTCCATCTTCTGGGGAAGATACTTGAATAGGCCATAAAAATGGCAACTGTTGCTTCAAACATGAGGTATACATACATTACAGAATCAATTCAACCATAATTTGCAAATTTCAGTAATTTGCAAATTAGTTGGTTCTCTATCATGTTAAAGGCTATATTGGTATGTTCAGCCATCAGATACACTAACCTATAGATATTGGAAAGCAACTAAATATTCACAATTTTTCATACTAATCTATTATTTCCTAGGATACGATGATATTCTATCATACATAGTCCAAGATGAGTATTTCCTTTGTTTTTGGATAATCCATATTAAAACAAACATAACAGAATGGTTTTATGAATAATTATAAAGAGAACGTGAATTTTAGATATATATGTGAGGTGGATGTCCAACAGATATGTCAAAGACATGTTCAATATTATACCCAGGTTTTCATCCTCATTTTAAAATAGTTCTATTATGGATGCCCTTCTCCCAATTTGAATAGCATATTTCAAGAACTATAGCAGAAATGAGCTCGTATATTGAAAGGGGGGGAATTTTTTTTAATGAATCATAGATTTTTCAATATGGTAATACCATCCGGTACAACAGATTCAGTCATGACATATAACTAGGTTTCGCCATCTTTGAAGTGGAATCAAGTAGTTTTTACTAGTCCATGCACTAATTGGATTTGTTAATGATGATCAAAGCATTCCGAATCTGATAGCAATGACAATGATGATTATAGCAACAAGAGCAGTAACATCTTTTTTCGATTTTACAGCAAGAATCTGCAAATTATGCTCAAGAAATGATCGATGAAGCAATTGCAAAGAAGCTCGACATAAAAAGCCTCATTTCTAATTCAAGCACATTGTGCATAGCAGATTTGGGATGTTCTGTCGGGCCAAATACCTTCATTGCCATGCAAAATGTACTTGAAGCCATGGAAAAAAAGTGTCTTTCCCAAAGCAATGCTTCTAAAGCACCCAAATTCCAAGTGTTCTTCAACGATCATGCAGCCAATGATTTCAATGCACTTTTTGCATCCCTCCCTCATGATAGGCAATACTTTGCTGCTGGAGTGCCAGGTTCTTTTCATGGCCGCTTATTCCCGGAGTCCTCTCTCCATTTTGTGTATTCCTCCACTGCACTCCAATGGCTTTCTAAGTTGCCTGAAGAGTTGCTCGACAAAAACTCACGAGCATGGAACAAGGGGAGAATTTACTACACAAGTGCGTCGGAAGAAGTAGCAAATGCTTATGCAGCTCAATTTACAAAAGACATGAAGAACTTTCTGAATGCTAGAGCTAAAGAGATTGTGGCTGGAGGGATGATGGTGGTGCTCATGCCTGGTCTTTCGGATGATATCCATTATTCTCAGCGGTCAGCAGGTCTGCTGATTGATTTCATTGGGTCTACACTCATGGATATGGTGAATGAGGTGAGTCAATGTTTAGCTTTTCAAATTGAAGTCCAAAAAAATAATATCTACCAATTGACATCTAAAATAATGGGAAAACCTTTGCTAACTAATGGTGGGGATTATTGGCAATTAACTCGTCAATGATTTTGAAATTACTGAATATACAATCACATTAAAATCATAAAACGACAGGTTTTGTTCTATTCAGTGTTGCACTGATACAGCAGGAATATGCATTCTGCATTACATTTTGATAAATCTATGTTGCACTTGAATCATATTTCCATTGTAATTCTGTGTACACCTTAATGCGTACCACTCTTATAGGGATTAGTCAGTGAAGCTCAAGTGGATTCATTTAACATTCCTGTGTATTGTCCCTCCCCCAAGGAGATTGCACGGCTTGTAGAAGAAAACGGGTGTTTCAGCATTGAGAGAATGCAGATGATGGATTCAAGGTCAAAGAGGAATGCCCCACTTGTTGATGCGCACACATTTATAATGCACCTAAGAGCTGCCATGGAAGGAGTTTTCACCAAACATTTTGGAAGCGAGATTGTTGGCGAAATGTTTGACAGAGTTTCTCAAAAAAGTGCAGAGGTTTCCTGCCTGCTGGACAAAGGCTACAATGAAAGAGAAAGAAATCAAGTATTTTTTGTTTTGAAGCATAAATGATGTGAGTTGGGATGGTATTGGCCTCATTATAAGGGTAATTTACATGTCGTTGCTATCTTATTCCCCTCTTCTTCTTTTTTTTCTTTTTTTTTTTTTTATTGTACTTGGATAAATAATATAATGTTATTCAAGAAAAAATTAAAAAATAAAAAATAATAATAATAATAATAATTAAAAAAAAAAAAAAAGGAATAATCAATAAGAAAATGGTTTAAACTCAAGCGTGGGACTTATTTATTGTCAACAATCAATAAGAAATTTAGATTTTGTGCTGAAATCCAGAAATTGACAGATTTTGAATTTGATTCTGACAAGAAGATAACTATTTACCCTATTACATAATTTCCCAAAGGCTCTGCAAGAACCCTTTTGCTTGGACAATGTTATGTTATGCTGACTGATTAATTGAATACACTGTGATGTACTTCTGCAGTGACAAGCATCACCAAGATAAATCATATTTGCTTTCTCAGCAGTTACATCCTGCCTTTTTTATATAGATTATGGGACTTGAAGACCTAATAGATATGTAAAATAAGCCTATCTAGGAAAAGGAACTGATATTGGCACTCCAAGAGGAGTCTTAGGCACTGACTATGATATTTGGATTTAAGCAGTGGAGTGTCTCAGAATGTTTCCTTGGAGCCCCATATATCTTCCATGAACAAATGTTTTGGACATCTACTCTAATTTATGTAGTAATATTTCTTTTTTCTGTTATTCCATTTAGGGCTTGTTTGGTGTGCAATAATGAAATGGAATGGAATAGGAATGAAGCTAGGAATGGAATGAGAAGGGAATGGAATGGGAATGATGATTCTCGTTCTCTTATTTGGTTGCAAATTGCAAATATGGAATGTGTAAAAATAAAATGATGATTTCCATTTCCTTATTTGGTTGGACAAAAAATTAAAATGAAATGAATTTATATTGTTTTCTTCAAATTAACTTTATGATAGAAAAATAAATAAATAAATAAAAACTTAACTAAAAAGTTAACATCCTAAAGAAATTTTTTCCAATCCAGTGATAAGAAAGAGGCCTGGAATACATGGGAGAACCGGCCGGGCAGAGGAAAGTCCTCCGTAATACCATTGGGTTAAAGGTTCTGTAGACTGTAGTTTGGATACCGGGTAGAGCATTCAAGAGAGAAAACTGGTGGGGCAGAGAGAGAGAAAAAGAGATTGGGTGAAGCCATTAAATTAAAAAGATACCATAGAACGGTAAAAAAATGGAAACGCTATCGGTGGGAATTGAACCCCTTTTGAATTGTCAGCAAGATGGCGGTGAACTGATGGTGAGCATAAAGGACGGGTTGATGAGACTGATGGCGAGCAGAAAGGACAGCAGCTCTGACAGTTGTATTGTCGACGGTGAAGCTTTTAAGTATGCTTGGAGAATGCCGACAATGGACAAGGACGGCAGCCAGAGAGCTCCACAACGGTGACCAAATTTCTATTCAACAATGAGTTGGGTTGGGTTGTGTGTTCTTGTATGTTTCACTGTTGATAAAGGAGATGATGGTGGCAGCAAGAAAGAAGGCTAGATTGTTGTGGTGGGTTTGTAATTTATTAGGTTTTATTTTTTAATATTTTTTTTAGTTTGTATTTTTTTTAAGTAGGAATGGAATAGACATTCTTTTTGTCAAAAGGTGGAATGATTTTGATGGAATAACCAAAATGGTAAAGAATGACATTCTAAGTTTAAAATTAGACACCAAACACAAGAATGGTGATAATAATAGAGTAAATAAAAACTGATTTTTATTTCATAAAAATGATTTTTAAGAAAATCAATGTAAGTAAAATTATATATATTTTATTTCATAGAGGCGACTTTTACGAAAGCATATTTTATTTCATAAAGATGGTTTTTAAGAAAACCAAAGCAAAGTAAAAATAGATATTTATTTCATTATAAGTGGTTCCTAAGAGAACCAAAGTGAGTAAAACAGATATAATTTCATGGTTTTAAGAAAACTAAATAAGCCACTTAAATTGTTTTAAAGATATTAAAAGAAAAGAAATTTATTTCTTTTGGGTAAAACTTGAATTATCTAGAGAATACTAGTCTTATTTTTTTTTTAAGAAAATATGATTTAAGATGGGTATTTATTTAGAAAATATTATTTTTAAGGAAGGATACTTTTTTGGAAAATACTAAATTTTCAAAAAAATAATGTCCACAGCACGATTATTTATTTAGGGTGATATGAATAAATATTACAACCTACCCTATAAAAAGGGTAGTCAGCCAATCCAAAAGGTAGACAAAAATTCTTAGCAAAGTTCATTCATCTTCTTGTACTAACTTGATCGTCGAAGACTCTTGGATAATATCGCACCAGTGCCTTTCTGATAACTTTTTCTCTTCTTTGTAGCTTCTTTGTAAGTTACGACGTCATTTTGGGTCGTGACAGAATCTTGCATCGTCAATTATTATGGTAAGTAATTTTCATGTAAAGTCTCACATAGTTTTGCTGTCATTTTCTATATATCTTCGTATATAATTGAATTGGGTCATTATATTGTTTGGAAAAAGGCATGGGTATTTTCGTCTCTTAATTAATTCTTTAGGTTAAAGGGATTTTGATAAAGTGAAATGATAATAATATCTTTTTACATATAAAAAATAATATGACATAATTAAAAAAAAAAAAAAGGATAAGTGAAAAATGGACCAAACCTAAACGCAATATAACTAAAATTAATCCTAAAATAACAAAGTCAACTGCGGCCAACTAACTTGGAAATTTACATGATATACAATCCTTAACAAAGCGTTTTCATTTTCTTAAATGTGGCCCTACCGATTGACAAAATTTTAGTACTTCGAACAATCGTCAACGTTACACGTCACATGAATCCGCCAATGGATACTAGTAACAGTGTAGGGTCTAAAGTCTCATCACAGTTTGAGATAGGGAAGAGAGAGAGAGAGGGTAAAAGGATAGAAATGAGCAAAGCCGACGCAAGCGCAGTTACGCAAGCGCAGTTCCAGAATCGTGTCCGATGAACGGTGGAGATGGCATTAATAGCTACACCAAGAACTCTATCTATCAAGTATATAATTACATGCTTCATAATATATATACACACACGTGTGCGCATATATGCTGATATAGATTTATGTGTCTATATAATTAGCATCTGGGTATTTAGTTGAAGAGTTTGTGGACTTCTAGGCTCGATTGGGATGGACGGATTTATAATAAATAAGGAATATATAGGTCCAACTTTTTACTTAGAAGTACGGCTTAAATTTTAGATTTAAAAGTTTTTTTATCTTTCAAAAAATATATATTAAATATATATATATAATAACAAGAAATTCATGTACTTATTTTGTTACCAACGAGACCGTGTAGTATAAATACATCTTTTGTATTTTCAAAAGTGAATGGTGAAAGTTCATTTAAAGGGACAAAGTCTGAAGATGCAAGACTTCGTTTCTTTTTTCTCTCTAGAATTCTTACCCTTCAATAGAATCCAAAAAATTCCCCCCTTCTTATCCACCAGACCATTACAATTATTATTGTTAACTGATTACATTGGGCCTATATTCAAAAGTTTTCTTCCTTCTGGGCCTAATCTTCCAATGGGCTTGATCTTCCTCGGTGGATCCTCTAGGTTTGGCCCATTCCGGGGTGCTTTGGTATGGGCCATACTTCAATTGTTCGACCCGATCCCGTTCCAGCGAACTATATCCAGCCCATGCCACTTGTTGCATCCTCAACTGCCCACATAATTACCCCTTATTGATTAGGGGGTAATTATTAGAGGCTGCTAATGATAACCTGATGGCTCGAAAAGATCGCGTGGGGGAATGGACGGTTAGATTTAGGGGTCGGCGTTTCGAGATTCAAAAAACTCATCACTTTCCTGACTCCTCGGCCCTTGAGCTCACCTTGTCTTTATAAGCTTCATAGATGTTCCATCGATCCTCTTTACCGTCTCCATCTCACTTTCTGTTGTTCAAATCCTCTCCGGCGATCTCTTGCAAAAGATCCTCCTTCCAGTGGCCTTGCAGTACTTTTTGCCGTTCTCACTCTCTGAGGTTAGTTTCATTTGCATTTTTCTTTTGGAAGACTTCTTTCTCCTCCTCGAAATCGTCATTCATTCTCACCATGACAGTAGATCTAGACGTTCTTCGCATGAAACTTCACCTCCCTGACGATGTAGAAATTAGAAATTGCCCCCGAGAGGTGAATATTAGAACCGATGCTGGCCTTCTTCCCGGCGAGGTCCTGTTTTCACTCCTCCATCTTAATCTCCTTAGGTTTCCTTTGCATCCCTTCTTTTGCTATGTTTTCAACAAGCTAAATCTTTCCCCTTTGCAAGTAAACCCAAATTTCCTTAGGATTTTGTCTGTTATGCTACTCCTGATTCGTGACAGAGGTCTGGATCTGGACCTCGTAAATCTTCTCCTCTGTTACAAGGTTAGCAAGATCAGAACTGATGAACGATTTTACTACTTTTTCCCCATTGAGAAGAGGTCCATCTACACGGATAAAATCAAATCCAAGAAGGGTTGGAGGAAAAATATAATTGGGGTTAGGGGGGCTTGGTTCTCTCCAGCTGCAGAGGATTTCCCTATCCCGAGCACTTTTGGAGAGTGCTCTGTCTCTTTTTACAAGAAATATAAAAACCATAAGAGTGACTGTCCTTGCGAGATTTGCATTCCTCGTTTTTGTACTTTCTTGTGCCATTCCTTAGGCATTCCTTGTGATGATTTGAGCTACGGTGTGTGCAGGGATAGGGATAACTACCTGAAGCAGTACGTTCTGACCAACGTTCCCTCCTGCTCGAACCTCCTCACCTCAGACAATCTCCTCGATATCTCAGTCCTCGGCAAGACAATGAGCCAACTCCAGATCCCTTCCTTCGGCAGGAAGAAAACTGCCCCCAGGCCTATTATCACCCCTGCATCAAATTCTTCACCAGCTTCAGCATCTTCCTCTGCTACCCTTTCTGATACCACTCCTTCCACCAATCCATCCGTGACGGCTGCTGACCCGGTCGCTAACACAGGGACCGCCAGTCCGAACGTTACCCCTTCTGCAGCAATCCTCCTGGTTCTACTACTGCTTCCGCACGGGAAAAGGCAAGAGGAAAAAGGCACCAACCTAATAGTGCCCTCAGCATCGATGATGTTCCTTTGTCTCAGAGGGTTAGACCCTCTGGGCCGAACGTGATATCCCTAGCGAGACCTCCTCAGACTAGGCCCCCTACCCCTTCTGGGCATGCCTCCGCTTCAGGAACGGCGCCATGGAACCCTCGCTCTATTCGAACAGACGGATCGTCTGTTAAACCGACCGAGACCATGTTCAAAGATGGTCAGACCACAATGGCTTACTACAGGAGCATGTGGACTCCCAAGGACATTGAGGTAGCCAAAGGTCTGTCTTAGAGGGAAGTATTCAGCCGATTTCCCTTATCCGCCATGGAGGTAACTTCTGCCCCTTAGTCAATAAGTCTTTACACAGTCTTTACACTTATTTTCTTCTAACCATCTGCTCGGCTTAACCAGTTGTCATGTATATCTCTACAGACCCTGTACAGGATGATAGCTATGCAGAAACAAGTTGAGCTTGTGAATGCCAAGGTCCGTGCGCTTTCTGACAGCCTTAATGCAGCAAACAAGGAGAACGATGATTTGGCTGCTCAGAAGACCGGGTTGATGGTTCAGCTTGGTAAGATTGAAAAGGAGAGGGATTCGTTGAGGAAGGAGACTGACTCTCTTTAGGATGAGAGGAATGCATTGCAGCTCGAAAAGAGTGTCTGGCATACCGAGCGGGAATCCCTTAAGGCTGAAAAGGAAGAACTGCTACGCCTTCTGAGTGATGAGCAATCCGCTCGGATGGCCTTTGAGAAAAGGGCCTTGGACGAGCGCAACGCTTTACTCGATACCATCAGTAGGGTAAATGGTGGTATGCTAGCTCTGTATGCTCGGTTTTCTAGAGTTGGAGCCCTCAGATATGCTCAGGGGTTCCGAGAGGGTTATGCCGATTGTGTTCCGGATGATGATCAGACCGGTTCTACCCCTGATAATGTTGACAAGGAACTGGATATTGACCCTCCTGGTGTTTATGCCGATCCAGACTCCACCGCTGCTGAGGGCATATTTGATGAATGCCAAGAGATTGCCTCTTCTCGGATCACTCCTACTCCTTCTGCTACTCTGACTTTGGATATTCTTCCTCTGTCCACCTTGACTCCATCTGTTATTACTGCTGAAGATAACCCTCAGCAGAATGATTCTTCCAACGCTATTGAGGGTAGGACTCAACAGAACGATTCTGTCATTCACCTCGACTCTCTATCTCGTGAGGATGGTGATACCAACAATAATAAGGAGACAGCCCAGCACCATCAAGAGGCTGACGAGGCAAACGCCTCTTAGTTAGAACTCTTTTTTTTTTTTTAATGTAATGACTTTTGTATATTTGCCATCTTTACACCTCATCTTTTTTGTAACTCTTTGAACTTTATTAATGAGATGGCCGACTTCTGATCGGCTTATAGTGCCAGCTGCCACTTAATATGCTCAGGCGCCTGGTGCTCGGCTAGAATGCCACTTGCCACTTGGCCCTCTCTTCTTTCTTTTTCTTTTTTCTTTTTTTTTAACAAGTGTTTGGCGTTCGGCTCATAATGCCAGCTGCCACTTACTTTGCTCAGGCGCCTGGCGCTTGACTAGAATGTCACTTGCTACTTGACCCTCTGTTTTTTTTTTCTTAGCAAGGGTTTGGCATTCAACTCATAGTGCCAGCTGCCACTTACTTTGCTCAGGCGCCTGGCGCTCGGCTAGAATGCCACTTGCCACTTGGCCCTCTTTTTTTTTCTTAGCAAGTGTTTGGCGTTCAGCTCATAGTGCCAGCTGCCACTTACTTTGCTCAGGCGCCTGGCGCTCGATTAGAATGCCACTTGCCACTTGGCCCTCTTTTTTTTTTCTTAGCAAGTGTTTGGCGTTCGGCTCATAGTGCTAGCTGCCACTTACTTTGCTCAGGCGCCTGGCGCTTGGCTAAAATGCCACTTGCCACTTGGCCCCCTTTTTTTTTTCTTAGCAAATGTTTGGCGTTCGGCTCATAGTGCCAGCTACCACTTACTTTGCTCATGCGCCTGGCGCTCGGCTAGAATGCCACTTACCACTTGGCCCTCTTTTTTTTTCTTAGCAAGTGTTTGGCGTTCGGCTTATAGTGCCAGCTGCCACTTACTTTGCTCAGGCGTCTGGCGCTCGGCTAGAATGCCACTTACCACTTGGCCCTCTTTTTTTTTTCTTAGCAAGTGTTTGGCGTTCGGCTCATAGTGCCAGCTGCCACTTACTTTGCTCAGGCGTCTGACGCTCGGCTAGAATGCCACTTGCCACTTGGCCCTCTCTTTTTTTTTCTTAGCAAGTGTTTGGCGTTCGGCTCATAGTGCCAGCTGCCACTTATTTTGCTCAGGCGCCTGGCGCTCGGCTAGAATGCCACTTGCCACTTGGCACTCTTTTTTTTTTCTTAGCAAGTGTTTGGCATTCGGCTCATAGTGCCAGCTGCCACTTACTTTGCTTAACCTTTTAAAGAGGAGTATAATCTTTATAAATCTCAAAAACTTGTACATTCGACTGTGTTCAATTGAAAATGAACAAAATTTAGTATTGAATCTCAACTTTTTATTGATAATACCTCTTCAGAGAAGTAGCATTCCAAGGCTTGTTAACCAGCCTTCCGGCCATGGTTTCTAAGGTATACGCCCCATTTCCTATGGCTTCTACAATTCTGTATGGGCCTTCCCATGGTGGCATAATCTTTTTTACTATCCCCACCTTCTTTTTCAGAACCAGATCACCTGGTCTAAAGTCTCTGTGCTTTACTTTCTTGTTATGGCTGTTCGCAAGCGTCTGCTGGTAGGATGCGAGCCTTACCGCTGCTGCATCTCTTTTTTCTTCTAGCAAATCGAGGTTAAACCTTAACATACTGTCATTATGCTCACGGTTCCATGCCAAGCTTCGAACAGTCGGAACTAAGTGCTCGACTGGTATAACTGCCTCGGTACCATACGCCATGGTGAATGGGCTTTCTCCGGTCGGTCGTCTTGGGGTCGTTCTGTAGGCCCATAGGACGTTCGGCAGTTCATCTAACCACCTTCTTTTCTTTTCTTCTAGCTTCTTCTTGATACAAGTAAAGATTATTCTATTTGTAATTTTCGCCTGTCCATTGGCCTATGGGTGACTTACTGCCGCCAGCTTTAGATTAATTCCATATTCCTCCTACAGCTCTCTTACTTGCTTACTGTCAAGGTTAGTCCCATTATCCATGACGATTGACCTCGGAATACCAAACCGGCAAATAATATTACTCCAAATGAATCGTCTCACATGAGTTTGAGTAACGCTCGGATATGGCTCTACTTCCACCCACTTAGTAAAGTAATCTGTAGCCAGCAGCACATACTTGTTCTGAGCTCTGGCAGTTGGTAGAGGACCAACTACATCCATCCTCCACTGTGCGAAAGGCCATGGTGTGGCCATTATGTGCAAGTCTTCAAGTTGTTGGTGAATCAGTGGTCCGAACCTTTAGCACTTATCGCACCTTCTGGACAATTCTTCCGAGTCTCGCGACATGTTCGGCCAGAAGTACCCTTGCGCCATTGCTTTATGCGCTAAAGATCTCCCCCCTGAGTGGTTTCCACATACACCTTCATGAATAGCTCGTAGTATTTGCCGAGCCTCTGTAGGGGTAACACACTTTAAGTATGGTCCGAAAAAAGATCTTCTGTACAACTGGTTATGCACTACGGCGTACTTCGCAGCATTCGCTTTGATTTTCCTAGCCTCATCTCTTTGCTCAGGCAGAGTACCATATCGGATGTAAGTTATGATCGGATCAATCCAACTTGGCTCATATGGAATAACATTCACTTGCCAAGGATCCGAGCCTGAAGGTTCTTCGAAAATGGATGGCTGGTTTAATATTCCCACTGGAATCACCCTTGCCAATGTTTCTCCAGAACCCGAGGCACTACATGCTAGCCAGTCGGCATCTTCATTATACTCCCTTGGAATTTGAATGAATTCAATTTTTTCAAAGTTTTTGGCCTCCCGCATAACAGCAGAACGATATGCTTCCATCATTTCATCCTTGGTTTCATACTCACCCCTCACTTGCCGAACAATTAACTGTGAGTCACTAAAAACATTCAAATTCCTGACCTTAAGCTCCTTGGCAAGCTTAATTCCTGCCAGCAACGCTTCATACTCTGCCTCATTGTTCGTGGCTCCAAATTCAAGCCAAAGCGCTTGGCTTAAGGCTGTACCTTCTGGCGTTTGCAATTTGATCCCAATGCCTGCACCCATCTGATTTGAGGATACATCAGCGAAGAGTTTCCATAAGCAACCACGAAGATCCTCCTCCACATCCTCTGAATCACATTCTAATAAAAAATCTGCCACCGCTTGCCCTTTGACTACTGTTCTAGGTTCGTATGTGATATCAAATGAGCTTAACTCTATGGCCCACTTTGTCATTCTTCCTGAGAGATCTGGTTTGTGCAGGATTATTCTGATAGGGAAAGTGGTTAGAACGATGATAGGATGGGATTCAAAATAATGCCTGAGTTTTCTTTTCGCATGCACTAGCGAGAGTATCACCCGCTCTGCCTTTGAATAACGTCTTTCGGCCTCAGTCATTGTCTTGCTAACATAGAACACTGGATATTGCTTCCCTTCTGCGTAGTGGATCAGAACGCCACTTGTCGCGATGCTAGATACTCCGAGATATAAAAACAGCTTTTCGCCCGATTCTGGAGCTGACAGTACCGGAAGGTTCTGCATATACTTTTTCAGAGCAGTTAACGCTATGTGTTGTTCATCCCCCCAAACCTGCCTGTCGTGGCTTCGTATTGTGTCAAAAAATGGTTTGCATCAATCTGCCAATTTGAAAATGAACCGGCTCAGTGCAGCAATCCGTCCCGTAAGTGTTTGCACTTCTTTGACTATCGTCAGCTCGGCATTCTTAGTCAGAGCATCTGCTTAGGCAGGGCTTGCCTCGATGCCTCTGAGATTAACCACATGCCCTAGGAATTGGCCTGAACGTACACCGAATGAGCACTTGGTCGGATTGAGCTTCATTCCATATCGCCTCAACACATCAAACACGTCTCGCAGATGCTTCACATGATCAGCTTTCTTCTTACTTTTTACCACTATGTCATCAATGTAAGCTTCCACTGTCTTCACTATTTGTTCCTTAAAAATTTTGCTAATAAGTCTTTGGTAAGTTGCTCCGGCGTTCTTCAGTCCGAATGGCATAACTTTGTAGCAATACGTCCCGCGTTCGGTAACGAAAGAAGTTTTTTCTTCATCAGCGGGGTCCATAGGGATCTGATTATAACCTGAATAAGCATCTAAAAAGGTCAAGCGTTCATATCCAGTAGTTGCATCCACCATCTGATCAATCTTTGGCAGCGGAAAGCTATCCTTCAGACAGGCTTTGTTTAAATTGGTAAAATCAATGCATACGTGCCATTTCCCATTTTTCTTCTGCACAACGACCACATTCGATAACCAGTCAGGGTAGTACACTTCTCTTACAAACCCCGCATCAAGCAGCTTGTCAACCTCCTCGGCAATAATTCGGTTGCGCTCGGGGGTAAACCGTCGCTGCTTCTGCTTTACAGGTTTGCATTGGGGTTAACGTATGGGAGCTTTCCCCTTTCCGGCATGTTTCAGTGTTACAGAATAACATTCTTTAGTTGCAACTTGGTTTCCATGAATGTCAATCACTTTGGTTCCGTCTGGCCCCAGGCATCTCATTACCTGATGCAGAGTGGAAGGAACACCTTGAACTCTGTGGATCCACCCTCTGCCCATCAGAAGATTGTAAGAGGGATGAATTTCAACAACCACAAAGGTTTCCATCAAAATCCTCTCGGCAGCATGTACCGCTACCTCCACTATACCGACGGGCTCCACTCGCTTTCCATCAAACCCTAGTAATGGATTATCGGTGGATTTCAACCGATCCTGTTTGATCTCGAGTCGATCGAATGTATCTCTTGGCATGATGTTCGCACTACTTCTAGGGTCAATTAGAACTCTGCGCACCAAGCATTTTGCCACTATCAAACTTACAACCAGCGGGTCCTCATGAGGGATCTGAACATGCAACAAGTCTGTTACATCAAACTTTATCTGCGTTGATGCGCTCTGTTGGTGCAGAGTGTTTACACTGCCTATCCTTCTCTTCATCCATGCCTAGCGAAGGCGTGTTCGAAGCAGTTCATCTGACTCCTCGGCAAGTTCTGGCCGACCGTGAATTGCATTGATTACTCGAACTGGTTGCGTGTTGTGAGAATTCGACTTCTGATTCTTCTTCACGTGCTCCATTGGTAGGTTCTGTTCCACCGCTGGTCCTTGAATATAACTTGCGAACTCCCCTCTGGCTATCAGCATCTCTACCTGTCTCCTTAGGTTCCTGCATTCGTTAGTCTAGTGGCCAAAATCAGAATGAAATGCACAGTGCTTAGACTGATCCCTCTGTTCGAGAGGTTGTCTGATTGGTAAAGGAGGTCGGAACTTATCTTTATTTTCTTGGTACAGTTTTGCTAAGGTAACTTTCAATGGAGTAACCAGCTCTTCCTTTCTGGGCCTCTTCTCAGATTTCCACGAGGAGCGTTGCGGCTGAACCTGTTTTTGCCTGATGTTTGCTTTAGTATTTTCTTCCGTGTATATGACGGATGTCTTCCGAGCGTTTGCCGCCTCTTCTTCTTCCAAGCGCACAAATCCATCGGCTCTTTCGTTAAGTTCATCCATAGTCTTCGGCGTGTTCACCACCAAACTTGTGTAGAATGGGGTGCCACAATTCATGGCCAGTATGAATACTTGAACTGCCATTGAAGGGTGACATTCAATAACCATGCTCTTGGTAAGGTTAAACCTGGTTAGGAAAGCCTGGAGACGCTCATCAGCATGTTGCTTCATTGTGAATAGGCTCGAAATATCTTTCGCTGGACGCTTGTTTCCATAGTATTGGCTTATGAACCGATCACACAAGCTTCGAAAACTATCCACTGAACCCCTCGGCAGGTTCTTGAACCAATTCAGAGCTGGTCCGGCTAGACTCGTAGGAAAGCACTTGCACATCAAAGAGTCATTCTTAGTGTTTAGAGCCATTTTCAACTGGATGTGATACACGTGATCGATCGGATCGGTCGTTCAGTCGAACAGAATGAAAACGGGCATGGAAAATTTCCTCGGACTCGGAGCATTCAGAATCTCATCAGTGAATGGTGAATCAACCGTTCGAGCTGCTGAACGGAGTGCTTCATTTTCCCTCTGGAACCCCGCGGTTACTCTCTGGTCTACTGATCTCCTCTCTGAGCTGTGATAGTCGAACGTCGTCATGGAAGGCCGATAGGTCGGATCGAATGACCTATCCTCAACAAAGTCTTTGCACCATGGAGGCATAGCTTTGTGACGATTCAACTATGTTGCTTCACCTCAGCTGAGCGTTTCTTGATGTGGATCAAAAGTCATTGCTTCGTTTCGCCTGATCTGCTCATGCCGTGGATCCATGTGAGTTGATCATTCACGATCATCAATAGGACGAAGATTTAGCGGCAAACTGTCTCGCCGGATTTCCTCGCGGTGAAGATCTACTAGATTATTTCCGATCTCCTCACCGTGATGTGCTGCATCGATACGTGCACCTTCTTCTCCTACCAGTAGTGGTCGTGGAATTACTGGAGCTTCTTGACGCTGCATTTCAGTCCTTAGATCCGCATTTTCTCTCTGGAGAGCTTCGATCATGTTCATCAACTCATCAAGTTTCACTTGCTGGACGTTCTCAACTGTATTGGAGTTTTCACCCCCTATTATGATTCCGGATCGAAGCAAAGACATGAATTACGAACTCCGAAACAGATCTAAGCGTCACCGATGCAAACTCCGTTAGATCTGGGCTCAACTTCACCGAATCGTGATCACTGTTTGCTAGATCTGAACTTTTCTAGCTTTGAACTCACCGGATCCGACTGCAATTGAGCAAATCACAATTGCGTCATTCCGAAGCAAATGCCTCAAAATCCACAATAAGCAAGAATTCTCTCTAAACAAACTACAATCTCACTGATCTGGATTCAACTTCCAGAAATCACACTGTGTACTCACAAACTTGATTGAAATAATATGGTACTGATCGGGCTCGAATTGATCTTCTTCTTCGTTCCCACAGACGGCGCCAATTGAAGATGCAAGACTTCGTTTCTTTTTTCTCTCTCTAGAATTTTTACCCTTCAATAGAATCCAAAAAATTCCCCCCTCCATTACAATTATTATTGTTAACTGATTACATTGGGCCTATATTCAAAAGTTTTCTTCCTTCTAGGCCTGATCTTCCAATGGGCTTGATCTTCCTCGGTGGATCCTCTAGGTTCAGCCCATTCCGGGGTGCTTTGGCATGGGCCATACTTCAATTGTTCGACCCGATCCCGTTCCAGCGAACTATATCCGGCCCATGCCACTTGCTGCATCCTCAAAGTCGAATTGATGTATGAGTGAATAACTTGAATCCTTCTCTTACTAAATACAACAAGGAACGAAAATTTAAATTCATTTATTTATGCCCATTTATCGTAAAACATTGTGCGCCAATTTATTTGGTTACTCCCTCCGTCCTATAATAGATGGAACTTTGGGAACTGTGACTTTAAATTTATTTATTTATGCCTATTTATTATAAAACATTGTGCGCCAATTTATTTGGCTACTCCCTTCGTCCCAATGTAACAGTTCCCAAAGTATCCATCTACTGTGGGACGGAAGTAGTATATCTGATCCATAACCATTGAATACTTATGATAAGTTGGAATTACCTCATTTTTATTTATATATTTTTAAATTTTCTATTAAGAAACTCAGAAATTCATATGCCGCTGTGAGAAAAGTTGAAATCCATTTTGATGAAATCTATAATAATATGCATCGTGATTGTATTACAGGATATGCATTAACTTTTAATGGATCAACTATAAACGCATAATAAATTTCTAGTCTAGATTAACAAAATGCTGACCAATCACTAAAAAGCATGAGTTTATTGTTGAATGAGGCAACCATCCATTTTTAACTCAATTGGGTGGTTTATTACACCGAAATAAGTAAATAAATTAGATAAATTTTATAACGATTTCGTTTTGGATGTGATATTTGTACTAGGAAAAAGTATTCTAGCACTCTACTTTTCTTAATAAAATAACATAATTTCCCACTCAAAATATACCTCATGTTTGAAGCAACAGTTGCCAAAAGTGAAATGTATAAGTAGAAGTGAACACTAGTCAAGTGTAAGGCTAATCAAAAAAAGAAAAAATAAAAACACACTGGTAAAGTACTTAACCAATCTACCCATGTCCGGCTTGGATCTTAACTTTCAAAATTTAGGTCAGATTTCAAGACAACAATCATACTTTTATGGCGTGCTAATATTCATTAGTCTTTATCTAATTAACTTAAAAATATTCAAATTTCCATAAAAAATAAATACATAATTTACAAAATTTTGTATGCATAGTGGTAGTATGCACAGGGGCAAACTCAAATTTTTTCATATGGGGTGCCAACTAGTATCATTTAACTAAAACTAAAATTTGAAGAACTCGTAAAGCAATTGTAAAATAATTCTCGTTATATTTGTATTCAAAGTATATATATTGACATATATACCATTCAAAAAAAGAGAAAAATGCAACTTAAATACATAGGTTCCGTTTGGTTAGATGGAAAACTTTATGGAAAGTGAAAGTGAAAGTGAAATAAAGTGAAGTGAAAGAAAGGAAAATCAAGTTCCATCATGCATTTGGTTAACAAGAAAATTTTTGAAGAAAATTGTGGAAAAATTTTATTTTGTTAATTTAAATAGCATGAACAGGAAAAGAAAATGATTCTACTTACCAAAAATATCCTTATAAATTCAAATAGTAAAATAAATAAATAAATTTATGCTAGATAAATATTATTTATACTTAATTATTTATTTTAGTAAGGAAATAGTGAAATATGGAATAGAATAATATATATATATATATTCACTTGTGGATTCAAATATTCGTTTTCACCTTATGTTAGTTTTATTTTTATTAATTATTATTATTATTATTATTTTGAAATTGAGAAAAATAAAATTTTTGATAAACAGAACTTTTTATGTCACGAGTCTATGGACCAAAAAAGTAGAAGATAAAGAAAATTCACACAAAGTTATTTGTTTAAATTCTTATATAGCTTTTACTTCTAAAAATAATTCATCAATATGAAAACTAACACATATTCTTAAAAGGGCAGAACTATAGCTTCTGCTGGTACCAAAAAAAAAAAAAAAATGAAGAAGTGAGCTTTGGAGTATTTGTAAAGTTAGAGTTTTGGCTCTAGTTCGAACACACACAGACGACTATGATATTACCTACATGAATAGGAAATAAATCGAAGTGAGAGATTGATTTTAAGTGAGTTTCAAATCGTTGACCAAAATTTCCATCACTAACTAAATTTTCACCCAACACTATTATCAACAAATAGTTATGTATTGTTGGGAAACGTGCTAGTTTTAAAAACTTTTCGAGGGATTTAAATTCATAAATCTTGATTCATTACATAGAGACAAGTTTTATGCAAAAATAAAACATGATGTATCATTCAATTAAAAGATTAAATACTTACATCAAGGTTTGAGTAAACCTTAGATCTCTCATCTAAAGTGAATGTTCTCACTTATTATAGATCCCTTAGCAAGATGCATTCTCCTTGGATCTCCATCTTCTTGGTAATTGTTTTGCCTTTAGGAATCACTCATATGCCTCCATGAATGACCTTGGAAAACTAGGCTTGTGGGAGCCTCCATTAGATGAGAACATAAACCCTAATTTTCTAAAGAGAGAAAATATATTCCTTTTTCCTTCTACTAAAAATCACACCTAAAATATACATAGACCATGTATATTTATAGGCAACATAAAGGTAAAGAAAAGGAAACAACTAATCCTTCTCAATCTCTAATTCACATGTCTCAAATCTAATATAATTCCAATATCAAGTTGGGCTATGAGTGAGAATCCATTGGGCCTATTATTTTATTGGCTACAATGAATTAATAATTGGCCCGGTCCATGGATCCAATTCAATTAATTCATAAATTAATTTCTACTCCACTAAAAGAAATTAATTGAACTCCAATTAAATAATAAATAACCTCTAAGTCAATATTGCACTTTGACCCCTCTATGCATAATTAGTTATCGGATAAATTAAGCCATCAATCCGACTACTTAATTAATATATTTATTTTGGTACCTCTGATTATTTCTGGCTCGATCACAATAAAACATTTGTTTAATAAAAATAATAATTTAAATAAATAAATATATAATAAATCATTTTGTCTAAAAATACACAAAGGCCTTCGAATTTACTTTGTGATCAACCATAATCAATACAAAATAAATACAAGTAACAATGATGCAAATATTGAAAATATAACCCTCTAACTATTAATTACATAACTACCCAAAGTGTCGGTCTAGGGATTCCGAAGAATCCGCCGAACAAATCAAAGTAATTATTAATTAATAAAAGAGTCTATAATTTTCTCATACTTAAGAGTCAAATGCCATGACGGTGATAGGGAGCAATTGCATACGATGGCTCTCGCAATATATCTCAACCTAACGCGGATCAAGTTCAAATCTTAATTAATTATGAGTCCATCCATAATTACCGACTATGAACCATTTATGATTACTATTTATATATCATGCATTGATTGCCATTACAAACATATATATAAATATCTCTTGTAATCAAATGGACACTATCAATTCTATAATGAATCGAAATATAATACATTGAATTCACCAATTGTATAAAATATAAATATTTCATAAACGTCAGGAACATATGTCACTTTAATCCAAACAGGAATTTGCTATGCCAGGGCATATAAATCCCAACAGCTCCCACTTGCCCTCATAGCCAATTCAAATTGCACCTAATTCCAATGTTATCCAGATGATGATCAAAATTATTGATCAATAACAACTTTGATAATGGATCAACAAAGTTGTGTTCTAATGCAATGTTCTAGCCACAAGTACATTTTCCTCATAGCCAATTCAAATTGCATCTAACTCCAATGTTATCCAGGTGTTGATCAAAACTATTGATCGACGACACCTTTGTTAATGGATCAACAAAGTTGTGTTCCAATGCAATGTTCTAGCCACAAGTACATTTTCTTGCCGGACAATATCATGTAGAACATGATACTTCCTATCAGTGTATTTTGTTCATCTATGGAACCTTGGGTCATTGGTTTGGACTACTTCTGCACTATTGTCGCAATATAGCTCAATAGGCAGGCTAGTATGCTCCACAACCTCTAAATCATTGAGATCAAACCAATAGGCTTCTTTTGCCGCCTTTATGGCTGCAATATATTCCACCTGCAGGTTTGAGTCAGCAGTTGAAATCTGCTTAACAATCTACCAACTGATTTCCCTTCCATTAAGTGAACATACACTAAGTCATGAACCTCATAGTATCTACTTCTGATTGAAAATCAAAACTAGCATACCTGACTAGGACCATATCATCACATCCATAAATAAGTATGATATCATTGATTCTCGTTAGGTACTTAATGATATTTTTCACAACAGACTAATTGTCAAGTCCAGTATTGGACTGATTTTTACTGACTATCCCTACTATGTAGCGGATGTCCTGTTTGGTATAGACCATGGCATATATGAGACTCTCATATGCCGAAGTATATTGTTCCAGTCTCATTTGCTCAATCTCCTTTGATAGTCTTGAAAAACTACTTACTAGAGAGAGCAATCCATATCAATAAAGCAAGAACTCATTCTTTGAGTTATGCATACCAAACCTGGTCAAAACTTTATCAATGTAGGATTATTAAGATAAGCCTATTTTCCTTTTAACCTGATCTTGCAAAAGCTTGATCCTAGAAATATAGCTTACATCTTGAAAAAACCTTCATTTAAAAGTAATTGAACAACTACATCTTTATTGATGATAAACCTTCCATATCATTCTATATGAGTAGGATGTCATCAATATATATAAAATCAGAAAAATAATGACATTCCCTTGTACACTCATAATTTATTCACTAAGAAATCTTCTGGTACCTTTTTGTAGATTAACTTGCCTTCCATAGGAATCACCCTACTAGAAAGTTCTACAAGATCCCAGAATTTATTAGAATACATAGATTCCAACTCTGATTTCATAGTAACTCGCCAAAACGATCTGTATCCATATCGGTTCACGCTTCCGTGTAGCTTACTGGGTCCAACTCATGTTTAACAGGGATATCCATAATTGTCTCACCTAAAAACATGATTCTGTCGGTTGGATGATAATCCTCCCACTACATTAATGTACCGATGCAGGAATCTGTGTACTAGATGATGCTGACGCATCAATATGGAATTCATATATTATTCTCAATCTCTATAATAAGTGTGTTCACATGTGGTACATCTGGTATTCATACCATATTCTCTAACATTATGCTACTAGGTATGTGATTCATAATATGATTCTCCTATAGATAAACAATGAGTGTAAACAATCAATTTTTATCTTTGAGATCATAAAATAATCCATTCTAGTGACTTAAGAGTAGCTATCAAATCTAGCATGCCTATGATCTGCTTCCAACTTACTTGTCCATATCAAACGCACATGTGCAAGACTACCCCATACGTGCATGTGATTCAAACTAAGATTTAGTCTAAAACACAGCTCAACGGTATCCTTGAGACAGATTAAAATGGAATGCAGTTCATAATGCGTATCGATGTCATTAACGCTAAACTCTTAAATGAAAGAGATAATGTGGCATAACTGATTATAGATCTAACCATGTTAAGTGGAATTCTGTTATTCCTATTTGACACCTAAATGCATTTAGCGTCAATTGCGGAAAACTGGTACATAATACCCTCATTGACCATATAGTCTTTGCACTATCCTAAGAAATACTCATATCCTCGATCAGATCGAAGTGTCTTGATAAGTTTACCTAATATGTGCTCCACATCAGTCTTAACCTTCTCAGAATATACCAAGAGTTTAAGACTTGTGTTGCATCAGATAAACTTATCCAAAACGTGAGTAATCTTGCTTGGATGTTCATAAGACCACACGTGTCAATCTGTACCGACTCCAATTGTCCTTTATGTCTATTTCATCTGGCTGATTAAGCCCTTAGAGTTATCTATCATTCAAAACAGGATTCACAAGTTTGGTTTAGGCTCATCTGCCTCACTAGGTAATAAACCTTCTTTGACCAATCTTTGAATCTCATTTTGATTGATTACAATCCAAAAATTGACACTAAAAATACAATGAGTCAGGAATAACAATTTTTCTCTTAACATTCAATCTAGAAGATGCAACATTAGTTTTTACATCCTGCAAATCTTAAGAGTTTTTTATTATAGTACATTAACCATCTTTCAATGCATCAGAAGTAATAGCATATCTATTCAATTTTATAAAACCAGTTTTACAAAATAACAACACAGTTTTTATAAACCACAAGTGAAACAAAAATTAGATTGCGTCTAACTTCTGTGCATAAAGATAGTTCTCTAATACTAATATCCTCATACTCTCTAATTTCAGATGTAATACTCCCACTGACCTAACTACAACCTTGGCATCAGGTCAAAAGATAAATATATATCCATATCATCAAGGCTTCTGGATTCCTGAAATCCTTACAATGAATTGCAAACATGTTTAGTGGCTCCAGAATCTATCCATCGGGAATTAATAGATGCAACCACATAACATGGCTCAATGATTAAATATATATTTTCCTATGCCACGTCATTGCTTAGACAGTTCGTCCTATAGTGTTTTAGTTAACAGCAAAATAAACAGTTTCATTCGCCCTCAACATACACTGCCTTATTCCCTTTAACCTTTTAGATACCTATGTTTTGTGCTAGCCTAGTCCTATTATCATCCTTCTTCTTTGTTTTGCCCGTCCACTTGGGCCTAGAAGAAGATGGTATAGACTAGGTTAGATTGATAGGAACGCCCATACTCTTGATTATCCCTTCATCTGTTACCAATTCTATAAGAATATCAGCGAGTGTGAACTCAAACTGATTCCTTATTTAGTTCACTCTAACAGAGTCGAACGAGTTTGGTAACAAGGCAATAATCATGTCAACTTGAAACTTACCACCCAAGTCAGCCCTATTGATCTCCAGCTAATTTTTAAATAATAAACAATCATTTTTCAAAATTCGATTTCATACTGGAGTTCCTTAGGCTATCTTGATGCTATTCAAGTCTGACATAGTACTTTGGCATACTCTCTATCTAATCTCACCAAAACATCTTATTAAATTTTAACATGATGCTTGAAGAAAATAAAATAATGTAAATGTTAGCTTTGGAGCGTATTCGAGGTAAACTCTAGAATATTGCACCAAATCATCTCATTTGCCTTATTTCACTTATTCAAAGCATTAATGTTCTCTTGGGTATCTTAAAGTAAAATGATTAGGTTTAGGAGTAGTAAATACATTTATACCCTTACATTGTGAATAAAATATCTAAGTTCCTTTCTCAGTCAATATTAATGAGATCCAGTTACATTGAATATGTAAGCAAGCAGATAAACTGGATTAGACATAATTAATCTGAATATAAATGCATTAATACAATATGCAAGGTGAATTATTAATACTGTCATGCATATTTAAAATTAAAATGAGCTTGTTAACCACATAATACAATAAATCTCAATCGAACAAGAGATCATTATCATTATTGGTGAACAATCCCTTTTAATTAATGCGGGTCCCTCAACTCTGTAGCATAATAAATCAACCAATCAATATGTCAATAACTTATCATGTTGGAGGAGTTCATTATTACTATTGTTGAGATTCATTTACTATTAAGCGAGCACTTCCATTAAAATAGTATGTGGGTCCCTTAACCACTGCATGAACAATCGAATAACCAATACGCCAATAACTTATTCGGTTGGCGAAGTTCATTATTGCTATTGGCAGGCAAATCCCATCATTTCCATATCTCTTAAGACAATGCCTTGTCTATCTATATGAAATGATTCCCGATTATGTTTAGCCTTTCTAAAATCACCTAGTATAGACCACTCCGTTGGGGAGCTAACACTATTGATTTTAGATTGAGTGTATAACGTTATTAAAGCTCTAATGAAAAATAAAATATTAAATATCTTGTCATTATAATCTAGACTCTTTAAATCATGCGTAGGGCCTTATTTTTAAATATCTAATTATAATGAACATTTAATATTATTATTTTCATGAGATAACCATTCTTGTAATATTAAGACTCTTCAAATCATGCGTGGGGCCTTATTTTTGAAGACCTAATTACAATGGTGTTAATAACGAAGGCCATGGGGCAATGTATAAAAATCCCCGCTCCCACTCAATTTTTAATCATTCATAATTAGGGTTTTCATTTTATTCATTTACATGATATAATGCATGCAAAACGTATTGATTTTAATCCAATTAAATTTAGAAAATATTTGGATTTTAAATGATTCACTAATATTTAATTTGAGGCACACTTTTTTAAATAATTTACAAAAATAATTTTTTCGTTTCCCAATAAATGCTCTCAAATTAATTAGTAATCAAATCCAATTAATTTTCATAATTTAATTAATATAAATCAAGTCATTTAATTAAATATCATGGATCCAATGCATGAATAATAATAATAAACAATTAATTATTTCATGTATCAGTTAAATAAATAAATAAATAACAGACAGAAGCAATTTAAATGGCCAATGGATTCAGCTTTTTAACATTTATATGCTCTAAGTAATGCGTGAGGGTCTATCATTAGCCGCGTCACATGGGATTATTTCCCATCAATCCCACTTGATCTCCGGCCAAAACGTTGCCGCCAACAACTCTCTGGTCGCCGGAAAATCGACGAAAAAATTTCAGAAATTAAATTAGGCCTTAAAAAATTCTAGAAAAATTCCGGAAAATTTCTAAAAAATCCCAGAAAATTCCAGAAGATTACATGGCTTTAAAAATATTTACAATTTGAAATACAATGGAAAAAATTAAATTACATCATTGAACTTTCAAACGGCTAAATCAAAGCCTTAATTACATTCATCCAAAGATAAAATTACATTAATTTAACCTATAAGCTTCATCCATGGCCCAACCATATATCATCATTCATTCACAATTATTCATACATCATCATGTATCAATATATATCAACATATTAAATCATACATCAACATACATCAATAAAAATATATATGAATATAATTTTGGATCCATGAATGATGATTTTCATAAAATCATGATCTCTAGTAATGAATCAAACCATGCTCTGATACCACTGTTGGGAAACGTGCTAGTTTTAAAAACTTTTCGAGGGATTTAAATTCATAGATCTTGATTCATTACATAGAGACAAGTTTTATGCAAAAATAAAACATGATGTATCATTCAATTAAAAGATTAAATACTTACATCAAGGTTTGAGTAAGCCTTAGATCTCTCCTCTAAAGTGAATGTTCTCACTTATTATAGATCCCTTAGCAAGATGCATTCTCCTTGGATCTCCATCTTCTTGGTAATTGTTTTGCCTTTAGGAATCACTCATATGCCTCCATGAATGACCTTGGAAAATTAGGCTTGTGGGAGCCTCCATTAGATGAGAACATAAACCCTAATTTTCTAGAGAGAGAAAATATATTCCTTTTTCCTTCTACTAAAAATCACACCTAAAATATACATAGACCATGTATATTTATAGGCAACATAAAGGTAAAGAAAAGGAAACAACTAATCCTTCTCAATCTCTAATTCACATGTCTCAAATCTAATATGATTCCAATATCAAGTTGGGCTATGAGTGAGAATCCATTGGGCCTATTATTTTATTGGCTACAATGAATTAATAATTGGCCCGGTCCATGGACCCAATTCAATTAATTCATAAATTAATTTCTACTCCACTAAAAGAAATTAATTGAACTCCAATTAAATAATAAATAACCTCTAAGTCAATATTGTACTTTGACCCCTCTATGCATAATTAGTTATCGGATAAATTAAGCCATCAATCCGACTACTTAATTAATATATTTATTTTGATACCTCTGATTATTTCTGGCTTGATCATAGTAAAATATTTGTTTAACAAAAATAATAATTTAAATAAATAAATATATAATAAATCATTTTGTCTAAAAATACACGAAGGCCTTCGAATTTACTTTGTGATCAACCATAATCAATACAAAATAAATACAAGTAATAATGATGCAAATATTGAAAATATAACCCTCTAACTATTAATTACATAACTACCCAAAGTGTCGGTCTAGGGATTCCGAAGAATCCGCCGAACAAATCAAAGTAATTATTAATTAATAAAAGAGTCTATAATTTTCTCATACTTAAGAGTCAAATGCCATGACAGTGATAGGGAGTAATTGCATACGACGGCTCTCACAATATATCTCAACCTAACGCGGATCAAGTTCAAATCTTAATTAATTATGAGTCCATCCATACTTACCGACTATGAACCATTTATGATTACTATTTATATATCATGCATTGATTGCCATTACAAACATATATATAAATATCTCTTGTAATCAAATGGACACTATCAATTCTATAATGAATTGAAATATAATACATTGAATTCACCAATTGTATAAAACATAAATATTTCATAAACGTCAGGAACATATGTCACTTTAATCCAAACAGGAATTTGCTATGCCAGGGCATATAAATCCCAACATGTATATACTCCGTATATAACAACTCTTAATCATTTCGGGCGGAAAAAAAAAAATTAAATTAATAACGAAAGGAAAAAATAAATTAAATTTGGATGACATAAAAATACAAATAATTAAATCAAATAATTAAATTAGTAATACATGATTGTATAAACAAATAATATAAGAATGAAACTCATATTTTCAATGATATTCAGAGAAGAAGAATGAAGAGAGACAACTGACATTGGTATAATAGGAAAGTAATAGGTAAAGTACACAACTTTTGCGAGAAAGTTAATTTTATTGTGTTTTATGCACGAAAAATTTTTGGGAAAAATTTTCAGATGCCAGAATCGTATTTTCCCCAAAACTTTCACTTTCCCTCTCCCTCTAACCAAACTTCTTAAAAATTAAAATATTTTCGTTTTCTTTTCCTTTCTGGTTACTTGACTCTAACCAAACAAACCCACAGAATAAATATGAGAAGGAAAAAAAAACATAGGGTTACATGTCAAAAGAGAAGCGGTAGATTTGAAGCATTGATAAGAATTAATTTTCCTTAGAAATTCTTTCCATATTTGAAACTTTAATTTCTGGATCTTTGAGTATGATTCCACATTTAGGAAAGAAGCATCCTTGATGGAATATTAATGCAACTATTTACCCTTATAACTGAACAAATCCTATATATAGTCGCAAATATTAACATAAAGATGAAAGTAGATGAGTGTAGGCTGATTCATTAGTTATTTACTACGTACTTGATTCAAACCCGCGACGGTTATACTTCTAAGGTACGCCTTCTCTTGCGATGGGACAATAGTGTAATTTACCCTCTTTTTTTTTTTTTTTTCCCTTCTTGAATTCATATATACGAATATTAGAGCATCTCTTTTGTGTAAATCTGATTTGTGTTTACATAAAAAATTTGTAGTACCTATTTTTATCTCCAGCGGTTATTTTATACCTTTTGTTAAAAAAAAAAAAAAAAAAAATTTCCTCAATAATAACTAATCGCATGTCATACCCAAGGCCCTACATAACTTTTACCAACTTACTTGATTCATTCTACCTTTTTTGCGATTAAATCTCACGTCCCAATCTTAATAATTTCCCCCTATATTTCACTCTCTCATCTCGCTAATAGAAAACCTTTCATGCCGCCACTAGAATTTTAACTTAATAACAAATAATAAAATAAGATTCAAGTATGTAGAAACTACATAATCAAAGGTTTTATATTAACAATTATATAAAAACATGGTTAAAATATATATCTCATTTTTGGCTAGCTAGTACATATTTATCTTATTAGAATAAAATGTAAAATGATAAAAAAATCTAAAAAAAACCTTAGAATCTACGGCGATAATTGCAGAAGATAAGATCAAACGAAAGTGATAAATCAAACTATGTTTATTAAAAAAAATAAAAATAAAATAAAAGATGGTCGAGTAGTTCTTACTTTGTTGCAAGTTGTAGATTCTTCTCTATAGTGCTCTAGAAAAGTGGGAAACAAAGAGGCGTAAAGGATTGAGAGAGAAGAAAGAGAACCGCAAGTGGAAAAGGGGGAGGAAAGAGAAAATATGCTTACGTGGCTGTGTAAAAGGGCGGTGTAAAATACACAATCTTTTTACACATTGGTGATGTGGCAGTATATCTTAACAGATTGCTGGAGATGAAAAAAAATTACAAATCATATATGACAGTGTATATTTTACACATAATAGTTTTTTAACGTACTATTGGAGATGCTCTTATATATGTATGGATGTAATTATAAATGAAGTATTGACATGTTGCCATAAGGAATACAATAATAATGAACTTATGTATTTTTTTTAATACAAGATCTGGCTTTTAAAATTAAGGCTACAAAGATCCAAATTGAAATTTTCTATTACGTTTTAGTGGATACAAGTTTTTTTAATTTCTAAACTCGGTGTTTGTGGAGCCATTTAATAAGTGTTTTGAAAAATTTTAGGGGGGCAATTATAATTTTCTATGTTTTGGTGGACCATAAGTTAGGTTTATTACATTCACTATTTTTTGGGAGCCATAAATAAGAATTTTGAAAGTTTTTAGTTCCCCCCTTTGACATAATATATATGGTTATGCCCCTGCCAGTATGCTCTAGGGGTGTTAAAAAAATCCGGTAAATTAAAAAATCGGACCGGATCATACTGAATTAGGCGATTTAAGCTAGTTGTATAGTGGTTTGGTCCGGTCCAGAGCCCAAATTTATGGAATCGTAATTTTTCAGTCCGGTCCTAGTTTAGGGTCGTGCTGGACCGGACCGAATTGTTACTATGTTATATATATATATATATATATATATATATAAATCAAGTAAAGTTCTCACGTGCTCCCTTTCTTTCTTTTGTTCTTTAAATTTCTTAAATTTCTTTTAAAAAAAAAAAGTCAAATTTCCCTTTTCAAATATATTTCAATTTTTTTTCCTTTCAAATATATGTCAATTTTCTTTCATTTATTTCTTCTTAAATTTTTTTTTTTTTTTAAAACTTTGGCCCCTCTAAATTAAAATAAAATAAAAATAAAATCAATTGAAACGACAAACCTAATTAAACCAAACCGGTTTTTCACGGTTTGGTTTGGTTTGGTTCCATGGACATTATGGTTTGATCTAATTTCAAAAATAGTGGAACCGTTATAAATGGTTTGGTCCCAAAATACTCCCAATCCGGTCCAAACCGGACCATATGCACCCCTAGTATGCTCCATAAAAAGTTAGATATTCACAAAAAAAAATAAAAAAATAAAAATCCTGGAGTATGTGACTTCTTTGTTCTCTGTGACCTCTAATATCATAATTGTTACTCCTCTGTATCAATTTAGTTCTTTGTGTTATTTCAAAATACTTGTCTCATTTAAAAAGTCAAATAAGATAAATGTATTTTTTTTTTTTCGGTAAATTAAGTTTTTAAAATTTCTAACTTGATAATATATGTATTCGAGATTGAAAAGAAAGCTTAGTAATTTTAAAATATCGAAATGGGACTATTAGGGCAATCCGTGTATTAACTTATTAAACCATAATAACTTCCCCATGTTTTTAGTTCACTCAATATGAAGTTAAATAAAGGGCAATTTGTTGGCCCTATGTTATGTTAAAGCCTATGTTATATGAAATCGGGTAGGACATGTATGTGCATCTAAATACAAAAATCGAAGAACATACCATAATGTGAGAGAAAAAAATAAGAGTTTTATGTATAATCATACCATAAACTTGAATTATGAAAAATATTCTTGCTAGGTAAGCACCCAATTAAATATGTTGAACATAGTCGGTTGTTTTGTGTTTTGCACAGGTATTTCATGCGCTCATGAGAGCAAATTTTTTTAGCTTATTTAATTTTTTTTCAAATGGAAGGTGTCAAACTGAAACAATTAATTAATGCAAACCCCATAGTTGGAATTGACTCCAATTGTTTTTTATCTCTTTTTTTTAGTTGGTATTTACACACACACATCTTCGTTGAGACTTGAAATCTCACATCTCTTTGAAAAGTAAGGTCTGATACCGCTACAGTGAGTGACCAAACGAAGTGCATAGGATATTCAAAGTCATTGCTAACAATTTAAAAAAAAAAAAAAAATCCTAATAAATAGTTATTTTGAATAGAATGCTCAAAAAAATAAAAAATAAATATTAATTTATAGACCTAGAATAATTGTAGTGAATTATTAAATCTACCCTTTTAATTAGAACATTCAATTATGTAATTCACTAAAAGTATTCTGTTGTAGTATCAGTGCTAAAAATAAAAAATAATAAATAATAAAAATTCTAGTCAATCTTTCCATTCTAAATGGACGCATTTGTCTTTAGCTTTTTGTCTTCTGGGAAAGCAATAAGTCAATAATAATAAGAAAAAATATTCACAGAAGCGAATATTTGGACAAAATGAAAAGCAGCATCCAAATGAGACTAATCAAAACCTACTCACCTTCCCGTCTAATAATGCAAATAAACAATGTGTAAATATTTTACCAAAAAAATAAAAATAAAAATAAAAATAAAAGAAAATTGTCTATATTAAGTTAAGGGCAATAAAATAAAATAAATTTGTCTATATTAAGTTAAGGGCTCTGAATTCTCATTTCAGCTTCAGAGGAGAGAGAGAGAGAGAGAGAGAGAGAGATGAGCAACACCAAAACTGCAGCCAGGCCGGAATCATATCCGATGACTAGTGGTGATGGCACTTACAGCTACTCCAATAACTCCATTTATCAAGTAAGTAAATTACATGTTTAATATGTGTGTGTATAGATATATATTATAGGATAAAGTGCAATAAACCCTACCTCAACTATATCCAATGAGCACAAAACCTCCCTGAATTTCTAAAGTAACAGAAAACCTCCCCAAACTATGTTGTTTGGTTGCAGTTTACCTAATCCGACGATCGGTCAATCAGTTTTTAACACCTGCCTTGCACGTGAGAGCCCATATTCATCTAAATGACTATACAACCCTAATCAAATGTGCCATTGAAAGACTGTTACTAACCAAAAAAGCCCTAACGCATAAGTTCCCCTAATTCACTCATTGCCCTTCCTCCTTCATCGATCTGTGGTGGTGTTCCTTCAATATAAGAGTGTATAGCATCTCTATTCAAACTGCAAATGGGAAAAATAAAACGATGTCAACCCCACAGATCAATACTCTTATCAAACTGCATCTGAGATCGACGATAACGGTGGTTGTGGCAGTGGGTTGGTTTCAATTGGGTTTGATGGTTTGTGGTGTGTGGGTTTGTGGTTTCAATTGGGTTTGACGGTGTTTGGTAGAGGAAAACAATCATAATTTTATCAACATTGAAGCTTATCACCAAAGGTCAATTACAACAGCAAGAAGAAAACAGAGTCCACCTTGAAAACTATTTTCATGATTATATTTACCTTTTAATTTATTGGTTATTAACGTGTGAAATGGAGTGATAGGATGAGTTGTCAATTATTTATTAGGAATGGAGATTATGTTAGCCACGTGAACAACTCTCATTAGATAGCATATAAAACGAGGTAGTTTTATTAAAGGGGCAAAAGAGTCATTTAACTTTTCCATCAACAGCAATGGATCGCAAAAACCTCCTCTGTCCTAAAACTTAACCAACTTCAGGGTTGAGAGAGTTTTTTGGTAGTTGAGGGGTTAGTTGCATTTGAGGTATAGTTGAGGGGGTTTAATGTACTTTACCCTGTATTATATCTATAGACAACATGTTGCTATTTTGCCTGAATAGGTATTCAACTCTCTGATTAAGTTTTAGGCTTCCTTTAGATTGAAGGAGATTTATATCGACTTAAGATTTAAGAAGCATACATTAAATTTAGATTAATAGTTTTGACTAATGTTTAAATAATACGAAAGTTTTGATCTGAGTAGCTGCTTATATTGATGGATGTCAAGTACCTACTTTAAAACCAATGGTGGTAACGATTATAATTAATTTTGACAGGATGGTACTAAACTATGTAAAATTATTAAATAATTAGTTAGAGAAAATTTAAATTGACATAAATATTTTTTCAGAAATTAATTTACACAAATATTTAATAAATTAGAATTTACAAATTAAGAAGATGCAAGATTAATATGCAAAGGACATGGAGATCTTTCTGGGTGCCAGAGCTAAAGAGATGATTGTTGGAGCTATGATGGTAGTCATCATTATGGGTTTCCCAGATGACATCCATCATTCTAAGCTCTTCCTTGGTGAGCCATATGATTTTCTCAGTTCCTGCCTCATGGATTTGGTCAATATGGTGAGTCCCCACAATCAGCTATACAAATTAAAGCCAAAAAGGAAACCAACTATTCTTATTCAAGTTAAAGGCGCCCAAAAAATTTCTTATATACTATACTCTATATATATATATATATATATTCTTTCCGAAAGTTCAAGTACACGCACACAAGCATACTCACAATATTGCCTCTGGCAAACTCAAATATTCAACCTCTCCTTTAGAGTAATAACCATTGGTTACTATTCAATCTTGCTTGTTGCACAAATGCACCAAAATACTTACATCCCAAAATGTGATGACCTACCTCACGCTATGTAGATTTTGTCCGTTTTGCACATTCTTCGTATTCACGGTTTTTAAAACACGTCTACATATTTAAAAGGCATCCACACATAACTAAAGACAACTTCTCCTCTACCAGGGAAAAATGGACAATATCTGCACGGGGTGGGTTGCATTAATTTGAACCACAGTTGCATCAAATCCTTAGTGTAACCCTATAACACAAACTTTATAGTGTAACCCTAAATACAAAAATCTAAGTACATACCATAATGTGAGAGAAAAAAAATAAGAGTTTTATGTATAATCATACCATAAACTTAAATTATGAAAATATTCTTGCTAGGTAAGCACCCAATTAAATATGTTGAACATAGTCGGTTGTTTTGTGTTTTGCACAGGTATTTCATGCTTTTATGAGAGCAAAATTTTTTAGCTTATTCAATTTTTTTCAAATGGGAGGTATCATTGGTGCTCTGTTTTTCTCTGAATGTGCTCTATGGTAGTAATTTTGCCAGAACCACATTTCTTAATATGAATTGCATATTTCAAAAACTAGAGTACAAAGAGAGCTCAATATTCTATTAGTTCGTCCATCATTAGCTTAGAACCCCATTCATCACATGTTTACCTCACCTTGTTTGTGTTAGTTCACTTGTATTATATTTGGGCTATAGTACTAAAACTATTCACTATGACAGATCTAGTCATGAATATAACTCTATTTGACACTCTTTCTAAGTTGAATCGAGTTTTTTACTATGACAAGCACAGACAGGACTTGTTATTGTTGATATCAGTGCTATGATAGCAATGACTGGCCTATTTTACAAAGAGAAGGTTCAGATTCTACGAAGGAATTGATCAATGAAGCAATATCAGAGAAGCTTGACATAAAAAGCCTCACTTCTACTTCAAGCACATTGCGCGTAGCAGATTTGGGATGTTCAGTCGGGCCAAATACCTTCTTTGCTATGCAAAACGTACTGCAAGCCATGGAAAAGAAGTACCATTCCCAAGGCCTCGCACCTAAAATGCTCGAATTCCAAGTGTTCTTCAATGATCACGCTTCCAATGATTTCAATACCCTTTTCGCTTCTCTCCCATTTGATAGGCAATACTTTGCTGCAGGAGTGCCAGGTTCTTTCTATGGCCGGTTATTCCCCGACTCCTCTCTCCATTTTTTGTTTTCCTGTTATGCGCTCCACTGGCTCTCTAAGGTTCCTGAAGAATTGCTGGACAAAAACTCTCCTGCGTGGAACAAGGGTAACATTCACTACACAAGGGCCTCTGAAGAAGTTGCCAAGAGCTATGGAGCTCAATTTGCAAAAGACATGGAGATCTTTCTGAATGCTAGAGCTAAAGAGACTGTAATTGGAGGGATGATGGTACTTATCATGCCAGGTCTCCCGAATGATATCCATCATTCTCAGCTCTTATCAGGTCTCACACTTGATTTTCTTGGATCCTGCCTCATGTATATGGTCAATGAGGTAAGTCAATGTTCAGCTATTCAAATTAGTGCCAGAAAAGCAATGAAACTTACTAGTTGAAAACTATCAGGCGATACAATCACATTTAAATTCAATTTTATGACCAGAAAAACTTGTTCGAACTATACTAGCTGCATTAATTTAGCTGCAGTTTGTATTCCGTTTAGGATAATGATTTGGAGTCCAATAGTCAGACAACTCCGGCTGATTTATGGGAGTGGGGGCTGATGTCATTAATATTCTTGACGTCATGATGACATCAGCACATACTCATAAAATTAGTAGGATTTGCTCAACTGTTGGACTCCCTATCATTACTATTACACATATCATCCTTTATCTTGTCAACTTTGATGAGTCTGTTACATTTGAACCTTGTGTCAGATCTTCTGTGTAACCCGATAACGCAAACCTTTATTACAGGGATTAGTGTGTGATGATCAAGTGGATTCATTCAACTTGCCAATGTATTTTCCCACCCCCAAGGAGATGGCGCAGCTGGTTGAAAAAGATGGGCGTTTCAGTATTCAGAGAATGGAGTTGATGGAGCACAGTTCCAAGATTAATGCCCCAGTTGATGGGCAGACATTGATACTGCACCTACGAGCTAGCATGGAAGGGATTTTCACCAAACACTTTGGACATGATATAGTTGATAAAATGTTTGAGCAGGCTTTTAAAAAAACTGCAGAGTTATCTTGTGTGCTGGAGTCGACAAACACTATTAAAGCCAAACTATTTCTTGTTTTGATGCGTAAATGATGTGAGTTGAAGAAATTAGTCAGTGAAGCACAAGTGATTCATTCAACTTGCCTGTATATGCTCTATCCCACAAGGAGATGGTGTGCTTATTGAAAGAATGGTGTTGATGGATGCCAGGTCAAAGATTGATTCCCCACTTTTTGTTGAAAATGCACCAATCATTTGGATGGGAGACTGTTGGTGAAATGTTGGAGCAGACTTTGCCTGTGTCTGCTATCTTCTCTTTTTTTCCTACTGTATTTAGAAAATATATGGTTAAAAACTATACTGTGTTGGAATATTTGGTGTTCAAAATATAATTGAGTTGTAATCTTTGTTTTTGAGTCCTTGTGATGTGTTTGAAAAGCTTCAAAGTTCATGATTTTGTGGTTCAAATGCAGAAATTTAAAGCTTTGATAGTGGAGAATGCACACTCTAGGTACAGGAATACATGGAGTGGTGTGAGGACTCTTTGCTTCTAAAGCTAATATTATTTTGAAGTGTTCAAACTAGCAGGAGTTGGAAATTTGGCCAAGTGTTTGGACTGTAAGTTTGCACCAAATTGATACTATTTGTTAATGCAATTTATTGTGGCGTCCAAGATCTGGAGAAAAAGTGATTGATATTTGTGTGTGCGTGGACATCCTAACTATATAGATGCGTTTCAAGTAAAATAGTGAAAAAAAAGTATGCAAAGCGAATAATATCTACATGTTGTGGAAGGATAATAGCTATTGTCTTAACTATTCTACTTTTTGGTTCTGTTCTTTGTTCTAGCAACAGAATTAATTGTCCGTGTTTGAATGATTTTATTTCCAAAAAGTTTATACTGTTAGTAATTTTCCTTGCTAGGTGGAAGATCGGAAGAATGGTGTTGATGGATGTTAGGTCAATGATTCATGCCACTTAATTTTGGTGTTGACAAATTGTAGTGTCGAATTTCTAGAATGTTTTGAACTACCTTTATTTGAGAAATGGAAGACAATGAATTTTTTTCTTACTAATTTTTAACTTTATTTTTATTAAACTAAAACAGACACACGAATTTTTATGGGATACAACTAGGGTGGCAAATGGACGGGTTGGGTTGGATTTGGGTTGGGTTAAAAATGAACGAGTTGGGTTGAATTTGGATTGGGTTGAATTTGGACGGGTCAATATGGGTCAAGATCCATATTCAACCCGTTTAAAAAGGGTTAAAAATAGGCGAGTCAACCCATTATGACATGTGGATCCATTAATTATTATTTTTAATTATTTTATATTTTTTAAATTTTTAAATTTTTAATTATTTTTAAATTTTTTTATTATTTATTATTTTTTAAAAAATTTTAATTTATACAAACGGATCTAACAAAATAAATCTGTGGTTGAGAGTTGTTTTTTTTCAAGTGCAAATATTATATATCTATCTCCCATTGAGTTATATAGCTATATATATATTTGACTGAACCCACTTTGGTTGTAATTTGTGAGGCACAGGGAGTTGGAGTGAAAAATGTGTCTGGAGAGAGAATAGCGGAGAAAGAAAGGAAGGTATTATTTAACAGTCATATTTTGCAATTTGTGAAATTTTTTTCCTGAAAAAACAGAATATGACCATTACTAAATTATTAGACGTAACCTTATTTAAAATAAAAAAAAAAAAAGAGAAAGAAGTTAAGTCAGAAGGAAAATACTTGAGCCTTCCATATCCAAATAATTGTTTTAGCTTTATTTTCACATTTAAAATTACCAAGCATGTTTTAGTTTTGACAGAAATAATAGTACCAGTTTTACTAAACACGCCCAAATTTAATAATTTTGTTAAGAAAATTATAACTAAATCAAGTGAAAATATTAAAAGAGGATTAAAAAAAAGAAAAAAGGAAAGTGAAGAATATTTTTAGAAATTTAAAATGAAAAGAATATTTTAGAAATTTTCGTTCATTTTCTCACTCTTGGTCGCCCCAATCAATGTCACAAAGACACAACGGCGTTTGTCACCACTCCCTCCGCCCTATACGAATAAACTCCTTTTATGTTTTTCTATTCCATAAACTATTACTGTATATTGTATGATATATGTATGCAGAGTCATACATACATACATACATACATATATATATATATATATGTTCCTGTAATGAACAAATGTCATTTTTATATATGCAGAGCCCTAATTACTGTGAACTATGGGACTAATTTTTAATCTGTCTGAAATTATTAGTCCTACTTAATTGGGATCACGGTCACGCTCAGGAGCCAAGTAAATTAAAAAAATTATTTAATTTTTTAAATTTATTTTTAAATTTTTTTATTTATTTTAAATTTTTATTATTTTTTAAATTTTTTTAATTTTTTAAAATTTTTATAATTTTAAAAAAAAATTAATTATTTTTATTTTTAAATTATTTTTTTGGAAGGTTTTAAATTTTTTTATTTTTAAATTTATTAGTTTTTTAATTATTTAAAATTATTATTTAATTTTTTAAAATTATTTTTAATTATTTATTTTTTTAGAAGAAATTTTTAGAGAGACAAATTTAGAGAAAGGGGATTGTGGGTGAGAGAATTTTAGAGAGAGAAATGAGTTGAGTAGAATATGGAATAGATGTGTGTTGTGTGTTTATTATGTGATGGGTGAAATATGGGTTGAATGTGGTTAACCATATTCAACCCATTTTGACCCTCAAATTAAATGGTTAAAAATTACCCAACCCATCTTGACCCTCAATTAAATATAGTTCATCCATAACCATTAAAAAGCGGGCGAATATGGACGGGTTAATAGTTCCTGACCCATTTTGTCACCCCTAGATACAACCTTTGAGTGTTTAATAATTGATGAGAGCTATTTTTCCTCCAATTTTAATAAATTGTAAATTTGTAATATATTTCTAATATTTTCCTTACTCATTGTTTTACATTAATACTTAATAGTGTTGTAACATGTTAATTAAATCATTATAAATGGTTTAAAAAAAAAATTCCAAAAATACGAAAAAAACTAAACAAACGAGTTGGTTGGGTTCCGGTTGATACCATGATACCATTTCCACGGGTTCGGTAAATAAATTAAATATAGGGCCCATGTTATTCTAATTGGTCGGTATTGGATCGAGTTTGAGCTCATATGATTCAACCAACCCGACCCATTGCCACAACCAATTACCAGATAGTAGTGGCGGGACCACAATAGGAGTTCTAGTTATCAACTAATACTCTGTATTTTCCAGATAGTTCCACAATAGGAGTTGTAGTTATCAACTACACAACTTAAACACCTATTTGATCTCTTCTTTTGCTATACATATATATACACGCGTTTTTTTATATTACTACATCAAAAATTAGGGTTCATAGTTTTCAATCTGTTTGATCACTGCCTCTCTTTGCATCCAAAGAAGAAGAAGAAGAAGACTTCTAGGGTTTTGTATTTTCTCTTTCTATACATCTTTTTTCCAGATTTTATTTTCTTCCTGTTTAAAATCTATCTTTATATATATATATGCACACCCGGTATATGGATATAACCGATGGTTTTTGAAGGGATTAGTGTGATTTTTATTAGGTGTCGTCCGGTTTTGTTTGAATCGGCTATTGATTCTTATTTGGTTGTTTCTGAGGCCTTTTCTGAATAGATTTTCCTTTTGTGGGTTTGTATCGAAATTGTTGTTTTGTGATTTGGGATTGATTATTTAACTCCAAGGAAGGTTTGACTGAGTTGTTGGAGAGGAGCATTCAATTAATCAATTAATGGAGTAGAAGTTGCTTGGAGCCAAGTGAGGCAACATTATGCAGAGCAGCAAGGCTCACCTTCTTCAGTCATTGAAACATGAAAACATTGTCGGAACGGACGAAAGACCTCGTTCATGAGGCTCTGAAATGTTGATGGGGCATTTGTGAGGCCGAAAGGCATCTCCTCACAAGAAATTCGCGCATATTTGGCCAATAGAAATCTTGTTGAACACGATGCAAGGTCTGATCTCCGAGGTCTACACTATCTCCACAGTCACACCATTATTCATGAAGATCTCGAGTGTGAGAATTTTTTTGTGAATGGCAATAGTGCAGAGTTAAAAATTGGGGGTCTTGCGTTGGCTTCTGTTATGCATTCTCCAAGTAGTGGTGTTGGCACTCCTGAATTGGTTTACCAACTGTTTGATATACATTCCTTTGGAATGTGCATGCTAGAGTTGGTTTCTTGTGAAAACCTATATGGTGAATGCAAAAGTCAAGCACAAATATATAAGGTTATGTCTGGATTGATGAAGCCAACTGCTCTTGAGAGGGTGAATGATCCCCAAGTGAGGCTGTTTATAGAAAAGTGTTTGGTTCCAACATCACTGGGTTTGTCCGCGGCAGAGCTGTTGAAAGATCCCTTCCTATCGTCTCCAAATTGAAAGGGGCTTATTTGTGATCCTCTTGTACCAATAAAGGTGCCAAAGTCCGGTTCTATTCCGACGGACATAGACACTAGCAACAAACCTTTCAGCTCCAGAGTTTCAGTGGTTCGGATAAGAGGTGAGAAAGTTGATGATATCTCTGTTTCATTGACCTTGCGTGTTGCTAACTTGTGTGGTCAGGTGAACACAATTGAGTTTAAGTTTGATCTTGATACTGATACTGTACCCTCAATAGCTGGTGAGATGGTTGAACAACTCAATTTTTTGTCGAAGGATGATAAGCCATCATTAGTGAAGTTAATGGACAGGTTGATTGACAAACTTGTACCCAACTGGAAAAATTCATCAGGAAATGGATTAACAGATTCATACGGGAATTCTGCTGTACTTCAACATGATCAAAACTCACAAAGTTTGTCTGTTTTGAGATCCGATGATGAAAATACTGATCAACACAAAAAAGGTAGTGTTCGGGGGAATGTCATATCGAGTCAACCAATGAAGGATTCAGAGATACCCTCTGCTGCTTCATCCAGTGCACTGTCTAAGGAGATGAGTTTGTTAAGTCTCTTTTCACCATCTGAAGCAGACGATGATCGGTTGAAGCTGAAGCTTAATGGTATTGAGATGGAATACTACCAACGCCTTCGTGAACTCTTGAGAATGAGGGAGGATGCCATATATGATGCCAGTCAGAGGTGTATAAAAAAGAATTAGATATCTATTTTTTTTTTTTATGTAAATAGATTTTATTTTCTCAAATACAATTCAGAATATGCATGTTTCAGTTTTTAAAGAAATGGAAGTGTCATGTTCTTTCAGCATTGCTTGAATGATTATATGATGAATTTGTTATTTCTTACACACACACACACATATATATATATATACTTCTGTTTTGTTATTTTTTTAGCTTTCCTTGTCTGCTGTTGTTTCAAATATGGTCAACTCAGGCCCTGGTAGTGCAGTGACAATTCTTATAGAGTAGCCCCATCAGATGGTGCTTGTTTGACACTCGTTTGAAATAACAAACAAATTGAAGGCTGAGACATGTGATGGTGGTTAGATTTTTTAGCCTGTGTTATAAGCTTGGCATAAACATATAGTGTATTTCATAAATTCTCGCATAATTTTTGAGCAACCAGATTGCTAGCTTACTTTCCAGTTTGGTAACTTATGATTTTGGTAGCTTATTATCACGCCCCGCCGATGGAGCTTATGCCACGCAAGCAACACGTAAGTACTGAGTAGGACGCTTCATGATGAGATAAATTTATGGAGTCTTCTGCAGTTATCTAGAGTAGGATGGAGGATTCTATATCCACTGAACAGTTGGCAGGGCCAAAATACACTATAATGTTGGGCTTTGGACGGGCTGACCCATTAAACCCACTTTTTTTTTTCTTTTTTTATTTTTTTCCCCTTACCAATAAATATGCAAATTACATTTCTTTATTTTCCCTGTTTGAAACATCAATTTTTTCACAAAATTTTAATTCATTAATAATTTCTTTTAATCTGATCAGACTATTAGTATTGTGACTGAAGTATTCAATTATTAATTTTTGTATTTTTTCAACTCTAATTTTATTTTTATTAATACAAAAAAATAAAACTTACCTTATTTTATTTTAAATATAAAAATAAAATAAAATATTCTTTTTATTTGTTATTAAATAAATTTTTATTTTAAAATTATTCGAGTTGGCGATTGCTTGATACCTGTTTGCATTTGGGTTATCTCCCTCTCCAATCACAAATATATATCAATGACCAATTAGGGTTTTCAGTAAATGATACAGACACTTCACATAAATAGATACATATATATCAAAGATTTGGATGCCCAAAAAAAAAAAAAAAAAAAAACCCGGAAATTTTTTAAAATTTTGGGTTTTGGGTTGGGTTCGGGTCGAGCCCGAGCCCAACCCGAAGACGTTTGCGCTTTGAAAAATTCCAACTGGATTTAGTCCTGATTTATTAATTTAAAAGCCCAAGTTCCAAAAAAATTGGGCTGAGCTTGATTGGCCCACCCAAGTTGCACCCCTAGATCGAATAGGAGTATTTCATGCTAATATGCCTTGAATGAAATCAATTTTGCTACAACACCTATGATGGCCCTGGTTTTTCAAACCAGCGCGTCCTGCGATGAATGAAAGTTTGACTCGATAACGGATCCCGAATGCGAAAGCGAAAATAGAAACTAAGCTTCTAGAGATACAATACATCTCTAAAACACAAAAAGTGACCTTCCATGAGGCCACGGAACTCAACGAGAACAGACTCGGAAGAAAAAACTCAAAAATAGACCAAGTATACCCCCCAAGGGCAAAATGGTCTTTTCATACGGAAATAAAGTCTCGAGAGATGTACGTCATCCCTAAGACAAAAGCATGACTTCACATGAAGTCACAGAACTCAAAAAGACAAAGTATGGAGTGACGTTTTAAAAAGGACAAGTTTAGTCCTAGGGGCAAAATAGTCATTTTAAAAAAGATCGAGGTGCAACCGTGCATACCATTGGATAGACAACGAAAAATTAACGAATTAAACTCAAAAATCACTTGATTTGGAGTCTAGATGGAAGAGAAATAGCAGAACAAAAAAAGGACGTTGACGCGGCCAAGGGGCACCAAGGCAGCCCCCCATGCACGGCAAGGACTGAACAGCACTGAATAGTGTTTTTGCAAATAGTGTACTATTTTGGACCCTTAAATGGATTTTTTTGAAAAAATACAAAGAAGAAACCTCCCTTAAAATCAAGTTTTCTAGCTGACTATGTCAAAAAAAAAAAAAAAAAAAATGCAATTTTGCTTCAAGTATTCATTTCGACAAATATGATACTGTGTGCTAAAAAATTTGTGCACGCAAACGCAATAAGTGTTTTGAGACGTGCGGGAATGGTCTACGGCCCCCAAATATTCCCCAAGCATAAAATGACCTATTAAACCTCAAATTTGCCTAAATTGACTTTTAAAACAAAAGTTTGAAACCAAAACCCATGGATGCTTTCAAAAGACAGTTTGACACTTGGCCACACTTCATACATATATAAAGAGACCCTAAGGGTGTGCTATTGCACACTTTACACATCCCAAATAAAAGATACTACCTTCATCCCAAATTAGATGTCCTGTTTGGGGAACTAATTTGTGAGTCACGGTTCCCCAAACAAGACATCTCTTTTAGGATAGAGGGAGTATCATCCTAAAGCGTCTAACTTCTCTATTTTACTTAGTTATACATGGAATCCAAAGTACTCAAACCCTTGGCCTTATTACAAACATGTCAAATACATCTCAAAAGGTGAACTTATGTACACATTACATATTTAAAACAAAGTATACATGTTTTGACATATAAAACCAAAAGTAAGGCATTTCATACTAACAAGGGCATGAACAAAGTACTACAAAATATTCCAAGCATTCAAAATGATCCAGGGATGTGATGCATCCCAAAACAACGTTTCTTTACCTGAAAAACAACCTAAATCACTAGGGTGAGTAAACGAGTTACTCGTAAAAAGTGGATATGCGTATAACCTAAAGTTTTACAAACTTTGCAAATTAATATAAATCAATCTATGTGGTACATGCCACCTAACATCTATGTTCCAAATGAGTCTAAGGGATCATCTTAGGCTACATTAGAACAATAAAACACAAATCACAATATCCATAATATTTAGCTGGCATTGGAACTTCCAACACAACGCAATAAGATTTAAACTCACAAAGTTATCAATTTGGAATTTAAAATGCGAAATCTAATAGTGGAAAACTTAGACATCACGTCGGATTTTAACCGAACAATAACAATTTCATTCGGGTTACTAGCCCGCTTAGAACTACCCTAGTGCGCACGTGTGGGGAGAGCTAATCTCCCACCCTTGAGCTATACTCTAATCATATTCGAAACAGACGACATCCCAAGTTTCCAAAATCAGCAAATTGTGCATCAACGTACATATCATCGTGTATATTGATGAGCGCTGAAAAGTGCGTATTTAAACCCCTTAAACTTAGACATTCTAGTACCTTTATCTATCTTACTTTACCGTTTTAGATTAATTTTGTATTATTTCCATTTTCAGGCACTTATCCCTAAAATAAGCTAACTCAGCCAAATAAGAGCTTAATTGAAGCAATTATGGGATTAAACAAAGAAAGGAGCAAAGTGGAGAAAGAAGGAAGCAAATGAAGCCAAAGGTGGAAAGTAGTAAAGTTCGATCGATCCAATTTCAAGGTTCGATCGATCAAACACTGATCGATCTCAGCACTTCAAGATAGATCCAAGCCTTGGCCCAAAAACAAAAAGTCCAAAATTCGATCGATCCAACACCACCCTTCGATCGATCGAACACCACCCTTCGATCGATCGAACACTTTTGTCCTTATTCAAATGATTGATCCTATCCACAGCTGTACCACCTACTAACCACTTTTGTCCTTTTCCCAAAAATATCTCCCAAAATATCTCGGATTTGTCTTTTCCCAAAAAACTCAACCAGTTAGATCGATTCAACTTAAGTTCGATGGATCTCAGCCAGTTCGATCGATCCAAGTCCAAGGTTTGATCGATCGAACTTCCTCTAGTGCGAAAAAGTTAAATTTCCATCTCATTGAAAGTTGACTTTTATCCAATCTTTAGGGAATATTGTGTGCACGACCCCAGCTCATTTTGGGTATCATTTGACCTACCTATATAAGGATAAGGATTGCTTTTTACAAGGGGAGCTAATATCATTTTTCATATCATCTCTTGGAGAGCAAGCTTAGAGGAGGAGGAGGCTAGAGACACCATTGGAGTTCTTCATCAACAAGGAGCAGTTTTCTTCCATGGAGTTAGCCCTTGAGGGTTGGAGCAACATAACCATGAGTGGCTAGACATCCTCTTGGGGCTAGAGTTAGCCCTAAGCATGCTTTCTATATCTTAATCTTGTGTATTATTGAGGGATTAGTGTTGTAATTAATATTTTGATACTTCGATATATATAGATCTTGATTGTTCAATGATTTATGTGGTTAAATGCTTTCAATTGATCATTTCATTCTATCCATATGTCTATGTATGCTAGAATAGATATTCATGTGCTTGTCTCTAGATTTTGTGTTATTGATGCATATCTATGTGTATTGATGCTATAGATTTAGAGATTGTCAAAACATAGTGCTTAATGGAATGCTCTTGTGATTCTCTTGATGGTTCATACTTATTCCTTGATGGATTGTGCCTCTCCCCTAGTTTATTTTCATGCTAGTAGTGTAGTTGTAGTGTAGTGTTAAATGGGAGGACAATCCATGCTTGTTGTTTGATGATCCAAGCTTTTGAATGCAAGTAACATATGTCTCTAACCTTGTGTTATATTCGGATTGTGAGCTTAATGAAAGGATTAATGACTTGTTTTGATCTATTGTACCTTTCACATGTTGTTTAGACAATATATGCTTCATTGCTTAGATATATTGTATCTTTCACATGATATTTAGACCATACATGTTTAACTAGTCATCCTTACTTGTTGAATCAACCAAACACACACACACACACCAATATTGCAACACACCATTTGCCTTCATTAGTCACTTGTCAATGGTATAGAAATGCATTGCTTGGTGGTAATCTCTAAACCCCACGACTCTTCTCTCTCTCTTATTTACTCTTAGCTGCTTTCTTTTGCGATCACTTAGTTTAATTTAGTTGCTCTCTAATCAACCAACCAACTAGCCCTAATAGCGATTCCACGACCTTGTTCGATCCTCATAATCCCTTGGGACGATCCCTTCTCGCCCTAACTATATTTATAGCGAAAGGTAGTAGTGGCTTCTATAAATGTAAAACTCTTGGCCTTCGCCTTAAAATGCACACACTCTCTTAAGCTTGACGGTAGTGCGGCAGACCAAGTCGACCATTCAAATGAAATAGCCGCCGAAATGAAGTCCTTATCTCAAAGGTTTGATCAATTTTTGATTAACCAGAACTCGGCGAACCAAGTATCTTCCTTCCCTAACCATTCTCATCGTGCATCAAATGAAACATATATGACTTGTGCTAGTGTTCTTCATTATACTTCTCATTGTCCTTACGGACAAGTGCAAAATGAACCTAATGAACAAGTCAATTGTAATACCCCTAATTTTAAAAGGATAGTCTCGGTATTTATTTATTTATTTTTATTGTATTTTTTTTAATTGTTTAATTGATTATTTGACTAATTGTTTATGTGTTTAATTGAATTAAGTGTTACTTGATTAATTGGCTACTTATCTATGTGTTATTTGTATTTTGTCTAGGTGTTATTTATATTATTTGTTTAATTAGATTGTGTGCTTAAATGATGTATTTGATTAATTGTAATTAATTGTAAATTAAATGATTAAATGTTTTATTTTATTTTATTTTATGGTTATGGTTAGTGGTAATGGGCTAACTAATTGGGTCCCATGAACTACTTGGATAGGAAGTTGGATGGGTATGGATAATTACCCATGGATAGTTGTATATGTATATATATAGATATATATGTATATACATATATATAAAAAGGAAAGTAATTTATTAATTTTATAGTAACTTTAGTATTAATAAATAATCTGATGTATATATTTTATATATTTATATAATAAGGATATACATATATTTTATACGTAATATGTTTTAAGTTACCTTTTTAATATTATGGTAACTTTAGTATAAATAAATAATCTGATGTATATATTTTATTTATTTAATGAGGATACAGATAGATTATATACGTAACATATTTTAAGTTACTTTTTTCATATTATGGTAACTTTAGTATAAATAAATAATCTGATGTATATATTTTATTTATTTAATGAGAATATAGATAGATTATATACGTAACATGTTTTAAGTTACCTTTTAATATTATGATAACTTTAGCATTAATAAATAATCTAATGTATATATTTTATTTAATTAATAAGGATATACATAAATTATATACGTAACATATTTTAAGTTACCTTTTTAATATTTTTATTTTTTTTTTTTATTTTTCTTTATTAAGTTGACTTTGATTGGAAAAAGGAATAGGGTTATTATTTAGCCTATAAATACACAACTATAAGTTGAAAAAGGAGTGACAATATATCACGTAATATATTCTAGAAAGAGAGAGTTAGAGAGTGAAGGAGAAAGAGGAAGGAATGAGGAGAAAACCCTTTAGAGAGAAGATCAAGGAAGAAGATGTTTAACTTTCAGTCCGAAAGTTTAAGGCAAGTTCTTCTTCTATTTCTTTCCCTTTGATTCGTGTTTCTATACATGCCTAGGAAATTTCAGGATTTATTAAACACATAAAATTAAATAATTATGCATGTTTAAATGGATTAGAACATATGTTTTATGAATTTGGTTCATATCTGTTCTTGTATTATGAATTGATAAATTCATGATTTTGATTTGATTTCCAGTGTGAATTTTTACATGTTTAAATTATGTGTATTTCATATCTGTGGAATGATGGAACGTCTAGTGAGGTTCCTTTAGTGTGTGTATATATATATATATATATATATATACGGACTACTAGTTACTGTTGGATTGACTAGGATGTATACGTGTATCGGATCTCTGCTTGGACTGTAGTAGAGTAGAACTTGTTTGTGGGTCTGACCCACCATTATTTTTCAGGTGTTCGTCAGGAGTAGAGGTTGTTCGTGCTGAGCAGGGATCAGTGTACTTCATTCTTCCGATGCTACATAGGAGTTCCTTTATGATTCAGTTTCCTGATTTAGACAGTTATTGCTGTCATTTGTTTAGTTTGGATTTTCTAGGGGTCCACACAGTATGGATTCCCGAGTTGTATTTTGGAGGATCAGTTGTATCAGAAGAGTTTATTATTTAATGAAAATATATTCTGAAGTTTATTATTAGATTATCATTTTAGTTTCTTGTCAGCATTTTATTTATTCTTCTTTATTCTTTTGTACTCTGTGTTCGTTTATTATCAATTTGTTTTGATATCCTCGGGTATTCGGGCGTGGGCCTGGTCAACCCGCATTCGGAAATTCGGGGGGTATCACATCAATGCAGCTTTCGTGAACCAAAGGAAAAATCCTTATGATACTGATTATAATCCAAGTTGGAGGAATCATCCAAATTTCTCTTGAAAAAACTAAGGAGAGGGCTCAAATCTTTCCCAAGGCGGTTTTTAAGGGAAGTACATTCCACCTCCACTGCAAAACCAAGGATCCCAAGGTTATAGATTTATCAATCACAATGGAATCAATTTGTTAATTCTCATTTTCCCAACCAATCTTATTTCCCAAGGAAATACTAGAAGTCCCGCCTTTGAAGAAAAAGTTTTAAATGCTTTGGGCACTTTAGAGGCTAACACTCAATTGCTTCATTCTCACTCTCAATCTATTGCAAAGCTAGAAACCCAAGTAGGGCAAATAGCAAGCACTCTCAATGCAAAAGAAAAGGGAAAGATGCCTATTAATGCCCCACCCAAGCAACAATGTGTTGTGGAAACCCATTCCTCATCGGAAGGCCACACCATTGAACATGTTAATGCGGTGACTATGTTGCGGAGTGGTAGGATTATGGACAATCAAGTTGAAATGTCCAATGAAGAGAGTGAACCGATGCAACCTCAAGTTGTCACCCGTCCCGTTTCACATCCCATTCCTCCTTCATTGCATATACATAATCTTGTGAATGAGAAAGTCTTGAAAAATGTGTTTGAAAAATAAGTTTTGAAAAATAATGTTGAAAAAGTTTTGTTGAAAAATGATTTGAAACAAAATGATTTAAAAACTTCTTGTGTTGAAGAAAGTTCAAAAGAAAATTCTGAAAAAGTGTTTGAACCAAAAGTTCCATTTTCGGATGCCTTAAAATGATCCATTTCAAAAGATAAGCAAAAGGCAAAAACCAATGAAATCATGGAAATGTTTAGGCAAGTGAAAGTCAATCTTCCACTATTGGATGCAATCAAGCAAATTTCGGTTTATGCCAAATTCTTGAAAGACTTGTGCACCCAAAAGCGGAAGAACAAGAGCCAAACACCAAGAAAAGTGGTTTTGACCGAGCAAGTGAGCTCAATTTTGCAACATAACACTCTTCCAAAGTTTAAGGACCCCGGTTCACCCACTACATCATGCATTATTGGTGATCATATTATTAATCGGGCGCTTCTTGATTTAGGAGCAAGTGTTAACCTTCTCCCATACTCGGTTTATGTCAAATTAGGCCTAGGTGAATTGAAACCGATGTCGGTAGTTTTGTAACTTGCCGATCGATCCATTAAGAAGCCTAGGGGTATAATTGAGGATGTTTTGATTAAGATTGACAAATTCTTCTTTCCCGTTGATTTCGTTGTCATAGACACGGAACCAGTCCCCAACCCTAAGAGTCAAATTCCCGTTATCCTTGGCCGTCCCTTCTTGGCAACCGCTAATGCCAACATCAATTGTAGGACGGGGATAATGAAGATCTCATTTGGCCATATAAAGGTGAAGTTGAATATCTTTAATCCCACACCCAATTCATTTGACAAATATGAATGAGAGGTTAATGTTGTAGATAAATGTCATGATCTTCAATGTCAAGGAAGTGAGCTTTTGTTTAAGACTAAATCTTCAAAGGGATCATCTTCAACCTTACATTCTCAAAGTGTTGTTTCAAATTCTTCCTTTGAAAGGGCATGGAAGCCCAAAAGTTGTGATTGCATAGACAAAGAATAAAAAGTTTCTTTTGAGCTTAATCCAATAAGTTCTTCAAAGAACCATTTGTTGGATGGAGTTCAAAGCATCTTTCACCCCAACAAGGAGTGGATGCATTACAAGATCTTTGATCCGGGCTAAAAGAGCCCAATGTCTTGCTAAAGATGTTAAAGACTAGCAAAAACATTTCGTAGGGTGTCAAAACCCTATTCCTCCCTCATTTCTATCTTTCATTTCATTTCTTGCGAAGTCTAGATATTTGTTTTTGGTTCTCATATGCATTGAAAGGAACTTTGGTGAGGATTGCATGAGTTTTCATGTCATTATTGAGCATTCTGCATAGTTCGATCGATCTCAAACCTGAGTTCGATCTATCAAACTCTATTCTGCATCCAACACTTAGAAAATTTTTCGACCTGCATCAACCTGCATCCAAATCACCTCTCTGTCCCATCGTTCGAACTTATTCTTAAATCGATCAGGAGACCTTCGATCGATCCAACTTCAAAGTTTGATCGATCTCATGATTCAACACTTAGAAAAATTTTGAGCCTGCATAAACCTGCATATTTCACCTCTCTGTCTCATCGATCGAAACATTCCAAGATCGATCGGAAGTTCTTCGATCGATCCAACTTCCAAGTTCGATTGAGCCAAAAACCTGTATATTTTTGCTCTCTCTCTGATCGATCGAACTCTTGTTCTGATCGATCTCAGTTCTTCATTTCATTATTTTGACTTTGTTTTGACTTTTCGAATTTTTTTAAAAAAAACTCCAAAATATTTTCATTTTTCTTTTATTTTGTTTAATTTTCATTTCATTTTATTTTATTTTTAAAAAAGTTTTCCAAAATTCAAAAAAATATTTTAATTTATTTAGTTTTTAATTATTATTGATTATTCAATTAAAAAATTTTTTAAAAAAAAAAAAAAAAAACCCAAAAATATTTTATTCTATTTTATTTTATTTTATTTTACAATTTTTAATTTTAATTTTGCATTTTTCAAAAAAAAATTTCAAAAATCCAAAAATACTTTGAAGAGAGTTCATCAAAGTTTGATCGATCTCAGTTGAAGTTCGATCGATCAAACTCTGGCGGGAATGTTTTTAAAATAGATCTGGAGGGTCTCAAGATCGATCATTTAGATCGATCCAACCTTCCAAAGCCTAACCCATCTTCGTCGCCACTGTACAATCTCATCTCCCTCATCTCCGGCGAATTCTCCGGCAAGATCTAAGTGCCAATCTCTCTCTCCTTTCTCGGATTCATCTTCACTCGTTCATATCTCCACTTCTCTCATCAATTTGGGTAAGATTCGAATCCATCTTCTATGATTGAAGCTTCAACCTCATGTATACATGACTTAGATGTTGCATCCATGCTTCACTTGTTGGATCCATGATATTGAGATGATGAAACCACCATTTTTGAAGCTTTAAAACACTGTGTACATATTTATATATATATATGCTTTTTATGTATTTGTGTATTCCGATTTAAATTGGGAGTTTGCGCTTCGCAAAGTGATGGAATTGATTGATTTGTCGTGTTGATGGGCCCACGAACATGTTCGTGTGGGCCCCATGCTTCCAAAGTCATAGATCTGTGACTGTTTACATTCGTCGCACAGTTCGATTGATCGAACTTGTATCTCAGATCGATCTTGAGAGATCGATCGAACTCATGTCTCAGATCGATCAAAGTTATGAGATTGATCTCACTTTTTTTCGATCAATCCAACTTTTGTAATTGATCTCACTTATTTTCGATCGATCCAACTTTTGTGATCGATCTCACTTCTTTTTCTGATCGATCAAACTTCACAGATCTCACACACACACTTTATAAATATGGAAGGGCATAAGATTCAGCGGAGGGGGGATTATTTGATAACCCTCTACGCCTTCTACACCGGGCACTGGGTGTCCATTCCTGCGCTCATCTGGAACGTGATGAGGAAGCTATATGACGAGTACATTAGCAAGGAGACGCCCGGAAGGGCTAAGTCTCTCCCATTCAGCCACCTCATCACCCAGATTCTTATAGACCAACGCTACCCTATTCATCCTCGGGAGCACCCCGAGAGAAGTTCCTGTCACTTTCTAAAGAAGGACTGGACCAAGAGCTACAACGCCATTATCACTAGACTGCAGGACCACACAGTAGTGGCTGCAGAGGAGCTAGAGAAGGAGGAGGCACAGGCAGCAGCAGATCCAGCAGCGGATGACACACCAGTCGATCCAGCTACTGAGCATATAGATATTGACTTAGAGTGCCCTGCAGATGACACAGAGCAGTACTCTCCAGCTAGGTCACCCATTCACGAACAGGAGCAGACTCAGGAGTTTTCTCCTGACTCTTTTATGCCTGAGGCTCCAGATCTGACCCCCGACTTTGGAGTACGCCTGCAGACTCTTGAGGATGCTATTGTTGCCATACGAGCTGATCTTACAGCCCACAGAGCTGATTTTGCTGCCTTCCGCACGGATGTCGCGACTATATTCCGAGATCTATCCAGAGATATCCGCGGAGCCCGACCTGTCCGTCCAATCTCATCCTCCTGAGTTCTCAGTTCCTTCTATCTCATGATCCCTCTCTACTATTGATACTTTATTTTTGTCACTGTACAGTACTATTATTTTTATAGCCGGTCTGTCGGCTTTGATATTTTTGTTGTACCTGCACTTTATCTATTTTATATATCTATTTTTGCTATGGATGTCATATGATTATATTCTCATATCTGTATGTTTGACTCCATCAAGTGCATCACAGTGACTTCAGTGAGAGAGTGCTTCCCGATTTTCAGGATCACCCTTATACCTCTATCATCTATTTATCTGTTTATCCCATTTACACTTGCATGTCCACTGTGCACTAATTATCCCATTTTGTTATCTGATGAGTTTATCCAAGTGCCAATTTTCAGGACCACAGTTCATCCCAAGTTTGGGGGGGCCATGCCAGCCACTTCGGATACTTCAGTCCCGATCATTCTATGCCTTAATTGCACTGGTATACTCTTTCCTTTGTTCTCTTTGCACATTGAGGACATTGTGCCATTTAAGTTTGGGGGGAATGGTGCTTTACAGTGTTAGTTTTAAAATTCAAAATTTTGAGCATGACTTGTGTATTTGAAGGATATTTCTATGATTGGTCCATATATAGCTATGATTTTGATCTTTTGAGGACTATATTGCTTAAAATTTAAAAATTGTTTGACTTGAGAGTCCAATACTCCTTGTATGTGACCGATCCTCTTTTACAAGGGTCGCGATACCAAGTCAAGCTTGAAGAGTTGTGTGTGTTTAGGAGGTGGCCAAGTTTTACATTTATAAAAAGCCACTACTACCTTTCTCTATATAAAATATAGATAGGGCGAGCAGGGATCGTCCCAAGGGATTTGATGGTGTATCGAATTGTGAACTATGGTAATTAGGGTTAGTAGGTCGGGTGATCACACAATTGGTTGGTTGGTTGATTATACTAAATGAGCTAAACTATAATAAAGCAATGCAATAAGATAAAGAGTAAGTAAGAAGGGACGGTCTTGGGGTGTAGAGATCACCACCAAACAATACTATTCCAAACCATAATCAAGTGACTAATGAGGGAAATGAATGTGTTGCAACAATGTTGTGTGTGTAAAAGACATTCAATTGGTAAGGGTGACTCAACAAGTGCAAATTGTCTCAATCAACATGTGTGAGGCCACAATACATCTATTGGTAGAGGAATATATTGTCTAAACATCATGTGAAGATAACAAAACAACAATTCAAGTCATTGAACCTTTCATTAAGCTCATAGTCCAAGCAATCCATAAGGATGACTTAGTTAAACATGCATTATCTAATCATCATGTGAGAGGTACAAAATATCTATTGGGAGAGGAATAAATTGTCTAAACACATGTGAAAGATACAACATATCATAACTAATCATTAATCATTCATTAAGCTCAAAATTCCTTTACACCACAAAATTAGAGCATATGCTTCTTGCATTCAAAAGTATGGAACATCAAAGAACAAGCATGAATTGTTTCCCCAATTAACACTACACTACTTAAAAGAGAAACACAATCCATCAAGGAATAAGTATGAACCATCTAGAGACATAACAAAAGCATTACATTAAGAACTTCATATTTTGGCAATCTCAAGATTAAAGGCATTAATACACATAGACATGCATCAATAACATTAAATCTAGAGGTGAGCATCTACTCTAGCATACATAGACATATAGATAGAGAAAATGATCAATTAGAAGCATTAATCCATAGAACTCAATGAATAATCAAGATCTTCATAAGTTCAAGAATCAAAATATGCATTACAACACAAATCCCTCAAAATTACACAAGATTAGGTAAAGAAAGCATGTTTGGGGCAAACTCTAGCCCCAAGAAGATGTCTAGCCACTCATGGTAGTGATGATCCAACCCTCAAGGGCTAACTCCATGGATGCTCCTTGTAGATAAAGACCTCCTCCAATGGTTGCTCTAGCTTCCTCCCTTCTTCCTCTCCAAGAATAGCCTCCAAGATGATTTTCAATGTGTGACAAGAGACTCTAGACTCCTCTCCAAAAAGTGTATCATATTCCTTATATAGGTAGGTCAAATACACCCTATGATGAGTTGTAGTCGTGCAAGGCATATTCTCCAATGATTAGGTGAAGGACGGAATAAATGAGCTGGGCTTTAATTTTTTCTCGCTGGAGGAAGTTCGATCGATCGAACCTTAACTTGGATTGATCGAAGATGGGTTCGATCGATCGAACTGCATCTTGGATCGATCGAAGTGGTCTGACTCCTCCGGATAAAAACAAGGCTGAGATATTTCGAAGATATTTATGGGGAAAAGGACAAAAGTGGTTGGTAGGCGTACAGCTGTGGATAAGATCAATCATTTGAATAGGACAAAATAGGGTTCGATCGATCGAAGGTGATGTTCGATCGATCGAACTTGGAATTTCAGCAAAGGCCAAGGTTGGATCTATCGAGAAGTACTGTGATCGATTATAGATGTTCGATCGATCGAACTCTAAGTTGGATCGATCGAACTTTTCAGCTGCACAACTTTGATTCCTTTTTGCTCCTTGCTTTCTCCACTTTGCTCCCTCCTTTGGTTTATCTCAGGATTGCTTCAATTAAGCTCTTATTTGGCTGAGTTAGCTCAATTTTGGGATTAGTGCCTGAAAATATAAATAACACGTAATAAGTCTAAAACGGTAAAGTAAGATAGATAAAGGTACTAGAATGGTTAAGCTTAACGGGTTTAAATGCGCACTTTTCAGTGCTCATCACACCCCCAAACTTAAATATTGCTAGTCCCTAGCAATGAACTAAGAAGTAAAGGAATGAAATGAACAACTAAACAAGTATAAACTGGAAAGCAAGTAAAATGATAGCGCCACTTTCGTAGGGAACACGATTGCATTTAGCATATGCAACAAGCCTTTTAAACCCCTAGGTTACCCCTAGTGGACGAGTAAAGTCCCGTGAGGGTTTCCAGAAATGGTACCCACAAACATTAAGCTCATTCTTTCAAAAGAGGCACCAATATTGCAAACAAGCATTGGGAGAAAACTACCTCAAGTATGCAATTTTTCAACCATTTCCAAGCAATCTCCCAAAATCTCAACATCAAGCAAGCAAGTATGGTCCTCCACACATCAAGAAAATGATCATGAAAATCAAAACAAGTCTAGAATCCATGTGAGAGGTCCGGCATCAAGTGTGTTGCTATTTTAGCTAACTAGAGAAGTAATCACATCCTTACCCTCAAACTAGCACACAAATCTAGTACCGATCATCAAGATAAGAGAGTGGACCTTTTATTAAAGCTTTATTGTTCTAGGTGCGCTTATTCTTTTCACTCTATTTCTTTTTTTTTTTTTATTGAGGATCAAAGATGGAAGTATTGTGCAATGTGTTGATCTCTTAAGCTTTCTAGAAGATTCATGTAGCGAGCTTTAGGTCAATGACTCCCAAACCAGATGGCTTTAGGGCATTAGGTGTTAAGACACCCCTACGGACTTACAAACTCAAATTAACTAGGCTACAAATCAAGACAACAACCATCTAATCATTTCCCACTTCTCACCTTTTGGGAGAAGTCCTCACTTTTATTGCTTTTTGCAACTTCTTCTTTTTCTTCTTTTTTTTTTTCTTTTTTTTTTTTTTTTCAATTCAATTATTAACCTAGAGTTTGGGCCCTCCACCTTTCGGCGCGAGAAGTTCACTGCTTAATGAGGCAAGAATCCCGGCTACTCAATGAAAAGGGGTTGTTATCCACCTTTATCAAGAATGAAACCTTTCAATGCACTACTAGCCCAATTGGGATATAACCAATTCAATAATCAACAAAGCATGTACCCCACAATTGAATGCTAGCGTGCGCCGGTGCTAGTGTAGAATCCTAGAATGAATCTCAAAACAATCACAAAATCAGGATGATGTGGACCACAAATGCAAGCAAGATATCAATCTTTTGAAAAATTTACTCCTAAATGGCATCCTTAAGGCATACAAGGAGTATTGGACTCTCAAGTCAAGCAATTTTTAAATTTTAAGCAATATAGTCCTCAAAAGATCAAAATCATAGCTAAAAATGGACCAAGTATAGAAATATCCCTCAAATACACAAGACATGCTCAAAATTTGAATTTTAAAGTAACACTGAAATATACACCAATTCCCCCAAACTTAAACTACACATTGTCCTCAATGTGTGAAGAGAACAAAGGAAAGAGTATACCAGTGCTTTAGACATGAATGATCGGGATAGAAGTATCCAAAGTGGGTGGCATGGCCCCCCCCAAACTTGGGATAAACTGTGGTCCTGAAAAGTTTGCACTCGGATAAACTCATTAGATAACAAGATAGGATAATCAGTGCACAGTGGACATGCAAGTGTAAGATGGGATAAATAGATAATAGAGAGAAAGGTGTTAGAGTGGTCCTGAAAAATTAAGCAGCACTCTCTCACTGAAGTCACTGTGGTGTACCTGATGGAGTCAAACATACAAATATGAGATACTAAGAGACATCCATAATCAAGAAGCAATATATAGAGAATATAAAGTGCAGGTACATCAATAATATAATAAAGCCGACAGACCGGCCGCAAAATATAATACAGTAACAGTGACAGTATAATACAGATCCAGAATAAAAGAAATGAAAGCATAGAACAACTGGAAGTGGAGTCTCAGGAGGCCTGATCGTGAAGATCTGCAGTGGCTGGAGGTGCCGGCTGTGAGTTCGATCGATCGAAGATGGAGTTCGATCGATCGAACTTAGGTCTCCACTCTTAATGAATTTTTTTTTTTTTTGAATGAGATGCAAATTTTGATCGATCGAAGGAAGATTTCGATCGATCGAAGAGGATAAAGAATGTACAAGTTTAAGGGTTCAAGAGTTGATATGTGCTGGAACCTTGGATCGATCGAACTTGGAATTCGATCAATCGAACATGAAAAATTTTGAAAAGTCCCGAGAGCATGCATTTTGGAGTTTGGATGCAGGTCCAAAATTTTTCTAAGTGTTGGGACTCATGATCGATCGAACCACATGTTGGATCGATCGAAAGGTAGTTCGATCGATCGAATTGGTTTACGATCGATCGAACTTTTGAAAATTTGGAGATCCCGAGAGCATGCATTTTGGAGTTTGGATGCAGGTCCAAAATTTTTCTAAGTGTTGGGTGCAAAATGAGAGCTGGATCGATCGAGTCCATAGTTGGATCGATCGAACCAAAGTTCGATCGATCGAACCAAGACTTGGATCGATCGAAATTATGTCTAAATGCTCAAAATGACTTGAATGCTCATGCAATCCCTTACTCAATTCCTTCCAATATATATGAACCACAAAAACAGTATCTAGACTTCGCAAGAATCAAAATGCAAGATAGAAATGAGGGAGGAATAGGGTTTTGACATCCTACGAATTTCGGTGCTAGTCTTTAACGTCTCTAGCAAGACCTAGGGCTCTTTTAACCCGGATCAAAGATCTTGCAATGCATCCCCTCCTTTTTGGGATGAGAGATGTTTTGAGTTCCACCCAATAAATGGTTCTTGGAAGAACTTGTTGGATTTAACTTAAAAGATGTTTTTAAATTCTTATCAAAATCTTCATCAATATGTTCATACACCGGGTCAATAAGATTTGCAGCCTCTAAATGTCTTTGAAAGACTTGACCCTCTATGTATGGTTTCAATCTTTGCCCATTCACCTTGAAGATGTTCCCCTTCTTGAAGTCTTGTATCTCTACCGCTCCATGCGGTGCAACCGAGATAATTTCATAGGGACCTTCCCACTTGGTTCTCAATTTGCCGGGAAAGAGTTTTAACCTAGAGTTGAATAGCCAAGCTTTTTGACCGGGTTCTAAGGACTTCTTCACAATATGCTTATCATGGAAGGCTTTGGTTCTTTCTTTGTAGAGCTTGGCATTATCATAAGCATTGTGCCTTAGCTCTTCCAATTCACTCAATTGAAGTAACCTATTCTCTCCGGCTTTGGCTAGGTCAAAATTGAGCTTTTTAACTGCCTAAAAGGCTTTGTGTTCTAGCTCAACTGGAAGATGGCAAGGCTTCCCATAAACAATTCTATAAGGGGACATGCCAATGGGAGTCTTATATGCCGTACGATAAGCCCACAAAGCATCATTTAGCTTTCTTGACCAATCTTTCCGGGTGGGGTTAACCGTTTTCTCAAGGATATGCTTAATTTCCCGGTTAGACACTTCAACTTGTCCACTTGTTTAAGGATGGTAGGGAGTGGCTACTTTGTGAGTAACGGAGTACTTAAGAAATAATTGCCTCAAGAAATGATTGCAAAAATGTTTTCCTCCATCACTTATCATAGCCCTTGGCATACCAAAACGAGCAAAGATATTGGATTTAATGAATTGAATGACCACGGAGTGATCATTTGTTTTGGTAGCACAAGCCTCAACCCACTTAGAAACATAATCAACGGCAAGAAGAATGTATTGATAACCATATGACATAGGAAATGGACCCATGAAATCAATGCCCCAAATATCAAAAATTTCAACAACCAATATATTGGTTAATGGCATCATATCTCTTTTAGACATTGTTCCCATCTTTTGACACCTCTCACACGACTTGCAAAAGTTGTAGGCATCTCTATGAATAGTGGGCCAAAAGAGCCCACTTTGAAGAACCTTTAGGGCGGTCTTCTTTGCACTAAAATGCCCACCACATGCAAGTGTGTGGCAAAACACTAGGACACTTGGGATTTCACTCTCCGGAATGCATCTTCTCACAATTTGATCGGGACAATAACGGTATAAAACAGGGTCTTCCCAATAGTAATTCCGGATGTTGGCAAAGAAACGATTTTTGTCGTTCTTTGACCAAGAGGTTGGAAGCTTGCCTATTGCCAAATAATTCACAATATCAGCGAACCAAGGCATTATTCCATTTGAGACTTGAAAAAGTTGTTCATCCGGGAAGGAATCATGAATTGGAGGACTAGGGAAAGGCTCTATTTGTAATCTGGAAAGATGATCAGCAACCACATTTTCGGTGCCCTTTTTGTCCTTGATTTCAAAATCGAATTCCTAGAGGAGTAAAATCCATCTAATCAATCTAGGTTTTGTTTCCCTCTTTGTTAAAAGATGTCTCAATGCAGCATGATCAGAGTAAACAACAACCTTAGATCCTAGCAAATAAGAGCGGAACTTATCAAGAGCATATACTGTAGCAAGTAATTCCTTCTCGGTAGTGGAGTAATTCAATTGAGCTCCTGAGAAGGTTTTGCTTGCATAGTATATGGCACAAGGGAGCTTACCTACTCGTTGGCCCAAAACTGCCCCCATGGCATAGTCAGAAGCATCACACATAATTTCAAAGGGCAAAGACCAATTAGGAGGTTGCATGATAGGAGCAGATGACAATGAAGTGCGCAATTTATGAAAGGCGTCTAGGCATGCTTGATCAAAGACGAAAGGAGTATCCTTGGCAAGAATATTGCACAAAGGTCTAGCGATTTTGCTAAAGTCCTTGATGAAGCGGCGATAGAAGCCGGCATGACCTAGAAAAGAGCGAACTTCCCTCACCGTTGAAGGTGGGGGTAGTTCAGAGATGAGTTCAACTTTCGCCCTATCTACCTCAATTCCTCTTCTAGATATGACGTGACCCAAAACAATTCCCTCTTGAACCATGAAATGGCTCTTTTCCCAACTAAGAACAAGGTTTGTTTCACGGCATCTTTTAAGCACTAAGTCCAAATTTTTGAGGTAAGCATCAAAGGAAGACCCAAAAACAGAAAAATCATCCATGAAGACCTCAAGATACTCTTCCACCATATCCGAAAAGATGGACATCATACACCTTTGGAATGTAGCAGGAGCATTGTACAAACCAAAAGGCATCCGTCTATAAGTAAATGTGCCAAATGGACATGTAAAGGTGGTTTTCTCTTGGTCTAATGGGTCAAGGGCCACTTGGTTGTAACCGGAATATCCATCTAGAAAGCAATAGTATTGTTGCCCCGCCAATCACTCTAAGATTTGATCAATGAAGGGTAAAGGGAAATGATCCTTTCTAGTGGCGGCATTTAATTTTCGGTAATCAATGCACACACGCCATGAGTTGGCGGTGCGCTTAGAGATTTCCTCACCTTTAGCATTTTCAACCACGGTAATTCCCGACTTTTTGGGAACTACTTGTGTAGGACTCACCCATTTGCTATCGGAGATTGGGTAGATGATTCTGGCATCCAAAAGTTTCACTACTTCTTTCTTAACTACCTCTTTCATGTTAGGATTCAATCTCCTTTGGGCATCCCTAAAGGGTTTTGTATCCTCTTCCATGAGTATACGATGCATACAAATGGAAGGATCAATTCCCTTAAGGTCCGCCACACTCCACCCTATAGCTTCTTTGTTTTCTTTAAGTACATTAAGTAGAGCATTTTCTTGGTCCTCATCTAGGCTTGAAGAGATGATAACCGGAAGAGTGTCGCGAGGACCTAGAAATGCATACTTAAGATTAGAAGGCAAAGTTTTTAGCTCAAGAGTTGGTGGAGATACCAAAGATGGAACCGGAGGAGTACTAGAAAGTGAAGGAAAAGGCTCAATTGGAGTTTTCCATGGTGGACAATTCAAACTTGCTACGGATTCCATTATATTGCTTACTTCATTGATTGAATTTTCATTATCAAACCCACAACTCTCATACATTTCAAGAAGACATGAGGCAAGAGGATCATCGGATAAAAGAGATGAGAGATCATCCTCAAGCGGTTGTTTCATGATCATTGTGGGAATTGATTCCTCAACAACCTCATCTAACACATCAATAACACAACACTCATCTTCATCTATGGGATGTCGACTTGTATTGAAAACATTGAGTTTGACCATCATGTTGCCAAAAGAAAGATCCATGATTCCGGACCTACAATTAATAGTGGCATTGGCGGTGGCAAGGAATGGTCTTCCCAAGATGATTGGGATTTGAGTAGTGGAATTAGCAACCGGTTCAGTGTCTAACACTACAAAATCAACCGGAAAGTAGAATTTATCTACTTTGACAAGGATGTTGTGATACCCCTCGATTCTAGAGCCACGGGTGATCAAGTCCGAGCACAGATCCGAGGGATATCAGACAATTAATATATAAACAAGCAAGAATAAAACTGAATTAACAATAAAATAATGATACGCTGAAAAGAATTCTAATTGTAAAACCTCCAAAATAAAAGTTTTAATATAAATAAACTTTCCAATCCGTACAACTCGGGAATCCATCTAATGGACCCCTAATATTTCCAACTGGTAAAACATTTACAGAATTACAATCCAAAACCAAAATAAGAAAGAAAATCCTATGTAGTCGGAAGAGTGAGTGACTGTATCTGCATCACCATGATCAAACCCTAAGCCTGGTACTCACGAACACCTGAAAAATAAAGGTGGGTCAGGCCCACATGCAAGTTCCATCCTACTACAATCCGTACATAAACCCGATACGCAGATACATCCTAGATAGCTCGACAATATCTACAATAGTCCATAGATATATATATACACACTATAGGATGCTCACTAGCCTATAACATAGTTCAGCCTGGGTAGAAGGTGACATATAAAACACGGTTTTCAGCGGCCAAGTACCTAGACCCACCAGGGAACATTAGCTATATCTAGCTACTCAACCTTTGCAATATACGCACCCTAACCGTGATCAGGAGACTCAAGCTCGTATCACAGTACCATAAATATATATATAAATTCCTTCCTAATGCCGAAAGATAAAACAAGCATCCATTATGTCGTTCAACTGTTTTAGTTGACAGGACATGTATCCATGTAGGAGTTAACTATTTTAGTTAATCCATTCCGTATGTAAGAAGGGGTAGGACTTAGCTTTTTGATCTAATCCATCCCTGATATGTCACCGTCCCATACCGGTACATATAATGCAAATGATCCATAAACGATGCACATTCATTAGAACATCAAATAAATCCAGAAACCAGCACAATAGAAAACAGATATTATTAAGATCCTATTATGCATCCAGTATATGATTATAATCATTAATCCTCCAAATAAATTGTTAAAGTATTGATAAACAATTTATATTATCCACATCCATACAATTGATAAAACAGAAGTTAAACAGTTCATCAATTAACATCCATAACCTGTTATAATGATCAGTCAGAAATATGAACTAAATACATTATACTAGATATCCCAAACCAACCTCTCATACCATATTATTTAAATTGCCAAAACAAAGACAAGTAATGAAATCCTCCATAAATCCTTAACAGCATAAAAGTTAGCATTTACACCACATGACGTCCCTTTGATCCTCCACTCCAAAACCTGTGCCTGATATAATATGACACTCTGAATTCCAAACTGCTCATTATATGAAACCCCAACAGTATTCCCACACTAGTCCATTTAGTTCGCTAAACCAAAACTAGCAACTAAAATTCCTACCACTCCTGACAGCATACCATTTAATATTTAAGTTAATACTGTCTATGCCCATATCCCACACCGAACTTTCTGGCCTCCATTAAAGTATATAAATAATTTATATAATATCCCAAAAGTAATTCGATACCAGTCAGTTTAAGTTATTAAAACAAATTTATTAACTTAAACATTCATCCTTCCTTGACAGCATGCCTATTCCACGTTTCTGTTTCCTGATGCCCCTTAAGATTAGCACCCTAGCATAACCAACTATTTAAGGGTCTTAATAGGTTAATTTTAACATATTTGAAACCGCCTTTAATTTTTAGTATTTGCGTTTAACCCCAGAACTCCGAAAATTTTTCAGAAAACACCCCGTAGGGGTTTTTTTCCATGGGAGCCGGCTCCCCTTTATTGGAGCCGGCTCCTAGGCTTCTAGAGCCGGCTCCCCCTCATGGAGAGCCGGCTCTCTCTTCATGGGAGCCGGCTCCCACCATTTAGGAGCCGGCTCTCACCCCTGAGAGCCCCTCTGCATCGTCTCTACTTCGTCCGACGATTTTTCTGCGTTTCCGGCGAAGTCCGACGTTCCTGTCCCAAGTATTTTAACATTCCTAGGGTTCAATTTAAATTCTTAAAGCCCTAGAAACTTCTCACCATCCAGCATGCATTAATTGACAAAAAATCTAAAACAAAACAAAACCGTATCCAAAACGCCATTCACAGTTAACTGAATGTATGAACAATCTAAAGTCTGATCACAAGTGTCAAACTTCCATTATAAAGGTTAACTAACTTCCTAACCATCCTAACAACACCCCACATCGCATTATGAATTAATTTACAGAGGTTTAATATATAATCTAACAATTTATGCAAGGGAAGCCACCTTCAGTTAGTATACGGTTAACCAAATTTCAGACTAAACTAATATGCATAAAATCTGTTTTAAAAGTTTTAATTAAATTCCTGGAGTCTATTTAGAATGCACAGAACACAAGTTTACAGGAAGGAGAGAATGAAACTTGCCTTAAGATTCTGGTTTGAAACCTTCATCGCCGTTGCTAAATTCTGCAACGAACTGTAAACTACCTGCAACTCTCCCACTGTTCCAGCTTTATTCCACAAGCCATCGACTCTTTCTTCCTTGATCCCACCTTCAATCCATGGCTGCAATCCTAATTGATTCTCTCAATTTCCCTCTGTTTTTCCTTCTCAAGGAACCTCTCTGTTTTTCCTCTCATAAACCATTACGTGAATAGGGTTTTCTCCCAAAACCCTTGCAGCATATATTGTTATATATATATAGACTCCTCTGAAACCCTAATCCCAAATCCAGTAATCTTAACCCTAAGTCCAGCCCAACTACAAGTCGGCTACCTAATTACTTAATCATAACACCCTAAAAACCCTTAATTTAGGAAAATAAATAATTAATTAATTTAAAATACCAATTCAATTAAACAATTAATTTAAAACCAATAAACAAGTAAAATAAATCAATTAATCTAAAACAAATAATTCACACTTAATCAATTAAACAAACCAATCCACTATATAACAATTAAATTAAATACACACCAATAATAATAAATCAACTAATTTAACCAAATAACAAATAAGTCCAATAATGTAAATAAAAATGAAAAACAAACCAAAATATTAAATAAACCAATCCACTATATAACAATTAAATTAAATACACACAAATAATAATAAATCAACTAATTTAACCAAATAACAAATAAGTCCAATAATTTAAATAAAAATGAAAAACAAACCAAAATATTCCCATTTTATCCTTTTGAAAACTAGGGGTATTACAGATGTCCTCAACCATACCCCTAGGTGTTTTGACGGATCTATCGGCCATTTGAAGCACCACCGAGGTTGGTTTTAACTCATTTAACCCCAATTGGACATACACAGAATAAGGAATCAGGTTAACACTTGAACCTAAGTCAAGAAGAGCTCTCCGGATCTTGTGATTTCCAATTACACATGAAATGGTTGGAGCACCGGGGTCTTTGCATTTGAGTGGAGTATTTTGTTGAAGAATGGAGCTCACTTGCTCCGTGATGAACACTTTCTTAGGACCTTGTCCTTTGTTCCTCCTCTTTTGTGTGTAAAGATCTTTCAAGAATTTGGTATAAGGCGGAATTTGCTTAATTGCATCTAAGAGGGAAAGATTTATGTTCACTTGCTTGAAAACATCCATCATGTCAAGTATTTTCCCATCTTGCCTCTCTTAAGGTGAGGTTTCTCTCAAAGCATAAAGGAAAGGAGCTTTTGGCTCATGACATTTTGGCACTTGAGAATATGATGAAGATTGAGTATTCCGATTTGGAACATTCTCATCCAAAGAGATAGGTATGGAATTGGAATTTTGATGAGTGACAACATTTGGTTGCACCGATTCACTATCCTCCTTTGGCAACTCAACCTTATTGTCAACTTGCTTACCACTTCTCAAAGTAGTGATTGCTTGTGTTTGAACTTGTGAGGCATTCTCCGACGTAGAGTTTGCCTCCACACAAAATTGAGCTTTTGGGTTCCTCTCGGGTTGACTAGGTAACTTACCCACTTCCCTTGCATTCAATGCATTAGCTATGATCCCGATTTGGGACTCTAGCTTTGATATAGATTGAGAGTGTGAATGCAACAAATTTGTGTTCTTCTCTAGGCTATCCAAAGCCATTAAAACCTTATCTTCAAATGTAGAATCATTATGAAGTGCATGAGGAGAATGATGCTCCGTTTGGAATTCATACAATTGAGGATGTGAAGAATTATTCATTCTTTGATGATATGAAGGAGTGAACCCTTGAAAACTTTCATTTCTCTTGTGAGGTGGAATGTACTTGTTTTGAAAATTTTGAGCTTGAAAAGAATTTAGATGTTCATTCCACCTTGGAACATAAGCATTGGAATAGGGATAAGCAAATGTAGCATTGACTTGTTCATAGTGTTCATTATAAGCATGTCCGTGGGGACAATCAAAAGTAGTGTGCAAAACACTTGAACATGTCATACAAGGCTCATTCATTTGAGAGGTATGATGATGAGGATAGGAATTGTTAGCCGGTTTTTGATTTAACAAGAACTGGTCAAACTTTTGAGAAAGAGTTTTAATCTCGGCTACAATTCCCATTGAACTCTCTATTTGACAAACTTGAGAATTTTTCTTCTTATCTTTTCGTTCATGGTCAATTTGAGAAGTATAAAATTTTTGTAAAGAGTTTTCGCTCATCTTCTCAAAGAGTTGCCAAATGTCATCCTCATGTTTCCCAAAATATGATCCTCCACATGATGTATCAACAATGTCTTTATGAATGTCGGATAGGCTCTCATAGAAGGATTGAACCACTTGCCATTTTGGAATGCCATGATGTGGGCATTTCCCTAGCAAGTCATTCAATCTTTCCCAAGCCTCATGTAATAACTCCCCTTCCTTTTGAGAAAAAGTTCTAATTGAAGTACGCATAGCATTGGTCAAACTCATGGGATAAAATTTTTTTAAAAATTCATTTTGCATTTGCATCCAAGAAGTTATAGAATTTGCTTCCAAAGTATTGAACCAATGCTTTGCCTTGCTTTTGAGTGTGAAAGGGAAAAGGAGTTGTCTAATCACTTCCTCCGGGACATTCATGTATCTAATGGTGGAACATATTTCAAAGAATTCATTTAGATGCTTATAAGGCTCCTCATCATTTAGACCATAGAAAAGTGGACACAATTGAATAGTTTCAGGCTTGATTTCATATTGATTTGTCTCAAAATTAGGCAACATGATACAAGAAGGTGCATGGTATGCATGGAGATCATAATAGTCACGAAGTACCATTGGAGGCATTGGAGCTTGAGCTCCGAGACCGTATTGATCGGGAGGGAGGTTTTGCATGAAATGCGGGTCTAGGTGGCCAAGATTACCCTCTAGGTTTTCGCAAAAAGTCCAAAGTTCGATCAATCCAACACCACCCTTCGATCGATCGAACACTTTTGTCCCTATTCAAATGACTGCTCATATCCACAGTTGTACCATCCACTAACCACTTTTGTCCTTTTTCCAAAAATATCTCCCAAAATATCTCAGATTTGTCTTTTCCCAAAAAGCTCAACCAGTTGGATCGATCCAGCCTAAGTTTGATGGATCTCAGCCAGTTCGATCGATCTAAGTCCAATGTTCGATCGATCGAACTTCCTCTAGTGCGAAAAAGTTAAATTTTCATCTCATTGAAAGTTGTCCTTTATCCAATCATTAGGGAATATTGTGTACACGACCCCAGCTCATTTTGGGTATCATTTGACCTACCTATATAAGGATAAGGATTACTTTTTACAAGGGGAGCTAATATCATTTTTCATATCATCTTTTGGAGAGAAAGCTTAGAGGAGGAGGAGGCTAGAGACACCGTTAGAGTTCTTCATCAACAAGGAGCAGATTCTTCCATGGAGTTAGCCCTTGAGGGTTGGAGCAATATCACCATGAGTGGCTAGACATCCTCTTGGGGCTAGAGTTAGCCCCAAGCATGCTTTCTATATCTTAATCTTGTGTATTATTGAGGGATTATTGTTATAATTAATGTTTTGACACTTTGATATATATAGATCTTGATTGTTCAATGGTTTATGTGGTTAAATGCTTTCAATTGATCATTTCATTCTATCCATATGTCTATGTATGCTAGAATAGATATTCATGTGCTTGTCTCTAGATTTTGTGTTATTGATACATATCTATGTGTATTGATGCTATAGATTTAGAGATTGTCAAAACATAGTGCTTAATGGAATGCTCTTGTGATTCTCTTGATGGTTCATACTTATTCCTTGATGGATTGTGCCTCTCCCCTAGTTTATTTTCATGCTAGTAGTGTAGTTGTAGTGTAGTGTTAAATGGGAGGACAATCCATGCTTGTTGTTTGATGATCCAAGCTTTTGAATGCAAGTAGCATATGTCTCTAACCTTGTGTTATATTTGGATTGTGAGCTTAATGAAAGGATTAATGACTTGTTTTGATCTATTGTGCCTTTCATATGTTGTTTAGACAATATATGCTTCATTGCTTAGATATATTGTGCCTTTCACATGATGTTTAGACAATACATGTTTAACTAGTCATCCTTGCTTGTTGAATCAACCAAACACACACACACACACCAATATTGCAACACACCATTTGCCCTCATTAGTCACTTGTCAATGGTATAGAAATGCATTGCTTGGTGGTGATCTCTAAACCCCGAGACTCTTCTCTCTCTCTTATTTACTCTTAGTTGCATTCTTTTGCTATCACTTAGTTTAATTTAGTTGCTCTCTAATCAACCAACCAATCAACCAATTGTTTGATCACTCGACCTACTAGCCCTAATAGCGATTCCACGACCTTGTTCGATCCTCACAATCCCTTAGGACGATCCCTACTCGCCCTAACTATATTTATAGTGAAAGGTAGTAGTGGCTTTTATAAATGTAAAACTCTTGGCCCTCGCCTTAAAATGCACACACTCTCTTAAGCTTGATGGTAGTGCGGCAGACCGGCCATATATACAAGTTAATAAATTATCTACCATGCACAACAAATTTTGGAAACACACATTACATACTCTAAGTCCACAACTACTATGGCATGAAAAATATCAAATCTTCATTGTGAGATTCGTTACACTTGCAATAACATCATATGTTGAATCTTCATTGTGCGATTCATTACACCATAACAATATTATCAATATTGAAAACATAATCTCATGAATATAATACAAGTCCAAAATCATGATCTAAACATGTAATCAACATCAAATACATACCATTAATGCCACAAAGATGGAAATTAATTAAATAAATAATTAATTTCTCTAGATTTCAAATCTCATTCAAATATTCTCAATTTAATATATGTTAAAAAACATAGCAAGGCCTAATTTAATATCATGTTGAAAACATAATTAAATAAGTGGAACTATTAAATAGAACTTAATTAAAATAAAATAATTAAATCTCTAGATTTTTAAAACAACTCCAAATGCTTCTAATTTAATATATGTTAAAGAACCTACCATGGTCTTTACATATATCAATTCAAAACTTGACTTGAATCAAAGGAACATATAAATAAAAATTAATTAAGGAACATATAAATAAAAATTAATTAAATTATTTAATTAATTATCTAGATTTCAAAACAACCCAAAATGACTTCAAATTAATACAAGTTATAAATCAAGTCATTGTCTTTCCAAATATCATGTCTTAACTTAATTTCATACAATGTACTACCACCTACCAACTTAAAATTTAGATTAAAGACATGTATACAATTTATACTACACTACAAAACATGTAAAACAACAAGATTAACATAAATCACTCCCTACCTCACAAGAGGATTATCCCTCTTGAATCCAAGGAAAGCAAATGAATCTCTAGATTTCCTTCAAGGGTAATGAAGAGGAAGGTGTGGCAAAGTTTTTGTATTCCAAGCTTTAAGGTCAAATGAGAGTGGAAGGAGATCAAAACCAAGGTTTTAAGCCTAGGTCAAGGTTTCCTTCAATGGTGGCTTAGGGTTTAAGTGACAAAGAAAGAGATGAAATAAAATAAAATGAAATACCTAAACTAGTTTTAGTGTATTTCTCCACTCACTATGTGTTCTTACACCACATTTCACACACACACTAATGCAAGACTAATTTTGGAGCCTACACTTGTCACTAATTTAAGTGTTCATTCTAGACTTAATCTTAAGCCTACACTTATCAACCATCCAAACCAACAAGTGCACCTATCCTAGGTCAACAAGTGGATGAATCCTCACCCTCCAGATATCATCATCCAAGGCTCCCAAGTGTGAACCAATTAGATGCCAACAAGTGGACCAATGAGAGTGTGACACTTGTCACACTTTTTCGAAAATTGTAAAAAGGTCATTTTTCTAAAATATCTTCTAAATTAAATTGCAAAATGATCCCTAAAACGAAAAATAATTACTTCATTTAATTACACTAAAATCTTAAAAATCAAGAATGTTTGCGAAGAAACTATGCATTCATGCCCTTTACAGAAAAGTAAGCAACTAATATGTTTTTCTACAAAAGTAAAAATACAAATATCTTGGAAATTAAATATCATGAATGTATGCAAAGCCGAAAAAAAATCCGAGCACAAAAAGTGAGGTTACGCGAATAAAAACGAAACCGAAAAAAAAAAAAAAAAAAAAAAAAAAAAAAAAAAAAAAGAAGAAAAGAATTACCAAAAAAGAAAGGAAGGAAATGACGGGTCATTACAACACCAGTGCTTTAGCTAATTGTTGACCCTTTCCAAAGTAAATTATATTAGTGTAAAATGTTTTAGTCTAACAATTAGGAAAATATTTCCTTACCTTACGTCTGACAAATGATCTTTTCAACCGAGTGAACTCTCCTACTGGCTGTGACCACTAGGTGTCACTCTGGATGTTTGGTTCTTGGTTGGTTAGGCTTAAGTTAGGTAGGTTTTACCGATCCTCTTCTTGCCCTGAGATTCTGGGACTGAGATGAGCAGTTTTTATACAGTTGCGTGTTTCTCTCATGGTTTATCGAACTGTCGGTTCACTACGGCTTTTTGACCTTACATTACCGATTTCACCACTTTATTACCCGATTCACTGAAGCATCAACCGGTAAGGTTAGATTAGCTTCACCTTGGATCCGAATATACTCTAGTGCACCTCTCACTAGACTCTGTCCAGTAAGGATCCAAGAGCCCTTTTTGCCACATCATCACTTGACACCCTACAACTCAGCGCCCAGTCAGCAACTTAGTCAACAAAGTTACTTATGTACTTTTTTTTGCCACATGTACTAATACAGTAACCAAATCGACAATACGATCTCCAACTATACAACATACACTTATACATTATATATATACAAATATATTTATACAAATCTTATATACAAAAATATATTGGTGTTATTAAGTATCCAAATATACGTATAACAATATATTATATACAAAAAAAATTTCTTCCATTCATTTTCAGTAGAATTACAAATCTCAATACAACATACACTTATACATTATATATATACAAATCTTAAATACAAAAGTATATAACAATATATTATTCCATTCCTTTTCAGTAAAATTACAAATCCTCATATAACATATACTTATACCTTATATATGTACAAAACTATATATACAAATCTTATATACAAAAATATATCAGTACAATTCAGTATCCAAATATACGTATAACAATATATAATATACAAAACTATTTTATTCCATTCATTTTCAGTAAAATTTCAAATCTTAAACATTGATTATGTATCAGTACATTTCAATATCCAAATATAAATTTATTTGAGATTTTAGGGTTTCGAAATAATTGACTAATTATATAGATTTTAAGGTTTGAAATTGTGAAATTGAGTTGCGGAAGTTAATTTTTTTAACGTGTTAGGAAAATATGTTGATGCTATATACAATTCATACATGATACATATTTTAAAAAGTTGTGATAATAATAATTTAATCTCTCCAACTTTTGTATTATATGCTGTTAAAAAAAGTAGGTGATGGAATATACAAATCTTTCTACATATATGTTGAAAGTATTTGTAGTTTATATTATTAATTTAGGAATTGTGAAATTGTAATACCCCTAATTTTAAAAGGATATTCTCAATATTTATTTTATGATTTTATTGCATTTTTAAATTCATTATTTGATTATTTGTTTAATTGTTTAATTGGTTAATTGAATTATTTATTTTCATTTAAATTATATGCTTATGTGGAAATTAAACAAATTGTTTTATTTGAATAAATTGATTAATTAACTAATGTGATTAAATGATGTGTGCTATCTGTTTTATGTGTTAAGTGTTTAGTTGTAATTAATTCTTTACATTAAATGTTATTTTATTTTAAGGAGTTAGGCTTGGATAGTAGTAATGGACCAATAATTAGGTCGCGTGGACTACTTGTGATACTCCAGGATTTCCGGATGCGGGTTGGCCAGGCTCACGCCCGAATACCCGAGGATATAAAAAACAAATGACAATAATCGAACGCAGAATAATACAAATATGATAAACATAAATAATTAAAATGGCTGAAAGAAAACTAAATCGATAATCCAATAATGAAATCCTCATAATAAATTCTTATAAATAAATCCTTCTAAAACACATAATCCTCCAACTTGTACAACTCGGGAATCCATACACTGTGGACCCCTGGGAAAACAAAACAATCAACAATCTACAACTAGATACAGAAATCACAAAGCAACTCCTATGTAGATAATCCGGAAGAATGACGTAGACGATCCTTGCTCAGCACGAACAATCCCTACTCTTGACAATTACCTGAAAAATAAAGGTGGGTCAGGCCCACATGCAAGTTCTACTCTACTACAGTCCAAGTAGAGACCCAATACGCAGATACATCCTAGATAACTCAACAATATCTATATAGTCCATAAATATATATATATATATATATATATATATATATATATATATATATATATATATATATCCACACTACAGGACTCTCACTAGACTACAGGCCAGTCTCAACTAGGGCTGCAAGTTGGGTTGGCCCAACCCAACCCAGTCCCAACCCAACCTCAACCCGAATCGGGTTGGGTTGGGCCAACCCGAATTGTATTCAACATGGGTTATGATTATAACCCAATCCGAATATTTTTGGACGGGTTGGGTCACGGGTTGAAAACTTTTTTTTTTTTTAATTTTTTTTGTTTTTGGAAATTTATATATATATATATATATATATATATATATATTTTATTTTATTTAGGGCAAATCATTTTAGCTTTGCCCAATCGCCTCTCTCTCGCCTCTCTGAACTTGCCTCCCCCCCCCCTCTCTTTCTTTGCAACAACTGCAAACTACAAAATCTACATGAATCAAAACTTCAAGCCCATATATTTCAATTTCATCTATCTGTCTGCAACAATCAAAAGTTCAAAACCCATATCGGCATATCATTTTAGATTGTTCAAAAAATCAAAACCCAGATCTTTCAGTTTCCATCGCCCGCTGTTCCAGATCGGGTTCGCCATTCGCAAAGCTTCAACCGTTGTCTCTCAACTCTCAACCATTTCAGATCGTTCAAAAAATCAAAACCCAGATCTTTCAGTTTTCATCGCCCGCTGTTCTAAATCGGGTTCGCCGTTCGTAAGCTTCAACCGCTGTCTCTCAACTCTCAAGCTTGCCCCTCTCTCTCTCTGCAACTGCTAACTTTTTTTTTTGGTAAATCTGCAACTGCTAACTTGAATGTATGGGGCCGGTAGAAAGAGAAAGAGAAAGAGAAAGAAGAGAGCGAGAGAGAGAAAGAAGAGAAAGGAGAGAGAACAGAGAAAAAAAAAGGGAATTTTTTTTTATTTTTTTATTTTTGGGTTTTGGGTTGGGTTCGGGTTGAGCCCGAGCCCAACCCGAATATGTCTGGGTTTTGACAAAACCCAACCCGAGCATGAACCCGATTTGTAAACTTAAAGTCCAAATTTCAAATTTTCAGGTTGGGCTTAGGTTGGGCTGGGTTAACCCGCCCAAGTTGCAGCCCTAGTCTCAACCTGACTAGTAGGCATCATGCAAAACACATCTGGAGTGGACATGAATATCTAGACCTAGCAGAGTACACCTCAAACCATCATAGCCAGTTATGCATCCCAATACATATACGCTCCCTAACCGTCAATCCTGAGACTCAAGCTCATATCGAGGTACCATAAATATATATATAAATTCCATCCAAAACCAATGAAGTGCCGCTCAACTGTTCGTTGCCAAGACGCGACATTTAATTAGGATTTAAATGTTATAATTAAATTCATTTCATAAATCCAGAATAGGTAGGAGTTAGCATTTTGATCTAATCCAAAGCTGATATGCCACCGTTTCATACCGGTGCATATAATTCACAAAATCCTTATAATTAATAGAACAGGTAAAACAGTTCAACAATTAAAATCCAGAATAGGTAGGAATTAACGTTTTAATCTAATCCGTACCTAATATGCCACCGTCTCATACCGGTGCATATAATTTACAATCAATCCAATAATTGATCAAACAGATAAAGCAGTTCATCAATTTAAAATCTAGAATAACCTCCATATAATTGACAGAACAGAATTTAATAGTTCATCAATTAAAATCCAGAACACATCCATGTATTTGACAGAACAGGATTTAATAGTTCATCAATTTAAATCCAGAATAACATCCATGTAATTGACCGAACAGAATTTAATAGTTCATCAATTAAATCTAGAATAACACACATGTAATTGACAGAACAAAATTTAATAGTTCATCAATTAAATCCAGAATAACCATAATGAAATCTAATAAGTATATGAACCTATTATGCATCCAATACAGATTTACAAATTTCATCCCAATCATTTAAGTTGCTAAAATTAGATTAAGTGATTAAATTCTCCTATCCGTTAACAGTATGCAAAATTTTTCAAGCTTTTATATTGTTTAATCCATTAATACATAGACCTTAATTATGCAATACGGGGTTTTAATATATCATGAAACAAGGTTTAGAATCCTTAATAACAATCCAGAACAGTCCAGGAACCCTAAAAAATATCAAAATTGTACTTAAAAAAAATCTCGTAAGTTACTATGCAAGAGAGCTTGCTCTCAAAATGAGAGAGTAAGCTCCCACACAAGGGAGCCGGCTCCCTAACCTTGGGAGCCGGCTTTGTGCTTAAGGAGCTAGCTCCCTAATTCCATGGAGCTGGCTCTCTCTCTCACAAAGAGCCGTGGCCTAACAAATTTAGGGAGTCGGCTCTTTCCCTTTCAGAGCCGGCTCTATCCCTGTTTCCCATCATCATCTTCATCTCCGATAATGTTAAAATCCCTCTGTAAGTCTTAGTTACAGTCCCTAGATGTCCAACTACGTCCCAAATCATTCAGGAATACATATAAACTCAGTATGCATCATTACAAGATGTAAAACAGAATATGCAATGATTTGATCAACAATTAAATTTTAATTAATCAACACATATAATACAGTTTAAAATCTGAATTAACATGCATACGTAACCAATTTTAATATCCGTTAAGTTCCTGGAGACTACCTAGGCATGCACAGAACACAGGTCAAAGAGAGTAAGAAATAGAACTTGCCTCTGATTTCAGCTTTGAAACCTTAACGTCATCTTCCTAATTTCTTTCCGGCGATCCTTAGCCACCGTCTAAGCCTCCTACTACTCTGGTTCTAACCCTCGAATAACCCTCGACCTTCCTCCTTGGTCCGATCTAATTATCTTGCCCAAACCCTCTCTCTTGTCTTAGGGCTTCTCTGCTCACCTTTCTGTTCTTTCTCTTAATTCTCTACTACCACTTTCGTCTATAAGGTGGCATGAATAGGGTTTATGAACCCTAAGAAAGACAACACTACATATATATACAGGTTTATACTAACCCTAATCCCCACCCGATACTAAGTCGGCAAATCCTAAAAGAAAATAAAATAAAATAAAAATATAATTACATTCATATATACATTCCTATACGTGATCACCAAATATATATATATATATATATATATATATATATATAATTTATAATTATATATCTATATAATCCCCTAACACAATATTACTATTATTAACATTAAAATAAATAATTAATAATAATAATACTCTATCCTCCTTAATATATATACACAAGTATATATATACAACCAACCATATACGGGTAATTATCCGTATCCATAATCAACCTATCCAAGTAATCCGTGTGATCCAAGTGAGTGGTCCATTACTATATCCAAATCCATCCTTTTAAAAACATAAAAATAAAATAAAAATAAAATACATTTAAATCATTAACAAATCAAATTATAATAAATTCAAATCATTTAAGCACACAATACAAATAACACATAGACAATTAAATCAAGTATTATTTAAATCAATTAAAACACACAAGTAATTAACCAAATAACCAATTAACAATTATAGGCTAGATCTGATTCAATAATTCAGAATGGTTCTTGGATTTTCCCTCTTGATTTATCTGGGGAGGTATATAATGCTATCCTAAGTTTGCAATTACAGGCTGGGTCTGATTCGGTTTTATGGAAGCATGGTACTTTTTCTTTGAAAGCTGCTTGGAGTGCTTGTAGGGTTACAAAACAGAAGATTTCTTGGAGTAAATTATTTTGGGGTTACTGCCGACCTCGCATTGCTGTGGGAGTCAATATTATTCTTCATAACAAGAATCTCAGTTTTGTTAATTTGCAGAAAAGAGGTCTGGTTCTTAGTTCCATATGTCATAATTGTTTGGCAAATTTAGATTCTAACGATCATCTTTTCTGTGAGTGTGTTTTTGTTGTTGCAATTTGGCAAGAGCTGGCATCTTTACTTCATTTGGAGCTGCCGCGTTTTACTTCTATTAAACAATTGACAGTATGGTTTTTGGATAATTCAGTTAATAAATCTACAAAGTCAAAGGTTTTGGGTGTTGTCTTTGCTGTTACCATTTACAAAATCTAGTCAAGTAAAAATTCATCTCTCCACAGCGGCACTAAAGATTCTGTTATTTATGCTGTCAAGACTATCATTTGGGTTGTGCTTGCCTATCTTGATTTTAGGTTTGAAGATTTGTTACTCATTTTTAGTACTTGATGTTGAGTTTCTCTGATTTATTTCTTTGTTGCATCTACTGGAAATGGGCTTTTTCTAGGCCAGCTTTGTAATAGGGGGAATGCCTCCTTATAAATTGTAATTCTTTTTCTTTTCTTTTTATACAAAACACCATTCAGGAAAAAATAAAAAAATAAAAAAATAATCAATTAACAATTAAGTCAATTAAACATAAACATGAAACCATATAAAAACATATCCATGTAAGCACCTAAAATGCAATAATAAAATTCCAATTATATCATTTTTAAAATCAGGAGTATTACACTACTTGAATGGGAGTTGATTATAGTACGGATAATTACCCATATATGGATAGTTGTATATATATAATTATGTATATACGTATATAAGGATAGAGTATTGTTATTATTATTAATTATTTATCATTAATGCTTATAATAGTAATTTTAGGTTAGTAGGTTATATATATATATATATATATATATATTTATATATATATATATATATATATATAATTTTATGTATATATGGGATTATCACATATAGGACATTATATATATATGTAATTATATTTTAATTTTCTGTTCTTTTCCCTTAAGTTAGCCGACTTAATATCGGTTTGGGATTAGGGTTAGCCTATATTATATATATGTAAGGTTGTGTATGCCAAGGGTTTTAGAACCCTATTCACGTAACAGTGGAGGCAGAGAGAAAGAAGAGAGAGGTTGAGAGAGAATTGAAAGAACGAATTAGGGGTTTGGTCAAGAACAAAGGCTGAACCAAGGAGAGGTTATTGAAACCTGCTCGTGGGTTAAACCAAGGGCAATAGAGGAGTTGAGAACAGTCAAGGTTTGTCGAAAAATCTAAGAAGATGACCTTGAGATTTTAATCCAAAATCTCAAAGGTAAGTTCTTTCTCTTACTCCTTCCCTTATACTTGTGTTCTGTGCATGCCTAGATAATCTCCAAGATTTAAGCGGACATTAAAATTTATCTTGTATGTATGTTAATTCAGAGTTTAGACTTTAGTATGTGATGTTTAATTGAAATCATTTTATCGTAACAATTGTTTCATATTATGTGTTTTAATTATTTTAATGATGCATACTGGGGTTTAGATGAATTTCTGGGTTAAGTTGGGACATAGATTGGATCCCTAAGAACCTTAATAAAATATTAAAGAGGGTTCTATACATTGCCGGAGGCGAGGAAGATGATAGGTTCAGCATAGCTCTCTGGGAGAGAGAGAGAGAGAGTCGGCTTTCCATGAGGAAGAGCCGGCTCCACAAAAAGGAGAACCAATTCCCTCCTTGGGGGAGGCGGCTCCCTGCTAGAAGTACACCTACGGGTGTATTTTTGAATTTTTGAAACTTCAGGGGCTAGAATGTGGTTCTGGACTTTAATTGGGGGGAGGGGAGGTTTAAATGATTTATATTAACATGTTAAAATCCCGGAATTATTAATTTATGTTATTATGCTAGAATATTGGACAACATGAAATTTAAATACTAATTTGCATGGTGTCAATGTTTACGGAGGATTTAATTGTTTGTTGTTGTACTAGCAAGTTAAATGGATTAACATGGACATACTCTTGAATATTTCAATATAATGTGCTCAGTTATTTATCTAATTTTCATTATATCATTATCTGGATTTTAATTGATGAACTATTTTATTCTATTCTGTCAATTATATGGATTTTGTGGATTGTATGCACCGGTATGGGACGGTGACATATTAAGGACAGATTAGTTTAAAATATTAAGTCCTACTTATTCTGGAATACGGGAATGGATTAACTATAAAAGTTAAGTCCCACTTATATTTGTGTCAGGTCAATGAATAATTGAATGACATTACCTTGGCTTTGGATGGATTTATATATATATATATATATGATTATGGTATCACGATATGAGCTTTAGCATCAGGATCGATGGTTATGGAGCGTATATGCATGGAGATGCATAGCTGGCTATGATGGTTAGTGGTGTACCCTGTTAGGTCTAGGTACTCATGCCCACTTCAGGTGCATTCTGCATGTTGCCTACTAGTCACGTTAAGATCGCATTGTAGTCCAGTGAGAGTCCCTTAGTGTTGATATATATATTTATGGACTATTTAGTTATTGTTGAGTTATTTAGGATGTATCTGCGTATCGGGTCTCTGTTTGGATTTTAGTAGAGTGGAACTTGTTCGTAGGCCTGACCCACTATTATTTTTCAAGTGTTCGACAGTTCTAGGCTTAAAGCTTGTTCGTGCTGAGCAAAGACGGTCACTCACTTCTCCGACTACGTACGACTATAATTTTTGTTTTAGTTTTGGATTTCCTTTTTAGTTCACTTATTTATTTTCCAGCTAAGATATTATTAGGGGTCCACTGGATGGATTCCCGAGTTGTAATAATATTTAAGGTTTTGGTAATATTAGATTATTTAATTAATAATTCAAGGATTATTGTTTAGATTTTTTTTAGCTTAATTATTTATTCTTTAATTCTTTTGTATTCATGTTTGTTTATATACTTAATTGTTTGGTATCCCTCGGATCTATACTCGGACTTGATCACCTGTGACTCTAGATTCGAGGGGTATCACAGAAACTGAGTTGTGGAAGTTAATTTTTTTAACGTATTAGGAAAATATATTGATGTTATATCTAATTCATACATGATACATGTTTAAAAAAGTTGTAATATTAATAATTTGATCTCTCTAACTTTTATATTGTATGTTGTTACAAAAAGTAGGTGATGGAATATGCAAATCTTCTTACATATATGTTGAAAGTATTTGTGATTATTACTATTAATTTTGGAATTGTGAAATTGAGTTGTGGAAGTTAATTTTTTTTTAACGTGTTAGGAAAATATGTTGATACTATATGCAATTCATACATGATACATGTTTAAAAAAGTTATGATAATAATAATTTGATGTAAAAGCTAATTTTTTTTAATGTGTTAGGAAAATTTGTTGATGCTATATGCAATTCATACATAATACATGTTAAAAAAAAGTTGTGATAATAATAAGTTGATCTCTCTAACTTTTGTATTGTATGTTGTTACAAAAAGTAGGTGATGGAATATGCAAATCTTCCTACATATATATTGAAAATATTTGTGATTCTTATTATTAATTTAGGAATTATGAAATTGAGTTGTAGAAGTTAATTTTTTTAACGTGTTAGGAAAATATGTTGATGCAGTATGCAATTCATACATGATACATGTTTAAATAAGTTATGAGCATAATAAATTGATTTGTATGCTGTTACAAAAAGTAGGTGATGAACCTAACCTTCAAATTTTTTGATTACCAATAATCACCACTGGATTGACGCCATATAAGATAAACTTGATATATCATTATGAATAAAGTTATAAGAAATTTAAAATAACAACTTAATACTTATAATGATTGGAGCTTACTGTCGGAAATATTTTGGGGGAATCTCTCATCTTAACTTATCACCAGAAAATATGGTGATTTTTCGGATTAGATCTCCTTTTGTTTGCTATGTCTCTTCGACCTTCACCAAGAGAGTTTTTTACACATAAACATAAATAGCATAGTTTTGGATTTCAAATTTCAGAGAGTGATTTCCTATTTAATATTTCAGACATAATATATATAGCAGAGTTTTGGAGGAAGGTCAACTTTCCTTTTGGGGAAAAACTGAAAATTGAAACTCAAATACGATTTTGAAAAGATGCAATAATACAGTGCATAAAGAAAATGTATAAATTACACTGGACTGGATGATCGGAGCTTTAGCTTTTCGTCGGATTGGATGATCGGAGCTTCAGCTTCTCGCTGAAATGTATGGTGATTTTTCCGAACAGAACTTCTTTGAATAGAGATCATTTGTCTTCCATAAAACGTCCTAAGTTCCACTTCTTCTTCTCCAAAATCTTTGTCTGGTTATGTGTAATGTCTTAGTTGCCTTCTTTCTTGGTTGCACTTGATCATAGAGTTTAGTTTGGATATTTCAGAAAAGAGAGGGATATTTCAGAATGACTATATATATAGCAGTTTTGGCTCCAATCTTAACTTTCGTTTTGGGGGTTATAAGTGCTTAAATATGACGCATTTTAGCACCTAAGCAAGGGTATTTTAGTCCATTCGTCTATCTTACTTTCATGTCTTAGATACTTATTTGTGTTTTTGTCTATTTTAGGTCAATAAGGTTCAAACGGGTTAAAAATGGTCTATTACAGCCTTTTTGGAGTCAAACAAAAGTTCCTAGAAGATTTCAGAAAAATTCGGAAAAAGGTAAAAAATGATGAAAATTTGGATCGATCGAAGATTTCTTCGATCGATCGAAGATATTTTGGATCGATCAAAACTTCGATCGATCGAAAATGTGCTGGCAGCGGGCTGTTTTATTCCCGCGCGCCTGAACTCTACCTACCACATAGTTATAGGATTAGATATTTTGAGGGCTTATTTTCTGACTTGTTCACTACTCCAAGAACCTTTTATAAAAGGGGAATTGAACCATTTTGTAATATATCTTTAGTTTTCAATATTATTTTTCATTGTAATTTTATTTTCTCTCTCTAGAAAAGTTAGAAATTAGGGTTAGAAGAAAGGAGAAGAGTGGAGGCTCCAAGAACACATCTCTAGATCTACACACCCTCTCTCTAGAATTCAACAAAGAAGAAGAGGAAGAAGATGGAGTCATGTTTGGGGATTACCCTTGAGGGTTCTAAGATCACATCCACAACCTCCACGATTAGCTAGACTTCTCCTTGGGGCTTGGATGAGCCCCAAGTTTGTAATCTAAACTTGTATCTATTTTATACTTTTTGGGGAATAATATCTCGTGATTAGTGTTATAGCCTTGTGAATAAAATGAATCTTGATATATTTCTATGATTTCTATGGTTTAATTCTTCTTATTAATTCTTTAGTTTATTTACATGTCTATGTGTGATTAAATTAGGAATTATGTCTTACATGATTCATATGGATTAATTCTTTCTATTGATTCTCTATGTGATTACATGTTGTCTTATGTGTGATTATTTAGGAATTGATCTCTACACTAGTTTTTCTATATTAATTGCATGTTTATGTGTGGTTAATTGAGAATCTAGTGATGGTTATGCATGGTATTTATTGAATGGGTTTGTCAATTAATTTGATAGATTATTCTTATACTTGATGGGTTGTTCTACAATTTAATTCATGCTTATAGGTAAGTAGACAATTTTTACTTGATTTGATATTCCATGACTTATTATTGCAAATTCCATGATTCTCTAGATTTATGTGTGCGACAATTGTGACTAGTTTGATGGGTCATGCTTGGAATTGATGGGTTGTGTTACACTTAGTTTATTTGTCGGTTAGGTAGACGATTCATTATTAAATTTGATGGTCCATGCGTAATATTGCAATTGGTAGTCGGATTTTGTTCACAATAATGTTTTCCCCAAATTAGTTGAAAGTGTGTGGTTTGGTGAACGAGCTTGGTGGCGATTCCAATACATCCCAAGACCTCACTTCTCATCTCTTAAATCCCTAACTCAACTTAGTTTATTTTAATTGCATTTTAATTAATTGAATTTTAGTTTAATTCAAACAATCAATCTCTCATTTGCAATCTTGTGATCCACTAGAGTTGAAGTTAAATTCCAACACGTATAATCCCTTAGGACGATCCCTACTCACTCTTGCTACGTTAGTAGTAGTGGTGGTAGTGGTTTTTATAAATTTAAACTTGACCTAAAAGGCTTTTCTTGAACCGCACATTCACTACATTATTTTAGCGTATACAAGCGGCCTCGTCAGGGGGAATTTCAAATTGAAACTGATATACAAGTACAGAATATAAAGAAGTATATGTACACTTGGATGTATAAGAGTATAAACAAACATCAGTAAATACACATTTCACCAAAGTGCCACATCAGCCAATTTACCCCTCATTGGACACTTTCCAGTAGAGGCGCAAAGGAGAGGATTCATTTCCCTTCGCCTCATGTGATTGTTAAGGTTGCAGTGTGTGCTTTGGGTAATGATTTGTTTTTTTTTTTTTCCTCTTCTTTTGGTCAATAAAACTTAAATTAATTATCATTTATAAAAAGGGGTAAATTACACTCAGACCCCCTTGAGGTTAGGTCAGTTCTCACTTAAATGAAGATTTTGGTCTTAACTTTTATTTACACCCGAATTTGTTTTTTTGGGCTTTGACAAACGTGAATGGACCCTTTTACCCTTAATTTTTTAATACAATTTAATACAAAAAATCTATAATTCTAAGAGACAAAACTACCCCTCTATGCATCTAACACACACTAATCTCTTCGAATCAAACACAAACCTAGTCGCCTTCCTTCTTTGCCACAACCATAAACCCGTCAAAAAGGCAAAAAGAAGCAACTGGTATGAGGAAGGAGACTGGACTGCAACCACGGTCTTGACGGAGACTCTCTGGGAAGAGCAAAGTTGCCGATTCTGAAGTAAGCAGCCGGTGATCAACCGCCACGACAACCCCTATAGAGAAGCACCGTGCCATCTCGCCATCTACCTTAATGATGTCGTTGTCGCTCGTACGAGGAAGTTTGTTGCCGCTGCTCTGAAATCTCAATGATTCTCCTACAACACCACCATTACCTCCTCCTTGTCAAACTGGCGCCATCGAGAATCGACAGAGAGATCTTCTTTGCCAAAGCCTTTGAGTAGCGTGAGTCGGCGTGATAAGTGAGTGCTTAGGTGGGCCATTAGTGGGTTTTTTTTTAGGATTTTAGTAACGGAAGTGGGGTTAACGCGGTATCGATGGAATATATATATATATATATATATATATATATATATATATATATATATATATATATACGTATATCAGAAGTAGACAGATTGATCTTTTGTGAGAAATTGATAAGCTAAGGCTGAACCACAGAGAAAATTATAAGTGAAATAATAATAATAAATAAACTACTATATTTGCCTTGAAAGAGTGGTTTCGAAGAGTAGTTACTAGCTCTGGTTATTGTGTATGATTTTGATCGATTTAGAGAGTGGTTTTGATGGTTGCGGAGAAATAATGGAGACTTAGTACATAAGGAGACACCACAAGCACGGTCATTTTGAAGGGTATTTTTGTCATGAAAAAATTTGAAATACACTTTTTTTTAAGTCAACAGATGGTCAAAAGGGTATAATTGTCATTTTATACCTAAAAGTACTCTAACGTCACCACAAATTGACATTTGGGGTGTAAGTGAAATACAAAATCACTCTTTCAGGCTCCGGCTCAGACACTTCTTTCAAAGAATTAGAATCTAAAGGCTCAACTAATATGGGTTCGCCAATTAAAAACAAAATCTTTATATAGGTGAGAAATGACCTAACTTCAGAGGGTTTGAGTATAATTTATCCTATAAAAAATGTTATATAAATAATAGGGTGAATTACAGTCACACCCTGAGGTTCACTTTATTAACACCTAGATGAAACTTAGCTTTTTTTTTAACATTAACACCTCCTGTGAGAAATTTGATCCAAACAGGGCCTGGTGAGAAAAGACAAGATTATCCTTCATTATTTAATTTATTTTAGTTATAAAATATCTTATATTATTTTAGTTCTAAGTTCTTCCCCTGTCTCTCCTTTACATTTCCTCTGGCCGCCACCCCCACCATGGTTTAACCGCTTTCTCTCTCCTCCACCGCCCACCGCCATGTCGGAAGGCTGCCAAACCACCATCGCTGTCGCAACCCCTCTCTCTTTGTAAACCTTAATTTCCATTCTCTTTTAAACCCGTGTAACATAACTAAATTAGAGGTACTACCATAGTTATCAAAATCGCGATTCTGAGTCGTAGAATCGCACGATTCTACGACTCAGAACTCAAATCGAGTCAAATCGTAGCAGAATCGCTCAATTTGTAGAATCAGAGGTAGAATCGGTAGAATCGGTAGAATTGGGGTAGAATCGTAGAATCGGAGGTAGAATCGTACGATTCTACACGATTCTACCGATTCTACAAAATTGATTGTTTGGGCCTTTATTTTGAGTTTTTTTTATATATTTTTTGGTTGGTTTTTTCTACGCTACAAAATAAAAAAGGCCTGTCCAAGTATAGTATACAAAGTTAAATATTTATTCTATAAAATATAAATTATTTTTCATTAGTGGCAGAAAAAGAAATATATATATATATATGTATATATATCAATTATTTTTACCACGCATGTTGATGTTCTATAATATATTTTTGTGTTTAATTATAAAAAATTAAAATGATCAATTATATCTCAAGAATGCATACTCGTGACTAACAGGTTTAGGCAAATTTTGGTTTCATGATCAATATTTTCATTTGATTGATTTTTTTTTGAAGGCTTATCATATATATTAAAAATTAAAAATAATTTAAAAGCTTAAAAGACTTGCCGGATATGCCAGTCAAAGTATAATCTTGTAGTCTAAACTGATAATATAATGAGATCGAGTTAACGCGTGGTTTATTAATTTTGTTGTGCTAACTCTTAATTAATTTCATACTTGTGACTAATAACGTCACATATACTATAACACTTGGATTGGTGAACAAAAAAGTCTTTTTATTTCTTTAAAAAAGAAATTCCTTTTGATATGTAATTTTAGTTTCTAACTTTATAGATAGATGAGTTAAGATTTGTTAACTCATGTTATTTTGAGTTAAATTTTCTTTTATTTATATTTGGACTTTGAAATATTATTAGAATTTGAGATTTGTAAACCCATGTATATGTAATATTATGTGTTTTGGCCTCATTTTTATTATATTTTACAGATCTTGCTTAAAAGTTAGTTTTAATTATTTTTTCATAATTTGATACAATTTTACGATTCACAATCCGATTCTACGAATTTCGATTTTACAAAACACAAAACGATTATGAGCAGAATCTCGATTTTAATAACCTTGGTACCACTAGATTTCATAGCCAATGAATAAGAACCTACCACCAGGATAGTGTGAATTGATGACTGGAATCCCTGAAGGCGAATTTTTTCAGGCTTGACTTGTCAATCGTAGATTCTGCAGTTGAACCCTGATCAAACAACGTCTCGTCATCGTACGTGAACGACACCGCCATCAGATCATCGACGGTCACATGCTCCATGATCGCTAATATCTTCTTCTAAAGCTCGTTCTTGCAAGCGTTGGAAGATCTCAAGAATATAGTAGATCGCAGAAGACAATAGAGGAAATGGAACGAAAAATCAGCTATTTCGGAAGGCAAGAGAACGACGATCAATTAAAGTAACTCTCGCTGTTGTATTCTAATGTCGGAATCACCGAGATCTGACGTTTCACGCAGCTCCCTGAGTGGTCTCGCACGGTATCACGGAGCGCTCTCTCAGCGCAGGTGATTATCCCGCTCGCTAATGTTAGGGTTTTTTGCTTCCTCGGCGTCGGCGGATAAGGAAGTCTTGCCGAAACCCTGGCTTCTATGGTCGTGGTTGTCGGCGAATTACACTCTTCGTCGTCCTTGACGTCCGTTCTTTGTCCACTGGATTCATAGAGATAGGCTTCAACGGTGTCCTTAATGGAATTCCAGCTATAACCTATTTCTTTTCTCCCTTTCAATGATCTACACAACCATCCTAGACTTTCCTTTTCTCACTCGTGCTTGAAATTGAAAATGAAATTAAAGACAAATTAGTTCAAATTTTAAACGGAATTTGAACTAAGTAATTTTTTTTTTTGCTTTTAAGACTAGAAATGCGATATTGAAACATGAAGATTACAGAAGGGACAGGCAGTGGTGGAGGTGGCGATGGTGGATGGCGGTGGAGGTTGTCGGTGGTATTCAGTGTGAAATTTGTTTATATCTATATATGTATATGTACGACATATGCATACACACACATATATATATATGATATAAATATTTGTTTTGTGTTGCTGGACTGTGATGGTGGTGCTGATGGCTACGGTGGTAGAGGTGGAGATACAAAGAGAGGGTGGACAGTTGTTTAGTGAAGAGAGGGGGAGCAGGTGAGGGTTATTTGGTTCAATAATATGACTTTAAATGTCAAAGGATTATTATGTCAATTCCCTATATCAGATGTGGGAGGTTATTGTCAAGGGTGTTTTTGTAAACTTATTAAACTTGAAGGGATGTTATTGTAAAAAAAAAGATTAAATTTCATCTGATTGTTAATAAGTAAACTTAAAAAAGTGTGAGTGTAATTAATCTTAAATAATAAGAATAATAAAATTATGGGTAAAGTGCAGAAAACTCGCCCTAAACAATTGGCTTTTTGTAACTAACCCCTTGAACTAAAGATTGCCTCCCTAAATTATTGATTTGTTGCAATTAATGACAAATCCATCACAAAAGACTATTGTACCTTTTGTTTTTAAATTTGTCATTTCTTATTAAATTGTTTTTTATTATATTTTCTCTTATTTAAATACTACGTATTAATTATATAATTTAACTTAATTTTATAATTAGTATCAATTGATTATAAAAATAAAAAAATTAAATAAACTTGTAGCTATCATTTTCTAAAATAATTAACTTATTATAATAGAACTTATTATACTCACTTGAAAAAAATTTAGTATAAAAAAATATCTTATTTTTCAAACAATATTAATGAAAAATTAATAAATTACGTAAATAAAAAATATACTTTTTAATGCAATATATTCATGAAAATTAAGAAATTACTTAAATTGTTTCAAAATTTTTTATTTAAGATTTTTATTTAAATAATTAATTTAAAAATTAAAGGCAAATTTATGCAAATTTAATGGAGAATATTTTATCAAATTAGTATGAATTTTTTTCATAATTTATTTTAATAAGAAAAATATATCAAATGTTTTTAAATAAGAAAGAGTATTATGGTCATTTAATGAAAAATAGGTAAGACAATAAAGTATTTGGTAACTAAACGTGATAGTTTAAAGAATTTTATGCACAAAATATAGTTAAGGTTATTTGCGAATTTAGAAAGAGAATATTTTGCACTTTATGCTAAAATTATCTTTTAGTTCAAAGAATAAAATAATTGTGCCGGTCAATTTGGGCCCGTTTGTGTTTTGTAATGTTCTAGACTCGTTACAGCAACTTATTTTTGAGAACCAAACATGTTTAGACCGGCCGTGTTGATTTCAACTGCAAGAACATTTTCTAAAAATGGACCAAAAGTTAGAACACCAATTTGGAGTTCTGGCTTGTTCCAAAAATCTTTCGGGCCAAAAATTAACTGTAGCGGGTGCAACAAATGCTCCCACTTGTTCTGAGTTGAGAACATGTATAAAGAGAAATACTGAACATGTTCTAGGGCTAGGGTTCTCGCGCAGCTGAGGTGATTCACGGCGACTCCAGTACGGCTGACGTCTTCTACAAATCGACGACCCAAATTCATGGTGAGCTCCTCTGGATCTTCGTATTTCATGTGTAACATACTTTAATCCTTCTTCTGTCTTTAAAATTTCGACGGTGTGTGAAGATTGGGCTTCAAATCGACGACTGGAACTTCAAGATCTGAAGAGCTCTCTCTTTATCGCGTCTCTCTCAACTCTCGGATTCTCTTCTCTACTTTTTCGGCCGATTTACGCCAACGAGAAACACCGGCAGCCGTTTGCAATTTCTAGCTAGCTCCAGTCTTCTTCTCCGGCGACGGTTTGGCAAGAAAAGCTCCAGTCTTCTTCTCCCCAAGCTCTCTATCTCCATTTCCTCATCTCTCTCATCTCGGGTATGTTTTTAAAATTTTAGTTAATTTTGTTTCAATCCTATATAGAAAATCTTGTTTACAGACTATATTAACTATAATTTCAGAATTTCAATTTAAATTTAGGAGATGTACAAAATAGAAGTTTAATAAGCCTTAGAACTTATCTGAAAAAGTTAAAAAAAAAAAAAAAAAATTACAGTAACAAACTTGGTAGAACTTACTGATTTTTATAGAATCGAAAAAATAGAAGTCGGATGTACGTCGATTAACCAAAAAGGTTGGATTCTCTCAATTTGTTGTTTCAATTTTCTGTGCTTGTTTTTTGAAAAAGCAAAGCAAGTCTCAGCTTCTTGAGTGGTTCTCGACAATCCACGAACCAGTCAATTACATATTGCAAACCTGTATCACTCGCCTGAATCTGACCCAATTCTGCTGATTTTTCAGGCCCTTTACATACTGGCACATGTCATGTCTATAATCTATAAATCTTCTGTTTTTTCTTTTCTAATTTCATTATAGATCTGTGTGTGTATATATATATATATTTATTTATTTATTTTGAGCTTGATTTATTTATGTATTTGTTTGTCTGTTAAGAAGTAAACGCACTCTGTCCAAAACCGTTCTTATAGAGATGAATGTTTTGAGGCATTTTCTACGTTTGCAACATTAATAATTTCAATTTACTCATCCAAAAGATTCATTTTATGATCTTATTGGGCACATGGTTGGATTACATTTTCTTTCAGGATACAATTCCATGTAGGGCTTGATTGGAGATTTGTTAATATGGGTGTTAAATTTTGAGGAATTTTAATGTGTCGTGAAATTAAAAAAAGTGGGAAATTATTATTATTATTATTATTAGGCTTTTTTTTTTTTTTTTTTTTTTTTTTCATATTCAAAGGATTTTTAAATAGGCTTAATAATGTTTGTTTAGATAAGTGAAGCCATAATGAAATTAATATTTTAAACTTTTAAAACAATGTTATCCTTACGATAAACCTCTCTTTAATAAAACTCTTTTAACAATAGATTGGTATCAGCTCACGAGGTAGTTGTAACAAAGTGTCCATTGGTGAACCTAATAAATCACTGCCTTGCGGTCTGTTTTTAATGCATGAATTATTGAAACTACTGAACAGAAAATCTTACATATGAATTGGTAAAGTTGTGACTTCCAATAATTTTCTACATTTGTGCTTTTCTGATACTATTCAATTTTGATTGAAAGTAAGGTTTGGAGAGTATCTTTTAGTTAAGCTTTTGTTCTTATGCAAACAAGTAATTACACTAAAAAATTTAGTGATGATATTTAGATTTATTAGAAAATTGGTTCAGGTGATGTGTAGTAATCTAGTAGATGGGATAAGTTCGTATTTTCCTTTCTATTTTGGGTCTGCAGTGTGGTTTTTGTGTGACCCTATTTGTTGCTCTTGGTACTTGTTGCTCTTAGTATAAAAAATATTTGTTTTATATCTTAAGTGTGGAATATATTCACGATTAATTTGAATTACAAAATGTGGAAGCTGAAATTTTTTTTTCAGATTTGTACCCAAAAAACAAGAGACGATCAAAAGCATGAGTGTGTGTTGCTTAGAAGTACACGTTGCCCAAATTGTGAGATACAACTACAAGTTTATGAGAATGTAAACAAAATTTTGTGGTCAATGTGTGTTTGCTTAACATTTAAAAAAAAAAAAAAAAAACAGAAAACAAAAATACTATTATTTTTAATTCCTTGAAACCCTTATAATTACTCAATCAAATATATACAACTATAAAAATAGAAATTTAATGGAATTAGAAATTACATACACCCTTTCAGTGTTAGAGCATGATTTTAAATTCCTTGAAACCCAGGACTTATAATTACTCGATCAAATATATACAACTACAAAATAGAATTTTAATGGAGTTAGAAATTTCATACAGAAATTAAAACAAATAGTCAACCATTTTTTGGTTTTTGAAGTTAACCATCTGTCTGGTTTTTGAAATATCCAAGAAGTGATATACCAAGTTCGGGAAGAACCTATGAAACAAGATGAAAAATATTGCCAGATAGATTATTAACATAGGACAAAGACAAAATATTTTTATTTTACTTTGTATTTTACTGTTAACATAAGACCATGTTGCAATTACCATGTATGATAGTTTAAAAAAGATTATTTGAAGAATGTCACTGAACATGCATAATTTATGGGACCACTATTGTTAATGACCCTTTTAACCCATTCTTATTAAAACTATGTAATTAGATGGATATGAATGGTGAGAATGTGGTTGGAGAAGAAATAGAGGACCTTACAGACAATACCGATGATGGAAAACTAGTATGGGATGATTCTTAGCTCCAAGCTTTCATCATCTGTATGGAGGAAGAAGTGAAGCTTGGTAATCGAAGTAGCGGAACTTTTTCTCTAGCTGGTTGGAAGAATATAATAAAAGGCATGAGGGTCCGTATAGGGAAGAAGTATGAACTGAAACAACTTAGGAGCAAATTCAACCACGTGAGGGTAGAGTACAAAGCCTTTGTCAATTTGTTAGCAGAAACAGGAGTAGGATACAATGCTGAGACGGACATAGTTATTGTTGAAACAGAAAGATAGCCTAGATTGATGAAGGTTAGTTATTCAAATAAATGTATGTTCATTTGAGAAATGTATACTTAACTTAATATTAATATTAGTTTAATAATTTGTAGGTGAATGCCCATTATGGTAGGTTTCGAAAGAAGGGATTGAAGCAGTTGACAAGCAATCCACCATATTTGGAGGCACACACACTATAGGTGCACATGTCCGTACTTCGACTAATCCACCCATTATCAACCAAGCCCCCGCACACCATGCAGCCATACGTAGCTCATTTGAAATTGATGATTTAGCTGAGTTAGGCGGTCATGAGTTCAGTCCCTCTCTTGAACCTTGTGGTAAGAAACCAAAGAAAGAGAGTTTTGTCTCCACAATGAGCGATGTCATGCGTGAAATGAAAGACATTGCTAGAGAGAAATGTGATCGAATTGAAAGGGCCATAAAAGAAGCTTCATCATTTAATATGAAAACAGTCCATGAAGAATGTCAGGTTAAAGTAAATTCTCTGAAAAAGACAAAAGGTGATTTTAAGTTATGTTGTAGTATTTTGAATAAGTTGGAGGGCGTTGATATGAAACAATATGCTAAGGTCACCCAGATGTTACGTAATGATGAAGTGTGGAGGGATTTCTTTCTGAATGACCTTCCTGATGATAAGAGGGTTGGTTGGATCAATGGAATTTGATTTGGTATGTTGCTTTTATTATGACTTTGGATGATTGTATTATTAAGTATACTTTATTTGGTGTGTTGCTTTTATTTGGTTTTGTATGACTTTGGATGATTGTTATATTAAGTACACATGTCACAGCTTCTTGGTATATAAAAAAAGTCCAGGCAAGGGGGTGCTAACTTCCGACAGCACATTTCATAGATCACAGGATACAGCTGAAAAATGCTATAGTATTTATGTTATTTGATTTGATTTTAATGACAATATCAATATTTGGCTTGGGATTATTTTATTTGTTGTCTTGCTTTTATTTAAACTTTAGTATTTGGCTTGCGATGATTGTAATTTATGTTGTTTATTACATTTTGTATTATATTGATGGATATTAGGACAATAATTGAGTTGTATGATGATGATGACGACGAGAATGAATGTGTCATCATAATGGCATGTATGTTAGATTATTATATGAAACATTACCATAAACAACCTTGTAGGGATTCTCTTTTAACCGGGAAAGCATATATAATGGAGATCTTGCACGGGCATAGAAGTAGATGTTTTGAAACTCTTCAGGATGTCCAGCCCTGTTTTTTTGAAGTTGTGGGGGGAGCTTAGGTCATTAGGGTTGAAAGACTCTATAGATGTAAGTGTTTATGAACAAGTTGACATATTCTTGCTTACTTTAGTTCATAATGAAAGGAATCGTGTGGTCGCAGAAAGATTTCAACACTCACCTATACAATTTTAAAACACTTTCATTCAGTTTTACAAAAAGTGTGTGATTTAGGGAAAAAGATTATTGTTCCCTCTAGATTTAACCAAAGTTCCTAACCATATAAGGAAGTCAAAAAAGTACCACCTTTTTTTAAGGAATTGATTAGATGTGCGATTGCTTCTGGTGCATTGAAAGATGGTCAATATACTATAACCACAAGCTCTTAATAGTTGCAGGATGTAGAAACTAATGTTGCATCTTCTAGAATGAATGTTAAGAGAAAATTTGTTATTCCTGACTCATTGTATTTTTAGTGTCTATTTTTGGGTTATGATCAGTTAAAATGAGATTCAAAGATTGGTCAAAGAAGGTTTATAACCTAGTGAGGTAGGGGAGCCTAAACCAACTTGTGAATCCTGTATTGAATGATAGATACCCCTAAGGGCTTCAATCAGCCAAATGAAATAGACATAAAGAACAATTGGAGTCGGTACACACTGACACGTGTGGTCTTATGAACATCCAAGCAAGATTACTCACGTTTTGGATAAATTTACCTGATGCAACACAAGTCTTAAATTTTTGGTATATTCCGAAAGTGTCAAGACTGATGTGGAGCACAGATTAGGTAAACTTATCAAAACACTTCGATCTAATTGTAGATATAAGTATTTCTTGGAATAGTGCAAAGACTATATGGTCAATGAGGGTGTTGTGTACCAATTTTTTTCGCAATTGACGCTTAATGGATTGAGATGTCAAATAGGAATAACAGGATTCCGCTTAACATGGTTAGATCTATGATAGGTTATGCTACATTATCTCTTTTATTTTAGAGTTTACCTTTAACGATATTGATGCACATTATGAATTGCATTGCATCTTAGTCTGTCTTAAGGATAACTTATGAGTTGTGCTTTTGACTAAATCTTAGTTTGAATCACATGCACATATGGGGTAGTCTTGCACATGTGCGCTTGATATGGACAAGTAAGTTGGGAGCAGATCATATGCATGATAGATTTGAAAGCTACTCTAAAGGCACTAGGATGGATTATTTTATGATCTCAATGATAAAAGTTGATTGTTTACACTCACTGTTTATCTATAGGAGAATCATATTATGAATCACATACCTAGTAACATAATGTTAGAGAATATGGTATTAGTACCAGTTGTACCACATATGAACACACTTATTATAGAGATTAAGAATTATATATGAATTCCCTAATGATGCGTCGGCATCATTTAGTACACAGATTCCTGCATCGGTACATTGATGTAGTGGGAGGATTATCATCCAATCAGACAGAATCATGTTTTTAGGTGAGACCTTTATGGACATCCCTGTTAAACATGAGTTGGACCCAGTAAGCTACACGGAAGCGTGAACCGATATGGATATAGATCGTTTTGGCAAGTTGCTATGAAATCAGAGTTAGAATCTATGTATTCTAATAAAATCTGGGATCTTGTAGAACTTTCTAGTAGGTGATACCTATGGAAGGCAAGTTAATCTACGAAAGGATACCAGAAGATTTCTTAGTAAATAAATCATGAGTGTACAAGGGAATGTCATTATTTTTCTAATTTTATATATTGATGACATTTTATTCATTTATAATGATGAGGAAGTTTCGTCATCAGTAAAGAGGTAGTTGTTCAATTACTTTGTAATGAAGGATTTTAAAAATGTAAGCTATATTCCTAGGATCAAGCTCTTGTAAGATCAGATTAAAAGGATAATAGGCTTATCTTAATAATCCTACATTGATAAAGTTTTGACCAAGTTTGGTATGCAAAACTCAAAGAATGAGTTCTTGCTTAACTGACATGGATTACTCTCTAGTAAGTAGTTTTCCAAGATTAGCTGAGGAGATTGAGCAAATGAGACTGGAAGTATATGCTTTGGCATATGGGAGTCTCATATATGCTATGGTCTATATCAAAAAGGACATTCGCTATATGGTAGGGATAGTCAGTAGATATCAGTTCGAACTCAGACTTGATAACTGGTCTGTTGTGAAAAATATCATAAAGTACCTTAGGAGAACCAATGATCTCATACTCATTTATGGATGTGATGATGTGGTTCCAGTCAGGTATGATAGTTTTGATTTTAAATCAGTTATATAAGGTCCATGACTTGGTGTATGTTCACTCAATGGAAGGGAAATCAATTAGTAGATTGTTAAGCAGATTTCAACTGCTGACTCAAACTTGAAGGTGGAGTACATTGCAGCCTTAAAGGCAAAAAAGGAAGCCTTTTGGTTTGATCTCACTGATTTAGAAGTTGTGGAGCATACTAGTCTGCCTATCGAGCTATATTGCGACAATAGTGTAAAAGTAGTCCAAACCAATGACCCAAGGTTCCATAGAGGAACAAGGTACACTGAGAGGAAAGTATCATGTTCTACGTGATATTGTCCGGCAAGAAAATGTACTCGTGGCTATAACATTGCGTTGGAACACAACTTTGTTGATCCGTTAACAGAGGTGTTATGATCAATAGTTTTGATCGTAACACCTCTATTAATGGAGTTAGATGCAATCCGAATTGGCTATGAGGGCAAGTGAGAGTTGTTGGGATTTATATGCCCTGACATGGCAAATTCCTGTTTGGATTAAAGTGACATATGTTCCTGACGTATCTGAAATATTTATGTTTCATACAATTGGTGAATTCAATATATTATGTTTCGATTCATTATAGAATTGATAGTGTCCATTTGATTACAAGAGATATTTACATATATGTATGTGATGGCGATCAATACATGAATATATAAATAGTAATCATGAATGGTTCATAGTTGGTAATTATGGATGGACTCATAATTAGTTAAGACTTGAACTGGATCCGTGCTAGGTTGAAATATATTACGATAGCCGTCGTATGCAATTGCTCTCTATCACTGTTATGGCATTTGACTCTTAAGTATGAGAGAAGTATAGACTCTTTTATTAATTAGTAATTACTTTGATTTGTTCGGCGGAATCTTCGGAATCCTTAGACCGGCACTTTTGGTAATTATGTAATTAATAGTTAAAGGGTTATATTTTCAATATTTGCATTATTGCTACTTGTATTTATTTTGTATTGATTATGATTGATCACAAAGTAAATTCGAAGGCCTTCATTTATTTTTAGACAAAATGATTTATTATATATTTATTTATTTAAATTATTATTTTTGTCGAACAAATATTTTATTGTGATCAAGTCGGAAATAATCAAAGGTACCAAAATAAATATATTAATTAAGTAGTCGGATTGATGTTATTTATCCAATAACTAATTATGCATAGAGGGGTCAAAGTATAGCATTGACTTAGTAGGTTATTTATTATTTAATTGGAGTTCAATTAATTTCTTTTAGTGGAGTAGAAATTAATTTATGAATTAATTGAATTGGGTCCATGGATCGGGCCAATTATTAATTTATTGTAGCCAATAAAATAATAAGCCCAAAGGATTCTCACTCATAGCCCAACTTGATATTGGAATCCTATTAGATTTGAGATATGTGAATTAGAGATTGAGAAGGATTTAATGTTTCATTTTCCTTATCTTTATATTGCCTATATATACATGGTCTATGTATATTTTAGGGGTGATTTTTTGGAAGAAAGAAAAAGTAATATATTTTCTCTCTATAGAAAATTAGGGTTAATGTTCTCATCTAATGGATGCTCCCACAAACCTAGTTTTCCAAGGTCATTCACGGAGGCTTATGAGTGATTCTTAAAAGTCAAACCATTACCAAGAAGATAGAGATTCAAGGAGAACACATCTAACAAAAGGGATCTACAATAAGTGAAAACATTCACTTTAGAGGAGAGATCTAAAGTTTACTCAAACCTTTATGTAAGTATTCAATTTATTAATTGAATGATACATCATATTTTATTTTTGCATAAAATTTGTCTCTATGTGATAAATCAAGATCTATGTATGAAAATCCCTCAAAAAGTTTTTAAAACTTGCATGTTTCCCAATAGATATAGGGTAGGCTTAACTGTCCAATGTTGAAACACATCCAATATGTGGGATATCCAAAATAAAAGTCCACTATTTATGAAATTGTTGTCACATTTTGGGCAGTCTGAATTTCAGTTTAGAATTTAGTAACTTCCAAAGCTTAAGGAGGTAGAAGAAAAGGGTTCTTTTGAACCTACCTTGCTCGATGTGAACAGTGATTTTCAATTTATCCTTCGGTAATATTAATAATAAAAAAATATATATGGTGTAGTGGGAACTTACCTTTTCTTGTAATTTAAAACAAACAAAATGGGTGACACAGTTAGTATTTTTTTATCACCATCCTTCTGGTTTCGACATACAGACACAAGTACCAAATAATAAAATAAGTTACCAAATAAAATAAATACTCTAAGTTACCAATTAAAATAAATCTTATTATACTAAATTACCAATTAAAATTAAATGGGTAATTGTTTTATTGAAATTCAATCTTTCAAATCATTTCTAGATATCATTAAATAAATTACCAATTAAAATCAATTAAAATAAATCCTGTAAGTTACCAATTAAAATAAAATAATTTCTTTAAAACTCTACCACAAATTATCTTTTATTATGAATTTTTTTAATAAAAGAAAATCTAATTAGATAAGGATATATATATTTAAAGAAAATAAATAATTTCTATAAAATTGTACCACAAATTCCCTATTTTATTTTCAATAAAACTTTATCACATTAGACAAGGATATACTAAAAGAGTTTATATAAAACAGTAACACAAATTATCTAAATTCTACCACAAATTAACTATTTTTTTTTTTTTTTTAAAACTCTACCACATATAACCTGTATTTATCTATTTATTATGAGTTTTTTAATAAAAGAAAATCTAATTAGACAAGGATAATTATGTATTTAAAGAAAAATAATAATTTTTATAAAACTCTACCACAAATTACCTATTTTATTTTCTATAAAACTTTATCACATTAGACAAGAATATATTTAAAGAAAATATATAATAATATAATAATACATATAAATAATATATAAACGGGTTTCAGTATTTTAGGATTTATTTTTAAATATAAAAAAATTATTAAATAATATAAAAAGAGAACTATATCACATATAACCTCTGTATTTATCTATTTATTATGAATTTTTTAATAAATTTTTTTTATTTAGACGGATATATTTAAATAAAATAAAATAATTCTTATAAAATAATTAAAATATATATATAAAAAAAAATTCAATAAATTACAAAATAGTCATCACGTGGATGGCACCAGCCTTTTCCTTAAATATATATATATCAGAGTAATTATTTTGTTGTTGGTAGCTTTTTGTTCCCTTAAATTATACTGAATTGGTAATTATTTAGGTTTTTATATTCTCTGTCACTGACCTCCAAATCTATTTCACAGATTCATCATAGAACACAGTGACCATGAAAAGGAGAAGAAATTCAACCCAAAAAGGCAACAAAGAAGGAGACAAGTATGACTATTCATTCACAGATCTTCCGAGGCCCATCATCGACGATATTCTACTAAAGCTCTCTGTAAGGAGTATTCTAGTTTGCAGGTGCGTTTGCAAAACTTGGCGCTCTATAATTTCCGACCCTCAATTCGCCAAGCTGCAGTATGCACAGGCAGAGCCCTGTGCTCTGCTTCGGACCTTGGATTCAATCTATTTGGTTGAGCCTAAAGACTGCCACAATTTCAATCTTGGATACTGCACATGTGACAACCATACCTGTTTTCGATGTGACCGTCATATGGAGGTTGACACCAAATTAAAGATGCCAATGCGCAATGCCCAAATGGTGCTTGGGGGTGATGCACAAATGGGCTGCATAAGAGATCAAAATTTCAAAATTGTGAATTCTTGCAATGGTTTCCTTTGCTTGTCTGAACCATCGACTAATGAACCTGTTGTTGTGTGTAATCCGATCACGGGTGAGTGTATAAACCTTCCTGTGGCTAAAGCAGCCGATAATGAGAAAATCCGTTATTTTGTTGAGTTTGAGTTTGGCTTCAGTCCGGGGACTAATCAGTACAAGGTGATTAGAATGTTTGAACGGTGGATTGGTGATCCCCCTAGTTTTTTTTTGGCTTCAGTCCATGATCCTACATACACACTCCTGCAGGATCATGGAAAAGCATTGATGATGCTCCCTTTGTATTTAATTAGATAAGATTTCCCACTTATCTGGAGGGATGTGTGCACTGGTTGATCTGTGGGAGTGCTAGAAGGCTGTCTAAGCATATAGTTTCTTTTAGCTTTGACAACTAGCAATTGCAAATGTTTCCATCGCCTCCTAATGGTTTGAATATGAAGCATAATGCATCCATGGGAGTGCTAGAAGGCTGTCTATGCATATGTGATGCCTCCAGTTATGATCCCATTAACATATGGGTTATGAAGAAATATGGTGTTCAGGAATCTTGGACAAAGATGTTCTCTATTGATAATCAACCTGATCGGAGGTGGCCTTATGGTATATATCAACCAATAAATTACCTCAAAAATGGGGCAGTATTGATGTTTCATCTAAAATGTGCTCTGATTTGTTGTGATCCTGAAAGACTAAAATTAAAATATCTTACAATTCGTGGTGTTAAATCAAAATTTGAAGCAATTGCTTATGTTCCAAGTTTCATTTCACTTAAGGAAGCCATTGTTGGAGATGATGTGGTTGTGCTCAACATCAGTTCAAGGTAAGTATGTGCTTGATTGCAATTTATAGTCACTTTAACCCTTCAATGTATTTTATAGTTTTTAATGATGATAGCTTATGTTCACTTTTTCTTATATTTCATCACTACTTTGCATTGGGATATTATGGGAAACATACCTAAATCTTTCTTACGGGACTTACATATATATATTTTCCAGAACTTACTTTCAAGAACGTTTCTTTTTAAGTGGTCATTTTGTGTGTGGACTTGTTTTTCTTGACATGCATTAACTTCAAAAGACTATATTGTTGGATAATGCATATTGTTGGTGGTTTGTTGTGTATGTAGGAGCATTTAGAATCTATGTTACTTTATCCCTTTCTGAAATATCAATCTTTTAATCCATGTGTTTGAATAAATCTGTACCTGAGTGAGTGCATACAAGTCAATCCTTTGAATTATATTAACCATAAAATCAAATTTATTATTAGTTTTCTTTACTAATTAGGTCTCAACAGATTCTACTCAATATGATTTTTTTGTGGTAAATAATTACTTCAGCATGAGTGAAAATGACATTGTGCTTGCCAATGATTGTCTAAAAGTAAAACAAGGCTGCTAGCACAGGTGTCTGTTGGTTTTATTTTAATCTTTTTCTTTTTTTTTTACAATGTTGGTTAGGGGTTGAGAACAATGAGTTGTTCGCTTTTTTCTTTTTTGCTTTTCTTGTTCAGGTGTGGGGTTACGTAGGAATGAGTTGAGGGGATGCATAGGGTATTAACAAGGTTTTGAGAATGAATTATAGTTAAAATGGCTTAAATGTATTGCTGTTTTGTCTAGATTTTGTTTGTTATTGATGAAATTTAAATAAGATCACTAGTTCTCTATTATACTTGAATTCAATTTCACTTGATTTTAATTAAGAATGTTGCTACAATTTGAAAGGGACCATATAGTCCACAGCTAAAAATTATTAGTCTATGATCACAATGTTAAGAAGATATTGCAACTGAGAATGACTCATAAGCTATTATGCCCCCAAATTCTCTAATTTACACCCTTTTGAGAGGTATTTCAACTTTCTGAAAGCATAAATCATTACTGAAAGATTTAGGTAGAAATGCATGATGACTAATTGTGCCATGTATTACTTTTAATGTGTATAGCATATAGAATACTAGTGTTTGGATGTGGAGATTAGCTGCAACATTTGGTTGTTGCTAATGCATATGTGCACACGAAATATCCGGAATTGGTTTGAGTTAAATATTCTTTACTGGCTGGACGATTTCACTTGCTTTGTTGACAAACTTTATCATTATGAAACTAATATGAAGATTACAAGTAGCTGAAAACCTGTTTTGTTTTTGTTTTTAATGTTATATTTCATTCATTCTTGTTTGGATTTTTTGCACTGTTTGCTTTAATTTGATTTCATTACATAATGTTTTCTGTATGGCTTTTTTGACTTATTATTCAAGTTTGGCTAACTAGGTGTTCGTTCAATCTAAGCATTGGTATTGTTAGGTCAATAGGATTTAGGTTCACAAATTATGTGGCTTGAATCTTTATTTTTATTCTTGCTTTAAATTAGAATTTTGAATGTTAATTAATGTCAAGTTAGTAACCTCTTGTCCAAGGGAAGAATCAAAATTGAAGGGCATAAAGGTAATGTTGACACTCATATACGCAGGCAACCAATTTGACACTCATATACATTCATCAATCAGGGTTTCATGTAAATAATGTTTGATTCTGAAGGATTACTTAATTCCGTGAAACCATTTCATGAAAGTTCATTGATTCGTCTTTTTATGAAGCAAATCGACTTCGATTCTTTAATAATCCACATCACTTCTGCTTAAATCCTTTTTGATATGTACATATGTATTATTAGAAACTACTAAGTTTGAAAAACTTAAGTAATCAAGAGTAGGGAACGTCAATCGATCAAATGGTCAATCGAAATCTCATTGGAGACCAGTATCGATCAATAGATTCAATAGACACTCTGCTGAGTTTTGTGGAAAACCAATTTCCTTTTCTGATTAAAACTCTCAAAATCCTAATATTTCTAGGTATCTATGCCATCTATAAATACATCTAGTTTTCAAAAAAGCAATTAGAGATGCATAAAGCAAGAAAGAGTGCATGCATCATATAGCTGTAATATATCTAGTGTATATGAGAGTATTCTAGCAGTCCCTTGCTCGAGTGTTTGTTTTTCATTCATTCAAAATTCATAACAGAATGGTGAGTGACTATTTATCATTGTTGTGCTTACAAGTTCAACACAAGCGAAGATACCTTATTCGGATCAGATTGAAATGATTAGACCACTGATCAAATTTGGAGAGAAGCAGATCGATTGACGGATCGGACTGAAGTCCTGAAGACTCGAGTGGGGGGTTTGACTACAGTTTGTGTCAGGAGTTAGCTAGGGTTTTAAGGGTTTTGGAACTTTTAACGTAGTTGTGAATTTCCTTTCTTGTAGAGTTGGTTTGATCTGATTGAAAATGTCCCATGGTTTTTCCCTTTGGGGGTTCCACATAAAAATTCTGTGTGTCTATTGTTCTATTTACTTTATTACTCTGCATGATTGATTTGTTTTATGTTTGGATGCATGAGGAGTTTAATTGTTATTGTGGTAATTTAATTTTCAAATAACTAACAAATTAAGTCAAAGTTAAACAATTTTTTGAAAGGAAAATTAGTTACACTTAGTTAACTTAGCTTTCAAGTTCTACTCACCCCCTCCCCCTCTAGGTCTAGATCATGGGCATTGTGCTACTCTACATGAGAGCCTAGTGTTATGGTAATATTCTCCAGTATATATATATTTTTATAATGCATATGCTTCTATGTTTGTGAACCTGAAAATAAATTTTGTGGAGATGCTTTTGGAAGTTCAATAACGGAGTTCATTAAGATGGGCCAACTGGGAGCTCAAGAGAATTCTAGCAACACTTTTAAGAAATTAGATACTTGAGTTCTCTAAGCTGCGGAAATTTTCTCTTCTGGAAAGTCTTGAGGTTTGTTTTGGATGTGGGGCCTTGGCAATGTTTGATACAGGGAAATTTCTGATATTGTTGTTAGATGGGTGGCATCTTGGTCCGTAGGCTAAAGGCACCATTTGATAATAGAGATTGTTGACCTATTCACAACTTTTGAGATGTGATTAGATGGATATAAAAGTCTTTTAACAGTTAAATGAATGCTTCGAGGTTTCAATGGCCTTGTGTAAGCCCACTGTGACCCTCAAGCTCCAAACAGACATGGGGAGGGTCATAGTAGTCTATTTTTGTTGGTATCCTCCTCTTTAGCATTTTTATATGTTTTATCTTTAATAATATTTGATCTCTCATTTTCTTATTTTAAAGATGAGACAGATGTAATTAAACTATTTAGGTTATTTTTTTTCTAGAAACCAGTTGGGTTATTTGTATTGTATTTTTGTACTAATAACTATACGAAAGATTCAACAAAAGGTTTTTTTTTAAAAAATTTTTTTTTTATGCAATTGTCATAGTTGAAAATTACCGCAAGTAATTGATTTCTGACTTATGTGGAAAATGTAGAGAATCATATATGAAATTATTGATTCACTTTCTAAGATGATGTTTAAAAATCTGATGCTCCAAAACTTCTTCTCATCTTTGTTGTGTACGCACCTAAACGTTGTCCAGCATCCATTTATGTTTAAATTGTTTATTTTATTATTATTATTATTTGTAGTTCTTCTTTGTGTAGCTTTTGAGTAATTGGATTTAATATTCTTTATTTTTCTACTATATAATAATGTAGATTGCTTGCCTTTTATTTCTTATTCTTTTTGTCTTTTTTTTTATTGGTTAAATGTAATTTAGTAGTGTTGTAGCTATGACCATGCTGCAGGGGCAAAATCTTGTATAATTCAAGTTGTCTTAACAGAAAAAAACATTAACGACATATCATCTTCCAACTAGTTCTAAAGAAGTTTTGGAGAAGTATGTAATATGTCAAAATATTTTTTTAATAGAAAATACTGTGTGTTATGTTACTTCCAGAGAATGCCAAGATTTCCCGTGTAGTGTCTGATCCATGAATTTGTCATAATCATGCATGTTGCATTTATTTAGTTTTGAATCCCTGCTGGATACAAATGTAACAGTATTCTTTGTGGTGGCACTGGCTATATTCTATATTATGCTATGAACCAGAGATGGTAAAACTGAAGAACAAAGACAGTAGCTATAGTTGCTTCGATTGTGTGGATTGTGTGAATAAATGGGTTCTGGGCAGTCTTCAACTTTATTGTGTGGATTTTGTGAATAAACTGAAGAACAAAGACAGTAGCTATAGCAATTCCTACTTTACTTTTTTTCTTTTTTTTTTTTCTTTTTATTTTTTATTTTTATTTTTATTTTTTTTTCCGTTAAATGTATTTGTTAGTGGCTGTAGTTATAAACAATGCAGCAGGGGAAGAACATTATATATCGTATTTAGATGTCATGCAAGTTGTCTAATGGAAAATAAATAAAGTAACAATGTTTCATCTTCCCACTAGTTCTCAAGCAGTTATGAAGAATTATGTAAAAATGTCAAATTATTTTTTGAAAAAGGTTATGTGTGAAATGCTGCTCCAAGAGAATGTCGAGATTGCGTATGTGGTTGATCTAGTACTTGATGGAATTTGTTGTAATCATGTTGAATTTATTTAGTTTCAGACCATTTCTGGCGAAAAAAATGTACTGCTATACCATGAACCATTGATGTTAAAACTGCAGAACAGAGAATGTTTTCTACAATTGCTATGATTGTGTGGACCGCGTGATTAAATGCGATATGCGATATGTTCTTTAGAAGATATTAATTTCTATTTATTTGACGATTATGTTTCTTAACTTTATGATTATTGATTTAGGAGTGCGGAATTCAAATTGACTAAAGCTCTTTCATTGGTGGAAGAAAATTGGTCAATGACGTCTGATACAGATTAAACGACTTCTGATGCGCATGACAAATGGAAGAAGCATTGGTGGCAGAGGTGCTGAAATAGCTATATTTGGAGGTTGAGGAGTTGGCAAGCATAGTGTTGCTAGATCATGGAGGTTTTGGATACTCTGGAACTTGGACACATCCTCCCTAAATACCAAGAATGGCATGCTTCCAAATTAAGTTGATATTTTGCTTATTATTAGTGGTCTGGGTACTCATTTTTTTTTTTTTTTTTTTTATTATTATTATTTTTTTTATGGGAAATTTATCGAGTGCTTGGCCGAGTACGCCACAACATAATATATAGCTTTTTGTTGAGTATATTGAGAACTAAAAGAAATTATTATGAAAGTCTTTATAGCTTTAGCTATTTTGATTCGATCATTGCAACAATTGTTTCAGTTATTCTATCAATTTATATTCTCCACCTGAGAGTTTCTTCATTGAATTTTCTTTTTAAAAATTCAAAATATTAACCATGAGAATTTTTTCTGGGGATCAATTCAACAATGCCAATTAAGCTTTGTTAAGCTTCTGTTAAAGAGATTGAGAGATTTTTGTGAGATTGTGTAATTGCAAAGCCACATTTTCTAGTTCGTCTTTCAACTTCTGATTGATAAAGAACAATGTCTACAATATATTCAATAGGGCTTCTTATGTGACACAATTTTACTAGATTTTTCCTTGAAGTACGAATTATTGAATTTTTGTTATCAAGTTAGCCCATTGTTTGTGTACTTTTCTACCATTGCTCGGTTGTCTCTAGCTAACTAATTGTGTGCCCATTCTTCAACTTTATTTTTAACCAATTTCTATTAATAAAATGATCCATTGTTTTGTCAAATTCAACTTTATTTTTAACCAATTTCTATTAATAAAATGATCCATTGTTTTGTCAAATTCAAGTACTACTTAATTCCAATCAATCAGTTAGCTTATTCGACTAATAATCATCAAGCAATCTTCTAAATCAAAAACGCTTATTATAAAACATTTTGGTCCACTCATGGATCAAAACTAAATTACAACACAGCCCGAATCCAAAAGAATTCGAATATAATAACACACATATAAAATATATTTTTGAATCGAATATAGGTCAAACAAATTAAATGAAACAATAAGAATTGCACAAATAACCAATATCCTGCAATTTGGTTTCTACAACATTATTAAAATTGCACAAATACTCGACATCCTACAATTTGCTACACATTCATTCTCCTCGCCAACAATGTCAATTGCATGACGTACTATTTTCCTGCAAAATAGAAAAGGGCATAAAGTGTTAATTATACAATGTTATATAGTTCAATAGCTGTTTCCAATGGTATTAAAATTTCAGCTTCCAACAAATGGGTCACATAAAACAAGATAAAAAAGAAACACATATAAATAGGAAATGGAAAATATAAAAGAGTTAAAGTAGAAAGAGAAAATTTTACTCATTCAATTTGAATATAAATCTAAAAGTTGATAGGCCCATTAAACTCGTACACTTAAAATAAATTAAAAAATAAAAAATAAAAAAAGAAGAACCTGCCTCAGAGAAATAAATAAATCAATCACATTAAAAAATAATAATAATAAATAAATAAAAACATTCAGTGAAACAAAGATTAGAAGACCAACGCTATATATATATTTTGAATCTTATGTCATTGCTACTACGTATAATTTAGTTCCTCTCTATTTACAAGCCAACAATGTTTTTGTTTCTTTGTTTAATACAATTTTTAGAGGATGATTGGCTTATGACAAGAGTGTTCAGGCTTTAAGAAGCTGGGTCAAAAATCTGGCGCGGGTTGGATTCGATCCGGGTCCAGAACCCAGATTTAGATCGGGTTTGGATACAGTGGGCCTTTTGGCTTTTGATATTTTTCTATTTCAAATTTTTTATTTTTAATAGTAGTAGAGAGAGACCCATTTATTCGGCCTGCCCGCTTTGAAGTTGCGGGCGACAGTAAAATAGTTTTGACCGTACTATTCAACCCGTCGCTGTGACCGTCCACGCCGTCGTCGGAACTCCGATTCCGGCGAAGTCCCTTCATCTCTGACGACCCCTTCCAAGCATGTATGAAGGCCTCAGAACCCTCGTCACAAGCTTTGATTGCTTGCCAGGGCACAGAGCATCTTTGACACGCGCTGGACGGTTTCCCCGGTTGGGTAGCTCCGATGATCGGAGGCTGCTTCAGGAGGGAAATCTGATGCCGGATGTGACGATAATGCATGACGGCAACGGAAAGATGAGAACTATCAGAGAGGCGGTGGCGAAGGTGGCAAAGAAGAAAGAAACGAGGTTTGTGATATATGTGAAGGGGCGGGAGTCACTAGGGCTGAGAAATGTGATCAGAAAAATGATTCATTGATGGCCATTGAAGTAGGTGAGGAGTGCTGTTGCGTACAAACAGGCAAGAATGAAAGTGAGAAGATATATATAAAATAATAATAAGAATTGGGTAGTCTCTGAGAGATCTTGTGATCATTCACAGTAGTAGACAATATATTGTTACTTACATGTGTGTATATATATATATATATATAGATATGTAATCAAGTGAAACTAGGTCACTTACCTCTTGCAGTCGATGAATGAATGGATATATCAGTTTCCACCTCCAGCTCCAGGATTAGGAACATAAGATGGAGGATTCGGGCTAGGAAACTTCACGGGTGACTTTGCCTTCACAACAATATTCAAAGGCCCCCTTCCTGCTGCTACAGCTAGAAGAGGCAGCAGACTGATGAATATATATAAGAAAATGATGAATCGATAAGACCAAACTCTACCCATTGTGGTAGTATGAGATATTTAGCCTAGGAGGAGTGTGGGATCAATGTAGTAGATAATTTGGGTTGTAAAATGAAGAGGAGCATTCATGGGTTTATAGAGAGCATGTATACGTGTTTGGCAGCATAATTCTTCTGGTCTCCAAGCGGCCCCCATTATGGACTGGGTGGGGGTGGGTCCCGCTTGTTTCTAGACAATTGACCCCATTCGATCCAAGAAGGCCCACCAGATTTTGGAATTACCTATAAGTTATCAACTAAGGTCGGCAATGGCGTTTACACTAGGGCTCTCGTGATGGAAGGAGTTAATGGAAAGCAAGCATTGATCGAGGTGGCGTTAGTTTGTTGAAATTGTTTTCGAAACAAAGAGCATGGAATGACGCCACTCTAGTCCTGTACAAAGACTAGCAAGCTAAATTGATCGTATAATTGAATGGAAGATCAATGGCTCGGGGAGTGCGTAACTATTTTTTCCTTAAAAAATGAAAGGATTGTCTGACACAAAGGGTTGATGATAATTCTTTTCCTTCTATAGATTAGGTCATTATTTGTGGGAATTAAAAAAAGAAATGACATTTATAACTTTAATTTCATAAATTAATAGTGATTTTTAAATACCACTGCCACCATTGTTGCCGTCTTTAACCACCGCACTGCCACCACCTCCATTGCCTTCCACCACCGTCACAATTACCGTTACAACTATTGCCGCCATCACCACTTCCGCATTCCACCACCACCTGCACCACTGTCACCACCATCGCTGTTACCGCCTTCTACTGCCACCACCTCCATTACCTTCCACTACCATCACCTTTTTACTGCCACACCTTCCACCACTGCTGCCTTCCATCACTGTCACCATCACCATTGTTGTCGCCTTCCACCACTGCCTCCATTGCCATCGCCGCCTCCTTCCACCAACACCACCACTGCCTTCCGCTACCTCCACCACCAACACACCAACACTACTGCCGCTTTTTGCCACCACCACTGTCGACACCTTTCTCCACTGGTAGAAGAATGTTATTTTGTTAATTTAATTTAATTGATATATTTGTCTTTAATAGAGGTATTTTAGAGAACTTAATTTGAAATTCATTTTATTCTAAATTTTAAATTAGTCTAACAAAATGATAGAATGATAATGACCATATGCCTTTATTTTATATATTACTCTTACCAAACACAATATAATAATAATTTGTAAGGAAGATAAATGAAATTATGAAACAAGAAAGGTCTGTGTAGGATATTGATAGAGAAATGAGTAAAATTTATCCTTTAAAATTTAAGGAACTCTAATGCTTGGGAGTTAAAGTGCAAATAGGGGAAGTAAGTGTAATTTACCATTTATTATTTTTTGGGAGGGAGAAGTTGAGACAGAAATTATAGTACTCGAGGTTAGGATAAGACTGGACAATAGAATAGAGAGATTTGGAGTGCAATGCCTCCTCTAAGTAGGAGTTTCTTTGGTTCTCAGTGTTTGTGATTCTCTCACGTTGTGAGTGTTTCCATGGTATGGCTTCCAGCGAATCTTGCATTAGTTGAGCCTATGATGTGGGCAGTGTGGGACAAGAAGGACGTACATGTGGGTTTGCTTCCCCAGACTGGTGAGCCGATGGTGGTAACACCAGGCTTTTGGAGCCTTGGACAACGTTGGTTAGTCTTTCCTTTTGATCCTGGTATGGGTAAAGTTTTCTTTCTGCGTACTTCTCTTCTTACTCTATATGTTTTCCTTGTTATCTTTTGTTGTCTATGTTTGTCTTGTTTTTTCTATCTTCCGCTATGGTTCTCCTCTCCTTGGGTCAACCTTCTATCAGTGAAGCGTGTCTTTCTATTGCTTATGGACTGTGGCTGGATGATGCCAAATATTTTGGTCAGGGTGGTAAGATTTTGGTGAGGGGTTTGCAATTGTTTGCCATGATCAGAGCTGGGTTTCTATTGATGATTACAATTCAACTACGGGCGGTTTTCCGGTGCAAGCTCTCTCTTTCTCGTCTCGGCTCTACATAGCAAAAGTATGAGACATGGATTGGCTCTCCAAATTTGTTAACTGTCCGACGATTGCTTCCATGGTAGAGACGGGCGACGGCTCTTATGGTTTATGGCTATGTGCCACAAGAAATCTTGGCATGTCTGAGCTTCGATCACTCAACGGTGTCTTGATTGATCGTTTAATTCACAAATTATTCTATGGTGCTCTTGATGCTGTCGAAACAATTTCCCCGGCGTACTTGCCTTGGCCTTCTCTTTGGTCGTCGGGGATGATGCGACTTCCTAGGAATCTGTGCGAGCCATTCGCTTGTCAAACGGCTTCTCAATATGTTGGTCCTGATCCATCAGCGTGGAAAATATGTATCTTTTCAGCATTATAAGGCTACATCCTCTTTTGGAAAGATGGACCCTATGGGTTGGGTTTTGAAGGGTGCAGCCTTAGAGTTAGCTGGTCTAATGGGGTTTGAACATGAGGCAGTTCTTCAGGTGGATTTGGGCTTCGTATCTAGCTCGACCCGTATCCCAGATGTTTTTGTGAGCAGTCCAAGTGCGAATTTCATTGAAGCATTAGCCCACCCTCATGGATTGTGGACTTGTAAAGTCTAGGATGGGTCTCACATAATTCTGGGCGTGGACCTACCTTGTATCCCCGAGCCTTTACTTTCTTAGTCCACTTTCGTTCGTTTCACCCTTTGAAAGTTAGTAAAGCTTGGAGACATGAAAAAGTTATCGACCATGCTATCAACAAACGCTTCAATAGAGCCATCTTTGGTGTGATGCAGCTTTGGTGCGCGTTACTTTCATTCCCCATATCTTGCTACTGTTACGGTTTACTCATATTGTTTTGTTTTATGTAGTGTTCTTTGTCAGGATTAAAAATAAAAAAAATAAAAAATAAAGGTCATTTTTAATTTTTTACTATATTTATTTTTTCCATAACAAAAAGAGAGATTTATTGAGGACAAATCTCAGTGCTCCAGAAACCCACACTCGAAAAAAGAGTACAGAGGGCTCTGGCATTTTAGAGAGAAAATGTCATCGGCAGCATCAATGGAGTCTCTGATTCTGCAACTACACAAGATCTCGGCCGTGAAATTCGGCAGCTTCAAGCTGAAATCAGGCATAACCTCTCCAATCTACATCGACCTCCGTCTCATCGTCTCCTACCCCACCCTTCTCAGCCAAATCTCCCAAACCCTAATCGCCTCCCTCCCCTCCGCCACCTCCTACGACGTCGTCTGCGGCGTCCCCTACACAGCCCTCCCCATCGCCACCTGCATCTCCACCGCCAACGCCGTCCCCATGCTCATGCGCCGCAAGGAGATCAAGGACTACGGCACCGCCAAGGCCATCGAGGGCGCCTTCAAGGAGAACCAAATCTGTCTCATCATCGAGGACCTCGTCACCAGCGGCGCCTCCGTGCTCGAGACGGCGGCGCCGCTGCGTGCGGCGGGGCTGAAGGTGACAGACGCGGTGGTGATGATTGACCGGGAGCAAGGGGGGAGGGAGAATTTGGCGCAGAATGGGATCACGCTGCACTCGATCGTGAAGCTGACTGAGATGGTGAGGATTTTGAAGGAGAAGGGGAGGGTTTCGGAGGAGACGGAGGGGATGGTGTTGAAGTTCCTGGAGGATAATCGGAAGGTTGCGGTACCGGCACCGGCGGCGGCGGACCCTAGGGTTAAGGTTCCTTATGGGGATAGAGCGAAGATGGCCAAGAATCCGACTAGTAAGAGGTTGTTTGAGGTGATGGTGAAGAAGGAGAGTAATCTTTGCTTGGCTGCCGATGTTGCCACTGCTGCTGAGTTGCTTGACATTGCTGACAAGGCGAGACAAAACAACCACACCCCTTTTGTTTCTCTAGAAAATATCTGAAATTTTAATGGAAAATGTTTTTTTAATTTTTATTTAAAGAAAAACCGTAAGTTTCAACTTTTCCACTGTAGTGTATCAGTGTCACCGCCGCTTTCTCCACAAGGCACAGATCCTGGTTCAAAATTTGCAAGGCGCTCGCAGTGTAACCTAGGCCATTATCCCACTTTTGGGCCTTTAAGTGGGCCACCAACTGGGCCATTATCAATCTTTTGCTTGGGTCTGTGTAGCCCTGTATACAGGGCTACTTGAGGATTGGGCCAAACTTCTAATGCTTACTGAAGGACAACTAATTTAACGGTTTCCTAGTGAGAAGATGAAGCTATTGACTCGAAGTCGTTGATTTTTCTCAATACATACGTGTCTTGTCATTATGGTTTAGATTGTTTGTACATTTTTCAGTACAACTAACCAAAGTCCTAGAATTTTGTTATTCATATTTTCTTATGCCGATTTGATTGTTCATGTAGGTTGGACAGGAGATCTGCATGTTGAAAACCCATGTTGATATATTGCCTGATTTTACCCCAGATTTTGGTTCTAAACTTCGTGAGGTATATTTCTTAAATTACTTACTTTCTTTCCCAACTTAAGAAATATCAGAGAGGCGGTGGCGAAGGTGGCAAAGAAGAAAGAAACGAGGTTTGTGATATATGTGAAGGGGCGGGAGTCACTAGGGCTGAGAAATGTGATCAGAAAAATGATTCATTGATGGCCATTGAAGTAGGTGAGGAGTGCTGTTGCGTACAAACAGGCAAGAATGAAAGTGAGAAGATATATATAAAATAATAATAAGAATTGGGTAGTCTCTGAGAGATCTTGTGATCATTCACAGTAGTAGACAATATATTGTTACTTACATGTGTGTATATATATATATATATATATATATAGATATGTAATCAAGTGAAACTAGGTCACTTACCTCTTGCAGTCGATGAATGAATGGATATATCAGTTTCCACCTCCAGCTCCAGGATTAGGAACATAAGATGGAGGATTCGGGCTAGGAAACTTCACGGGTGACTTTGCCTTCACAACAATATTCAAAGGCCCCCTTCCTGCTGCTACAGCTAGAAGAGGCAGCAGACTGATGAATATATATAAGAAAATGATGAATCGATAAGACCAAACTCTACCCATTGTGGTAGTATGAGATATTTAGCCTAGGAGGAGTGTGGGATCAATGTAGTAGATAATTTGGGTTGTAAAATGAAGAGGAGCATTCATGGGTTTATAGAGAGCATGTATACGTGTTTGGCAGCATAATTCTTCTGGTCTCCAAGCGGCCCCCATTATGGACTGGGTGGGGGTGGGTCCCGCTTGTTTCTAGACAATTGACCCCATTCGATCCAAGAAGGCCCACCAGATTTTGGAATTACCTATCAGTTATCAACTAAGGTTGGCAATGGCGTTTACACTAGGGCTCTCGTGATGGAAGGAGTTAATGGAAAGCAAGCATTGATCGAGGTGGCGTTAGTTTGTTGAAATTGTTTTCGAAACAAAGAGCATGAAATGACGCCACTCTAGTCCTGTACAAAGACTAGCAAGCTAAATTGATCGTATAATTGAATGGAAGATCAATGGCTCGGGGAGTGCGTAACTATTTTTTCCTTAAAAAATGAAAGGATTGTCTGACACAAAGGGTTGATGATAATTCTTTTCCTTCTATAGATTAGGTCATTATTTGTGGGAATTAAAAAAAGAAATGACATTTATAACTTTAATTTCATAAATTAATAGTGATTTTTAAATACCTTTGCATGTGACTATTTTACCCCCTTTACAATTTAATTTACAAATCAGAATTTCAAGATAACTGACATGGTGCTCCCTCTTAATTATTCAACTCAAGAGAATGCTAGGGATGAGGATGACGAGACAAAATACCAAGGCGGAAGAGAGGGAGAGACACATTTTACAAGATATGATGCAACCGATGGAGCACGCCATGTCGACAGAAAAAGTTTGACACAAAAATGTGGATTTACATTTTTATGTTGAGGTCTATCCTGTGGCTACTGCTGTTTTACCAGTCTGCCTGTCCCCAATAATTAATTCTCGCTGACCACGTCCTATAGGGATCATCGAATCAATAGCAATAAGCTCCGTTTGAAGAGGCTCATATACGGAACGTCGCGAAATAATACCCGGAGCGGGGGATTCAATTAACCGAGATTCGGAAGCTGAAATTTCACCTCTACCATCAATAGGTTTAGCCAGGGCATTTATAACACGACCCAAATAGGCCTCACTCACCGGTATCTGAGCAATTCTTCCTGTTGCTTTTACAGAACTTCCTTCTTGTATCATCAAACCGTCACCCATTAATACAACACCAACATTGTTTGATTCCAAATTCAAAGCAATGCCTATTGTCCCCTCTTCAAATTCTACTAATTCACCTGCCATTACTTCATCAAGACCATGAATACGAGCAATGCCATCGCCTACTTGAAGTACAGTACCAGTATTTACAATCTTTACTTCTCTATTATATTGCTCAATACGTTCACGGATAATATTACTAATTTCGTCGGCTCGAATGGTTACCATGAGTATTTCTTAATTCTTTTTTGAAAGCAAAAAAAAATAATGCCTATAATAGAAGGACTAATCAGTTATTTCTTTCATCGCCCCAAAGATGCCAATATTGGCACTGATGGACGTAATAACCTCTATACGAAATGCCGACATGGATAGAAAAAGAGTGGTTCGAGTACCATCTACTACTATTACCGAAAACATTGTTAAAATACTTTTACGAGAAGGTTTTATCGAAAACGTAAGGAAACATTGGGAAAGCAACAAATATTTTTTGGTTTCAACCCTGCGACATAGAAGGAATAGGAGAAGGCCTTATAGAAATCTTTTAAATTTAAAACGGATCAGTCGACCCGGTTTACGAATCTATTCTAACTATCAACGAATTCCTAGAATTTTAGGTGGAATGGGAATTGTAATTCTTTCTACTTCTCGAGGGATAATGACAGACCGAGAGGCTCGCCAAGAAGGAATCGGCGGAGAAATTTTGTGTTATATATGGTAATCCTTCTTATATCCGAATTGGATCCGAAACTTCCCATTTGTGAAAAAAAAGAAAGAAAGGGCAGGTTGTCTAATATCGTTCCTCCTCCATTAGTTGATACTTCAAGGAGATTTTACCTGGAATGAAAGAACAAAAATGGATTCATGAAGGTTTAATTACCGAATCGCTTCCCAATGGTATGTTCCGGGTTCGTTTAAATAATGAGGATCTTACTTTCTACTACCGCCTAAAATGTATGATCCTTTCTTGAACGGATCGTCTCGTGGAACAATCAAAAAAGGGTTTTCACCTTCAATCATAAATGAAACTTACATAGAAAATTTTATAGAAAAAATTTGGATAAATAAGATTCACGGTATCCTTTTTACTGATACAGATTATCGAGAATTTGAACAAAAAATAAATACATTTGATAAAAAATTATTATCAATAGACAAAAGAATTGATGGAGCAAAATTTTTGAAATTTTTATTCAATGGAATTATAAATGATCCTAATGATCAAAAAATGAGAAAAAAATCTATTGAAATACAAGAAATCATTAAAAAAGTTCCTCGGTGGTCATACAAATTAATCAACGATTTGGAACAACAACAGGAAAGAGAAAATGAAGAAGACGGGACGGTGCAACAGCAGATTCGCTCAAGAAAAGCAAAACGTGTAGTGATTTTTACTAATAACCAACAAAATATCGATACTGAGACTGAAAATTCTAATCAAAAAGATGAAGTGGCTTTAATACGTTATTCACAACAATCGGATTTTCGTCGAAACATAATCAAAGGTTCTATGCGCGCTCAAAGACGTAAAATAGTTATTGAGGAACTGTTTCAAGCAAATGTGCATTCCCCTTTTTTTGGACAGAATAGACAAATCCCTCCTTTTTTCTTTTGATATCTCCAGACTAATGAAACTAATTTTGAAAAATGGGATGGGAAAAAAAGAAGAATTCAAAATTTTAGATTATACAGAAGAACCAATAAAAGAAGGAAAAAAAAAAAGAAAAGAAGAGAACAAACGAAAGGAGAAAACGCGGATAGAAATAGCAGAAGCCTGGGATACCATTCCGCTTGCTCAAGTAATAAGAGGTTCCATGTTAGTAACTCAATCGATTTTTAGAAAATATATTATATTACCTTCATTGATAATAGCTAAAAATATTGGCCGTATTTTATTATTGCAATTTCCCGAGTGGTCTGAGGATTTAAAAGAATGGGCTGGCGAAATGCATGTTAAATGCACCTATAACGGTGTTCAATTATCAGAAACAGAATTTCCGAAAAATTGGTTACTAGATGGTATTCAGATAAAAATCTTATTTCCTTTCTGTCTGAAACCTTGGCACAAACCAAGGCTACGGCCCTTCCATAAAGATCGAATGAAAAAGAAAGGAAAAGTAAAAAAAGCCGATTTTTGTTTTTTAACAGTTTGGGGAATGGAAACCGACCTTCCTTTTGGTTCTCCTCGAAAACGGCCTTCTTTTTTTGAACCCATTTTTAAGGAACTCGAAAATCAAATTGGTCAATTGAAAAATAAGTCTTTTATAGTTCTAAGAGTTTTAAAAGAAAGAATCGAATTCTTTCTAAGGGTGTTAAACGAAACAAAAAAATGGGTTATCAAAAGCATTCTTTTTATAAAAAGAATACTAAAAGAACTTTCAAAAGTAAATTTAATTCTATTATTTAGATTGAAAGAAGTAGATGAGTCGAGTGAAACTAAAAAAGAAAAAGATTCTACAATCAACGATCAGAAAATTCATGAATCGTTTAGTCAAATTCGATCTACGAATTGGACAAATTATTGATCTAACTGATAGAACAAGCACAATAAAAAATCAAATAGAAAGAATTACAAAAGAGAAAAAAACAAAAACTCCAGGAATAAATATTAGTCCTAACAAAACAAGTTATAATGTTAAAAGATTAGAATCACCAAAAACTATTTGGCAAATGTTAAAAAGAAGAAACGTTCGATTACTCCGTAAATTACATTATTTTATAAAAATTTTCATTGAAAAGATATCCATGGATATCTTTCTATATATCATTAATATTCCCAGAATCAATACACAACTTTTTCTTGCATCATCAACAAACAAAATTATTGATAAATATATTTACAATAATGAAACAAATCAAGAAAGAATTGCTAAAAGAAATAAAACTACAATTCACTTCATTTCCACTATAAAAAAAGTCACTTTATAATATTAGTAATAATAATAAAAATTCACAGATTTTTTGTGACTTACCCTCCTTGTCACAAGCATATGTATTTTACAAATTATCCCAAACCCAAGTTATTAACTTGTATAAATTAAGATCTGTTCTTCAATATCACGGAACATCTTTTTTTCTTAAGAATACAATAAAGGATTATTTTGGAACACAAGGTATATTTCATTTCGAATTAAGCCATAAGAAACTTCGGAATTCTGGAATGAATCAATGGAAAAATTGGTTAAAAGGTCATTATCAATACGATTTCTCTCGGATTAAATGGTCTAGATTAATACCACAAAAATGGCAAAATAGAGTCAATCAACGTCGTACAGCTCAAACTAAAGATTTAAACAAACGGGATTCATATGAAAAAGACCAACTAATTCATTACAAAAAACAAAAAGATTATGAAATATATTTATTGCCGAATGAAAAAGACAATTTTCAAAAAAACTATAGATATGATCTTTTATCATATAAATCTATTAATTATGAAAATAAGAGGAACTCATATCTTTATGGATTACCGTTCGAAGTAACTAAGAACCAAGAAATTTCTTATAATTACAATACACATAAACACAAATTATTTGATATGCCGGAGATTACCACTCGAGGGCCAATCTCTTCATTTTTAACTATAGATGTAAAGGGCTCCACTAAAAGTTGCAAGCCCTTTACATCATTAATGACTACGTGCGCCAGAAGTGGGTGACAACATGGGCGGTATTAACTACGTGGAGGATGCATGCATGTCTGACGAAAGATAAGGACGATAATGACCCAAAGGCAGAAGTCACTCACTCCCTTGTGGAATGTTAGAAATCATTCAAACAAAAAAATCATTGGTGTGAACATATGCGTCGTACCAAGTCACAAAAAGCGGCATACATTGCAAGTTGCCAAGTTGAGTTTGTAATTTTTACGTCAGTAATAACGTTGTAACAGGACTCAGAAAGTTGTGAATTATAAATATTGTTGAATTATAACAATGGTGGAGCAGGTGCTGTCATTCACTTTGTTTTCACCTTAAAAAGAATCCCAAATTTAACACATTATGTACATTGTCAGAGAAACTGGATTCTCAGTACACATCCAGAGATCAAACTGATGTCATTCACTTTGTTTTTGCCTTAAAAAGGAATTTTCTCATTATTTCCCAATTACTTTCTAAATAAAATCTGATTCAGGATGGAACCTGCCATCCAATCATAAAAGAAAACAATATTACCTTTTTACATGCCTAAATTAACAATTTTTAGATCACACTATGATTTGAATGCTGAATTTATTATTTTCTTGATGAACATTTTTGTACAACTTTAATTCAATTCAAATTTTTTTTTTTTTTTTTAAATCTTATAGGAAATGACATTTTAATACTAACTTTATAAATAATTAATTATTTTTCTCAAATACAATATTTATCCTTTTAAATATGAAATAATCTTTTTAGTTTCTCCTCTCTCTCCAATGGGCTAATTCTTAATCCCTTTCTAAATTATTTTTCTCTTTCAATGAACCCATTTATCACTTGACTGACAAGTACATGTATTATACCTACAATCTATAATCTTTCATTACATATAATCCTCCTTTTTTTTTTTTTGGTTCTCTTTGGCTAAGTTGTCCACTTACTATCAAAGTTGAATGTAAAATTTTCCTTTCCTTGGCAGTTGACCATAACTTTGTTAATTTGCTACTAGCAATCAACATGTGACCCGGGAAGGGTCTGGTTCTTAACTTTCTAATGACTTTATACTTTCCCTTGTTACTGGTGGAACCTGTGTCAGGAGTCTCCTAGGTGCTCTATGGGACTCAGTGCGTTGTGTAATTATCAGACTAACCAATGCTAAAATATACTTATAGCCAAAATTGTGTTCCACAATTGCTGCCTTCTGTCAATATTAACTTCTCTCACTTCTTTCTTTCTTCACGCCACCTGGCTACACTTACTCTAACCATTGCCCATTTCTATATCAACTCATTCTGTGTCAACTACTTCTATATTTACTTCACCTTTTCATCATTTCTTAGTTGACTTTAGTTGACTTTTCTTTCCTTTATTTTGTTTTCTTTTCTTCTTTCTCTCTCCTCATTTCTTCTTCTTCAATGACAATATGGAAGGTGATGACATGGCAAGTGATTGACCATGTAACAAAAATATAACACCATTTTGTTGCACCTTGGATTTGAATTTGAAACCTCTTGAATGATAATTTGCACAACACACCAACTTTCTTATAATACTCCTTGTGTATATAAATAAATATAATCTTTCTTTTACAGCCAATTATTCACTTATTTTTCATTTTTGTTTCTTTTCTTCTCATTAATGCATTAACACTTAAAAAACACAAAACAAGCATATAAGAATATTTAAATAATATAAAACTCTAATTAAAAATCTATTTTGGTACATAAAATAATAGATTTTGTATACTTATCAGCAATCACAACCATGCATTCCATGGTCTGGGTAGGCAGCCACCAACACAAGTTGAGTCAATTTGTTTGCATTAGGCTTATTTCTATTTGTATTATAGCACCATATTTTATTACAGCTCACGTTTTTCCTCTTCACTCTAAACTTGATAGTGATGGATATCATATGATTTAAAGCCAAATGATAAGATGACTAAGGTGTATGCAATTATATTGGTTACATTTATGGAAACTTGATACAGCCGAACAATTTGACATAATCTTTGATCTACTTAGTTACCTACTTAGTCACCATTATTATATTATTTCTTCACCTTACTCTCTTTGTCGTGACCCATGAAACTGGAAATACGTGATTTTCCATCAAATCAATAAGTACAAAATACATATGGTGAAATATTTAATTTTTCTCCCAAAACAGTAGTTTTGCTTTCACAACATTCAAAGGCCCCCTTCCTGCTGCTACAGCTAGAAAAGGCAGCAGACTGATCAATAAGAAAATGAGCATCATCAATTTTCCAATCTTCCAAACACTACCCATTGTAGTAGTATGAGAGATATGGAGGGAGGGAGGGAGGGAGGGAGGGAAATTAAGGAGATTGTTATATCCATTCATTCATCGACTGCTGTTTTAATACGTAATGTCACGCCTGCGTGCGCGAGAAGTCGGTGACAATAGGATGGCCCCACGTGTTTTGACCGCCGCTGGAACTGACAAATGCCTAGCTAAGGTGTGTGTGTCTATATATATATATATATATATATATATGTATTACGTAGTATGTTTGAACAAGTTTTAAGTGCGTACCATATCAATTAGCTATTATTTGGTTGTTGCTTTGAATTGTTCAGCAACTTTTGAAAAGGGATAGCAATTGATAATATAATATAGGGCAAATACCTTGGCCTACCTCTAATCTCTACTAGACTTGCAGCAAATGACTGCCAATCCATCATTGACGCCATGCTTTCTAGAGTTACAAGTTGGACTGCAAGAGCTCTATCCTTTGCAGGAAGGTTACAGTTGATTCAAGCTATGCTTTTCACCATGCATATTTACTGGACAAACCTCCTGATTTTACCAGCTAAAGTGTGTGACAAGATGAACCAAATAATGCAAATATTCTTATAGTTAGGCAAAGCAATGAACAAGTACAAAGTTAAGGTGGAATGGGAGCATGTGTGCAGCCCTAAACATGCAGGAGGACTGGGCATCTATGATATACAACTTTGGAACAAGGCTTCAATTTTGAGACATATCTGGACTTTATGCTCTAATGACTCAACTGGAATTTGGAAAGAATGGACACTCAAGAATTTAGTAAAAAACAAGAGCCTTTAGGATATTTCTATTTCTAGTGACAGCTCTTGGTTCTGGAGAAAGCTTCTACAGAATAGAACTTTGGCACAGCCTTTTGTCAAACACATCATCAACAATGGTTTTCTTTGACAATTGGCTCCCATGTGGACCCTCTATCAGGTATTGTCTAACTTCAATCATAGACAGGGTTGGTTACTCAACAAATCCATGAAAGTATCTTCATTACTTACTACTTCCCAATGGTCATGGCCTAGACATATTTCAAATATAGTTATAGTCTCACCTTATTGCAATATCAGAAACTTACCATTCCCCAACATTCTTTGCAATGATACCATCCAGTGGACTCCATCTCCCAACAAGACATATTCCCTTAAACATACCCTTCTTGCTATTACCCAACCAATCCCCCCTACCCACTGGCATAAGCTCACATGGTTTAAACATGACATACCAAAACACTCCTTCTGCTTGTGGCTAGCAATTCAAGAAAAATTACTTACTTAAGATAAACCTACACTTCTCTACACAATGCAACCTAATGTGTGTATCCTTTGTCTAAGAGTTGCTGAAAATCACGAACATCTGTTCCACCAATGTGATTATTCAAAAGTTGTATGGGTTGGTCTTCAACATAAATGTGGGTTCTACATAAACCCTAACTCTTGGAAAGACTTCCTAATCTGGGCATCATCTAATTGGAAACAGAAACTTAAGAGAAGTAGAGTTATGGTTTGGAAGCTAACATTGGCTAGCTATGTTTATCACATTTGGAAGGAGCGAAATAATAGAATGTTTAGAAATACCTCATTACCTCCAGACCAAACAATGAACTCAGTGATTAACGCAATCAGGCTGAAGCTATTCTTTGTCAAGAAAGTTGAATGCCCCTTTGCGAGAGAAATTGCAGCAGATTAGAATCTCCCAGCTTCTTTTTATGAGCCTGACCAGTCAAATCCCTTCTTCCATTTCGCAACCACTCAACTTACCCAAAATCCTCCACCTCTACCACCACCACCATTTCCATTGATCCCAACTACTCAACACCTTCCCCGACCATAACCAGTATTGTGGATTCTTCATGGTTTGTTGAGTCATCCCACCCGAGGATGTGGTTGAAGGTAGTTAATGCTATGGATGCAGAATGTTGTATTTGGGTTTTTGGGCCTAGCTCGGTTTAAGACTTCTTTGTAGGTTTCTTTGGGCCACTATAGTGGACTTTTTATTTCTTGTTCCCATGCCCAGTTTTGTATAGGCTGAGGGACCTTCTTGTATTTTCTCTTCTTTTTTAATGAATTACTTATTTACCGAAAAAAAAAAAAAAAAATTCTCAAAACCCCCAATACTTTTAAAATTGGATCAGAAAACCCCAATTTGTTTTCAAAAACCCTTACACTTCTAAAAAGTGATCGCATTGCCCCAATATCCGAGTCGAACCCGTTAATTGGGTTATGAAATGACAAATTTGACCTTACTATTTAATGTTAAATTAAAAATTAAAAATTATTTTTTAAAATTACAAAATTACCCATTAGTGGAACGCTATCGTTTTACTGTTTAAGTACGTATTGTTGCTGACGTGGCAAAAAATAATCTGAACATCCAATAGTATTGTGACAACACATCACTTATCACAATAACCACTTCACACTATTACCAAACATGGCCTAATTACACTAATAATTTTAGCACCAAACACGGCCTTACCCATGCGCTCTCTTTCTCTCTCTCTCTAAGCTATCGTCCTCCCGTAGCCGAGGATACTGTCGACCAATAGCAAATTCCGGCAGCCGATTTCGCCAACCAGTTGGGTCTTCAAGGAAGTTCACGATCTGTATGATGGCTTGCCATAAATTTTATTAATTGTGTCTGTTTCTGATTCATCGGAGACTTCACTGGTTTTGGTCGCTGCAATTGCGTTGTTGATGCTTAGAGCTTCTCGCCGACAGTCATGGAGTTTAAAGTTGTGCTCTCATCAGTTTCGATGCAATTGCGTCATTGATGCTTTAGAGTTTCTCCGGTGATCTCCATCATCGTCACCATGCTCACCCGGGTCAACTCAATTCCCACCAAACTTAGTCTCAAACTCACCAAACACAACCCTTAGCTGTGTGTGGTGGCCTCTGCAATGGTGAATTGGGGATTGTTGCAAAAAGGATCGCAAACGAACCCTAAAACCAGAAAACGCTCATATAGATACTAACGCAGTATACAAATTAAAACACAATTACACCTCTGCAATGGTGGGGCAACTGGTGGGGATGGCAGGAAACAAAAAGTTGAGAAAGCGACTAAGTCAACGGCCATGTGAGATCGCAATAGTCTCGAAAAGCCAAACCAAAGGCCACCACCGCACTACCATCCCCATCACCGAAACCACCACCACCATTCCTACCTCACAACCACCACCAGCGCCACCATCACCATCCAACACCATTATAAACGCCTCCACCACCACCTCCTTCTACCCCTTCCATTGAAACCTTAATTTCCCACCTTCTTCATCACTGAGTACCCTCGTCGTTGCCACCATGTACCTATTTGGTCTTTCTTTTATCCCAATTTGAACCCAATTGCTTCAAATTCTGTGATTCCAATTATAAATTTGATGATTGTGGCACCAATTTGATGATGGTGGTTGTGGCTTCCTCGTAATAGTGATGGTGGTGTTTATGGAGTGGAATGGTGGTGGTTAGGGATGTGAACGACGTCGTTTGTGCATGAAAGGGTAAAATCGTCATTAAAAAATATAATTTTTAAGTTTTAATCTAACATTAAATAGTAAGGTCAAATTCGACATTTTACAACCTATTTAACGGATCAGACTTGGATATTGGGGTAATGCGATCACTTTTTAAAAGTGTAAAGGTTTTTGAAAACAAGTTGAAGTTTTATGATCGAATTTTAAAAGTATTGGGGGTTTTGAGAAATTTGCCCTATAATGTAAGGAATCTAGAATAGCCATGTCAAATTGTCACCAACATATATACGCACACAAATAACCAACATCCTGCAATTTGGTTTCTACAAACAACATTATTAAAATTGCACAAATACTCAACATCCTGCAATTTGCTACACATTCATTCCCCTCGCTAACAGTGTCATTTGCGTGACGTACTATTTTCCTGCAAAATAGAAAAGGGCATAAAGTGTTAATTATATAATGTTATAGTTCAATAGCTGTTTTCAATGGTATTAAAATTTCAGCTTCCAACAAATGGGTCACATAAAACAAGATAAAAGTGAAATACATATAAATAGGAAATGGAAAATATATAAAGAGTTAAAGTAGAAACAGAAAATTTTAGAATAATATCGGTATTTACCAATTAATAAATTCAATTTGAATATAAATCTAAGAGTTGATAGGCTCATTAAACTTGTACACTTTTAGAGAGAAAAAAAAAAAAAACACATTCAGTGAAACCAAGATTAAAAGACCAACGCTATATATATATTTTGAATCTTATGTCATTGATATAATTTAGTTCCTCTCTATTTACAAGCCAACACTGTTTCTTTGCTTAATACAATTTTTAGAGGATGATTGGTTTATGACGAGTGTTCATGATTTAAGATGCTGGGTCAAAAATCTGGCGCGGGTTGGATTCGATCCGGGTCCACAACCCAGATTTAGATCGGGTTTGGATTCAGTGGGCCTTTTAGCTTTTGATATTTTTCTATTTCAAATTTTTTTATTTTGCAATAATAGTAGAGAGAGACCCATTTATTCGGCCTGCCCGCTTTGAAGTTGCGGGTGACGGTAAAATAGTTTTGACCAAACCCTATTCAACTCATCGCTGTGACCATTTACGCCATCGTCAAGGATAATAAAATAAATTATCAATTAAAATTAAATAGATAATTATTCAATTAAAATTTAATTAACATGTTCATTTATAAATAAATAATAAAATAATTTATCAAATAATAAAATAATTTACCAATTAAAATGAATCATATTATATTCGGAATTCTTCAAAGTTAAAACAACTTTAATTTTTCAGTTTTACTCTCTTTCTAATGAATTTCTAAATATAAATTTACTTTTCTTCTAATTCTATTTTCTTTCTAAATCTTTCCATTATAATAATATAATTTTATAATAAAATTATTCTTATGTTTCATGTGCATTACTAATAAATCTTTTATTGTTTAATTTTCTTAAAATAGAAATTTTCAAAAGAGTTTCTATAAAACTATTAAAACAACTAAAATAAGTTTATAATAAAATTATTCTTTTGTTTCATCTACAAATAAATTTATTATTATTTAGTTTTTTAAAATACCAATTTTCAAAAGAGTTTTTATAAAATTATTAAAACAACTAAAATAAGTTACGAATTAAAATAAAATATGTAATTATTTAATAAAATAATTTATCAAATAATAAAAAATAATTTGCTTCTAATTCTATTCTCTTTCTAACTCTTTCCATTATAATATTATAATTTCAAATTTAATAGATTTGTTTTTTTTTTTTTTTTTTTGTCATTTACCAGTTGTGGAGCCTAAAATCAAGCAGTCACCACCATGCATTCTTTAATCCATTGTGCTTTTTTTTTTTTTTCTTTTTTTCTTTTTTTTGGCATTTACCAGTTGTGGAGCCTAAAATAAAGCAGTCACTACATGCATTCCATGGTCTCATTTTGTCATTTACCAGTTGTTGAGCCTAAAATAAAGCAGTCACCACCAAGCCAAGTTTAGTCAATTTGTTTGCATTAGCCCTAGTATTATACCACCATATTTGACTTATGACTGACATTTTTCGTGAAAATCAGGCGCAAGGTCATTCAACCGGCGGAGCTTACATCACATCGGAAATGGTCAAAATCCCTATGAACAAGCAATATCCGTCATTGGAAAAACCTTATCTGCTTTTGGATTTGGGGATGGTAACCTTATTTTTTTTTTTGGAATAGCTAGGGTCCTGATATAATTCTTTATCTATAACCGTTGTCTTGATTCATTATATTTTGTTTTCAGCCTCAACTAGTGTCCCCTTGGGCCCGGCCCAAGATACATCGCAGCACAACATTAAAACGTGGACCCTTTAGGCTGCAGCCCAGTAATAAATGGGCCTGTCGTTGTGTTAACCCAACCACAACGAGAGTACACTGGTCAGTTATATTATCGCCACCAGAGCAGCAGGCCCATGTTTCACAATTGACCCATGATGGTCTTTGACAACTGGGCCACAGTGTGACGACCAATTGACCCATGATAGTCAATTTAAAATTATCAAACTACCCGCATTCACAATTGAGGAGGCTACAAGACTTAAGAGGCTTAATTTTGGACTTCATATGACTACTTAAGCAAGTCTTTCCAATGCCCAGAATTTACTATTATGCGTGGACCAATTCATCAAGTGATTCAATTCTTGTAGCTTTAAACAGTGAACAATAAAGATTACAAAGTGAATCATTATATGAAGCCAAAAGTTAAACTGCATTATATAATCTATATACATATTACATATATCATACTTCCACTAATAAGCACAGAAAGTGCACTGTCAACCGCTAATTAAACCATGACAGTATCTCAAAGTTAAAAGTCAAAAGTCAAAAGTCAAATACCGCTCAGTACTATTCACATATCATACTTCCACTAATATGCACAGGACACTATCTAATAATTAAAAGTCGAAAGTCAAATATCATTCAGTACTATTCATTATTCATCATTAAATAACAATGCAGTAAAATTAATTATATTAAATTAATTAATTAAACAATAAAATCGATAAGACCAACCCTAAAAAATAAATCATTAAACTAAAAAAACGGTCAAACCAGTCATATTTATTATACATATATTTTGTGTGTGAGCACATATATCACTTAGACGGAGAAAACAAATAATGAACAATCATAAATAGAGTTAATTACACCCACACTTCTTGAAGTTTACCTTATTGACAGATAAATGAAAGTTGGTAAATTTTTCGACACTCACACCCACTATCAGAAAATTGATCCAAATATGCCCTTAAAAAGTGTGAAAAGATGAGATTGTCCTTTAATAAAATATTAATTTTTAATCTAAAATATCAGAATCTTTAAATGACATTGCCATATTATTTTCTCTCTCTATCCTCCCACCAAAAACCCAAATTTTCTGTCTTTCTCTACCCTAAATCCTTCATGAAGAACCCACCTTTATCACCGCAACCTCCACCACCACCACCGCAATTATAACCATATATTTATTTTTACTTTCAACTGGGCTCAATAAAAAATATTAGGATAAAGTATAGTAATACCTCATGAGATTTGTCAAAAGGACACACGGATGAAACTTATCTGTTTTTTAGACAAAGATACTCCTTGAAGGTTCAAAAGTGGACAAAGGCACTCCTTGACCTGAGAAATTGACCAAATTACCATTTGACCGTTTAGGGGACTTGTTTAACTTTACAATTTAAAAAATTGGACCAATCTACCCTCATGAACAATTTATGCATAAAAAAAAAGTAAATTTTTTTTTTTTTAAAATTGGCAATCTCCTCTCTTAATGGATCAGACGGCTCTTCCGACCATCCTCAGATCTATACTCCGAACTGGGTTGCTTAAACTCAGGCCTTCGACCATGCCCAAAATCGTATCCCGATCCCTCCGGTTCCGACTTTCGGCCATACCCACCCCCAAATTCCGAATCTGTTCTTACCGCCATTCAGATAGTAGACGTGATGGCATAGCTCCGGTTCTGCCTATATTAGACGCGATGGCTCCCGGGCCATCCCTAACTCTGGTGCCTGCCCCTGGACCGGGAGGACCTTACAACACTTCACCGCCAATCTGCTTGTCTTTTTCATCGACGGCATCTTCGATCCGCTACAAAATCCACAATATGATTGTTTCGCATAGTAGTCTCCGGTGAAAGATGAGATCTTCACCTTCTTTGAGTTTCTGGTGGTGAAAAGAGAGTTGAGGAAACTCATAATCCCACCCGGTGAGATCGGTTGCTTTGGCTTTTTCAAATCGCCCGTTCTCGACTTTGTCTTCTTTATGAAATTACCGCCTTTTTTTTTCTGTTCTTGATGATAATTATCAAACGCTTTGATACATATATATAATGAAAAAGGACTTTACAGAGATAGGAGGTGGAGGAGGAGGAGAGAGAGAGGTGTTAGAGAGATGAGACTTGTGAGGGAATTTGGGTTTTTTCTAGGGTAATTGTGTCCTTTTAATATGTTTAATATTTTACCATAAATCTGAATTTAATATTAAGGGATAATTTCGTCTTTTCATAGGATTTAAGGTCTTGTTTTAGTTGGAGTTTCGTATAAGAGGTGTCTTTATCCAAAAAAACAGGTAAGTTTCATCTGTGTGTCCTTTTGGCAAACCTGAGGGGGTGTAAGTGTACTTTACCCAACATATTATATACATGTATATGTGTGTGTGTGTGTGTGTGTGTGTGTGTGTATAAACACACTACGCCATTGTTGTTTCGAGGCCAAGTCTGGCGGTATCTCGTAACAACAAGAGGTTCTGTGTAAAGGACTTTTTATTGATGGTGAGAATGGGTGGTACAAAAATGAAGAACAAGCTTTAATTGGTTTCAATGAAGTTAAGATGATGATGAAAAGTATGTGAAAGTTGTTATGGAAATTGGTAGTCTAGTTAGCTACTTTGTGAAAATTTCCCCATTTGCAAGAGACCCAGATTCAATCAGAGTCTGCACGGGGTTGTTTCAATCATTGTTGGGTTTGATTCATTCAAGAATGTGTTGATTGGGGTAGGGGGTATAGCGACATTGATTAGGGATTTAGAACGTGGGAATGAATTTGGCAAAGAATTCTCTACGCACTTCGAGCCCACCCACCGCATTTTGTTGCTGTTCACCCTCACTGAAACCCAACCGTTGGCAGTGAGGCCACGGAGGAAGTTAGGGTACCTTGGTGGTTCTTCTAGGCACAAGACCAGAGGAATCAGACAGAGCACTCTCTATCCTCGTCCGAGCGGGTGTGAGGGGAGTGTGGAGTGGTGGTGGGGCAGTGTGATGGGGTGTGGAGTATTGGTGGTGGTGGTTGGTGTGGTGGAGCTATGGAGTGGTGGTGGTAGATGTGGAGGGGTTATGAATTTAAGAGGGTAGAGAGAGGCGTTGGTGGAGGTGGCAATGGTGGGTGGCGGTATGGTGATGGTGGTTGTGGTGGTGTGCGCCAGTGGAAGTAGCAACTAGTATACCCTCTTCTTTTTCCCTTCCTCTACCCATTCTCTAAATGTATCTATCTATCTATCTATATATATGTGTATATGTATAAGTGGAAGAAAAGATATTTATATATATGTACATATGTATTATGTGTAATAATAAAGATGTTAGTTTGGTTAATTAAAATTAATTAGAAGAGTAAATTAGTAATTTTAGCATTTCAATTGGACAATTGATAAGTCAAAGGGCATTCTAATCATTTTATCATGTGTCAGAGTGCTTAAAGGTGTGTTTGTCAAACAGAACAAACTTGAAGGGGTATCAATGTTCAAAAAGAGGCTAAGGCAAACTTTAGGGATGTGGGTGTAATTAACCCTAATAAATAAATAAGATTTGTGATACTTCTGACTCAACAATTAATATAAGAATTTTTTTATCCTTTAAGAAATAAAATTTTCTTTTTAATTGTTTTCAGCAAAACAACAAACCTAACAATCTATCAAAACTAATATCACAAAAGAGATATAGTGAAAGACAAATAAAACTTCTTATTCAAATCTCAGTTGATTAAAGTTCATACATATGTGTTTTTTTTTTTTAACCTGGCAAGAAAATAGCCATACGGCATCTACAGAGGCAAGAACAAGGTACCATTGTTGAAACAAACACATTCAGCATCAAAAGACACTAAACATTCAAAACTAATACCCACAAATGTCAAGATAAAAGCCTTAACAATAACATAGGTGTCAGTGAAAGTGTCAGTGCTAGCACCCACAAACAAAGCTAACTGAGTGGCAAAGGGGTGAAAGGACTCTAAATAATATGCATCCCCAAGACGAACACCAAACTTTCCAAGTCGTTTTTTTAAACATAGCCCCCACCCCTAGTTAGTAAATTCGTGTATGATATGCGAATTAAACACGTACGTACAAATTTTGGAAAAATACTCCCGTTTACCGATCAGAGTTGATAAATACGGTAAAATACGCATTTTTTTTCATTATCCCGTATGTAACATGTTTATTCGTTTATTCATTTTGGTTACTCCGTTTAATTCGTGTTTATACTTTAGGATAACCTAATTTTTTTTTTTTTTTTTATTATTATTATTATTTTATTTTTTTATTTCGTTCACGTTTTTAATGGTGTATTTTTTCTCAAACACATATTCTTAATACAAACTACCGTTTTTTGTTTGGTATAGCCCTTCTCTTTTACACCATTAAAATAATACTTTGTTGTGCAATCTCGGGAAAGGATATGACCACTCAGTTGTTCTACTATCACTCTAATTTTTTTTTTTTTTTAATCTCTTAGTATTGTCAATCCAATGCTCAATCTTTAATCAAAGTAATGAAACACATATATATACCTTGTGGAACACTATAATTTTGAAGAATCATAGATTTTTATTGATATTTGTAAACATTTATAAATTTTTTGTTTTGTTTTCAGATCTTTTAAATTTTGTTAGTATCTTTATTATTATTATTATTATTTTGGAAGTTTGTAAATCACCACATTCACTAGATGTTTTAGTAGAATATAAAGATATTTTTACAAATATCACACCATATGCTTATGCATTTATTATAAATGTACAGGCTATCAAGGAAAAAAAAAAAAGAAGAAGAAGAAGAAGAAAGGGATGCATTTTGGGATCATGTTGAACAAAACTCTAACTATCGTGGAGGTATTTCAATAGTCAAATCACATTTATCTGGGGTAAACTGTAGAGATATTGAAATTTGTTCAAAAGTAACCTAAGAGATTTAATCAGCTGCATTTTATTTTTAATTTAGGCAACATAGTTGATTAATTGAATTAGAATTTTTTTCATTAATTTTGTGATGAATTGATCATGTTATGGACCTATGGTTATTAATTAATTATTTTTCAAATATTTTTTTCTCTTATGATTATTATGATAGTGTTAATTGTAATATATTTATTTTATTATTTGTTATCTATTATTCATTGTCCTTACAAATATATGATATATATAAGAAAATAATAAGATGTGTATAGCCGAATTTTTTGTCCCAAATTTTTAGTGCATATAACATATTATACACGTACGCATCCGTATTTTTACGTTTCCATTTTTTTAAAACATATTTTTTAAAAAATATCGAATTAAACTCGTACGTTTTCGTACACGTATTTTTTTCGTACCGTATTTTACTAACTATGCCCCCACCAAAGTCGTTGTTTTAGAGGCCCACACCTTTCCAAATACACTAGAGTGACAAAGTTGTTCACTCTGGGTTGGATCTTCCACCGATAACACGCTTGGCTCTTTCTCTGTCTGGGTCAGCATCATGCCTTGGAACAAGAATATCATAATAACTCACCACTGAGGTCTCCCAGCCCAGCATGAAATAGAAAAAGCTTAACACAGTAGGAGCTCCAAAAGAAAAAAACGTAAGTAACAAGTGGAAGAAACCGAGAATAGAAAGGTAGTGGACCACAAAGATCAATAACAATGAATATAAAAAGGCGACCCAAGACTGCAGGATAAGAAGCGTAGGCAATACGCCATTCACCCTTACTCACACACGTCATAAAGCTAAGTAATTGATTGAACTGAAAAGCAGAAAAAATCTGACCTCTAAAGATATATATCTGCACCGCCTTACACAGATTCCTTGCACAGTCAATGACCTGGCCCACCAACAACTAAAATAACACTTTGAAAATATCATCTCCACATGTCAACCATGATGTCAAAGCTTCACCAACCGAATACCCAAGAGTCAACTTCCAAAGCCGACCCATTGAGAAACCGCTGAGCACAACATCACAAGACCATAGAAGTCGGACGTCAGCATGGCACTCAGATTCTTCAGCGCCACCCCCCATAGCAAAGCACTCCATAAATAAAAGCTCCATAAAGGATCGTTCATAAAGATCCATCTCCGGCGACCCGAGAACACCACTGCCGCACGTCTTTACTGAGTCTGCCCCTCCACGTGACACCTGCGCATAAGTCTCCACACTGAGGCTTCCAGAGAACACCGTTGCACGTCTCCCCGAATAGAACAGATCAACGCCAGCCAAGAAAACCATACTGTTAACCAAACCACCACCCCTAGTTGAAACACACTTTGCCTATATCCCTTCCACGACGCCCAACTCCATCAGATTCGCAATAGGTCCAATGGAGTCCCAAGCAAAGCGCCACAATCAACCAAAGCAAATTGCATCCAAACCCAAATCCAAACAGTACCCAGCTAACAGTGAAGAACACCACAAAACCTCCAAATCACTATCATCGGCTTAGCACACAACACAAATTCACCCAAGACAAACATCCAAGAACTATGTATATAGGAAAACCCAATGGAAAGTAAAACTTAAAATGCAACAACGGCAGAGAACTCCACCAAATCCAAAGGAAGATAGTGAACTTAGCGATCTTAATATGTAATACCCTTAATTTCAAAAGAATAGTTTCAGTATTATTTTAAATGTTTTAATTGCATTTTTATTTATTTATTTGATTATTTGGCTATTTGATTAAATGATTAATTGAAATTATGTGCTTAAATGTTTTATTTGAATTAAATGATTAATTGACTTGTTTGTTTAATTATAATAAATTGTTGATTAAATGTTTATTATATTATATTATATTTTATTTTATGGATATGGATCGTAGTAATGGACCAACCAATTAGGTTCCATGGACTACTTGGATATGAGGTTTAATGAATACGGATAATTACCCATGGATAGTTGTATATGTATATATATATATAAGGAAAGTATTATTAATTAATATTATCATAACATTAGTATTAATAATAAATAATTTGATGTATATTTATATATTTATATAGTAAGGATATATATAGATTATATATATACGTAACATATTTTTAGTTACCTTTTAATATTTTATTTGTATTATTTTTCCTTATTAAGTTGACTTAGTTTGGGAAAATGATTAGGGTCATTTTATTCCCTATAAATATATAACTATAGGTTAGTAAAAGGGGGCTAGAAAATATTCACGTAATATGTTTTTATCAAAATCCTTAAGGCAAGTTTCAATTCTTCTCTTCTCCTTTGATTCACAACTTATACATACATGCTAAATTAGTTCCAGGAATTTAATTGAATTAATTGAACTTATTTACATGAATTAAATTGAAAGTTACAGTTCATGTGTTTTTAATAATGGGTCTATGTTGAATTTTCATTTTTTGATAAATTGGTGCATAGATTGTGTTTTATGTTGTTCAAAGCATGTTAATATAATGTAAAAATTCTGGAACATAGATTGGTTCATAGGACATTAACAATGGAGATAAAAAAAGGCAAAAAAGTTCGTTAGAGACGAAGAAGAAAAAGACAACACGTTTCAGCCGTCGACCGACGTGGGTGTTTTGGCAGACCGAATTAGGGTATTGGTCGACCAAAATATCTTGTTTAAGCAGCATATTTTTGTTGTCTAATTTTAATGGTTATTGAAATTTTTTTAACACTCTAAGTGGTATTCGGCTTTCGGTTAAGTGGTTATTGATTATCTGGATAACATTACATTGTTACATATGGGTAAAAATTATATCGTACATTATATTAATTTGTTGATATATATATATGTCCTAAAATTGGATTAACCAATAGGATAATGATGTATTGGTTAGATGTTGGACATTTAGCATGAATATTAATATAACGTGTAACGTATTATAAGGTTAATTAATATAACCATTTTTAGACACTAGTTAGTGGTCGGGTGGTTTTACCACTTTAGTGGAAAAATAAAATAATGTTTAAATTGATAGTAACGTGGTATTTATTTTTAAAACGCGTAATTGTATTAATAAATGATTTATTTAATTATTAAATTGTAAATCATTTTTTGGATAATGTTATATGTTATTAATTAATTTCATATTATTAATTATGATTTAATTATATGAATGGATGTCCTTGTGATTTATAAAAATGGTCTATGGCTGTGATATTTAATCTATCTCTGATTTATATATTGTGAATGAGATTAATGTTTGTATGGGATGTGATCATGGAGGTAGCTAATAAGGTAGGCTCCTTCATAATATATTAATATGGTTATATTATGAATTAATGTATCATTATGGGATAGGAGCATCTTAGGGACGGATTAACTAAAAAGATTAAGTCCTACCTATTCATGTATAAGGAAATAGATTAACTAAAATGTTAAGTCTTACTTATATTCGTATCAGGTTAACATCATAGTTGGATGACATACCATAATTTACTTTTATAGTTAGATAGGACGGATTATATATATATATGATTATATGCCATGATAAGAGCTTGAGTCTCAGGATCAATGGTTATGGTGCGTATATTAAGAGGGATGTATAACTAGATATAGTGTAGTTGTGTACCCTGATAAGTCTAGGTACTCATGTCCACTATATGTGCGTTTTTCATATTACCTACTATTCAGGTTGAGGCAATCATATAGTCTAGTGAGGTTCATTTAGTGTGTATATATATATTTACGGATTATTAATTATTGTTGAATTAATTATGATGTATAAAAGTTCTGAGCCTCTGTTTGGGATGTAGTATATTATAACTTGTTTGTGGGCCTGACTCAGGTATCATTCGTGCTGAGCAGAGACGATTTATTCACTCTTTTGACCCTGCGTAGGACTTCTTCTTTATGTTTTAGTGGGATATTACTTATTTTAGTTAGATTTTGGTTAGGGGTCCACATGATGGATTCCCAAATTATAATTTTAATTAATTACTGGTATTAAAGGATTTAATTTATTAGAGGATTATTATTGGATTAATTAATGAGGATTAATTATTCAGTATTCTTTTAATTTTATTCTTTATTCATTTTTTTTTTTTTCTATTCCATACTTGTTAAATACTTTAATTATTTGATATTCCTTCGGGTTTGGACTTGGCCTGATCAACCTATGTCTCGGAATCATCATGGGGTATCACATAATACGAAACCTAGAATCGCTACAGGCCAATAACATATCACCTGATTCGGATCCACACACGTAAAACAGAAATTTCGCAGGAAACCCAAAAGATCCAGTAAACAGGAATCACGCAGCCACCAAAAACTCGAGCACTCAACTCTAGAAATAGATCCACAACATCAATCAACACACCACACCATCAACAAGATCTTGATGAACACAAACACTTAAACTCTTAATTAAATGAGACGATCTCTACACAGAGAGAACATTCAATTTTTTTTTTTTTTTTTTTCTGGCAAAGCCAAACGACACTTACAAGACACAACAACCACCAACTGAACCAAAGGGAAGCGTAAGAAAATACGTTGCACAAGCCTGCCCACCCAAAACAAAACATGTTTTACAAACTGAATGTTCACATGGCCCACCATTTGACACAAGGCGTGGCCCGTTCTAAGCTTATACCCAAACTGCATCATCAGTCACACACCAAGGCAAATACATGTTCCAAAATCTGTTGGGAGCTATGTGTCATGACTTCGATGCCACAAACAGCTAACCCTGTATTTGACTTTGATGCCCTCTGTGGGCCCAACACAGTACAACGCAAATCACGAGGACATCGAATGGTCGTCTGAATCGAAATCACAAATTTCAGCCAATTTTTCGGCAAACCATCATTTGGAATATCAATCTCATGGGCACAAACTTGGGAATTCTTAAGCAAATTATCCGATCCACTAACCAAGTCAACACACTCATAGCCGTGAAAGGCCACCAAAAGTTCCTTCAATCTCATGGAGAAAACTCATACCGAGAAACATCGCTTAGTATCGCGATGTCCAACTTGCCCTCTTGTTCCAGCAACATCCAGCCACGACCCATAGTCGATGGCGGCCGGAGGAGAGGCAGAACTAACCTGAGCATAAAACCCACATACCGGAGAAAACAAGAAAATCGCAGCTGATCCAGCAGAATCAGAAACGCCGGTGTCCAGAGAGACCCTCCCCCAAGCACAAAAAAGATCAGAGATTGCAGGCACGGGGAGGTTGTCGTCCGTAGGACGAGGACCAACAACATCCATCCAGTGGCCAAAATCCATGGCCACGTAAGTAGGCTCAGCGATGCCGATACTCGGATAGAGAAGGAAAGAGGAAGGTCAACAGAGAGACTAAGAAACAAAACACCATAGATAGAAATTTAGTACATAAAAGGCAACCAATAAAACTGTAAAAATACTTGGATCAAAGGGAAAAAGCGACAAGGATGGGCCAATAATCCGTCTAGCATTCAAAGCACTTGATTGGACCACAAACTGCTCTCTGGATCCCATCCAGCCAAAAAACATAAAATCGACGAGCAAAAGAAAGTGTGGAAGCCAACCCACAGAGAAACGTCCATGGAAACAACTCCATCTCTGATAAACAGAGAGAACCTTGACGGACCAATGTCATAAGACTTTTTTCATACATATGTTAACTCAAACTAAATGAACAAAATTTATTTTATTCATTTATATATCACTAACTCCCTCCCGGATACATAATATATATATACATATATAGCCACAAAGAACTTGCAGAGTAAGATATGGGTGCAAGTTGTGGATCTATCCCTTTAATGCATTCACTCTGTCATTCACTTTTATATAATGCATTTATTTAACTCTTTCATTCACTGCAAGTTGCATTTGTCAATTTCTATGGATGCAATGAATGTGGTGAGCAATTTGTCAATGTGGATTATACAAGTTGTGGACCCCATCACTATAATATATATAACAATTTTGATGTTCAGTTCAATTTTCGAAGTTTTAGAATTTTTAAAGTAAAATGTTAGCAATGATCGCAGTTTTTGGTCCCCCATGTGAACATTGGATTGTTTAGAATATCTTATAATAATAAAATTTTATTATTTATTACAAATAAAAAAAAAAATCTAGAACACAAATTCAAATCCATAAACCGAGAGAGAGATTAGAATATAGATAGAGAATAACTATTATTTTTTTTATTCAAGTGATCCATTTACCTATTTATAGTCAAAGTTGTTGCCCATTAAACATACATAATGCAACAATCATATTATTATATATAATTAATGGACACCATAATTATATATAACAACATAAATGAAACAATCATATTATTATTTACACTTCTTATTATTTATAACTATGATACTACCACTATTATGTTATTGTGCGATGTTTCATATTATGTTTTTATGCTTTGATACATGTCACACATGAAGGCTTGATTATGTTGCCTTTAAAATTGTGGGTACAATTATTATTATTTTTTCGAACCATTTTATGGATATTAAAATTTCAAATAAATGAAAAAATTAAGCGTCTTGAATACCTCACAGTGAAAGAGGGGCAATTAAGCGTCTTATTTATACACTTGTTGCCTTTAAAATTGTGGGTACAATTCATTTATGGTGTTATATATAATTATGATATCCACTAATTATAAAAAATAATACGATTGTTGCGTTATGATGGGCAAGAGTTTTGACTGTAAATAGGTTCATTCTTCCATTGTAAATGGATCCCTTGAATAAGATAAATAATAGTCATTCTCTCTCTATAGTCTAATCTCTCTCTCAATTTGTGGATTTGAATTTATGTTCTAAATTTTCTGGATATTTGCCAAAGCTCTTGCCCATCTACCATACATAATGTACCACTCATGTCCACCACTTATACAGTACACAAGTTAGTTCACCATTATATATAATTAGTGGACACCATAATTGTATATAACACTTTAAAATCCTGCTAGAAAAAATCCTACCGAAAGAAAAAGAGTACACTATTCTTGTATATCTAAAAATGGTATTGCATGCATTAAAACCGTTTCATAAAAATCTTGCTAGTGAGACAAAATGTTAAAACCTTTTCAATTTAGTGCTCCCTTCATTGGTATAGTTGTTGTATTACCTCAAAGATTATTAGTTTAAGTGCAAAACATCCCCCTCTACTATCGATATAGTGTAAAATAGTCTCTGTGTGGTATAAAACCCCCCTATATTATCAATTTGGTGCAAGTACCCCCCTCTTCGCATAAAAATACATTAATACCCTCTCTAATATAAATTTTTGGGTTAAGTGCAAAAAACCCCTCTGATATATAGAGTTTGTGTAGAAATAGTCCATACTTTTTTAAAATATGCATTTCAGTCCATAAAATTCAAAAAATGTGCAAATAAGCCCATCTGATCATTTTTTGGTCAAAATTGACATAAAATAAATTCATGACATTTTATCCTCATTTGAAAAACATATATATCTATATATATATTTCCTCTTAAAAGAATCCATATTAGACCAAGCCGATGAGTGTCTGTATGAAAAAAATAGTTTCACTGCCCTCGAGTTGAAGAAAGTAGGACCCACAATACCCTTTTGGGCCCCCTGAAAACATAAAGTGAGCAAATGCATGCAATTTTGAAATTACAATGATTGTAATTTCCAAAAATAAAGAACAGTGATCATCCTTGAAATTTATCATAATTACTGTATAAATCAAATGCATTATTTGTTGAAAAATTATCAATTAGTCTAACTTTACAGTGGGTAAATATATATATATATATATATATATATATATATATATATATATATATATATATATCACTTTACTGTAATAATCAAGAGAGTACAGTTTTGTCATTACTTATTGAACATTTTAAATATTTTAAGGTTAATGATCTTAATTGGATAATATTGATTTTTGTAACTATTAGTATAAAATTTATGTTAAAAAAAAATTCAAAAATAAAAGTTAATGGTCTGATTATATTTTATATTTGTTTAGCATGAATTTTTTACATTGCCTAATTTTTTAAATATTATTTCATTTCTATTAGAGAATGTATTAATGTCTTTTTATGCGAACAGTGGGTAATTACATCAAATTGATAGTATAGGGGGGTTTATACCACACCAGGACTATTTTGCACTATGTCGATAGCGGGGGATTTTTGCACTTAAACCAAGGGCAAAATAAGATTTTTGAATTTATTTTATTTCAATTTTGACCAAAAAATGGTAAGAGGGGTTTGTTTGCACTTTTTTTTTTAATTTTATGGATTGAAATGCATCTTTTTTTAAAAAAATAAAGACTATTTCTGCACAAACCTTATATATGAGGGTTTTTTTTTTGCGCTTAAACCAAAAAAATTTATCACCTGCACTCCTCAAAAATATGATTGTTTCATTTATGTTAACTAACAACAAACTGTGAACAATACTAGTGGTGGACATTAACAAACGGTGAACGGTGGACATTATCTATAGTGGTGAACCAACTTATGCACGGTAAAAGTGGTGGACATTAACAAACTGTGCACTATACATGTCAAACTGTGCACCATACAAGTGGTGGACATTAACAAACTGAGAACGGTGGACATTATCTATAGTGGTGAACCAACTTTTGCACGGTAAAAGTGGTGAACACTAGTGGTGCATTATCTTTTGTGGGTGATGATTCGTTAGGTTATGTTTGTTATGTTTGGTACAATGAAAATAATAATAATAATTACGAAGAAAAGAAAAAAGAAAAGAAAGAATAATTTCAACACCTATTGCTTGGTTGATTAATTTAAATAAATAAATAAATAATTATGTTTAAGAAAAGAAACGAAATTATTTTAATAAATTTACTATTATACCTTTCTATATTATAAAAGATAAATTTATAAATTTAACTATATAATATAAAAATAATATTTTTAAGACAAATCATTTTAGCCTCCCCAATGGCCTCCATCATCTCTATTCTTGGTTCTCAACTCTGAACTCCCCCCTCTGTGCAACAGAAAACTGCAAAATCTACAAGGATTAGAAGTTCAAAACCCATATATTTCATGTAATCTATCTGTATGCAAGAACCAAAAGTTCAAAACCTATTACCTATATCAAAACCCATATTGACATATCATTTTAAATTATTCAAAAAATCAAAACCTATATCTTTCGGTTTCCATCAGTTCGGGTTCGCCGTTCACGAGCTTCAGCCTCGGTCTCTCACTAGCTTGCCCCCCTCTCTCCACAACTGCAGCGGTCTCTCACTAGCTTGACCCCCTCTCTCCACAACTGCTAACTTGTATGCATAGGTTTTGTTTTAAAATTTTTTCTAAATCAACTAATCAAGGTCTATAATTCTTGTTTTGCAATCAAGTGTAATCTATTTGACTTTTGACTTTGTGTAAGGGTAAATTTAACATAAAAAATAATTTTAAAAAATTACTATTTATACATCGTGTTATCTTTCCAAAACCATACTTCTATTTATGTCAAACACAATTTTTTAATCACCTTCCATCATCTTTCCTTTTATTTTCTTTCCTCTCTCTTACATTGCCCCCAAACTGACCCTCGGAGTCTTTGCTACGTTGGGATTTGATTTTGGGTTTTTGGACCCGGGAAGGAATCCTCTCCTGTTCCTGTTCCCGCCGGTTTAGATGTGTGGCCCAGATTGGGCCACGTCATTTTAAAAAATTTGGCCCACAAAAAGTTACCTTAGTCATTACTGTAGTGTATGTAGTGTATATGTTACTGTATATGTGAGTGTATGAATATATTATACTGTGTATTTATACTTGTATATATTTAAAATTTAGGGGAATTTATTGAAATATCCTTGGCATTCAAAAATATCCCAAATTATCCTTCATTTCTAGGTCGGAAGGAGGTGAGGAGCGATTGAGGGGCGATTCGAGGACTTCGAATTTATCCGCGCCACTTCTGCTTACCCAATTTTTGTTCCTTGTTTCCAAATTTACAATTGCTTTCCAACAATGACGAATTGCCTCTTCGAAATATGTAATTTTCTTTCTTGTTTTTCTCTCCCGATTTGTCTTCCTTCTTTCCAAATTTACAATTTATTTCCAAAGGTTTGATTGAACGTCAGAGAAGAGGAAGCTACAGTGATGAAGGTATAGTGCCTGTTCTGAATCTTCTTTATTCTTCTCTCCCAAAATATAGAAAGAAATAAATTGATCTTTCTTACATTGTCCCAGCTTTCATTACTTTTCTTCTTTCCAAAATTACAATTTGTTTGGAAAAGTTTGATTGAACGGCAGGGAAGAGGAAGGTGCAGTGTCGTGTGGTTAATTTAAGGCTGAGGAAGATGAAGCTACAGTGTACTGGTTTTGTAAGTGAATTTGTGAATCGTATGACATTGTGTTTCATTAGTTTTGTTTGGTTATTCTTGAAGTGTTATTAAATTGTGAAAAATTGAATCAGAAATTGTGAAAATTATATTATTAAATTGTGAAAAAGTTGTTATATTCTATATTATATGTTATGTTTTGTGTTTTAAACTTCCAATTTAAGATGTTAGAATAAAATTCCCATTGTATACCTGTAATGCAATGTTTTAATCGTGATAAATACTACAATATATTTGGGATATTCTATATAATAAGAAATTGAGCTTTTACACTTCCAATTTAATATGTTAGAATAAGTTTTCCATTGTATGAAATGTAAGTTTGCATTTAGAGTTATGATTGTTCAATATAAATAACTCAACTTGGTTGTAATGTTTTTGAAAATAAGCCCAAGACCTTCCCATGATTTCCCACAAAGTAATGCTCCCACATTTCATCATTGTCAGTTACACAAGTGGGAAAAGTAAGGAAACAAATAAACAATGAAGTAAAAAATAACCTATTGAGTAAATTAGATATATATATATTAATAAAAGAGTGAAGGAGAACGAATTCAGATTCTTTTCACCACAACCTTCTGTTGTTATTGGTTGTAACAGTGATTTGGATTTGAAAGCGGGCATCTTCTCATCTCTATTGACATTGTTAGTGTATATGTTAGTGTATGTATATATTATACTGTGTATTTATACTTGCATATATTTAAAATTTGGGGGAATTTTCTTAAAATTTTGTTGACTGACAATTGGTGGAAAGGTTGTTTATGTATAATAGAGTGTGCTTTGCTGCGCTATAAAGATTGATTTAGAAATGGGTCGCAAGAAGTCGATAGCTCGTAAGAAAGGTCCTTGACGAAAAAAATTACCTATACGGGAAAAAAAAAAGACGGACAATGTCGTTGATCCGCCTCCTTCTCCTACCCTTCAATGTATGATGCAAAGGATGCCGAATCAATCTTATTCTGCGGGTTGTACACCTCCCCCCCCCCCCCCCAAAATCATCTAGTCATAGTCGTACTCATGATGAGAATTATAATATTCGTGCAGACAAAGAGAATTATGATGCGCAGCCAAGCAGTAGTGCATCAGTCAATAATATGCATCGTGGAGGAGGAGTTTACCTATTGTTCAAGTAAGTATACATTCATTTTAGTATTAATGTTAAGAATAGCATTTGTATCAGTTATGGTTCTCTGTTGAGCAAATATAATTTTCAATTGTCTGAAAGTTTAGTAAATATTTGATGCAACACGTTTATTTTTGAAATGATAAGTTGTGAAATAAGTTGTCAAGCATATCTATTGAATTGAAATACTAATAACTTCGTCACTGTAGCTTCCTCTTCTCCGACGTTCAATTAAACCTTTGGAAATAATTTTCAGTTGTCTGAAAGTTTAGTAAATATTTGATGCAACATGTTTATCTTTGAAATGATAAGTTGTGAAATAAGTTGTCAAGCATATCTATTGAATTGAAATGCTAATGTTGATTTGCTGATATTGTATATGATATTGTGTGTATGAGGGCTGCTTTCATGAAGGAGTATCAACAAGTCCATGGGCCAGTGAAGGGTGGGGATAAAAAAATATCCGAATTGAAATGCAAGGAAGCATGGAATGGTATGACCATGGTGGAGAAGCATCCATATTATGAAGAAAAAAGATTACATGATTCGGAGTTCAAAAGCCGTGGAGGGTTACTAGTGAACAAAAAGGAGAAGGAGAAGGTAAGTTGGGGAGTTTGATTAAATTTTTAATATAATTTGTTATATTTTCATAACATAATATGAAGTATAAAATAATACAATTGATGGTTCCTTACTGCTAGTAAAATGAAATTTGTAATGTGACGTTAAATTTATTGGGAAGTTGCAGGTTCAATATAAGGTGAAAAGTGGGTAGAACAAATGCTCACTCTCCAAATTTATTAACACAGTATGTACACTTGGAGACGAAAAGAGGAAGGATGTGGCAGATATCGGTTTTGGCAATTTGCTGAACCTAAAATGTGACCATTTATCTACCTCACTCTTTGATTATATAATTGGGCATTTGGACATTAAGAAACGGCGCATTCAACTTGAAGATAATCAATATCTGCCAATAAATGCTATTGATGTCCAGAAAATAACCCGCTGGAATTAAGGACGTTCCTACATGTCAGCTTTTTAAAGCCGATTGGGTAACTGAAGTATATCGAAGTGGGCTGCATGTAAATGATCTGATGGAAAGGGTACAACAATGTGAGCCTGGCGATGATTTCAAAAGGGCTTTTGTTCTTTTTGCAAGTGCGGCTTTTCTAACCCCTAATGGGCGTTATAGTGCGCATGTGAAAGAATTAAAGACAGTGGATAATGTCAATGAAATCAAGTCGTACAACTGGTGTACCTACGTGCTTGAAACTTTGGTGGCTCACTTGGGTGAATCTGAAGGAGGTGGAAAAATGAAACACGAGTATATCGGATACATGCTCTTCTTGTAGGTAAATAACATAAGCTACTTATAATTTGTAATTAACTTTATAATTTATGTCATTACTATGAATCATTACTGATTAAAGTCGATACTTTTTAAGAATACCCCTGTTATCCCAGCAAGGGCGAAATAAGCAGTCTTCAGTTTTGGGACACAACCCTAGTACGGGAACGCTTCAAATGGGAGTTGAAAATGGGAGGTTTTGGAATGGGTGAGGTATGACACTAAATTTTACAAGTATTTGAAAGTTCCCAATTTATGTTATATATGACACCGTTTCCTTACTTACATACATTTGGTTCGAAATATTTATATGGAACAGTTAATTCCTCTCAAGGCGAATGTGTCCCACTGTCCGTCATCGTCGTCGTGTGGAGGTGAAAAAGACAACGGTAGTTGTTCGGAAAGTGAGGTTGAGGTAACGATATATTACTTTACGGTTAATGAGTATGAATGAAATTGTGAATATGCAATTGATCAGTGTTTAATCCTTAAAATTTTGTATGCAGTGTTGCGTTAAAGAAATTCACAACGCAATGGAAAGAGAAGCAGAAAACAAGAAAACGTTGAAGAGGAAGGTGGAGAAAATGGAGAGATTGGTGAGGAAAAAGTTGAAAGGGGCCGAAGGAAAATCGAGTGTTTGTGCAGTAAATGGGGGAGTGTCCGTTGAGGACAAAGATGTGGCACAAAATTCTGAAAATGAAAATGAGAGGGAAACATTTGACGCTCCTGTTGACACAGGTGAGGCACCAGAATTTTGTGGTACAGATCATGCCCACTTTACTCCTAGCAGCAATGACATACTGAATGAGGATGAGAGGACAGAGTTGAATGATGCTGTGGGCATGGCTTTGGAGGACAATGTAGGAGAAGCACATATAACTCTTAGTTGTCCAGTCATTGATATTTCGTCCCAAACTTTACATGGTAAAGGAAAGGATGCAGTGAGAGAAGTCAGAAGAGGTAGCAGGAGCAGAAACCCCACAGCATACTTGTTCTCTCCATGGATATCGAGAGATACTAAGAAAATTCAATTGACTCTAAAGCAGAAGAAATTATTGAGTTATGCTACTGTACGAGGTGGTGATCAAGATAAAGGGTAAGTGTAACCCACATTTCTGAATTTCTTAAGTCCATATATTGTTATTTATTGTATTGTCCTTTGGGCCTTATTATTTACTAAGACCAATTGTATTACAAAACGTATACTAATTTGTAAGAATGATGTACATTTTGTAGTGAAATTCTGGTTTCCATGTACGATATACATCTTACTCGGACGGACATACACGAGTTGTTTCACCCGAACTGGATCTCGACCTTGGTGCGTGCTTTTTCAATTCTTTGATATGTATTTTTACGGTTATGATATGATGAACCAATGACAATTTCATTTCTGAATTTAGATGGTCAAATTCTGGGCAATGCTATTGAACAAAGAGCAAGGAACAAAGCTGCGACAATACTATTTTGATAGTTGCGTTGTCCAGTTTATGAATCAACACAATGTTATTAAATATGACACTGTAGAGGAACGCATGCCTTTGATAAAAAAAAGTATGGGAACAATACAAAGGAGTATGTAAGCTTCAAGATTCAATGGTGTTCAAGGATTCCGAGCTGGTTAGTTTAATGATTTTACAGTAATTTGTTGTGCATTACAGTAATGTAGAAGATGTTTTAAGTACAAATGAATGAATCGTCCTATTTTTGTCCAATATGTTTTGTTGTCCCTAACTTTATATTCATTACCGTATAGTTATTCTTCCCTGGAATCATTGACAAACATTAGTTTCTACTCGTTGTCAACCGGCCCAACAAAGTAGTGGACTACCTATGTGGAATCGGACGACCGCACAGATATAAAGCATTTGGGGATTGTGTGGTAAACATCTATCTAATGAAATCAACCCGATTTGTTAAACTTTGGTTTATGAAAAATGCGTACTTACTTTAGGTTGATGTGTATGACAGAATGAGTTTGTTGTGGTTGCCCTGGGGGAAGAGAACTGGCCAGCTTACATAACAAAGACAGATCATAAAATCTCTCGGCAGGATGATCCGTATGCAAACATATATTTCAATACAAGTGCATAATTATTTTTTCTTTCACCGTATCTTAAATCTAATACTATCCCTTGCTGAGTACATCACTTAAATACTGTTTGCATATCAGGAATACTTGTGGTGTGATGGTTATGAGGTACATGCAGTTCTGGAATGGTACTAACTTCAATGAGAAATTTTGTGTAAATAGTGTTATCATTATTATTTATATGTATGTGTAAAATATGTAAGGTACAAGTTGTATTATTGTTTGGTAGTACCATTTTTTTATATTGCAAGTACAGTCCAAACCAATGTGTTCTGAGTTCCTTGTGCAACTATTGGATCATCCGAGGAATACAGTTCAAGAGGAGTTGTATAAGGCTGCCAATGTTGAAGAAGGAGATGATTGATGTCAATGGTGTATTTATAATGAAGATTTTGAGAGTGGGTGACTTAGGCGCTGCTTGGAATGAAAGTAGGTAAAACATAATTCACACTCTTCATGAAACTCATCGTCTTTCACAGGTACTGCCATAATAACAAATATTCCGATTTAAGTATAGATGAACATACAATAGGAAAAATTAAATTAATAGACCTAAAAATTGCCTTAACCTAATGAATATTTGCTGAACACAGATAATTATGAACATGTGAACTAAGCTCTTTTTTGCATCAACAAAGACGAGCTTGAATTTCTTTTAATATATCTCTACTTTTCGAATGAATACAACAACATTCATGATAATTAATTGCTTGTTCATTTGTCAAAATGCATAAGGTGACCATTTTGATGGAGTATGAAGCAGATTTTGATCTTATCCATGAAGGAAATACTACCAGTATGGTGTCCTACATTAAATTGATTTTATTGAAGTAAGCAAAAGAAGTTATGGCGTCATTGTGCAGGGTGTTGCCAAGTACATTTTGGAGGAGGAGTTGCTGGTTATTGAGGGAATGGTGCAGGCTGTTGCTACCTAGTTTTGGAATCAAGTAACAGATCTTACAAATTAACTGATTATCATTTCAATGAATGACATGTTATGTTGCATCGAAAAGCTAAAATGCAAGGTTTTTTATTGATCAGTACTTGACAGTGTTAGATGAGCATGTCTTGATCAACTTAAAGGCAAATATTATATGCTTAATTGCAGATGATTATGTATAGGTGTGTTTTTTTGTATACCAAAATAGACCATCACATAATTCAATAAACTAGTTCTTTGTATGACTTTTTCCCCATCTCCTCTCCCTCTCCGCTAATCTATATCCATAAGAATTGTGTGATTATTAGACATCTTATTTCCATGGAGTGTCTGTTAATTACAGCACGTCTTTTGATGGTACATCATTTTAATATAGAAATCTAAGATAAGGGGTTCAGCTGACTGAATAATGGAAGCTATGTTTTTTGGGAGTGTCGATGGTTAGATAAGAACATAATTTTGTTATTTTCTACTATTATATTGAGTCCGGCAGCCCTTGTATTGTTAATGTTGCAATCTAGATTGTAGAATTGCACAATGTACAAAACCTTTGGTCTGCCTCTGTGTCGCTTGTCTTTTAGGCAAACAACTCTTCCTCTTTTAATAGGCGCAACATTGGGTGTACGTTAAATATGTCCATACAAACTTTGTCTACTTTCGCTAATTTTATTTAGATGAACTTGTGGATTTAGTATCCTAATATAATTACAGTTTGATGTCTATGTTGGCTTCTTCACTTTCTATATCTAAGATTTCTGTATTTATGCATATATTTTTAGTTTTCTTTCTTTATCATTTTAATTTGCATAATATGATCTTATCTCCCTTCCTCAATCTCGTCAATCTGCAACCAGATTCTTTAATGTGAATCAGATTGTAACATGTTAAGACCTTTTTCAAGTTCATCTTTGGGTTGGTTGAGTTTTTTCTGCCTCATTATATATAGAACCGTGCTTTCTTATGAAATAGAGATGTACCAACTTGTTTGTATCTTTTACTCTTGTTTGATTTTCTACCTTCAACTTTCAAGTACGATCCTTCAACTGGAATTTGTTTTGTATGGATTTCTATGTTGTCCTGGAACGGCCAGGTTATCGATTGTGGGCATCGTCGTAGGTGCAAGTCTATCGTTCGATTCCAGCACAGGGTTAGAAAGGAGGATGCCATGAAGTGGTTTCAAGTGAAATATGAGGGACTGATCCTGAACAAGTCCCAGAATATTTGGGGTTAGCTCTAGAGTATCATTAGACCTTATTTGTGTTGTATGGGGACAAAAATCTAAGGACGCTTGCTTGAGTTCATAGTTTTGGAATATGTCTTTTATCTCCTTTATAAACCAGGATATGTTTCTACTTAACAAATTTTGTAATTCACCAAAACCAACTTGTCACCTATTTTTTGTGGTTTACTTGGAAGCCAGTTAATTGTTATTGGGATGATTTTATCCAATTGTTTGTTGTTTAGCTTCTGTTGTGTTCCAGACCCGGTTTGATTATGGGTGTTATCGTTATGTGCTAATCCTATACAACTCTCAATTGATAATTTATGCAAATAAATATATTTCATTTATCCTTATATTTTTAATGTCGTAATAATTTATATAAAACATCCCAATAAATTTGTAAGACAATGTCCAAGGGCCAAAGAAAAATGTCCAAATATAACTCTCAACTGATACATCAATGTAGTGTTGAAATAAGGATAAATAAAACATATATGTATTTGCATAAATGTATCAGTGAAGGGATCCACTTGTGCAAATACACATGTATAAGTTATGGTCATATTAATATAGACATTGTCGTGAATAATTTGTAAGAAAAATCCCACTGAATTTGTAATTTTGTTGACTTTAGGGTTTACTTATGTGACGGGTATAATTGAAATAATTTTATGTAATTGTTGTTTGCTGAAACTTGAGAAGGACAACGATTCATAAATGTTGATAAACTTGTACAAACTGTCATTCCAAATTTATAAGGAACATCCACATCATCCATGAGTGTAAAACCCAGAAATTCATTATCACATCACAGGTGAAGAAAAATTATTACAATTAACAAAAAACATAAGGCTGTCATAAAATACCCAAACTTTGCTAGCAGCTTCACATTTGCATTGCTGGCTTCGAGAAGTCTCACAGTTGAAGTATACATTGGAGTTTTAGAATTTAGATCCTCCACATCATCCACCAAATTTATGTCTTCTCCCATGGACTGAGAAAATGGTGATTCACGTGAGTTAGTTAAAGTTGCACTTTGAACAATGTTGGTTGAAATAGGGTAACGCCATTCCCAGAAGCCGCAACGTTCGTGGCGTTCCTTCGGACATACATAATACAGCTTTCCTTTGTTTTTACCTTCTTTCCCTGTGACTTTAATGTCTGCCATATTATATTCATCTCGACACCAACAACTTTTATTGATATACCTTAAGTCTTGTAGGTGGTTGGGTGGTTGGGTGGAAGATGGCATCTGGAAGTCAAAAATAAAACATAAGATCAAATTAATACGAAATTAATGGGCTGCAATATAAGTTGAACATGAGTAAAAAAATCAACGAATACAATAGGGAAAAACAAAATTAAAACAAAATTAAAAAAAATAAAATAAAAACAAACACAACTGCAAACAAAGAAGAAGATTGTCGATCCGTATACATTCGTTGGCCTGAAATATCTTCGACTTGCACGAGTGTTGGATGAGGAAGCCATTGTACTTTCATGATTATACATTCCAATAACTGACAAGGTGTATTTCACTAAGACGCGTCAACGATGAAGAAGGATGGCCCGGGAAATTAGGAATTGCAATGTAGGAAAGTCCAAATTTATAGGGCTTGTATTTGTAACGTTACCAAAGTACCAAAACGGTCACTGACAGCCGCCATGCAACGGTAACCCATTTGGAGTTTTGTATTTCAAAACCTCATAATTTGATCACTTGACAATTTAAACAAATTTTGTTATTTCTACATATACATCGGGTTGTAGTATTGAATGAGAATAGTAAGGACATATGGACATTTTGATGAGTACTGAATATAGTTCACTGGAGGGAAACAATATGTATACCGAATACAAACAATAAGCCAAAATAAATATGTCGTCTTCCAAACCCTAATTTATTTTAACAACACCATAACTTGTATGTCAAGTCTAATACATGACATTTATTTCACATAAACCATTCAAAGTCTTTTACAGCGAATTTTATGATTCTATATAATTACTTGAAAACTTTCCTTGCAACACCATGACATTGAAATCACACCAACAACAATGGCAAGTAATGACTTCTTCGTTAAGAATCCAGCATCGCCAGATCATGTGGTTGCCTTCTTCACAGCATTGAGGGATATGTTCAAAGAATCGACTATTGTAGCATTTCCCCATTTGAATCACTGTAAGCATTTTTTTTTTGCGCAGTTTTCAACTGTCCCCTGAATTGTTCATTTGTCCATAGCACATTTAATAAATTAATTCTGGCCTCCTTATGTACTTCATCTCCAAACAATAACGCAATACACATGACATATGTACACTCAAGTCCACCTCTACGCAGGAATGCCAACCCTTTGCTTTGGTTGTACACAATCCATTCAACCTACATTAACCACAAGAACATATATTTGTCTAAGACGTTTCTAAAGTATTAATTGATGAAAATTAATATTTAATATAAAATGGTAGAAATCGTACCACACTCCTTATAAACCTTGCATCATTATTCCTACACTCAAAATAATGTTGTAAGTAGATACGCCTCTCTCCGATTACATGTTGTGGGCCCTCACTTGCTAGTATTTGCTCTGTTACATCATAATGTTCCCATGAAGTGGTCTAAGGTGCATTCGCAAGTTGTTGCATTTCCCTAAATAAATTAAATCTCGGAATGGTAAAAAACCAGCATCAAAACTTCAAATGCAATATTTTACAAATAACTCACTACTCATACTTGTCATGATAAGACTTAAAACATGTGGCATCAATTTGGCCAACGACATCATGAATCAAATTTTCCATCTTTATCTCCATAAGAGTTGTTGAATACATATATTTTTTTTAAGAGGAGTCCAATTTCAAGACAAGTTAAATATAACCGTCTAAATATGTAGCCCTTCCTTTAAATGGTAACCCTTCCTTCAAATGGTAACCCCCCTTTAAATGGTAACCCTTCCCTTTAAATGGTAACCATTTAAATGGTACCCGCCATATTGTATTCCATTAAATGGTAACTGACAGAAATTCATTACCTAGTCGATTCGCAATTCATTGTACACAATAATTGAAGAATATATTCCTTTTTCCAACCTTTAAATGGAAACTACCACACTGACACCAATTCATTACCCATTATAAGGATAAATAGAATATATGTATTTGAATAAATGGATCTGTTCAGAGTTATATTCGGATTGTCTTTTTATTGCGATGTTTTCTATAAACTAGTAATGATATTAAATATAAAAATATTGGGATATATTTTACATATGTATTTCCAAGTTGTTGCTTTTCCTTAAATAAATTAAATATCGGAATGCATGATTAAAAAACCAGTAATTTAATGAAAGAGTTAACACTTCATCAATCTTAGCGAACCACGTCATCAATCATATTTTGCAGCTTTATCTCCAAAAGAGTCGTTCAATTTTCCACGTCATCAAGTATCACGCATAATAAAATATAAAGTATCACCCATAATGAAAGAGTTAACACTTCATATAATATGTAACTTAACCATTACTGCCGATTTATATTTGTCTTACATATCCGAAGAAGTACAAAACAACCTAAACCAAACCACCTGCATGGCTCAGGGAGCCCAATAAAACAAACAACCATCTCCCCCATAACCACAGAATGACGAGACCACCATGAGCGAACCACAAAACAACCACAGATTGACCAAAAGTTGGGATATACTACAAATGGAACAAGTCATACATACATAAACTAAGCAGAATATCACATACAGAGAGCACCATGAGAAAAGCACAGAACAAGCACAGAATGATCAATATTTGGGTTAGGAGCCGTTGGAGTCACTTGCTTCCCCCAACACCTCCACTATGGCAGAGTCAGAATCGTCCTGGAAATCCCTTTCCAGGCGGTGGATCTTTCGTCTCATGGCACGGCATAGCCGCCACAGCTGATTCACTTCTATCAATAGGTTATTGACCCTCATGAATAAATACTCTGGATCAAGGGCAAAATGAACTGGTGCTGGAGGAGGGTTCACTAGAGGAGGAGGAAGGTTCACACTTCTTCCTCTGCGGTGACCTCGTGAGGCAGAACTACTTTGGGCGTGATGCTTTGATGACATATTTGGAAGCTCTGGTGGTTTTAGGTCCATGGTCGTGTTATTTATAGTAAAAACCAGATGAATGTGGACCACATATTATTACCATGTTAATTTGTTTAGTGTGAAAAAATTAAGTTGCATTTAAAAAATTAAGTGCAATCCGGCATGGAGGGAGGACGTTTCTTAAATGCAATTAATTTGTTTGGATGAAATAAATGAAGTTTGATGTAATTCAGTTTTGAGTAGATTATTCTCACGTGACATTCAGTTCAGTCCATGAAACTAGGTTCAAATCAGGTTAGAATATTTGTGGTTCAATTCATGAGAAAAGGAGAAAAACTAATTACTATGCAAAAATAATTACCATAAAAATAATTACAAGTAAAATATGTATTTGATGACAAATAAATAGAATAAAAATAATTACAAAACCTACGCATACAAAACAAACATCAATAAGAGATTGCATTCATAATAACATTATTTTGATGGCTTGAAAGATAATGGCTATACCAAGCAAAAGAGGGTAGAAAATACAATAGTTTGCACAACAAAAAATATTATTTTAATGGTTTCAAAAATAATGGCTATACCAAGCAAAAGAGAGTAGAAAAAATAATAATTTGTGTTTCAGAAAAATACGTTATTAGAAACGTGAAGTTCGTAAACGAAAAATAATAATAATAAGGTTACGAAATAAACGGAGCAACCAAAAAAAATAAACGAATAAACGCGTTAGATACGGGGTGATGGAAATAAACCCGTATTTTACCGTATCTTTCAACTCTGATCAGCAAATAGAAGTATTGTCTTACAAATTAATTGGAATGATTTCTATAAAATAGTAACGAAATTATTTATAAAAGTATTACGATAAAAAAAACATATGTATTTGCATAAATTGATCTGTTGAGACTTATATTTGGATGAATTTCGTTTAGGGCTTGAAAATTGTCTTACAAATTAATTGGGATGATTTCTATAAAATGGAAACGAAATTATGTATAAAAGTATTACGATAAACAAAACATATGTATTTGCACAAATTGATCTATTGAGACTTATATTTGGATGATTTTCATTTGGAGCTTGGAAATTGTCTTACAAATTAAATGGGATGATTTCTATAAAATAGTAACAAAATTGTGTATAAAAATATAACGATAAAAAAAACATATGTATTTACATAAATTGATCTGTTGAGACTTATATTTAGATGACTTTCGTTTAGGGTTTGGAAATTGTCTTACAAATTAATTGGGAGGATTTCTATAAAATGGTAACGAAATTATGTATAAAAGTATTACGATAAAAAAACATATGTATTTGCATAAATTGATCTGTTGAGACTTATATTTGGATGAATTTCGTTTGGGGATTGAAAATTATCTTACAAATTAATTGGGATGATTTCTATAAAATGGTAACAAAATTATGTATAAAAGTATTACGATAAAAGAACATATGTATTTGCATAAATTGATCTGTTGAGACTTATATTTGGATGAATTTTGTTTGGGGCTTGAAAATTGTCTTACAAATTAATTGGAATGATTTCTATAAAATGGTAACGAAATTATGTATAAAAGTATTACGATAAAAGAACATATATATTTGCATAAATTGATCTGTTGAGACTTATATTTGGATGAATTTCGTTTGGGGTTTGGAAATTGCCTTACAAATTAATTGAGATGATTTCTATAAAATAGTAACGAAATTATATATAAAAGTATTACGATAAAAAAAACATATGTATTTGCATAAATTAATCTGTTGAGACTTATATTTGGATGAATTTCGTTTGGGCTTGGAAATTGTCTTACAATCTAATTGCGATGATTTCTATAAAATAGTTACGAAATTATGTATAAAAATATAACGATAAAAAAACATATGTATTTGTATAAATTGATCTGTTGAGAGTTATATTTGGATGAATTTCGTTTGGGGCTTGGAAATTGTCTTACAAATTAATTTGGATGATTTCTATAAAATGGTAACGAAATTATGTATAAAAGTATTACGATAAACAAAACATATGTATTTGCATAAATTGATCTGTTGAGACTTATATTTGGATGAATTTCATTTGGGGCTTGGAAATTGTCTTACAAATGATTTCTATAAAATGGTAACGAAATTATGTATAAAAATATAACGATAAAAAAAACATATGTATTTGCATAAATTGATCTGTTGAGACTTATATTTGGATGATTTTCGTTTGGACTTGGAAATTGTCTTACAAATTAATTGGGATGATTTCTATAAAATGGTAACGAAATTATGTATAAAAGTATTACAATAAAAGAACATATGTATTTGCATAAATTGATCTGTTGAGACTTATATTTGGATGAATTTCGTTTGGGGTTTGGAAATTGTCTTACAAATTAATTGAGATGATTTCTATAAAATAATAACGAAATTATGTATAAAAGTATTACGATAAAAAAAACATATGTATTTGCATAAATTGATCTGTTGAAACTTATATTTGGATGAATTTCGTTCGGGCTTGGAAATTGTCTTACAATCTAATTGGGATGATTTCTATAAAATAGTTACGAAATTATGTATAAAAATATAACGATAAAAAAAATATATGTATTTACATAAATTGATCTGTTAAGAGTTATATTTGGATGAATTTCGTTTGGGGCTTGGAAATTGTCTTACAAATTAATTGGAATAATTTCTATAAAATGGTAACAAAATTATGTATAAAAGTATTACGATAAAAGAACATATGTATTTACATAAATTGATCTGTTGAGACTTATATTTGGATGAATTTCGTTTGGGATTTGGAAATTGTCTTACAAATTAATTGAGATGATTTCTATAAAATAGTAACGAAATTATGTATAAAAGTATTACATATGTATTTGCATAAATTGATCTGTTGAGACTTATATTTGGATGAATTTCGTTTGGGCTTTGAAATTGTCTTACAAATTAATTGGGATGATTTCTATAAAATGGTAACGAAATTATGTATAAAAGTATTACGATGAAAGAACATATGTATTTGCATAAATTGATTTGTTGAGACTTATATTTGGATGAATTTCGTTTGGGGATTGAAAATTGTCTTACAAATTAATTGAGATGATTTCTATAAAATGGTAACGAAATTATGTATAAAAGTATTACGATAAAAGAACATATGTATTTGCATAAATTGATCTGTTGAGACTTATATGTGGATTAATTTCGTTTGGGGCTTGGAAATTGTCTTACAAATTAATTGGGATGATTTCTATAAAATGGTAACGAAATTATGTATAAAAGTATTACGATAAAAGAACATATATATTTGCATAAATTGATCTGTTGAGACTTATATTTGGATGAATTTCGTTTGGGGCTTGAAAATTGTCTTACAAATTAATTGGGATGATTTCTATAAAATAGTAACGAAATTATGTATAAAAGTATTACGATAAAAAAAAACATATGTAGTTGCATAAATTGATCTGTTGAGACTTATATTTGGATCAATTTCGTTTGGGCTTGGAAATTGTCTTAAAATCTAATTGGGATGATTTCTATAAAATAGTTACGAAATTATATATAAAACTATAACGATAAACAAAACATATGTATTTGCATAAATTGATCTGTTGAGACTTATATTTGGATGAATTTCGTTTGGGCCTTAGAAATTGTCTTACAAATTAATTGGGATGATTTCTATAAAATGGTAACGAAATTATGTATAAAAATATTACGATAAAAAAAACATATGTATTTGCATAAATTGATCTGTTAAGACTTATATTTGGATGAATTTCGTTTGGGGTTTGGAAATTATCTTACAAATTAATTGGGATGATTTATATAAAATGGTAACGAAATTATGTATAAAAATGTAACGATAAACAAAACATATGTATTTGCATAAATTGATCTGTTGAGACTTATATTTGGATGAATTTCGTTTGGGGCTTGGAAATTGTCTTACAAATTAATTGGGATGATTTCTATAAAATGGTAACGAAATTATGTATAAAAATATAACGATAAACAAAACATATGTATTTGCATAAATTGATCTGTTGAGACTTATATTTGGATGATTTTCGTTTGACGCTTGGACATTGTCTTACAAATTAATTGGGATGATTTTTATAAAATTGTAACGAAATTAGCTAAAAAAATATAACCATAAATAAAACATATGTATTTGCATAAATTGATCTGTTCAGACTTATATTAGAAAATTATTTGGATGTTTGACATAAATTATAAGGAATATATGTATATAAGTAATAGAATAGATGTTACGTATGTATTTGCATAAGTGGATCACAATGTTGTTGCATTTGTATTCTATTAATTTGGCCCTTGCAAATATTTTCAATGCATTTCCATCAATTCAAATACTTGAGTCAGACTCATAAGTCAAGAGTTAATATTTCATAAGAAATGATGAAAACCACTTATTATGCATTTTCATAATACAGAAAATTATACAAATTTGCCCAACCCCCCCCCCCCCCCCATATTGTTATAAAACCCAACAACAATTAAGCAGAGTTAAATAAACAAAATAAGTTAAAACAATGTGAAATACAAGCAGAAATGATTGTAAACTATAAAAGAGTCATTCAATTGATCGGTCCATCTCCTCGATTGGCATTTGGGACATTCGTCTCACACTCGATTCGCAATTGTTTAAATTTGCTATCTTTCAAAATGATCATGCCACAAAATGTAATCAAATTAGATACCATGACAACAGAGAATAAAATTCAATAAGAAATTAAACTGGTACGAATTATGTTGATGAGGACAACTATGTACCTTATTACTTCTGAAACCATCAGTGAAGCAATCATCATGTGAATAATTGGTATTAGAATTGCATGAATCAGCAACAAAGGTCTGCAACATTATATATTTTTCAGGATATATTATAAACAATCAATTAAAGAATTATGGAACTTTGTATATTGCAATTTATATGTTGGTTCCACCTTAACAGCAAACTTGTCTGAATATTTAATGTAGTAGTTAGTTCAGCAAGCGGTTGCGAAAACCTTCTGTAATGCATTACACGTTGTGGTGGCGTCACATAACTTTCTTCATTGAGAAATTCAATTGGAATTTCACAGCCCTACAAAATAAAGGTTGTAAAACATTTGACCACATATTAACTTCTAACCATAATGAACATGTTAAGTAACATGGGAAGCTGCAATAGGGAAAATTGAAGAGGTGGATTGGGCTGCCTTATGTTGGACTGGGGGTGGAGCTACATCATCTATTCATTCAGTCTTAGTTATGCAAAGACCAGTTATTAGTCAGGAATACCTCCAACAACAACCCTTTGCATTGGCAGCAAGGTGTTACCTAAGTTATAAACAAGTTCAAACAGATTGTATGACAAGATTGCAAGAGTAGCTAAGGATCTAGATAAATGTAATTTATGGGAGGTTTTAGATGTGATGGGAGTTCATATCCAAGTCATTTTGTAACTTTCCATTGCTTAGTAGTTTAGGTGTTTGAGAGGGAAACATTTTTAGGACTATGTTTTGTTTTCATGAGGGTATGCCATCATTTCTCTCCATGTATTATTTGTTTATATTCAATACACACCTATCATTTGGGGGGGGGGGGGGTGGAATAACATAAAACAAATGTTAAGCAATGTGCTGAAAATAGTTATGTAACAATACTCACATTCACTAACACGTAGTAGGGGATTGTTCCACTATGACTATTGCCACCTGCCTCTCCTGATTGAAGGGCTTCATTGCAATTCTACAACATAATTATGAGAATTATTACGTATGCATAATTTAATACACAGAACTGGTATTACTTATGAAACTACATGGACAACAGTAAGGGGATAAAAGTACTTGAAGCTGAACTATTTGTTTCATTGATTTCATCTTATTGCGACTCTTTAGCTCCATGGTCGGTTTTAACCTCTTAAATTTTTCTTTCCGTGTATCTTTACACTTGAGACCATTGGGGATTTTGTCAGTATTTCTGTTCATGCCGAAATATTGGTTTCTGCCTTTACCACCAGTATAAATTCCATTCCTCTCAGCAAACCTACACTTACAACTTGATTAGGCAATTTTTTTCCACTCCATGGCTTTCACTAATAAATCGTTGTATCCGTCCTTATCCTCCAATACAATGGACGAAATTTCAGTCAGAATACGACAAAGTACCCTATGCCATCTCCTAACCTCAATTTTTGGATCAGCTTTAGCAATCACTTCACCAGAAAAATTTTCCTCCAAGCTGCCATCTCTTGCAGTTCTACTCCACCTTTTTAATATATATCGACGAGGCAATGTATTGGCGAACATGGAGTCCTTTAGGATTTTTAAACTATGCCTACACATAATACCCTCCCTTTCAAATTTACAACAAGAACATAACAATTCATCTTCTGCTGTCCTCTTCACGTCACGTTGCATTCCATCCTCACCAACGACTTTGTAAACATAGCCTTCGTTGCCATCGATGGGACTGCAACCAATGATCCTCTAACTGGCAGCAGCTGCTAAGAACTACTCCTGGAAAATATTAAATATAACATTTGTGTACAGGTTTGTCGCCTCTACTAATATGTTACAGTTTGTTTTTAGTTGAGGTAGATTGTGGAGCAACCCATACTCGGCTACATACTCCTTGTAACGCTTGTCGGACAACAGCCTTTCAAAATATGTGAAGAAATCTAGAAGAATCAGTTGCCTGGATAAGTACGCCTTCAAGCAACCATTGAAGCTTTCACTCAGTTGTGTGCTGTGGATACCCGCGGACCAGGTATGTTTAATAAATGCCATAGCCCATCTATGTTTCAAAGCAAAGAGATTTGTAAGCCATGTGTTACCAACAACACCATTTTCCGTTATCATTATATTCCATTCCCTGGTAAATTCTTCCTCCTCCTCAATTTCAAACATTAATTTTGATAACACCTTCTTAAAGCCTTGTGCACATCTAAACAACCCTAGATGCTTCTGTGCATTTTGCATTAGGTGCCAAACACACAGATAATGGTTTGTCCCTGGCATCACCTGCAAAAAATCTTTTCTGTAATATAACTACGTAAAAACATGTACCACGCCCAACTACTCAATTAAAATTTGGAAATGCAAAGAGTGGAGATTTGAATTAAAATCACCTGCGTCAATGCATTTCCCATTGCAACATCTTGATCAGTGAAGATCGTCTTTGGCGCTTTACCAGACATTGTTTTAAAAAATGTTTCAAACAACCACATAAACGACTCTGCAGTCTCGTTATACATGAATGTTGCTCCAAACACAGCGGTCTCCCGGTGATGATTCAACCCCAAGAAACTTCCAAATGGACAGTTGCCATGTACAACTTTGTATGTTGTGTCAAAACTTACAACATCTCCAAAATTGCAATAATCAACTATCATTTTTTAATCAGCCCAGAATATGTTAGTGATCATTTGATCACTATCCAATTGGAATGCATAAAAGAAAGATGGATCTTCACAAGACTGAGTCTCAAAATAATTCATTAGCCATGCTGCCTCTCCATATTCGAGCTCAGTTTGTCTTCGAGACCTTATATGGTTTAGTAAATCTAACTTCATGTACCCGATTGATTGTTTTCCACCAGTTTGCCTTCCCATCAACTCATATGAATTGCGAGGGCTTATTCCTGAATCAGAGCCAATTCCAAATCAATAGCCTGAACACGGCTAATTCTACGCTGGGATGGCAACATGTGCATGCATTCATCAATCATCAATGGATGGTTGTGGCTTTCAACAAATTTTGTAACTTCCAACTTATGCGTATACTTGGAAACTTGTATAAGCATTCGAGCAGGGCAACCAGTTCGTGTTTTGGCCCTGGGAGTCTTTGTATTACTGTCGCGAATGTCGTCACCCCTGAAACCCTCCTTGCAGCATGTTAACAATCTTGATGACAGTTTACCAGTCTTCTTGCTTTTATTAAAATACTCTTTGCGGATGCTAAAACCGACTCGACCGGCATATGAATTATAGAAATCATATGCCTCTTCCTCAGTTTCAAACTTCATACCTATTCTTGGTTTCCATTCTACTACACCTGCCCCTGCAATAGGAGCGTTTTCTGTATATGTGGTGTCTTCGATGTTATTTAATACCTTTTCCATTTTATAATTGAAATCAGAAACCTACAATATATAAAAAAATACATTTGAATGAAGGGTTGTGTTGCAGGTATGGATTATTAATTGGAAATATTTTCTGACCTACTACCATTATTCAAGATAGTATAATGTATCAGGGTAGGGAAAACCTTTTTGGACCTTCTATTTTCATAAAAATTACAACTGTGTTCAATTATTCATTTCACTTTTTCCAAATCAAATATGAACTTGCAAACTTCTTTGGGCTTATTTTGAGAAACACTACAACCATGTTAAGTTAGGGGTAGAAGAAGAAACAACAATACGAATTGGAAAAACATTTTCATGTCATGCAACCAAGAGTAGTAGTGGAATGCAGCTAATCATGCAACCGATCAACATCCCAACTAATTTGAGAAATTCAAACAAAGACAAACCAACAACAAACAAATATTAAAGAGAGAATAGGAAAAAACTAAAACATTTGTAGAAAGTGCATATGTTATTAGCTAAAGATAACTATACCAACAACCTAGAACAAAAAAGAGAATAAATTTTAACCCAAAACTCAAAACTAAATACATAAAAAATAATAAGAATAATACTAATAATATAAATAACCAGAGAACATCATGAAAGCTACCACACAGATAGTAATAGAGTAAATTAAGTAAAATAACAAAAGGAATCCAAAGATCATGATCAAAGAAAAAACACTCCAAATAGCATTATTATTAATGAATAATCAGAAGAAAAAAATAAAATAAAAATTTTATTTCTCTAATTTTAAAAAAAGATACATACCCAAAGACATAGACAAATGTATTGGAGTAGCAAGCATAGTACCCCCATCTCTCACAACGATTAAAACCCATGACAGAAAAGATAGAGCCACATTGCCTTCTTTGCAACTTAAAGTCCCAGACAACCCATTCTCTCTGTCTCTCTGTCTCTGTCTCTGTCTCTCTCTCACACACATACACACACACACACACTGTGACACAGTGAGTTTGTAATTCAAAACCCACTGACCACTTCTTCCCAAAGATGAAAAAACAGGGGAACATGGAAATAAAGGGTCAAAAGGACATGAGCAAGCCAACTATTCAAATCCAATTCACTGTTACAACAACAAGAACAAAACGTTGTGCTGAAAAGAATCTACATTAGTTCTCCTTCACTCTTTTATTGATATATATATATATATCAAACTTTCTAAGATATTGAAATATACTTATTTAGTCAAGAAGTATTTTTTTTACTTCATTGTTTATTTGTTTCTTTACTTTTCCCACTTGTCTAACTGACAATGATGAAATGTGGGAGCATTAGTTAGTGGGAAATGATGGGAAGGTCTTGGGCTTATTTTGAGAAACATTACAACCAAGGTGAGTTATTTATAATGAACAATCATAACTGTCAATGGGAACTTACATTTCATACAATGAAAAATTTATTCTAACATATTAAATTGGAAGTGTAAAAGCTCCATTTCTTACTATACAGAATATCCCAAATATATTGTAGTATTTATCACGAATAAAACACTGCATTACAGGAATACAATGGATATTTTATTCTAATATCTTAAATTGAAGTTTAAAACATAACATAACTTCTAATACAGAATATCACAACTTTTACACAATTTAATCATATAATTTTCACAATTTCTCATTTAATTTTTCACAGTTTAATAACAGTTCAAGAATTACCAAACACACGACACTGAAGGTTCCTCTTCCCCACATTCAATCAAACCTTTCCAAACAAATTGTAATTTTTAAAAGAACAAAATTAAGGAAAGTTGGGACTTTTTTGGGAAGACAATTTATTTCATTCTATATTTAGGGAGAGAAGAAGAAAGCAGATTAAGAACATACCTTCGTCACTGTAGCTTCCTCTTCTCCGACACTGAAGGTTCCTCTTCCCCACGTCCAATCAAACATTTCCAAACAAATTATAATTTTGGAAAAAACAAAATTAAGGAAAGCTGAGACTTTTTTGGGAAGACAAATTGTATTTCATTCTATATTTAGGGAAAGAAGAAGAAAGCAGATTAAGAACATACCTTCGTCACTGTAGCTTCCTCTTCTCCGACACTGAAGGTTCCTCTTCCCCACATCCAATCAAACATTTCCAAACAAATTGTAATTTTGGAAAAAACAAAATTAAGGAAAGCTGAGACTTTTTTGGGAAGATAAATTGTATTTCATTCTATATTTAGGGAGAGAAGAAGAAAGCAGATTAAGAACATACCTTCATCACTGTACCTTCCTCTTCTCCGACATTTAATGAAATGTTTGGAAAGAAATTGTAAATTTGGAAAGAAGGAAGAAAAATCGGAAGAGAAGAAAAGAAACAAGATTAGAAATTTAGAAGGTCCGATTCGCAATTGTGCCTTCCTCTTCTCCGCCGATGTTCTCTAAATCTGTTTTGGATTTTTTAATTTGCCGCTTCAATTTCAATAGGAAAAATTTCATGTATGTATGTATGTATAATTTTTTATATGTGTATTGTTCGTATATGTGTCGCTGTGTACCTTTTTTAACCAAAGTACTGTTTGGCCCTTTTTACGACTGCTGCAATGAAAACCGGAGGAAACAGATTCTCCTGTTGCACAGGAGAGGATTCTGGTCCTTTTGGACCCACTTGATTAATCAGCTGAAATAATTTTTGTTGAAATCTGTGGCTAAATCTATGCACACAAAGAAAGAAACCCATTTCTCTCTTACTCTAATCTTGATGCTTCATCTTCGTATCTCTTGTAATTGATGTATGACCAAACATACAAAACATACAAACCAAACACTCTCTAATGTCAAAACAAAAGAGAAAAGGAAAAACCACAACCGCAACCTACACCTACCATAAATCACCCTCACCTTTGCAAAACCCAGATTGAAACAAACCCACAAAACCCAATTATCCAATACCCAAATTCATCACCTCACCACAACAACCTTCGCCGGAAAATCAAACCTTGAACCCTCCTGCCATCACTGCATGATAGTCATCGTTTTTGTTGAGGTCTGAGTGGAGGCTGTGGAGAGATCGGATTAACGAAGCTGCCGTCGTTGATTCGGGCGACGGTGGGAGAATTTGGATCGAACCTCGGCGTTGGAGGTGAGGAGAGCGTCGGCGGCTTGGACGGCGGATCCTCGTCGTAGGGCCCCGGTGAGTAGGGAGAGAAAGAGTGCGGAGAGTGAGGGAGGGAAAGGGTTAGGGCCGAGATTGAAGTCGGAGCTGTTGTCGACGATCGGTTAGAGAGAGAAAGGGTTAGAGCCGTTATTTAAATAGGAAAGGAGACAGGCTCCAAAAATACAAAAGTCAACATATATATCTACATATTTAATTTTGCACTCTTACCTTCTTCTTGCTCTTGTTCTGGTTGCTCAGCTCGTCTGCTCTGTTCTTGATTTCTTCTTTATTTATAATACGTTATCAGCACGAATCTTGCTAACTGAAAAGATGTTTTTTTTTTTTTCAATTATCCAGAGAAAAGATTTCGTGCTATAACGTATTATAGATATATAAGAAACCATATAAGATGATTGAAAACTTCTCTGTGAAAGAGATATTTAACTAAAGCAATAAACAGAAGGAGAAACAGAGTCAGAGAAACAAAGCTCTTATTCACTTCTCTGTTTTTCACTTCTTTTTTGCAAACCCACACCATACACACACACATATATATTGGCCAGCGGCGGAAGCAGGGCTAGGGTTGCCCCTCCAAATTTTTTTAATACCCTCTAAAAAAACTGTTATTTTGTAAATAAACTGTTATTTTGTAAATAAACCCCTCTTGGCCCCCAAAAAAACAAATATATGTGTTTATATACCTATAGAGAGAGAGAATACTATCAATGAGAAAATGGAGAAGCTTTCAGAGAGAGAGAGAGAGAGAGAGAGAGAGAGAGAAGTGTCTCTATAAGTACATAGGCATAGCTTTTTATAGGCTTAAATTTTAGCTTCCTCTGTACGCCACTAAGGATGTCTTCAAAATGTGATCATATTTAAGGACCCCACACATTTATAGATATATACATAACACTCTCCTTTGGGGTTCACAAAACTACACTAAGAATATGTTTCGTTAAAACCTTACTAAGAAAAACCCAGTGGGACAAAACCCTAGTAAAGGAAAAAGAGTACAGTATTCTTGTGTATGGTATTGTATAGATTAAAACTGCCTCATTAAAATCTTGCCAGGAAAACTCAGTGGGACAAAACCTGGACGAAGAAAAAATAATACAGCATGCCAATACCTCTTTGATCAATTGCTCCCCCTCGTTAGTTCAACCCTGAATATCCTTTAGTTGACGCATTCCAATGTTGTCCACTAACTTCTTGAATGTTATAATTGGAGCGCTTTAGTGAATAAATCTGCTAGATTATCACTCGAGCGTATCTGCTGAACATCAATATCACGGCTCTTCTGGAGCTCGTGTGTGGAAAAGAATTTTGGTGAAATGTGCTTGGTTCTGTCACTTTTTATGTATCATCCTCTTACCTGTGCAATACATGTTATATTATCTTCATAAATTATTGTTGGGCTATCTTTGATTGAGGAGAGTCCACATGATTCTCGAATATGTTGTATAACAGATCTCAACCAAACACACTCTCTACCTGCTTTATGAATTGCGAATATCTCAGAGTGATTTGAGGAAGTTGCAGTCATGGTCTGTTTCATAGATCGCCATGATATAGCAATATCACCACAAGTAAACAAGTACCCTATTTATGATCGGGCTGTATGTGAGTCAGAATGATAACCTACATTTACATATCCGATCAATTGGGGCTTTGATTTTCTTGAATAAAACAACCCCATATCAGTCGTTCCCCGAAGGTAACGCATAATGTGTTTGACCCCATTCTAATGACTTCGAGTTGGTGGAGAACTATACCATGCTAGTAAGTTGACTACAAATGCTATATCAGCTCTGATACAATTTACAAGGTACATTAGAGCACCGATTGCACTAAGATATGGTACTTCAAGACCAAGAACTTCTTCGCCTTCTTCCAGAGGACGAAAATGATCTTTCTTAATATCAAGTGATCGGACAATCATTGGAGAACTCAAGGGGTGAGCTTTATCAATATAAAAGTGCTAGGACTTTTTCAGTGTATGTTAACTGATAAATAAGAATTCCACTTGGTAAATATTCGATCTGCAGGCCGAGGCAAAATTTTGTTCTACCAAGATCTTTCATTTCGAATTCTTTCTTTAAATAATTAGCTGTCGTGGTGAGATCTTCAGGAGTTCCCACAAGATTTAGATCGTCAACATATACAGCTATAATGGCACATCCTTTTTCTTGGGTCTATGAGAGTTAGATAATGGTTCATAAGTTCCTTTTGGAACCCAAATTCTTTTAGTCCTTATCCTCTTTCTAAATGGACAATTTTGAATTATGTGTTCTAACTTTTTACAATAATTGCATTTAGAATATTGAAAATAACTATTGCCAAATGAATCATTTAAGAACTTTCTCTTTGTCAATAAACATACATCATTATTGTAAGAATCATATCCTATCCCATTTTTGAAAAAGACATTTCTTTGTTTACTAAGCATAGTACTCAAATTCTCCTTTTCTTTGGTAAACTTTGCTAAAATGTCATTTTGATCATCAATAATTTTCTTTAAAGACTCATTTTCGGAAATAAGATCAATTGATGAAGACTCTTTAGAGAATACACATTTCATTTCATTTTTCAATGACTCATTTTCAATTTGAATCTTTTCTAATTTTTGCATAAGATAATGATTTTCTTTTTTCAAAGAGTCATTTTCCATTTGAACTTTTTCATGTCTTCGAAGGAGATCATGGTTTTCCTTTTTAAAGGAAGCACATTTCACAAGCATGTTTTCTAGCACACCTTGTAACTCTTTAAACACATCAAGTAATTCATTGTGCTCATCAACTAATTCATTATAGGAAGTTTCTAAATCAAAAGATTTATGATTAGAATTTATCTCATCTTCATTGGCCATGAGACATAGATTAACCACCTCTTTGATGTTACTTGCTTCTTTGCTAGAAACTTGGAGAGCTATACACTTCTTTTGCATTTCGTCAGTTTCTTCACTATAGGTGGATGAGTTAGTTCTATCAATAACATTCAAATGATTAGTAATGTTAGTAAAACAAAAATGCATTTCATTTATGCTAGAGGGTTCATTTATATTTGAATCCTTATCATGACTTGATCTAACATAGGCTAATTCAAGCAATTCCCAAATTTCTTTAGCCGTTTTACAAAAGATAATTTTATTGAACTCATTTTTGCTTAATGCACAATAAAGTTAACATATGGCTAAAGCATTACATTTAACTAATCTATGATCATTTTCATCCCATTCACTTTTTTATTTAGGATTTTCATTCCCTTCAATAATTTTGGTTGGGATATGATCACCATTTTCAACAACTTTTCACAAATCAATATCAACACTTTTTAGAAAGGCTTTCATTCTAATTTTCTAATAGATATAATCATTTCCATCAAAACAAGGAGGTTGATCATTGCAATATCCTTCTAAGTGTGTGATACTACCATTGTTGGCCATGATCGTACTCTAAGACAATTAAGTTCTTTAAATAGAGTTAGGCTCTGATACCAATTGTTGCCCAAGGATTGACTCTAGAGGGGGGTGAATAGAGTCAATGGCCAATTTTCGTAATTTATAGATTTACAATTTCTAATCAACTACTTAAGCAATTATGCAATATTCAAGATATGAAAGTAAACAATTAATAGCACAATTGTAAAAGAGATAAGGAAGAGAAATTGCAAACAATGACTCGGCGATTTTAGCGAGGTTCGAAAACTCCTACTCCTCGGCTCAAGACCCCTCTTGAGATTTCCCAATCTACTATGGCTTCTCCTTACGGGTGGAGAGCAAACCTTTACATGAAGCAACTCCTTGCTTCTCTTTCTTACTAGGAGAACACCCTTCTCCTAAGCTTCTTTTGGGTCACACCAACCCTTACAAGTTTGTAGAAAAGTTTGTGGTTGAAATACAAGATTGAATCTCTCTCAAGATAGATATACAAATTTAGCTCTCAACTAGAGTATATATGAATATCAATGAAGCTCAAACTCTATGAATGATATAATGAGAGAAAATGATATAAGTGAAGAATAAATGCTCTTATGAACTCAATAGAATCTCTCAAGTATAGAATAGAGCAAAAGCTCTTTTGATCCTTAGTTGAATCTCTCAAGTATGTATATAAATGAATGAGAGCGATGAGGAGAAAAATCTGAGAACAAAAGCTCTCCTTTATGCCTTATGAGATCTCTCAAGTTTTGGCTCTCTTGCATACCCACAATGTCCTTACATTGTGTATTTATAGGCCCTTGAAAGAATATAGCCGTTTGGGGGCATTATGGTAAGTTCCCAGGAAGTCAAATGGTTGAAATAGCCGTTGGGAAGCTTCTGCCCATTCATCTAACCGGTTACAAGGCTTAAACTACTCAAGTAGATGAGATTCATATCATATCTAACTGGTTACAAGTTGTCTAACCAGTTACTTGAATGCAAATGATTGAAGACATTATTCTGGCTTAGTTCAACTAAAAGGTTACAAGCTTCTTCCTAACCGGTTACAACAATTGCAATGTGAAAAATGATCTTTTCTGCTTTAGTGTAAGTAAACGGTTACAAAGACTTTCCTAACCGGTTACAAGATGGTTTTTATAAGATGTGTATTTTGTCCAAGTGAAGGTAAACGATTACATAAGGTCTCATAACCGGTTACATCAGCTAGAAGACCTTTTTAGTTTTAGATCAACTACACGTGTACAAAGGGCTTCCTAACCGGTTACATAATTGGCCAAGAGAAGTGACATTCTGTTTAGGTGAAGATAACCGGTTACATAGTTTCTCCTAACCGGTTACATCATTGGCCAAGAAAAAAATTGTTGACAGTTTTTCAGTCCATTTACTTTAAGTTTACAATGTAAATAAGGAAGTACCCCCCATTTGGATTCAATAAAAAATATAAGAAAATTGAAATCCAACTAAATCAAAATGTAGAAATTCAGTTTTAGTACAAATTTGGATTTCCGATAGTTTTGATAAAAATGAATCCTTATGTAGACCAATGTAAAATGGATGAAAAAATCCCATAAAATCAGTTTAGGCTATTTGAAGTATAAAGAGTTATTACCGGGAAAAATTATTTTGAAATAATCATTATTTCAAAAATTCATTTTTCACACTTAGCCATTTTTCATACTTAGTCAAAAAGACAGTTTTTCATCAGGCAGATATTAGGTCCTAAAGTCCATTACCAAGTCATTTTAATGAAGGCTTTATAGATGAGCAAATATGTTCTAAGCCTTAGCATTTACTTTCTAGAGACCAAAGTGAATTATGTAATTGATGTGCATGGTCTTAACATTTCTAACACAAGTGATGAGTTCTTTCAAAGCTTAAGCAAGCTTGAACTAACTCATTCTTTAGTAATGACTTCGTGTGCAAATATATATGTATCAAGTGCATAGTCTATTGCTAATGAATATAGTAATATATGAATGATAATTGATATGCATGATCCTATAGAGATAAGTTTCAAATGGATTCATAAATACCTTGACATTGAATCCTAAACACTCACCAACCTATCTACCCCTTTCTTCATGCTTTGTCCATGATCATTTAAGCTTTGAGGTACTTTTGCTTTCTTCCTTTCTTTGAGTTGCTTGCTTGCTCATTATAGTCCAAGCTATCTTTGGATAGACTTTGCATTTGGTTCTTGCAACTTCAAGTCTTCTTTGTATCCATTGTTTTCCTTGATGTGATCTTAAATAATGGAATACTTTGAATGATCTTTATAGCTTCATTGAGGTCATTCTTTGAATGTGAATAATCTATATAACACTCAATATAAACATTAGTCCTTAAACACCATTAATGGTTTGTTATCATCAAAACATCTAGATTGTCATTGGATGAAATCCTTAAGGTCAACAGAACCTAAATGAGTTTTAAAGTTGTATTAAAGCTCCAGAGGGTGTGGGAATGGTTAATAAACCACTTAGGGTTATAGGTTGAACAGTAAACAATTCTGAACAAAGTTGTAAACTGTTAGGGAATGCAAGTGGTTTAAGTTGCTTAACTTGTTATAGAAATTTTCTGTAAATGATTATCAAATTCTAATCATGTATTAATGGTATAAAATAAGCATTGTTAAAATCTATGTATTTTTACTATGCTTGTTAAGGAATAATTGATGTTTATATTTCAGCATTTATCGCATCAATTGTTGGATTGGTGATATGAGCATGATAATTTGCCAATGTTTATTATGCTTGCTATAGAATTAATTGAGGTAGACATTTATTCATGTTTTCTCAATTATATGGATTCTGGGATAAATTGATAATTACATATACTATTGTATTGCCAATTGCTAGATTATGGTTGCGTAGTTTAAAATCAGCATATTAAATTTCATAACTTTTGTATGCTCTTTACGGAACAATTGAATGTTTAAATTTAATATTTTTATTTTCAATTGTTGGATTTATGGATTAGTTGATATTTACATGCATGATCTGTATTATCAACTACTGGATGGATGGAATGTATGCACCGGTATGGGACGGTGGCATACAAGGGGGATTAACTAAAAAACCGCTAAGTCCTACCTACTCTGGGATTAAGGAAATGGATTGACTAAAAGTTAAATCCTATGGATTTGTAGTGTCAAGGCAACATATAGTTGAGCGGCACTACTATGGATTCTGGATGGATTTTAAATATATTTTTATGGTACCTCGATATGAGCTTGAGTCTCAGGATCGACGGTTAGGGAGCGTATATGCATTGGGTTGCATAGCTGGCTATGATGGTTGGAGGTGTACCCTGTTAGGCTTAAGTACACATGCCCACTTTGTGTGCGTTTTGCATGCTGTCTCTATTCAGGTTGAGACCAGCTTGTAGTCCAGTGAGAGTCCTTTAGTGTGAATATATATATATTTACGGACTATTTAGCTATTGTTGAGTTGGTTAGTATGTATATGTGTATCGAGTCTCTGCTTGGATTGTAGTAGGATAGAACTTGTTCGTGGGCCTGACCCACTTCTATTTTTCAGGTGTTCAACAGTTCCAGTCGTAGACTTGTTCGTGCTGAGCAGAGACTATCACTCACTCTTCCGACTACATAGGATTTCTTTTCTTATTTTAGTTTTGGATACTTATTTTGTAAATTAATTTATCAGTTTGAATTATTAGGGGTCCACTGGATGGATTCCCGAGTTGTACAGATTTGAAGGATTTAAATAATATTAATTTATTATTTAAAGTTTGAGAATTTTTACTTTAGATTTCTTTCAGCGCATTATTATTTTATTCTTAATTCAGTTTTATTCCTGCTTGTTTATGTATTAATTGTTTGGTATCCCTCGAATCTGTGCTCGGACTTGATCACCCGTGGCTCTAGAATCGAGGGGTATCACATTTATTGTATGTCAGTTCAATAAATATATGAACTACATATCCTGGTTTTGGACGGACTTTATATATATGTTTATGGTACCACGAGATGAACTTGAGTCTCAGACTCGTTGGTTAGGGTGCGTATATGCAGTGGATGCGTAGCTGGTTACAATAGGTTATGGTGTACCCTGTTGGGTCTAGGTACTCATACCCACCTTTGGGTGCGTTTTTGCATGTTGCCTTCTATTCAGGTTGAGACCCCTATTATAGTCCAGTGAATGTCCTTAGTGTGGATATATATTCTTATGGACTAAATAGATATTGTGAGGTATCTAGGGTGTATCTGCGTATCGGGTCTCTGTATGGATTGTAGTTAGATTAGAACTTGTTCGTGGGCCTGACCCACTATTATTTTTCAGGTAACGGACGATTCTAGGTTGTAGAGCTTGTTCGTGCTGAGCAGAGACGGTTACTCATTCTTCCGACGATGTAGGAGTTTTCTTCATGGTTTAGCATTAGAGTTCATCAATTGTTATTTTTCCAGTGTTGGAGTTTATTAGGGGTCCATCAGATGGATTCCCGAGTTGTATTAACAATGGAGAAGTTGGATGTATCAGAATAATTCTTTATTTATAAAATTTATTCTGATGTTTCAGTTTTGGATTATCGTTCTAGTTTATTTTCAGCAAGTATTGTTTATTCCTATTTCCTTAATTGTATTCAGTGTTCGTTTATTACTAATTGGTTTGATATCCTCAGATAATCGGGCGTGGGTCTGGCCAACCCGCATCCGGAAATCCGGGGGTATCACACTTGATCACCTGTGGCTCTAGAATCGAGGGGTATCACACAAAGTTATACAGTATATCAATATTTTAACATCATTTTCCCCCAAAATAGAAACAAATCAAAACATATTTACTTAAACATGGCTACATCAACTCCCAAGGAAGAAGTTTAGTTACTCATGGTTAATTGCTCATGGTTAAGGTGGATGTCTCCTTGGGGGAAGAAGACATCATCTCTAAGCTAGACTCCACGGATGAGCTTCAAAATTCAAGAACCAAGCTTTCTCTCTTTATAATTCAAGGTATCCCCAAATGAAGGATAAGCCTTTGTATATATCCAAAATATGGTTTAAACAGCCAGAATTTCATGCCCATAAAGCTGCTATAAGATCCACAAAAAAAGGGTAAAGTAAGCTACTTTCCAACAACTAAAGTAAACTGGACAACCAGTCGTAGAGAGCTACGACCGGTCGTGGCTTGTCAGGGAGAAGGCCTTCGCTTTTCTACAAGCATGTGAGGAGCCGTCAAGGTGTTAGAGCCGGCATGCTACGCCCGATCGTAGGAAGTTACGTCCGGTCGTAGTTTTGCAAACTCTCTAGAATGGAATTACGATTAGGATTGCAATTGGATTTTACACTTACTATCGGTCGTAGAGATCATGCCTTGGGGCTACAACCAGTCGTAGGCCTTGAGTTGCCAACGCTCCTTTCTGAGCGTGTGTTTCTGCATAGGCCCACACCTTCCATCTTCAATCCAACCTAGAATTGTGCATGGTCATGGGCAATACTCTTGAGATCTTTATTCAATCTTAGCCCGAGTAGAATTATCATTTCAAAGCCTAAAGATCCTGGTTTTAATTGCTTTTGAGGATGAAAACCTAAAAATAGGAAAAACACACAAGCGACATAAAAGTACAAAATACAGAAAACTAAATAGCTAAGGTATGTAAATAAGAGGGTTTGAACATGCAACATTCGGCGCTAATCATACCCCCAAAATTACATATTACTAATCAGTTAGCCAGTACACACAGAATAAAATGAAACGGCGTAAAAACAATCTCTTTCGTGGGACGACGATTGCATTTAGCATATGTAACAAACTTTTTTAACCTTTTAGGTATCCCTAGTGGACGAGTGAAGTCTCGTGAGGGTGTAACAGAAATGTTACCCACAAACATTAGCAAAATTTGATGCATAAAGATGCATAAGGCTCATTCATCTTGTTGGAACGTAAGAAACATTGACCCTATATTTATATTTATATTTATTAGAGTGGTAAATGATTATTTCTATTAGTTCCTTAGGTCTTAAACACTATATTTATATTTTTTTCTTTCTCCTACCAGTATTTATATTTATATGGCACTAAGTTAATAAGCAATACATACTAATGATATTGAGAGTTCGGAATCTACATGCTACTGACCTAATTACTTATCAAAAGCGAATATGCAACAGCTCTAACATTAGGTTATTCTAAATAATTGATTAAGTATATGTTTCATCAAGTAGTTTTTTTCAGCTAATAACATATTGTGGTGTAGAGTGATAACGTGCATTTCTATATAACTTGGTATGCGTTTGTTTATAGAAATAAGTATGATTTTGGCAATAATTTTTTCTTATCCTAGACAGACAACATTAAAAAAAAAAGGATTTGACAAAGTTTAGTTGAATTTGGAAATTATTAAACAATAGATCTTTAAGAAATTGGAAGAAGTTTCCCTTTTCTTCTGAGCGCAATAAAAGTTCTTAAGATTTGTACAAAATAATGTCCAAACATGCAAATAAAAAAAAAAATTAACTTTCAGATGAAGAGAAACCCACATGTAACATAAAAATTAGTACTAAACTATTTTAAACTTGTTGTGCATATTATATTGGTAAATTATTCTAGAATTCTTATTTTTTAATTAACGTGCTTTGCACGTTAACTTCTCCACCACCACTAACTAAATTAATCCTTTACCACTCTAATAAATTCCACATTTAAATAATTCTAAAAAGTGTTAACTAAAAAGAAGGATTTGTTCAAGTCAAATAAAATTTAACCAACTAAACATAGTTAATTAGCATAATAAAAATTTTGAGGTGTCATAATATTAGAAATGCTTAACTTTGTGACAAATAATATATATATATATATATATATATATATATATATATATATATATATAATTAATCCCTAAACATCAACATCACCATCACCATCATTTGATGAATGGGGACTTCACACTGAATCCTTTGTCTGGTCACGGAGTCCCTCAAACAAATATGTGGACATGTTGAATAAATTACCAAATATTTAGTCACATGCCCCAAGTAAAGCGAGCTTATGATTAAAATTAACCTATGAATTATCGTCTTCTTACATTGTTGTGATCTGGAGAAGGCAAAATTATTTCATTAAGTTTCTCCCCCTCCTCCTCCTCTTGTGGTATCTCAATAATTGACAATATAAAATAATGTAATTAAACACACAATTTAACTTAGTTTCAAACATTTGTGCATAGAATAGAAAGCTAAGGTTACCTTTTTGCGTCCAAACTGTCCTAATGTAAACATTTCATATTTTAGATGATTAAAGGATCAAGGTACTTGTTCGGTTTTGGACAATTTGCATCAACACGGACCAAATAAAACAATTGTATGTATATTGAAGAGCCACTTATAAATTAATGCAACTGATAATTTAAATTAATTTTAATTAAACTTGGGTCATGATACCTTTAAAAAAAAGGAGACTACCATTGCAACTCTTTGTTTATAAGTCTTCAATTTATTCACCCCTTTTACTAAATCATTGAGCACACACTTTGTCCAATTATGTTGATTGATCTTCTTCGCATCATCCATCATTCCAAAAAAGTCATTTGACACCTCATGAGGTGTCTAGAAACAATGTGCATCCACATATAGTACAAAAAACCATTTGAAATCATCATCACTGAGCCGATCACCCCACTTTCGAAGCATGTCACTAATTTTGGCAACCTTCAAACTCTTTTTTTTTTCTTCATGAAATCACCTTCTTTCACCCAACTCCAGTTGGTCATACCCTTATCTCCTTCTGAGGTCACCATCACTAAGTGACCATTAGGTATCCCAAGAATCAGCTCGACATTTCTCGTTGTGGTGAGTTTGTGACAATGCCTAAAACCGCATTTGCACTTGTCAAAATTTTCTATCGGGTATTAAAAAGATTTTGGTTCAAGTGAGTGCACTTCAACCTAAGAAGATTGTCAAACCCTATATCCCAAACTGGGGTCTTTTTGAAACTAGAGATAATTTTAAAAAAAATCTTCACCGGCATTGTGCTAACTCTTTTGTCATGCAACAAATTACAAAATAATAAGAAAAAAAAATTATAAAGTCTTCAGAAATGTGCCACCTAATAAATTTATAATATTCATGATCACTGATGAGAGTAAACCAAATGCAATACTACAAAATAGTCTTCAAAGAATTGTAAAAGGGACGTTTTATTTTTCATGATATTAAAAGGCACCACAATGTAAAAATACATAACAGTCTTCAAAGAATTGTAACCAACTAGAACCCCTTGATTATTATTATCAATTGTCCATAGAATATAGAATTTCTTACCTCCTTAGGCTTTTTCTGCTTTTTCTTTTCTTGGTGTAAGACACCATATTCTCTTTGTATTGATCTTTAAACGGATTTTTATCGATCTCCGACATCAAATTCCATTTATTTGAAAACTCCTTATTTTGTCCCAGTGAGATTCCCAAAATTTTGAGAGGCCCTAGATAAACTTTAAATGTAAGGTCCTTCATACATAATGTTTCACATGCTTAAAAATTTATAAAAGTGCACAATTTTAATTAAAATGAGACTATAAGCATATAAAATATATTAATGTTGAAAACACGCGAAACAAAACCAGGTATTGGTGTTTTATAAAAAGAACGATCCAGTTTACATCAAAAAATTAAAAGGAATTATTCAACTTCGTATTAGAGTAAATGTGATCGTCTTGCATTTTGAGTTGTAAAATTATTAATTAAAGTGCTCCAATCAAGTTTCTTCAACATATCTTTTTCAATAGATATCATAGGCAATCCATTCAATTTCTTTTGTGACATCGTCGACCGTAGGTAAGATTTGATTAAGTTCAAGTTTGAAAAGCTTCTCTCGGCAGATGCAACTGTAACTGGGATAGTCAATAATACTCTATATGCAATCCAAGCATTTGGAAAACAATAACCTAGCCTTTTATAAAATTCAATACTTCAGTTGCCTTTTCTGTTCCTACTGGTAAAGTTTCTCTTAAGACTTGTAGCTCTGAAAATAATTTTGTCCCATCAATATCATAAGCCATGCCATGTTTTAGGAGATCTTCATGGTTGTGACATAAACACTTCAAACTATCATTATCTGCAACCTCTTCAAATTATACAAAAATCCAAAAGAGTTGTCATATTGTTGAAATTGTTCAAATCTACTTTTAAGTGAAGAAAGAGCTTGATTAACTATGTATATGAAGTAATTAATTCTAAACGATTCTTCAGCCGATTGTGTCATCTCTTCATTAGCACTTTCACCAAATTATTTCTTTCTCCGAATGATATGTCTTTCACAGAATATAGGTTCAACTTCCATTTTAGTTGCAATATCTTTAGCCTCGGTCATAGCGTGCAAATTCAAATCCATCTTCTCTATAAGTTTCAAAAAAACAAATGAGTCCTCTTAAGAGATCTATAGCAACACCAATCTGTATGTCCTCTGTTTGCATGATTTTACTTACTTTGTTAACATCATTTAATATATTGAACCAAATAACCATGCCAACCAAGAACTCAAAATTCTCAATTTCATATGTTGCTAAGCACTGATAAGCGCCGAATATTGCATATTCAAGCGCCATTAATTGCATTAGTTAAGTCCATTGTTCGTTTAATTATATAGATTACTTTCATTTGTATGTTTTTGTGCATTTTCAGGTTCAATTGCAATAAAGGAGCAAGAAGGGTGTTTTGTAGAGTTTTTGAATATCAAGGTGCCAATTCTGAAATTCTGGCAGCAGTGAAGCCCGAACTTTGTTCGCCATTTTGACCTACCAAACTCGAGAACTGGACTTCCCTCATAACACGAAAGATTTAGAGCTCTGAATCAGCTTTCCAAATCTTCAAGCGGTTCATCATTCGAAGTTCGGAGCAGAGAGTTATGATCTTCTTATTAGAGGTGCTCAGAACTGCCTGGCAGCAATGAAAGTCTGCTTTGTTCTTCAATTTAGACCAACCACACTTGATAATTGGATCTCCACCAAAACATAAAGTTTTTATAGCTCTGAATTAGCTTTCCAAATCTTTAAACGGTTTGTCATTCGGAGTTTGGAGCACAAAGTTATAGCCATTTTACCAAAGTAGGTCCGGGCGAAACAAAGCAAGCATGGAGCAATCTGCTCCAATTTCGAGTGCTCGAGGCCTTGCTTCGAGTGCTCGAAATTCAGGCAGAATTGCCTTCGGGAATTCTCAGTTTGGCAGTCACTTGTGCATTGGTTTCCTTATTTCTACTTACTTCTTTATGAGGTGGTTGGGGATATTTTTTTTGGAAGGGAGAGAGAGGCCTTACCTATACAAAAGAAGAGAAGGGAGGCCACACATTATTAATCTCACTTTTGGATCAGATTTTTGGAGGGAGAAAGGGGAGTAAGAAGAAAGTTCTTGGAGCAAATAAAGGGGAGCTCGAAAATGGAAGGAGGATCCATGGTTCTTCTTGTGATACCCCCTAATTTTGGAACACGGGTTGATCAAGTCCGCGCACAAAATCAAGGAATATCAAAACAATTTTAATATTTAACAAGCACATAATACAAAGATGAATAATAAAGAATAAATAAACCGCTGAAGCAAACTAATAAATAAATATTACTTAATGATTCTCCAACAATTATAACTCGGAAATCTCATAACTCAAGGACCCCTTAAAACATTATCCAATAATCCAATACTATTTAAAAGTACACAAGATGAATAGATGAATGACAGTCTCCCAGCTGCGGATCCTCAACCTCGAGACTGGAACCTCTAATAACCTGAAAAATAAATCGTGGGTTAAACCCTACGAGCAAGTTCACTCTACCAGGCCTCTGAAAACTAATAAGCAGATCATCTCTAATCAAACCCAACCTAATAAAGTTTTAATTTTAATAAAGCGCGATATACATGTCTATATATAATTATATATACTATACTAATCACATCCGTTAATAGGTTTATTAAATTTCCATACCTATTAAATAATTATTAAAATAATATTCATACCTAGACCAATCTACCATTTCATTTTAAAAAAAAACTCATTTGACCTTAATCCCATCCTAGTCAGTTGTTTAATCATTTATATAATAAATTATAATAAAAAGACATATTATAATTAATCCCAAAACCCGATGATGATTTTAACTAAATCACATATCCAAAATCTCAGCATTGACAAATCATCCATGTCTCCACAAATATTATCTTATTTATATAAAATAATACACTAACCAGTAAGTACTAGATTATTCTAATTTAAGAATATATAATCCTAATCCAGTCTATACATACAATAACCATAGATGATATTTTAATTATCTAACACATAACAATTTAATTACGCTTTGGCAAATTAACCATGCCATTATAAATATTTTCATTGATATATTGGCAACTCAACCATGCCTCCTTAAATATATTTATTTATACATTGGCAAATTAACCATGCCTCCACAAGTATATTTATTTACATATTTGGCAAATCAACCATGCCATTATAAATATATTTATTTATACATTGGCAACTCAACCATGCCTCATTTAAGTATATATATTTATACTTCTAAATTAACAATTCAACCATGCTTTCTGTGTATGTATTTTATTCATACAAATACTTAGGCAAAATACTTACGCCTATGGTAACTCATCCATGCCTACAATTCAACTATGTATCAACTTTAAATTTAAAAATAAATTAATTCACACATAACCATTTAATGCACATTATGTGCATAAGATTAATTTAATAACCAGCCTAATATAATATATCAAATAAGAATAATAATTTAATTATCTTAAATGATATATACATATACCAATATATTATATAATATATATATATATATATGTATAATACTGTGATACCCCCTGATTTCAGAACACGGATTGATCAAGTCCGCGCACAAAATCAAGGGATATCAAAACAATTTAAGTATTTAACAAGCACAGAATACAAAGATGAATAATAAAGAATAAATAAACCGCTGAAGAAAACTAATAAATAAATATTACTTAATGATTCTCCAACAATTACAATTCGGAAATCCCATAACTCAAGGACCCCTTAAAACATTATCCAATAATCCAATACTATTTAAAAGTACACAAGATGAATAGACGAATGACAGTCTCCCAGCTGCGGATCCTCAACCTCGAGACTGGAACCTCTAATAACCTGAAAAATAAATCGTGGGTTAAACCCTACGAGCAAGTTCTCTCTACCAGGCCTCTGAAAACCAATAAAAAGATCATCTTTGACCAAAGCCAAACCTAATAAAGTTTTAACTTTAATAAAGCACGATATACATGTCTATATATAATTATATATACTATACTAATCACATCCATTAATAGGTTTATTAAATTTCCATACCTATTAAATAATTATTAAAATAATATTCATACCTAGACCAATCTACCATTTCATTTTATAAAAACTCCTTTGACCTTAATCCCATCCTAATCACTTGTCTAATCATTTAAACAACAAATTATAATAAAAGAAATACTCTATTTAATCCCAACCCGATAATAATTTTAATTGTTTAAATCACATATCCAAAATTCAAGTTTTGACAAATCATCCACGTCTTCCCCAATATTATTTTATTAATGTAAAATAATACACTAACCAGTAAGTACTAGACTATTCTCATTTAAGAATATCTAACCTTAATCCAATCCATACATACAACAACCATAGATGATATTTTAATCATCTAACACATAACAACGTAATTATGCTTTGGCAACTCAACCATGCCATTGTAAATATTTTTATTTATATATTGGCAATTCAACCATGCCTCCATAAGTATATTTATTTATACATTGGCAATTCAACCATGCCTCCGTGTATGTATATTTATACATTGGCAATTCAACCATGCCTCCACAGGTATATTTATTCATACATTTAATTAGCAATTCATCCATACTTTCCATATATGTATTCTATTCATACAAATATTTAGGTAATATATTTAATCATTTGACAATTCATCCATGCCCACACTTTAACCATGAATTAACTTTAAAATTAACAATACGCTAAATCATCCATAGCCATCACATGCATATTATACGCATATCATTAATTTAACAACCAGCCTATTAAGATATGCCAAATAAGAATGATAATATTAATCATCTTAAATGATTTATATATATATATACCTACACATATGTTATTTAATGTATATATGTGTTTAACACCTTCTTTAATATTCCTTGATTATTTAAAATCAATATACATACATACATACATATATATATATATATATTCATCCTTCCATACAACTCATAGACAAATTATATATACCCATATATAAATAATTATATATATATATATATATATATATATATATATATATATACACTTCCTTCCATAACAAATTATTAATTTATTATATTTACACAAATTAGTACAACTAAATATGTCAGAAATAGTTTCCTTTAAATACTCCATACCGGTTTAAATAGTTTTCCGACACCGTCTCACTAAAACGTAAATATCTCTTATTAGGATAAGAATCTGATAATGAAATTGGTACCATTGGAAAGAGGACGAAAAATCCTTGAATTTGAGCTCAAGAATGACCCAGTTTCGATTTAAAATGACTAAGTTATGACCGTTTTAATTTTATGTCACAAACAGGCAAAATAATTGGCTGAGCTCAAACACTACTGTGAGCGCGCCCACACTTAATTAGCTCACTTGAGCTCACACAAACGCACCCACACCAGATTAGCTCACTTGAGCTCACACAAACGCACCCACACCAGATTAGCTCACTTGAGCTCACATGTATGCACCCACACCAAATCAATCTTCTGTTGACCAAACTTAATCCATGGTCCAGATTCACATGTGCACTCTTTTGTGTACACCGCAATGCACCGAATCATTCCACTTATATCTAAACTATTCCAATGGCCCAGATTAGTGGTGTAACCTCTTACCATGCACCGTCCTACACCAGATTACTACCCTATTGTTGCGCCCACCTTACAAACGCCGCCTCCAGTGTTGTATATATATATATATATATATATATATATATATATATATATATTATAAATTATCTATATAATTTTGCCAAATTAAGATAGAAAATAATTCTTGAATAATTCCAAAAATATAAAACACATTCTAAAATTAATCTAAAAATTCCAGAAAATTCTCATAAATGCTAGAAACACTAATTAACCCTCTTGGGTCTAGATCCAGCCTATCGATTGATGTAAACAAAATATACAACACATATATAAAACAATAAAAATCTAAAATTCCAAAAATAAAATATAATAATTCATATTTTTAAGATTCCGTTCTAACCATCATTTAATCAATAAATTTAATCTTAAATTTTGATACTCAAGGTGAAATCCTTATGAGTTCTAAGAGGAAAGTTAGAGAAGAACTCGCCTGAAGGTTTCGAAACGAAACCGACGCTTTAAGCTTTAATTATCTCTTCCAATTCCGACGTCCTCCTTTTCAGATCCGACCTCCTCCTTGTCAGCCCTTCTTCTTCCTCTCTCTCTGTCTGTTTTATTTTTCTAACGTGTAAAACCTTTAACCCTAAAGCCTTATGCGTATTTTTATACACCTTAAATTCCAAATCCTATTCCAACTAGTATTATGAATTAAAATAATAATCTTTAAATAATTTATATCTATAAACATATATATATATAAATATATATTCCTTCCATAATTAACTCATTAGTTAATTAAATCATATATACTTATAAATATCAATAAATATATATCTATATATATATCTTTCCATAACAATTATTAATTAATTATATTTATATATAATTTTATATATATATATATATATATATATATATATATATATATATATATATAATTGATACAAAAGTGATCATTTAAATAATTAAATAACCACGGACCTTCATTAATTAACCCAATAAGGTTTCATACAAGCCCAAGACCACATCTTTTGGTCCAACTTTCCTTAAGCCCAATCCAATTAATTTAAATAAATAAGATAATTAATTAAATACAGAAATTAAAATACTAATTACATGAAGCACATAAACAAACAAGAATTTACAACTAAGTCATATAATACCAATAAAATCAACACACCAATAATTCAATCAATAATCAACCACACAAACAATCAATCATCATACATAATCACGAAATATAACTTAATTAAAATAAGATAATTAATCTAGCACTCAATAAAATAAAATAAATCATTGAAAAATAAAATAAAATAATTAATCCTAATTAATAAATCTTTTAAAATTATCGGGGTATTACATTCTTCCCCCCTAACAAACGGAATTCCGTCCTCGGAATTCACAAATCCATGAAATAAAACTTTGATTATTTAATTTCAAATTTCATTATTCCTTTTATCCGTGTGGAAATTAACCCATCCACACATATTCATTATTAGCAGACACATCACGTAATTAGCTAATTCCATATTTATATAATTGATAAATATAAGTACACACTAGAGACTCTCACTGGACTAAAGCAGTTTCAACCGGATAGTGGGTATCTCATGTAAAACGCACACAAAGGTGGTTACGAGTCCTCCTTCTACCAGAGCCCACACATCCTTAAACCCAGCTACCCATCTCAATCGGCAATATACGCCTCCATCCTAATCACTGATCCTGAGACTCAAGCTTATATCATGGCCCATATATGTGTGTGTGTATATATGTATGTATATATATATATATATATATATATATATAATCCATTATATCCACATAAAAGTAAACTATCCAACCATATTATTTCAATGACATACCATCCAACTATTCCGTTGACCTGACACGAATAAGTAGGACTTAACGCTATGGTTAATCCGTTCCCTTATAAATATATAGGTAGGACTTAACTTCTTTGGTTAATCCGTCCCTGAAATACCACCGTCCCATACCGGTGTATTAAACCATACAATTCATAAATAAATAGGTAGGACTTAACTATTCCGTTAATCCGTCCCTAAAATACCTCCATATTATTTTATTGGTGCATAAATCCATAAAACCCATACTTCAAAATTAGGGGAAGACTCAACGATTTACCAATACTTTCTAAATCGGTGTCTTACCATTTTCCTGATAAGACTCAATGATTTACCATTAGGACACACTAACGGACCGAATATAGAATACAATGAATCCTAAACTTAAGCTCTAAGTAAAAGAGTACACAACGCGGAAGTCACACAACGAAAGACACCCTAGGGACACTTGAACCTGGAGTGCTCTGATACCAACTGTGATACCCCCTGATTTCAGAACACGGATTGATCAAGTCCGCGCACAAAATCAAGGGATATCAAAACAATTTAAGTATTTAACAAGCACAGAATACAAAGATGAATAATAAAGAATAAATAAACCGCTGAAGAAAACTAATAAATAAATATTACTTAATGATTCTCCAACAATTACAATTCGGAAATCCCATAACTCAAGGACCCCTTAAAACATTATCCAATAATCCAATACTATTTAAAAGTACACAAGATGAATAGACGAATGACAGTCTCCCAGCTGCGGATCCTCAACCTCGAGACTGGAACCTCTAATAACCTGAAAAATAAATCGTGGGTTAAACCCTACGAGCAAGTTCTCTCTACCAGGCCTCTGAAAATCAATAAAAAGATCATCTCTGACCAAAGCCAAACCTAATAAAGTTTTAACTTTAATAAAACACGATATACATGTCTATATATAATTATATATACTATACTAATCACATCCATTAATAGGTTTATTAAATTTCCATACCTATTAAATAATTATTAAAATAATATTCATACCTTATACATTGGCAATTCAACCATGCCTCCATAAGTATATTTATTTATACATTGGCAATTCAACCATGCCTCCGTGTATGTATATTTATACATTGGCAATTCAACCATGCCTCCACAGGTATATTTATTCATACATTTAATTAGCAATTCATCCATACTTTCCATATATGTATTCTATTCATACAAATATTTAGGTAATATATTTAATCATTTGACAATTCATCCATGCCCACACTTTAACCATGAATTAACTTTAAAATTAACAATACGCTAAATCATCTATAGCCATCACATGCATATTATACGCATATCATTAATTTAACAACCAGCCTATTAAGATATGCCAAATAAGAATGATAATATTAATCATCTTAAATGATTTATATATATATATACCTACACATATGTTATTTAATGTATATATGTGTTTAACACCTTCTTTAATAATCCTTGATTATTTAAAATCAATATACATACATACATACATATATATATATATATTCATCCTTCCATACAACTCATAGACAAATTATATATACCCATATATAAATAATTATATATATATATATATATATATATATATATATATATATATATATATATATACACTTCCTTCCATAACAAATTATTAATTTATTATATTTACACAAATTAGTACAACTAAATATGTCAGAAATAGTTTCCTTTAAATACTCCATACCGGTTTAAATAGTTTTCCGATACCGTCTCACTAAAACGTAAATATCTCTTATTAGGATAAGAATCTGATAATGAAATTGGTACCATTGGAAAGAGGACGAAAAATCCTTGAATTTGAGCTCAAGAATGACCCAGTTTCGATTTAAAATGACTAAGTTATGACCGTTTTAATTTTATGTCACAAACAGGCAAAATAATTGGCTGAGCTCAAACACTACTGTGAGCGCGCCCACACTTAATTAGCTCACTTGAGCTCACACAAACGCACCCACACCAGATTAGCTCACTTGAGCTCACATGTATGCACCCACACCAAATCAATCTTCTGTTGACCAAACTTAATCCATGGTCCAGATTCACATGTGCACTCTTTTGTGTACACCGCAATGCACCGAATCATTCCACTTATATCTAAACTATTCCAATGGCCCAGATTAGTGGTGTAACCTCTTACCATGCACCGTCCTACACCAGATTACTACCCTATTGTTGCGCCCACCTTACAAACGCCGCCTCCAGTGTTGTATATATATATATATATATATATATATATATATATATATATATATATATATATATATATATTATAAATTATCTATATAATTTTGCCAAATTAAGATAGAAAATAATTCTTGAATAATTCCAAAAATATAAAACACATTCTAAAATTAATCTAAAAATTCCAGAAAATTCTCATAAATGCTAGAAACACTAATTAACCCTCTTGGGTCTAGATCCAGCCTATCGATTGATGTAAACAAAATATACAACACATATATAAAACAATAAAAATCTAAAATTCCAAAAATAAAATATAATAATTCATATTTTTAAGATTCCGTTCTAACCATCATTTAATCAATAAATTTAATCTTAAATTTTGATACTCAAGGTGAAATCCTTATGAGTTCTAAGAGGAAAGTTAGAGAAGAACTCGCCTGAAGGTTTCGAAACGAAACCGACGCTTTAAGCTTTAATTATCTCTTCCAATTCCGACGTCCTCCTTTTCAAATCCGACCTCCTCCTTGTCAGCCCTTCTTCTTCCTCTCTCTCTGTCTGTTTTATTTTTCTAACGTGTAAAACCTTTAACCCTAAAGCCTTATGTGTATTTTTATACACCTTAAATTTCAAATCCTATTCCAACTAGTATTATGAATTAAAATAATAATCTTTAAATAATTTATATCTATAAACATATATATATATATAAATATATATTCCTTCCATAATTAACTCATTAGTTAATTAAATCATATATACTTATAAATATCAATAAATATATATCTATATATATATCTTTCCATAACAATTATTAATTAATTATATTTATATATAATTTTATATATATATATATATATATATATATATATAATTGATACAAAAGTGATCATTTAAATAATTAAATAACCACGGACCTTCATTAATTAACCCAATAAGGTTTCATACAAGCCCAAGACCACATCTTTTGGTCCAACTTTCCTTAAGCCCAATCCAATTAATTTAAATAAATAAGATAATTAATTAAATACAGAAATTAAAATACTAATTACATGAAGCACATAAACAAACAAAAATTTACAACTAAGTCATATAATACCAATAAAATCAACACACCAATAATTCAATCAATAATCAACCACACAAACAATCAATCATCATACATAATCACGAAATATAACTTAATTAAAATAAGATAATTAATCTAACACTCAATAAAATAAAATAAATCATTGAAAAATAAAATAAAATAATTAATCCTAATTAATAAATCTTTTAAAATTATCGAGGTATTACAAATACCTTCAATAATAATCCTTGATTATTTAAAATCATATATACATATACATTAATAAATATATATATATATACATATAGTTCTTTCCATCCTACACATAAATTAATTAAATCATATATACACATATATAATTAAGTATATATATAACTCCTTCCATCACCAAACTATTAATTAATCACATTTACGTAAATTAAACGTCACTAAATATCGTCACAAATGTTTTCCCATAAATACTCCATATCAGTTTAAATAGTTTTCCGACACCGTCTCACTAAAACGTAACTATCTTATAGTGGGATGGGAAACTGATAATGAAATTAGTACCATTGGAAAGAGGACGAAAAATCCTTGAATTTGAGCTCAAGAATAACCCAATTTCGATTTAAGATAACTAAGTTATGACCGTTTTAATTTTATGTCACAAACAGGCAACATAATTGGATGAACTCAAACACTATTGTGAGCGCACCCACACCGGATTAGCTCACTTGAGCTCACACAAATGCACCCACACCAGATTAGCTCACTTGAGCTCACATGTATGCACCCGCACCAGATTATCTCCCTTTCATCAATCAAATCAAACCGCTGGATTCCGCATGTGCATTAGCATATCATGTACCGCAATGCACTGAATCAATCCATTAATATTTAAGTAATCTAATGATCTAGATCAGTGTGCGCACCATTATTCCATGTAACGCGCCACACTGAATTGCTTCCCTATTGAGGCGCCGTTCCACTAACAGTGTATATATGTATAAACAATATACACATATATATATTTCCAATAAATATATAAAAATAAATTCTAATAAATTACCAAAAATACCAGAAAAATATCAGAAAATTCCAGAAAATTTAACAAAAATTCCAGAAATTTTAGAAACACTAATTAACCCCTCTTGGGTCCAATTCCAACCTATCTGTTGATGTAAAAAAAATATACAACACATATATACAACAATAGAAATCTAAAATTCCAAAAACAAAAAAATATAATAATTCATATTTTAAATATTCCGTTCTAACCAGCATTTAATCAATAAATTTAACCTTAGATTTTGATACTCAATGTGAAATCCTTATGAGTTCTAAGAGGAAAGTTAGAGAAGAACTCGCCTGAAGGTTTTAAAACGAAATCGAAGCTTCAAGCCTTGATTGCCTCTTCCAAATCCGATGTCCTCTTTCTCTAAGCCGGCCTTCTCTTTGTCGGCCTTCACCTTTTCTCTCTCTCTCTCTTATTTTTTTAACGGGTAAACTTTTAACCCTAAAGTCTTATGCGTATATTTATACACATTAGATTCCAAATCCTATTCCTACTAGGACTTTCAAATAAAATAATAATTCTTAAATAATATATATCTATAAACACATATTATATTACAAATATATATATATGCCTTCCATAATTAATTCATGGATTAATTAAATCATATAGACCTATATATATCCATAAATATATATCTCTATATATATATATTTTCATAACAATTATTAATTAATTATATTTATATAAAATTATATATATTTATAATTAATACAAAAATGATCATTTAAATAATTAAATAACCATGAGCCTTTATTAATTAACCCAATAAGGCGTCATACAAGCCCAATACCACATCTTTTGGTCCAACTTCCCTTAATCCCAAATCCAATTAATTTAAATAAATCAAATAATTAAATAGATACTTAAATAATAAAAACTAAAAACTAATTACACTAAGCACATAAACAAAATAATAAATTACAACCAAGTTATACCATACCAATAAAATTAACACGCCAATAATTCAATCAATAATTAAACACACAGACAACAATCATCATATCAATAATTCATGAAATATAAATAAAACAAAAAATTAATCTAAGCACTCAATAAAACAAATCAATTAAAAATTAAAATAAACGCAATTAATTCAAATTAAATCAAATACATCATTTAAAAATAAAATAAAAGTAATTAATTCCAATTAATAAATCATTTCAAATATCGGGGTATTACATTCTTCCCCCCTAACAGAAGGAATTCCGTCATCGGAATTCACGAATCCATGAAATGAAAACTTTGATTATTTAATTTCAAATTTCATTATTCCTTTTATCTGTGTGGAAATTAACCCATCCACTCATATTCATAATTAGCATACACATGTCGTAATTAACTAATTCCATATTTATATAATTGATAAATATAAGTACACACTAGAGACTCTCACTGGACTAAAGCAGTCTCAACCGGATAGTGAGTATCTCATGTAAAACGCACACAAAGGTGGTCACGAGTCCTCCTTCTACCAGGGCCCACACATTATTAAATCTAGCTACCCATCTCAATCGGCAATATATGCCTCCATCCTAACCACTGATCCTGAGACTCAAGCTCATATCGTGGCACACATATATATAATCCATTATATCCAAACATAAAAGTAAACTATCCAACCATATTATTTCAATGGCATGCCATCCAACTATTCCGTTGACCTGACACGAATAAGTAGGACTTAACTCTATGGTTAATCCGTTCCCTTATAAATATATAGGTAGGGCTTAACTTCTTTGGTTAATCCATCCCTGAAATGCCACCGTCCCATACCGGTGCATTAAACCATACCATCCACAAATAAATAGGTAGGACTTAACTATTCCGTTAATCCGTCCCTAAAATACCTCCATATTATTTTAATGGTGCATAAATCCATAAAACCCATACTTCATGCAATATATATAATCATACATCAAATAATCCAGAAGTAATTATAATAAAAATCTGATAAATACATAATTATATTATATGCCAATTAAAATCACATAAATAGACATTGAAATTTCTAGAATAATATTAAGCAAATAAATCCTTCATTCACAACATGTAAGTTAATTAAAATTCCATATGGTTCAAGTCCTTAGCATAATAATGTATATTACGCATTCTGAGATTTTAACCAGTCTATTTCAACCATTTAAATCACCTAATTTGATCTAAACAACCTTGGAACACCCCAATCCTCAAAACAGAACTTAAAAAACCCTTTCTGCAACTACATTCATCCTTCCTGAACAATACTGAGTGTAGAAGTAATAACTTCCCACAATTCAGTTATCTACTCTATCCCGCACCTACGTTTACTATGTGAACGTAAACTATCGACCTTTGTAGTCTATGTCATTAAATCAGTTTCCACAATAAATATTTTCTCCCTACATACTAATTTAGCATACGATTCTGACGCCTATACTCCTTCCTCCTCAATTACCTTCCAAATCGGTGTTTTACCATTTTCTGATAAGACTCAACGATTTACCATTAGGACGCACTAACGGACCGAATATAGAATACAATGAATCCTAAACTAAAGCTCTCAGTAAAAGAGTACACAGCGCGGAAGTCACACAACGAAAGACACCCTAGGGACACTTGAACCTGGAGTGCTCTGATACCAACTGTGATACCCCCTAATTTTGGAACACGGGTTGATCAAGTCCGCGCACAAAATCAAGGAATATCAAAACAATTTTAATATTTAACAAGCACATAATACAAAGATGAATAATAAAGAATAAATAAACCGCTGAAGCAAACTAATAAATAAATATTACTTAATGATTCTCCAACAATTATAACTAGGAAATCCCATAACTCAAGGACCCCTTAAAATATTATCCAATAATCCAATACTATTTAAAAGTACACAAGATGAATAGATGAATGACAGTCTCCCAGCTGCGGATCCTCAACCTCGAGACTGGAACCTCTAATAACCTGAAAAATAAATCGTGGGTTAAACCCTACGAGCAAGTTCACTCTACCAGGCCTCTGAAAACTAATAAGCAGATCATCTCTAATCAAACCCAACCTAATAAAGTTTTAATTTTAATAAAGCACGATATACATGTCTATATATAATTATATATACTATACTAATCACATCCGTTAATAGGTTTATTAAATTTCCATACCTATTAAATAATTATTAAAATAATATTCATACCTAGACCAATCTACCATTTCATTTTTAAAAAAAAACTCCTTTGACCTTAATCCCATCCTAGTCAGTTGTTTAATCATTTATATAATAAATTATAATAAAAGACATATTATAATTAATCCCAAAACCCGATGATGATTTTAACTAAATCACATATCCAAAATCTCAGCATTGACAAATCATCCATGTCTCCACAAATATTATCTTATTAATATAAAATAATACACTAACCAGTAAGTACTAGATTATTCTAATTTAGGAATATATAATCCTAATCCAGTCTATACATACAATAACCATAGATGATATTTTAATTATCTAACACATAACAATTTAATTACGCTTTGGCAAATTAACCATGCCATTATAAATATTTTCATTGATATATTGGCAACTCAACCATGCCTCCTTAAATATATTTATTTATACATTGGCAAATTAACCATGCCTGCACAAGTATATTTATTTACATATTTGGCAAATCAACCATGCCATTATAAATATATTTATTTATACATTGGCAACTCAACCATGCCTCATTTAAGTATATATATTTATACTTCTAAATTAACAATTCAACCATGCTTTCTGTGTATGTATTTTATTCATACAAATACTTAGGCAAAATACTTACGCCTATGGCAACTCATCCATGCCTACAATTCAACTATGTATCAACTTTAAATTTAAAAATAAATTAATTCACACATAACCATTTAATGCACATTATGTGCATAAGATTAATTTAATAACCAGCCTAATATAATATATCAAATAAGAATAATAATTTAATTATCTTAAATGATATATACATATACCCATATATTATATAATATATATATATATATATATATATGTATAATACCTTAAATAATAATCCTTGATTATTTAAAATCATATATACATATACATTAATAAATATATATATATATACATATAATTCCTTCCATCCTACACATAAATTAATTAAATCATATATACACATATATAATTAAGTATATATATAACTCCTTCCATCACCAAACTATTAATTAATCACATTTACGTAAATTAAACGTCACTAAATATCGTCACAAATGTTTTCCCATAAATACTCCATATCAGTTTAAATAGTTTTCCGACACCGTCTCACTAAAACGTAACTATCTTATAGTGGGATGGGAAACTGATAATGAAATTAGTACCATTGGAAAGAGGACAAAAAATCCTTGAATTTGAGCTCAAGAATAACCCAATTTCGATTTAAGATGACTAAGTTATGACCGTTTTAATTTTATGTCACAAACAGGCAACATAATTGGATGAACTCAAACACTATTGTGAGCGCACCCACACCGGATTAGCTCACTTGAGCTCACACAAATGCACCCACACCAGATTAGCTCACTTGAGCTCACATGTATGCACCCGCACCAGATTATCTCCCTTTCATCAATCAAATCAAACCGCTGGATTCCGCATGTGCATTAACATATCATGTACCGCAATGCACTGAATCAATCCATTAATATTTAAGTAATCTAATGGTCTAGATCAGTGTGCGCACCATTATTCCATGTAACGCGCCACACTGAATTGCTTCCCTATTGAGGCGCCGTTCCACTAACAGTGTATATATGTATAAACAATATACACATATATATATTTCCAATAAATATATAAAAATAAATTCTAATAAATTACCAAAAATAGCAGAAAAATATCAGAAAATTCCAGAAAATTTAACAAAAATTCCAGAAATTTTAGAAACACTAATTAACCCCTCTTGGGTCCAAATCCAGCCTATCTGTTGATGTAAACAAAATATACAACACATATATACAACAATAGAAATCTAAAATTCCAAAAACAAAAAAATATAATAATTCATATTTTAAATATTCCGTTCTAACCAGCATTTAATCAATAAATTTAACCTTAGATTTTGATACTCAATGTGAAATCCTTATGAGTTCTAAGAGGAAAGTTAGAGAAGAACTCGCCTGAAGGTTTCAAAACGAAATTGAAGCTTCAAGCCTTGATTGCCTCTTCCAAATCCGATGTCCTCTTTCTCTAAGTCGGTCTTCTCTTTGTCGGCCTTCTCCTTTTCTCTCTCTCTCTCTTATTTTTTTAACGGTTAAACTTTTAACCCTAAAGTCTTATGCGTATATTTATACACATTAGATTCCAAATCCTATTCTTACTAGGACTTTCAAATAAAATAATAATTCTTAAACAAATATATATCTATAAACACATATTATATTACAAATATATATATATACCTTCCATAATTAATTCATGGATTAATTAAATCATATAGACCTATATATATCCATAAATATATATCTCTATATATATATATTTTCATAACAATTATTAATTAATTATATTTATATAAAATTATATATATTTATAATTAATACAAAAATGATCATTTAAATAATTAAATAACCATGAGCCTTTATTAATTAACCCAATAAGGCGTCATACAAGCCCAATACCACATCTTTTGGTCCAACTTCCCTTAATCCCAAATCCAATTAATTTAAATAAATCAAATAATTAAATAGATACTTAAATAATAAAAACTAAAAACTAATTACACTAAGCACATAAACAAAATAATAAATTACAACCAAGTTATACCATACCAATAAAATTAACACGCCAATAATTCAATCAATAATTAAACACACAGACAACAATCATCATATCAATAATACATGAAATATAAATAAAATAAAAAATTAATCTAAGCACTCAATAAAGCAAATCAATTAAAAATTAAAATAAACGCAATTAATTCAAATTAAATCAAATACATCATTTAAAAATAAAATAAAAGTAATTAATTCCAATTAATAAATCATTTCAAATATCGGGGTATTACATTCTTCCCCCCTAACAGAAGGAATTCCGTCATCGGAATTCACGAATCCATGAAATGAAAACTTTGATTATTTAATTTCAAATTTCATTATTCCTTTTATCTGTGTGAAAATTAACCCATCCACACATATTCATAATTAGCATACACATCTCGTAATTAACTAATTCCATATTTATATAATTGATAAATATAAGTACACACTAGAGACTCTCACTGGACTAAAGCAGTCTCAACCGGATAGTGAGTATCTCATGTAAAACGCACACAAAGGTGGTCACGAGTCCTCCTTCTACCAGGGCCCACACATTATTAAATCTAGCTACCCATCTCAATCGGCAATATATGCCTCCATCCTAACCACTGATCCTGAGACTCAAGCTCATATCGTGGCACACATATATATAATCCATTATATCCAAACATAAAAGTAAACTATCCAACCATATTATTTCAATGGCATGCCATCCAACTATTCCGTTGACCTGACACGAATAAGTAGGACTTAACTCTATGGTTAATCCGTTCCCTTATAAATATATAGGTAGGGCTTAACTTCTTTGGTTAATCCATCCCTGAAATGCCACCGTCCCATACCGGTGCATTAAACCATACCATCCACAAATAAATAGGTAGGACTTAACTATTCCGTTAATCCGTCCCTAAAATACCTCCATATTATTTTAATGGTGCATAAATCCATAAAACCCATACTTCATGCAATATATATAATCATACATCAAATAATCCAGAAGTAATTATAATAAAAATCTGATAAATACATAATTATATTATATGCCAATTAAAATCACATAAATAGACATTGAAATTTCTAGAATAATATTAAGCAAATAAATCCTTCATTCACAACATGTAAGTTAATTAAAATTCCATATGGTTAAAGTCCTTAGCATAATAATGTATATTACGCATTCTGAGATTTTAACCAGTCTATTTCAACCATTTAAATCACCTAATTTGATCTAAACAACCTTGGAACACCCCAATCCTCAAAACAGAACTTAAAAAACCCTTTCTGCAACTACATTCATCCTCCCTGAACAATACTGAGTGTAGAAGTAATAACTTCCCACAATTTAGTTATCTACTCTATCCCGCACCTACGTTTACTATGTGAACGTAAACTATCGACCTTTGTAGTCTATGTCATTAAATCAGTTTCCACAATAAATATTTTCTCCCTACATACTAATTTAGCATACGATTCTGACGCCTATACTCCTTCCTCCTCAATTACCTTTCCAAATCGGTGTTTTACCATTTTCTGATAAGACTCAACGATTTACCATTAGGACGCACTAACGGACCGAATATAGAATACAATGAATCCTAAACTAAAGCTCTCAGTAAAAGAGTACACAGCGCGGAAGTCACACAACGAAAGACACCCTAGGGACACTTGAACCTGGAGTGCTCTGATACCAACTGTGATACCCCCTAATTTTGGAACACGGGTTGATCAAGTCCGCGCACAAAATCAAGGAATATCAAAACAATTTTAATATTTAACAAGCACATAATACAAAGATGAATAATAAAGAATAAATAAACCGCTGAAGCAAACTAATAAATAAATATTACTTAATGATTCTCCAACAATTATAACTAGGAAATCCCATAACTCAAGGACCCCTTAAAATATTATCCAATAATCCAATACTATTTAAAAGTACACAAGATGAATAGATGAATGACAGTCTCCCAGCTGCGGATCCTCAACCTCGAGACTGGAACCTCTAATAACCTGAAAAATAAATCGTGGGTTAAACCCTACGAGCAAGTTCACTCTACCAGGCCTCTGAAAACTAATAAGCAGATCATCTCTAATCAAACCCAACCTAATAAAGTTTTAATTTTAATAAAGCACGATATACATGTCTATATATAATTATATATACTATACTAATCACATCCGTTAATAGGTTTATTAAATTTCCATACCTATTAAATAATTATTAAAATAATATTCATACCTAGACCAATCTACCATTTCATTTTTAAAAAAAAACTCCTTTGACCTTAATCCCATCCTAGTCAGTTGTTTAATCATTTATATAATAAATTATAATAAAAGACATATTATAATTAATCCCAAAACCCGATGATGATTTTAACTAAATCACATATCCAAAATCTCAGCATTGACAAATCATCCATGTCTCCACAAATATTATCTTATTAATATAAAATAATACACTAACCAGTAAGTACTAGATTATTCTAATTTAGGAATATATAATCCTAATCCAGTCTATACATACAATAACCATAGATGATATTTTAATTATCTAACACATAACAATTTAATTACGCTTTGGCAAATTAACCATGCCATTATAAATATTTTCATTGATATATTGGCAACTCAACCATGCCTCCTTAAATATATTTATTTATACATTGGCAAATTAACCATGCCTGCACAAGTATATTTATTTACATATTTGGCAAATCAACCATGCCATTATAAATATATTTATTTATACATTGGCAACTCAACCATGCCTCATTTAAGTATATATATTTATACTTCTAAATTAACAATTCAACCATGCTTTCTGTGTATGTATTTTATTCATACAAATACTTAGGCAAAATACTTACGCCTATGGCAACTCATCCATGCCTACAATTCAACTATGTATCAACTTTAAATTTAAAAATAAATTAATTCACACATAACCATTTAATGCACATTATGTGCATAAGATTAATTTAATAACCAGCCTAATATAATATATCAAATAAGAATAATAATTTAATTATCTTAAATGATATATACATATACCCATATATTATATAATATATATATATATGTATAATACCTTCAATAATAATCTTTGATTATTTAAAATCATATATACATATACATTAATAAATATATATATATATACATATAATTCCTTCCATCCTACACATAAATTAATTAAATCATATATACACATATATAATTAAGTATATATATAACTCCTTCCATCACCAAACTATTAATTAATCACATTTATGTAAATTAAACGTCACTAAATATCGTCACAAATGTTTTCCCATAAATACTCCATATCAGTTTAAATAGTTTTCCGACACCGTCTCACTAAAACGTAACTATCTTATAGTGGGATGGGAAACTGATAATGAAATTAGTACCATTGGAAAGAGGACGAAAAATCCTTGAATTTGAGCTCAAGAATAACCCAATTTCGATTTAAGATGACTAAGTTATGACCGTTTTAATTTTATGTCACAAACAGGCAACATAATTGGATGAACTCAAACACTATTGTGAGCGCACCCACACCGGATTAGCTCACTTGAGCTCACACAAATGCACCCATACCAGATTAGCTCACTTGAGCTCACATGTATGCACCCGCACCAGATTATCTCCCTTTCATCAATCAAATCAAACCGTTGGATTCCGCATGTGCATTAACATATCATGTACCGCAATGCACTGAATCAATCCATTAATATTTAAGTAATCTAATGGTCTAGATCAGTGTGCGCACCATTATTCCATGTAACGCGCCACACTGAATTGCTTCCCTATTGAGGCGCCGTTCCACTAACAGTGTATATATGTATAAACAATATACACATATATATATTTCCAATAAATATATAAAAATAAATTCTAATAAATTACCAAAAATACCAGAAAAATATCAGAAAATTCCAGAAAATTTAACAAAAATTCTAGAAATTTTAGAAACATCAATTAACCCCTCTTGGGTCCAAATCCAGCCTATCTGTTGATGTAAACAAAATATACAACACATATATACAATAATAGAAATCTAAAATTCCAAAAACAAAAAAATATAATAATTCATATTTTAAATATTCCGTTCTAACCAACATTTAATCAATAAATTTAACCTTAGATTTTGATACTCAATGTGAAATCCTTATGAGTTCTAAGAGGAAAGTTAGAGAAGAACTCGCCTGAAGGTTTCAAAACGAAATCGAAGCTTCAAGCCTTGATTGCCTCTTCCAAATCCGATGTCCTCTTTCTCTAAGCCGGCCTTCTCTTTGTCGGCCTTCTCCTTTTCTCTCTCTCTCTCTTATTTTTTTAACGGGTAAACTTTTAACCCTAAAGTCTTATGCGTATATTTATACACATTAGATTCCAAATCCTATTCCTACTAGGACTTTCAAATAAAATAATAATTCTTAAATAATATATATCTATAAACACATATTATATTACAAATATATATATATACCTTCCATAATTAATCCATGGATTAATTAAATCATATAGACCTATATATATCCATAAATATATATCTCTATATATATATATTTTCATAACAATTATTAATTAATTATATTTATATAAAATTATATATATTTATAATTAATACAAAAATGATCATTTAAATAATTAAATAATCATGAGCCTTTATTAATTAACCCAATAAGGCGTCATACAAGCCCAATACCACATCTTTTGGTCCAACTTCCCTTAATCCCAAATCCAATTAATTTAAATAAATCAAATGATCATTTTTGTATTAATTATAAATATATATAATTTTATATAAATATAATTAATTAATAATTGTTATGAAAATATATATATATTAAATCATATATTATATATATATCCATAAATATATATCTATATATATATCCTTCCATAACATTTATTAATTAAGTATATTTATATATAATTAAATACATATATTTATAAGGATACAAAAATGATCATTCTAGTAATCAAATAACTATGGGCCTTTATTATTTAACCCAATAAGATTTTCTTCAAGCCCAAGACCACATCCTTTGGTCCAACTTCCCTTAAACCCAATTCAATTAAAATAAAATAATTAACTTAATTAAATTAAATCTAATAATTACAAATAATTAACAAACAATTCACACAAGCATAAATACACACAATTCAAACAAATAATTCAATCACATCATTTCACAAAACAAAACACCATATAAATTCAACAACTGAAATCACACAATATAATCTAATTAAACTAAAACAATTAATCTAAGCACTCAATTAAAACAAATAAAAATAAAATAAACACAATTAATTCAAATTAAATCAAATAAATCATTTAAAATAAAATAAAAGTAATTAATTTTCATTAATAATTCCTTTAAAATATCGGGGTATTACATTCTTCGGAAGAATGTAATACCCCGATATTTGAAATGATTTATTAATTGGAATTAATTACTTTTATTTTATTTTTAAATGATGTATTTGATTTAATTTGAATTAATTGCGTTTATTTTAATTTTTAATTGATTTATTTTATTGAGTGCTTAGATTAATTGTTTTATTTTATTTATATTTCATGAATTATTGATATGATGATTGTTGTCTGTGTGTTTAATTATTGATTGAATTATTGGCGTGTTAATTTTATTGGTATGGTATAACTTGGTTGTAATTTATTATTTTGTTTATGTGCTTAGTGTAATTAGTTTTTAGTTTTTATTATTTAAGTGTCTATTTAATCCCAAATCCAATTAATTTAAATAAATCAAATAATTAAATAGACACTTAAATAATAAAAACTAAAAACTAATTACACTAAGCACATAAACAAAATAATAAATTACAACCAAGTTATACCATACCAATAAAATTAACACGCCAATAATTCAATCAATAATTAAACACACAGACAACAATCATCATATCAATAATTCATGAAATATAAATAAAATAAAACAATTAATCTAACCACTCAATAAAACAAATCAATTAAAAATTAAAATAAACGCAATTAATTCAAATTAAATCAAATACATCATTTAAAAATAAAATAAAAGTAATTAATTTCAATTAATAAATCATTTCAAATATCGGGGTATTACACTTCTTCATTTTAAGGCTCCCATGTGTAACTAACTCCTCCTCTAGGGAGGTAATGGAACCCCTCATTGTAAGCATGCTTTACTTTTGATTCTAGTTTGGGGAAAATAATGTATTTTTGTGGTGATTCCATAATCTAGAACTCTTACTTGATGTAATGAATTGATTTTGATTTAATGATCATGTTGGACCTACTTTCTTGTCTTAGAATGTATGTTTTCATGGTTGTATGGTTTACATTTTCATGGTGACAATGAAGATGAGATTTTTGGAATGGTTTTAATGGCATGTTGTTGAGAGATTTGATAGGCCATAGCTTAGGTTCTTCCTTTGATGGCTTATTCTTAATTCTTAGCTTCATGTGCTCTTATCATGTGATTGATGGTTTGACAATTTCTAGTTTAGTGAACATGTCTTAAATTACACTTTAGTTAGGTAATTGAGCATGTAAAATCTTTGATAAATTGTTCTTGCCTATTGATTCCATGAATCCTTTGAAGGTAATGTAGTAACCTTGAGTAACTACTTATCATAGCCACATATTTATGTTGTTTTTCCCCGAATGAATCATATTCTAGCATGTTTATATTGTAGGTGGTGAAGTTACTTCCCTAGTCTCTTTTACCCACATTTTATCTCTTTTAAATTCTTGCAAGTTCTTAATTTATGCATATTTGCATTCCTATCTTTAGTGAAAAACAAACACTCTATACCCCTTCATCATCCTAAGAATGACTCTAGACACTTAGGTTGCCTTAGACTAGCGCAGTCCCAGTGGTTCGACTTACCCGACCAATAGCCCTATTTTACAATGATTCGTGTTATTGTGAAGGTTGATGTTTAATTGACCAACCGATCAATTTTTGGCGCCGTTGCCGGGGACTGCAAACGGTTTAGCGACCAAAGTTCTAGAGTTAATTTTAGTTTGATTGTGAATATTGTGTCTTGTGAATATTCCTTGTGTGTTTTGACCATCTCAATGTTTTAAGTATTGTAAGATTCTAGGGACTCGAAGCTCGCCGGGGGAATGCTAGCAAATTGTAAGTCTAGAGGACCCCGGGTAAGTCTCGTGACTTCTAGTTTCGAGTTGTGAATATTGTGCATATGTTAAATTTAGTTTTAGTTTAGTTGTGAAGCCCTTGTTGAGGCTCTTATCCTGTTTAAATTTCGTGTTCAAACATCGGTCCTTGTCGTGGCTAATTTAATTTTTGTCTTGATAATTGAGGAGAGAGGGAATATCATATGTGGAGGTTATGGTGATGAAGTGTTGTGTTGATTGCTTTGTGTGTTGTTGAATTACTCCTAGATGGAGAATAATTATCTCCCAACTCAATTCTACACACCACATGCGTTTTGTTCTTTTTGCTCTAGTAATACACATCATACAAGAGATTGTCTTCCAACGAGACAATTCTCGGATCTTTATCTAGAGCAACCAAATGCAAATTTCTCTGAACCGGGTAGTGATCCATACTTCAATGGTTATAACTCGGGTTCAGGAGATCATCAAAACTTCTTGTGGCTTGACATAGGAAATTCAGCCCCACAATCTCTTGGGCAACATTTTCACTCCAATTTTCAACCCAATGATCATTATTTCCAGCCCTCTTCTTCTCCTTTTCTACCGTCTCCATTGGATGAGTTAATAGCTGCCAACGAACAAATGATAGAGTCTATGCATACGCAAATGATAGACTCCAACAAGCAAATGTTGGATGACATTGTTAGCATGCAATCCACCGCCTATTCTCATTCCCAATCTAGAGTTGATTTAGATGACCAAATAGCCCAAATTCAACAAATGGTTGATGTTCTAAATCAGGAAAAGGAAGAAGAATTTCCAATTGAACTTATGGTCAATCCAAAAGAGAATTCTATGAATGATGAGTTTACTTCTAGTAATTTTCATCACGAGAATGTTCAAGTGGTTACCGCATGTGAAAATGAAGAAATAGTGGGTGAAGATCAAATTGTAGCCACACAGAAAATGAAGAATTTGTGGTTCAAAATGAGGAAATTAATGATGATGAGATTGTATCCTATAAAAATCCAGCACAGCCCCTACATAATCCCTTGCTTGATGCACTTCCTTTAATGGAGGATCCTCTAAAAGTTTGCTTAGCTCATTTCAATTATGAGGATTTTGATGTTGACAATCCTATTCTGGAGGTAAATTCTTTGTTTGAAATTCCTCCACCTATTCATTCTCTTCCTTGGGCAATATCAAATGCATCCCTCTCTTGGGAGCTTGTATCTCATCCCATTCCCTCACTTGAGTTATCTCAGGCTGTTGAGCCCGAACTGCCGGATAAGTGTGAGGAGGATGTTGAAAGTCTGAAGGATAACTTGTCGAGCATTCCCGTGCTCAATATGACACTTCATCAGTCTTTGCTTGGTGCACCCTCACCTAATCCATCTTCCCATAATCCAAATCAGCCCCATAATCCAAAATTCTTCATTGAGGATGAAGAGTGGATAGAGGTCTTTCCATTACCTCTTTCCAACTTTTGTCTTCAAGCTCTTTTTCTTCCGCTTCCAAAAGAACTTTCTTATTTAGGGAAGCTTGAATCTCTTGAGAGACATGGTATAGGGTGATGAGGACTAACCTGATCTCGGTGCGTCTAGCTATCGACGCTAAATTTAGCACTCATGGGAAGCAATTCTTTCAATTTCCAAGCTTCCCTCCTTTCAATTGCCTGAGCCTTGAAATTTTCTGGGAAATGGTTTCGAAAAGCCAAAAATTTGATTTTTTTTGGAATGCTCTTCAGTTGTGTTCCACAATTTTAGACCGGCTTCTTAGACATTCTCAACTCTTGTTTTCATTCCCGGAAGTTTCCGGCTTTATCAGGCAATTTTCTCGGACTTTCGACATGGCACTCACATGCATAACCTCTCATCTTTAATGCATTGTTGAAATGTTCTTAATCTCATTCATGCATTGAAGAGATGTTCCAAAGCTTGAAATTTTCCTCAAAATCATCCATGCATTGTGTGAGGTTTCAAAAGTTGGGAAATCTTCTTGAAATCATCCATGCACTCATTGAAAAAAAAAAAAAAAAAATTTGCACAATTTGAAAAAATTTCTAAATTTTTCATGCATTGCAATGAAGTGTAGAGTTTGACAATTTTCCCTCCTTACATTAGAATGGATTGAAGTTCAAAAGTTGAAAGTTCATCTATGCAATATTGCATTTTTGCATGCATAGACACCTTGCTTGCATGCATTCCATTCATTTCTATGTTGCATGCATTTTTTTTATGTTACATGCATTTCTATGTTGCATGCATTCCATGCATTTCTTTGTTGCAATCTTACATGATGGATGAATGGTTGGAAGCACCATGCATGGCAATCCATCAAATGCATTCATCCATGCACTCAAAATGCAGCCATGCAATCCATCCATGCAAGATCATCCATGCATTCAAGTTGGCTAAAACATTCCATCTCCATGTGCCAATTCATTTACAAGCTACTGAGCCAATTTTGTGCACTCCAAATTCCAATTTGAGTGCTCCAAAATCTTCAACCACAATGCTGAGCCTACTGCCTTCATTTAGAGCACTCTAACTACCATTTGGATTGCTCCAAACTTCTCCACCATCATTCCGAGGCTGCTGCTTGTATTTAGAGCACTCTAATTCCATTTTAGAGTGCTCTAAATGTGAACCAATCTTGCATGCACCACTGCCCAATTTTAGAGCACTCTAAATTCCATTTGGATTGCTCCAAATTTTCAGCCCAACTTCCCAACCCACTGCCTCATTTTCGAGCACTCTCAATTCCTGTTAGAGTGCTCGAATTTCCTGCACTAACTATGCCGAGCCCACTGCCTTCAATTCGAGTGCTCGCAGGCTCAGTTCGAGCACTCGAATCTGCTTCCTCACTCTCTTGTCCACCACTTCCATGCATGCTCACCACAACCCAAACCAACAACCCAGCTCTCGGCATCCCTAACTTCACTACCCTAACTCCTTTCAACCTCATCAACCTCAACACCAACCATCTCACCTCCACCCTCTGCATTAAACCAACCTTCTCACAACCCACAGCAACCTCTCTTTACACAATCGAGCCCCTCCACCTCACACCAACTCCAACCTCATGCATCCCATTCTCGGCCACCCTCACAAACCACCACCTCCTTAATGCATGCAGCCCATCCTGCATGTAAACCCAATGCCCACTCCCTGCAAACCAACCTCCTCACAACCCACAGCAACCAACCTCACCCCATGCACATCCCAACCCTCCATTCTCACCTCACACACACCATTCCCATAAACCACCACCCTCTCACCATCTCCCACCCACAACCTCATCTCAACTCTCTCTCTCGGCTTCTCTCTCTCTCACTAACCAATTCACCATCCTTGCTTCCTCTACCACCCCTCGCTGCACCAAGCAACCCCACCATCCCAACCCTCTCCAACACCCCAAACCCATCTCGGCTTCAACCTCCAAAACCCACCACCCATCCAACCTTCTTGCATTCTCTTAAAAAAAAAAATTATTATAGATTTCTATCTTTTATTACAATTCCTGTTAGTCCTATTTTTTGTCTGTTCTCGTTCTCCTTACGAGACCAATGCTTTTACCTGTATATTTTAGTTGTGTTTTGATAGGTCTTCATATCCAAGTTTGGGGGACGCCGTTGCGCACTTACATGGCTGAACATCTACGTCATCATCACTCGACTTGGTATTATTGTTCTTTAACCCTCTCTGTTCTTATTTTCATTTACTTGTCTTCTCACATTGAGGACAATGCGACATTCAAGTTTGGGGGTGCATTTATGCATTTTTGGTTTCATAATTTTTGCTAAGCAATGATAGTATAACTTGACACTAGTTGGAGATGAAGCATATGTTTAATACCTTGTGTATAGAAGCAATTGACATTTTTGAAAATAAAGAAAAATTTGAGTTGAAATGATCATGTGGATTCAAATTAGTCTGTATAAATTAGTCTGGATTCAAATTAGTCTGGATTCAATTAGATTCTCACTGGATTTGACACTCTTTTAAGCTTCACAATGCACAGATGCACATTGGAAACTTAACTGTGAGGCATGCAACTTGATCAACCTTGACCTTGGCCTAGTTAATCTGATTTGATGAACCTGATAGATGAATATCTTTGGCATGATTTAAGTTGTCTAAAAAAAAAAATGAGAAAGAAAGAAAATAATGATCAGTTGAAGTTCGTAACCTTTCCAACTCGAGCTATTAAGCCCTATGGAGTGTCTCTACACTTAACACCCTAAAGCCGTCTGGTTTGGGAGTTGTTGGCCTAACGCTTGCTACATGGGTTGGTTAGAAAGCTTAAAGGACTTAAACATTGCACGGTCATTCAAAGAAAAACTTGTAATAAACATGGTTCGTTGGAGTTCGTAACCTTTCCAACTTAAGCTATTAAGCCCTAGGAGTGTCTCTACACTTAACACCCTAAAGCCATCTGGTTTGGGAGTTGTTGGCCTAACGCTTGCTACATAAATTGGTTAGAAAGCTTAAGGGACTTCAGCATTGCACAACCATTCTATGTTTCACTTATGAGTTACAATAAATTGTCAACAAGCAACAAAAGTTGTCTTGTAAATAAAATCATGCCTTAGGGACCTCATTTAAAGGGGAATTCAATTATTCGAAAACTTGTGCTTGGAAATTGGAAAAGAAAGTAAAAGCCGCATGTTGAGAATCCAATTTACTTTCACTGAAGCTAGAGTTGATTTCCATTCAAGAGATGATAATTGAGTTATTTATATAGTCTATGATGTTGATACATGCATGTTGAAATGTGTTTTGTATCAATGCTTCATATATGCAAGGTAGTCTTCCCAATGACCCCATCTCCAGCTCTTTTTCTGTTTCAAGTTATTTTTGAGCTATGTATATATCTCATTTTACTATGGATGATATTTTTATAGTAGCATGCCCATGGTTGTCTTTTCATTAAGTTTTTTCATTGTAGTTTTGCTAAGGGACTAGCAAAATGTAAGTTTGAGAGTGTGATAAGCGCTGAATATTGCATATTCAAGCGCCCTTAATTACATTAGTTAAGTCCATTGTTCGTTTAATTATGTAGATTACTTTCATTTGTATGTTTTTGTGCATTTTCAGGTTCAATTGCAATAAAGGAGCAAGAATGGTGTTTTGTAGAGTTTTTGAATATCAAGGTGCCAATTCTGAAATTCTGGCAGCAGTGAAGCCCAAACTTTGTTCGCCATTTTGACCTACCAAACTCAAGAACTGGACTTCCCTCATAATATGAAAGATTTAGAACTCTGAATCAGCTTTCCAAATCTTCAAGCGGTTCATCATTCGGAGTTCGGAGCAGAGAGTTATGATCTTCTTATTAGAGGTGCTCAGAACTGCCTGGCAGCAATGAAAGTCTGACTTGTTCTTCAATTTCGACCAACCAGACTTGAGAATTGGATCTCCACCAAAACATAAAGTTTTTAGATCTCTGAATTAGCTTTCCAAATCTTTAAACAGTTTATCATTCGGAGTTCGGAGCACAAAGTTATAGTCATTTTACCAAAATAGATCTGGGCGAAGCAAAGCAAGCATGGAGCAATCTGCTCCAATTTCGAGTGCTCGAGGCCTTGCTTCGAGTGCTCGAAATTCAGGCAGAATTGCCTTCGGGAATTCTCAGTTTGGCAGCCACTTGTGCATTGGTTTCCTCATTTCTACTTACTTCTTTATGAGGTGGTTGGGGATGTTTTTTTTGGAAAGGAGAGAGAGGCCTTACCTATACAAAAGAAGATAAGGGAGGCCACACATTATTAATCTCACTTTTGGATCAGATTTTTGGAGGGAGAAAGAGGAGCAAGAAGAGAGTTCTTGGAGCAAATAAAGGGGAGCTCGAAAATGGAAGGAGGATCCATGGTTCTTCTTCATTCTAAGGCTCCCATGTGTAACTAACTCCTCCTCTAGGGAGGTAATGGAACCCCTCATTGTAAGCATGCTTTACTTTTGATTCTAGTTTGGGGAAAATAATGTATTTTTGTGGTGATTCCATAATCTAGAACTCTTACTTGATGTAATGAATTGATTTTGATTTAATGATCATGTTGGACCTACTTTCTTGTCTTAGAATATATGTTTTCATGGTTATATGGTTTACATTTTCATGGTGACAATGAAGATGAGATTTTTGGAATGGTTTTAATGGCATGTTGTTGAGAGATTTGATAGGCCATAGCTTAGGTTCTTCCTTTGATGGCTTATTCTTAATTCTTAGCTTCATGTGCTCTTATCATGTGATTGATGGTTTGACAATTTCTAGCTTAGTGAACATGTCTTAAATTACACTTTAGTTTAGGTAATTGAGCATGTAAAATCTTTGATAAATTGTTCTTGCCTATTGATTCCATGAATCCTTTGAAGGTAATGTAGTAACCATGAGTAACTACTTATCATAGCCACATATTTATGTTGTTTTTCCCCGAATGAATCATATTCTAGCATGTTTATATTATAGGTGGTGAAGTTATTTCCCTAGTCTCTTTTACCCACATTTTATCTCTTTTAAATTCTTGCAAGTTCTTAATTTATGCATCTTTACATTCCTATCTTTAGTGACAAACAAACACTCTATACCCCTTCATCATCCTAAGAATGACTCTAGACACTTAGGTTGCCTTAGACTAGCGCAGTCCCAGTGGTTCGACTTACCCGACCAATAGCCCTATTTTACAATGATTCGTGCTATTGCGAAGGTTGATGTTTAATTGACCAACCGATCAAGCACTCAGCATCAATCCTTGTCTTGGGATCTTCACTAGTATTTGCTAAGTGAATTAAAGCATTTCTTATATCTGGAGCTTGGAATCTTATTGCTTTTACACTTTCTAGTTGACATTCCCAATGCGGTGATGGGGGCTTAAGTGTAAAACCTTTAACATTATCTGTTAGAACTTTCCACCGCTTTGTACAAGATGAAAACAATGAATGTATACTTTGCACAACTCCAAAAAAAAGATGACACTTTAGAACAAGAGTTTGCCATATCACAAAGTGCAAGGTTAAGACTATGACAACCATAGGGCATATAGAATCCTCTGGGATTTATTTCTAGTAATCTCTTTTGTACACCTTTATGTTTTCCTTTCATATTAGAACCGTTATCATACCCTTATCCTCTTACATCACCAATATCAAGTTTAAGATCTTTCAAAACATCTACAAGTTCGCCAAAAAGCCCTTGCCCTGATATATCATCCACCTTTAAAACTCCTAAAAAGAACTATCTACATTTATTGGACTTATTGAAACATTCACACATCTCAATATAAATGACATTTGTTCTTCAAGACTTTCATCCAGAGTACAATCAAGAATAACTGAAAAGTATTTCACTTCTTAAACCTTTTAATGATTACACATTTGATCTCATCCGATATCCGAAGAATAAATTTATTTTGAATTTTGTGACTAAGATAATGATAATAAATTTCTTTATCTTGAATTCGATGTTAGGGATAATTAACTCCCTCCAACCCACTTAACGGTCGGTTGTTGTTGAGAGTTAAATCCCTTCTTCATCATACACAACAGAAGCATCATCACATCACACATCAACACATGCATATATGGAGATAACAATCACACACATCCACGCACAATATAATATTTTACATGGTTCACCCAACTTTTGGGTTATGTCAATGGGGGAGAGAGATTTCACTATTATAAATCAAGGAAGAGAATATACAACCACAAGTCAAAACCCCACTCACTCGCTCATCGTCTCTTTTGAGGCTACATGTATACACTCGGGAATTACATATACTCACTTCTCTCTTCACAACAGTACTCACTCTTAAACCCCTTACATTTTTTCTCTCTTTTCTCTCTCTCTTTAAACCTCTAAAACCATCTCTATTTATACAATGTTCAAACCAAATTCCTTGTTAGACAAGTATTCCTTAACTTGTCTACAAGAAGTTACCATAATGATCAAAACTCTAAAATGGAAACATAATGGGATACACTTTCCTCTACAAATATCAACTTTCCAAAACGAAAAAGGAAACTATTTTTCTGCACACAAATTTTGAGCCACAAACCTAACATTCGACAAATGTGCTCTTCCATTATTAGATCAAATTCAGCAATCATTTTAATTATACTTAAAAAGTTTCGATTGTTTTCTTCATAAAGCTTCTCATTGTCCCATGGAATGCCAAAATATTTTTAGCAAGAGTTTTCACAACAACAATTATTCTGAGTAATACTTGCCTCTACTAGTCTTTGTCTTTGTTGATTTGTTCTTCCACACTTTTATCAATTGTTGTATTTTTTTTGTAATCTTCTTTCCAATTCAATCTAAGTCCTCATGTTAACAATGTGTTCATTGCTAGTCTTTGACTCCATCATTTGCCAATTGATTTTTCTTTCCGTCATTTTTGAACAACTTACAAACAAAAAGCAAAAGACATTGTCCGAACTACTTGAATAGATTAACCATTTCCTATCATGCTTTTCGTCGTTTGACAAATGTCGAATATAATATGCAGAAGAGAAATGTCTATTTTTTGAATCCTTAGGAAAATCTTCAAGTTTAGCATCTCTTGGAGGACAACTGTCAACTAAAAAATCTCTCAAATTGTTATTAATCTTTTTTCAATTTCCTGGATTGTTAATGTTCAAAGCAACATTAACATTGTCATTCATATGTTCTTCATTTACCAAATCTTCATGTTCATTCACATAATTTTCATTGTGATTCTCATCCTTACGATCTTCATTCATTAATTTTCATGTTCATTCAGATTTTCTTCATTTGCATTCTCATTCATATTTTCTTCATTCACCAAATCTTCAACTAAACTCACTGTTTGTGTATTGCTACTTAAAAACTTATGAAGAGCTTTTTGAGATTGAATCAATTCTTCTTGTCCTCTTTTCTCTTTCTTTTCATTTTTTTTTTTTTTTTCCTGCCTAGATTCAAATTTTCTAGTAGACATAACTGTCGTAAAAGTATGCAATTTGTATGTTAGTGGCTATTTAATGAAACTTAGTTGTTTAACACTTAATATTCATAAAATACCAAGTATAATGCCAAGCTAAAATAAACAAACACCCCGTCAAACTCGAGCTACAAAGTGCAAACTAATATAAATTTACAAATCCCAAATCCTAAGTTCAAAAAAATTTAACAGAACAGAATGTAAAGACTAAAAAGACAGAACAACAATAGCAAAAACAATTGAACAAAACACAATATAATTATAGAATAATAGAACATGATGTGAAAATTAAAAGACAGAGCAACAACAAAAAAAAAATTGAACAGAACAGAAATTTTCTCACCATTAAATGTTCTATATACAGGGCCTAAATTTTGAGGCCTAGTGTAAGTTAATGTACAGGGCCTAAATTTTGTACGGCTCTATATACAGGGCCTAAGTTTTGTAATTTGGGCCCAACCAATTTTGGTCTCTCGACTCTCTCTCAATTTCACCATTAAATGTTCAACGCAAAATAGGGTCTGGTGTAGTTGTAGATCATGGGCCAAAATTTGAGGCCTAGAGTAAGTTAATATAGCATGGGCCAAAATTTAAGGCCCTAGGGGATCGCCTGGGCCGCGTAGGCCCAGGGCCGGCACTGTTTTGTCCCCACAACACTTGCACCAGTTTTTTTTATTTTGGATTCCTAATAACATGACATAAAATCAAATATATTAAGAAAAAAAATATGTATGCATATAATTTTTCAACAAAGTAATATTCTATAAAATTTATAATTGTATAGGAAGTAGCAGTTGCCCAGCTTATGTGGAGTATCTTCTACGTCTCCAGGACTATTTGTTGCATATTTTGTGTTTATAATTATTTTTCTTTGAGCATTATTATTTGTATTGTGATCATTTGTTGCATATTTTGTGTTTATAATTGTAATTGTATTTCTATTTATTTTTCTTTATAATTGTATTTATAATTATAATTAATCTTTATATTTATAATTATAATTGTATTTTATAATTATTTTTCTTTTAGCATTATTATTTGTTGCATATTTTGTGTTTATAATGTAATCATTTGCTCTAATAATTTAATAATATTTTTATTTTTGATCACTTGTTTTTACAATTATTATTATTATTTTGTTAATCCGTTCCAACATCAAATGCATTGCAGTCATGCAGTGCTGTAGTAAAGAGCATTTGATTCTATCAGGTATATATATATATAAACGATATATATATATATATATATATATATATATATATATAAAAGGATCTACTAGTTTTTGGACCTTATTAGGCTATAAAATTGAAACAAGATTATATCAATAGTAGTAAACATAATTCATGTAAAGTCGGAGCATAAGTAAGAATGAATTTTAGAAAAATTTAAGTCACACATAATGAAAATAAAAATAAAAACACATATTTAAGAAAAAATAAAAACTACACTTATGGAAAAGAATTATATAACATATTACTTACCACAATTAAAGAATATTAATTAATCTTTATATTTATCTATTACTATTGGCTGATACCATGGTCAAAAAGATTGGTGGAGCCTCTTTTAATGCGTCTTTATTTTTAATCATTACTTTTGATAAAATTCGAAAAGATGATTTAAATAAAGGTTGATAATGGAAGTACATGGTGGTATAATTGCACCCACTTTGTCTCCATCATGGTTCTTAGTAACTAAACATAGTGGTTTGCCTTTACTCATTCATTTCTTGTGAGGAATGCATTTTTTTCTTCAGTGGTTTCCATATAATGAGTCAAGGAGTCAGAGCATCTCTAATGGTAAAAGTCATTTTCGCATGTTAAATCTACATTTTGATAGATATTACAATATCAAAATGCTATATTTTAGTAATTCTATTCTAATGATGCATTTCATGCAAAATACTATTTGTATCTATGTGTATGCATGTGCCAAAAGTAGAGGACCATTTCATTCATTTAGTAAAATTGGTTTGTGCAACAAGGATGTATGCCACAATCTAGGAACAAATAGGCTATGAAAATATATGAAGATGAAGGCAATTATGTTATAATGTCGTTCACATATCATGATGATGCTTAATGAGATTAAAATTAATTCACTCCTTTTCCATAAAAACAAAAACATACGATATAGAGTTTTGAAAATTGGAAGAGATACCATGAAGTAAATAAAAGCTTTCAAAACCCTCCATGTCTGAAAGTTTGGAAAAGAAAACAGCAGGATTATAAGAACCACCGGAATGCTACAGGCAGGCACCATAAATATCTACTATATCCACTACCAAACTCTACCGGTTTGTATTAGTATTTGGTATATTATACCAATTTATAAACCAAAGATTCAAATAAAAGTTGAAACCAGAACTGAGAAAAAGTAAGTGTTGATTACATTGATCACATTTGAAGCATGGAAATTACATAGCAGCAACACCATGTTTGTATGTCTGTAAAAGTACCAGCAAGCCTGGATTCAGACTAACTAAAAAAATCTTGTTGTATATCAAGCAAAATCAAAGACCCAATTTACCCAAAATTTCCCTCACGTGTATTGCGATCATTTAAAAGAATAATAATATTAATGAATCAATTTTTCCATCAATTTTTTTATATATGTAAGCAGAGTAACTGAAAGAGTACATGAGGTCATTGCAAGTTTGGTGTGACACACATATACAGGACGCCCCTTCTTCTCTTTCTGTCGTAGATTAAGCTCCACATCTCTCTCTACACACATATATAGGGGAAGAGAAAATACATGACGCCCCTTTTCTTCTCTTTCTGTCGCTGGTTGCCGGTCTCTTCCCTGTGTGTTTGTGCCGCCGTTATCTTCTCTCTCTCTGTTGCCCTAGACAAATAGGAGCTGGTCTCTTCCCTATGTGTTTGTGTTGCCGTTCTCTTCTCTCTCTCTCTCTCTCTTTGTTGCCCTAGACAAATAAAAGAACGAAATAGGAGCCGGTCCGCTTCTTTTCTGTGGCCCCAGCCCATATAGCTATTACTATATATTTTGCTACAATTGGCATAAGAAATAGCAAAGTTAAAATTTGGCACGCTAAATGACAGTCCATTTGAAGTCCATCTGCTATATTTTACAAATAACAACCCAAATAGCATTGGGTTGGAGATGCTCTCATAAATATTATGTCCACGATATAGTGGTCCAAGCAATAAAAGTGTTTGCTTTTGTAAATGTTAATGCCTACCATCCATACAATGTAGGTTCAAGACAATGACTTTGTTGATACTTAAGAACAGTAATCTTCAACAGCTACGGGGATAAGTCATATAAAGCAGGTGTGGAAGAGGGAGGGGGAGCGGAAGCGGGGAACGAGAATGAATATGAGAGTGAAAGTCTAAAAGCGGCAAAATTTAAATTAATAATAAGATCGGAAACAAGAGTGTGCGTGGAGTGTGGGACACATTTAAAAGAATTTTGTTTCAGACTATCACTAAAAAAAGGACAGTTATTAATAACTTAAAAATCAAAAAACTATTTTCAAACAACTATAAAAGACACTTATCACCTTTTTATAATTGAGTTTTCATAAAAAAACCAAGCCAAGCAAAGTTTTTATACATTTTTATAATTTTCAGTTCTCTAAAATATTATAAGTGACAAGCCTTTTTCTAAATTAGAAATAAAAAAAAAAATTGTTGATGATTGATGGTCGATTGGGTTCAAGGTTAAGAAGCTTCTTCTAGGTGCAATTCATGCTTCAAATTTGGATATTATTATAACTCAATTGTATGGTCTAGACAGAAGGACTTTCCAGCTGAGTTTATTACTGGAATATAAATTTGTCATTGAGCCTGCCATTGATTCATGTCCTATATAAACTCTATTCTCAAAAAGAGAGATTTGCAATTCACGTCCTCTGTAGGAGATTCCTATATATTTAGTGAACAAGAATATTGTAGACACTTAAAATTCTCGGATGGGTCTAAACCGTCTAATGATCGTCGGATCGGTGAAGAAGTCAATGCTCTTGGTCAATTAAATTTCTTGAATATGGGTCTCATCAATGGACATGTGTCAAAATCCTTAGGTTTCAAGTCTTTAAAGAAAAAACAATAATTTAAATTTAAATTTATTTCCATAAATAAAAGATACAAATTTATCTTTTTATGAGAATTAGCATGATTAGTGGGGAGTTTCTAAATTAAATACCCACTCTTTGGCCTATAAATACAATGTCATCCTACACATTCAGATAAAAAAGAGGACGAACAGACGGAGACGAAGAGAACACCAAAGCTTAAATAATTGAAGAACCTGAAAACAAAGAATAACAAGCACGCCACACAAGTGTCGTTCTTCATCAAAGTCATTCAACAATGCCACACAAGTGTCATTCTTCTTTGAAGACTCTCAATCCACCATTTGAGATCGAATTCCGTCGGCGATCGGAAATCCAATCAAGTCATCTTCAACCTCGAAGATTTGAGAAAAAGCTCAACCATTGATTCAAGATCAAGCTTCCGAAGCCCTTGCACCAACTTTCCAAAGGAGATTTAATCAGAGAAAGATTCTTAGTTGTAATAGAATCGACTGCCGAGAATTGTACCCATTTGTTGAGGCAGAGATTCGACAGAGCTTTAGTGTTCTCTCCGTTTGTCCATCCCTCTTTTTTCTCTGAATGTATAGGATGACATTGTATTTATAGGCCAAAGAAATCGTGCTAATTCCCATCAAAAGAGAAATTTGTATATTTTGTATGTGGAAATAAATTTAAATTTGAATTTGAATTTGAATTATTCGCACTTTCTTTAAAGACTTAAACCTCAAGAATTTTTTTGACACGTGTTTATTGATGATGGCCCCGCATTCATGGAATTTAATTAACCAAGAGCGTTGACTTCTTCACCGATTGGATGGTAATTAGACGGTTTAGACCCATTACAAAATCTAAGTGTCTACAATATTCTTGGTTCACTAAAAAATGTCTAGGAGTCTCCCTGGGAGAATTGCAGATCTCTCTTTTTGAGAATAGGGCTTATATGACGTGAATCAATGGCCGGCTCAATGACAATTTTATATTCCAATAATAAACTCAGCTGGAAACTCTTTCTGTCTAGCCGATGCAATTGAGTTATAATAGTATCCAAATTTGAAGCATGAGTTGCACCTAGAAGAAGCTTCTTAACCTTGAACCCAATCGACCATCAATCATCAACAATTTTTTATTTTTTTAAAATTTAGAAAAAGAGGAAGAAAATAAAAAATCTGCTTGATTTGTCACTCATAATGTTTTAGAGAACTGAAAATTACAAAAATGTATAAAAACGCTGCTTGGTTTAGTGTTTTATAAAAACCCAATTATAAAAAGATGAATGTATAAAAACTGTGCTTGGTTTAATGTTTTGTGAAAACTCAATTATAAAAAGGATCTGATTTCCTTTGGCTAGCACATGACAGAGACAAACAAAAATTGTTTATGTCAACATCAAAAAATAAATAGAAGGTCAGTTTTGCCCTTTTAATACATGAAATGACAACAAATATTTCGATCGATATAATAATAAAATAACACATTACCGTTACCAAGTTGGACAGCCGTCACCAATTCTTTGTTTGGTAGGAAGGAAAAAATTTTGATGCAAGGGATAAAAGAAGCAATAAATGAGACATTTTTAGGAAAGATTTTGTTTAATTTGATAAAAGAAAATGAGATAATAGCTTATTTTGTTTGTCAGAAAAAAGAAGAAGGAGTGTTAATTATATATAAAGAAATTTTTGTAATTAAAAAAACTTTTATAATAGTGTTGCCTTTTTTTTCCCTTCCCATGTTCCTTCTATATTTGGAGCAATAAAAATTTATGAAAGAAAAATGATAACTTATCATCCTATTTTCTTTCCTTTTCTTACCTCCTTCCTACCAAATGATATTTCTTCCTTCCTATTTTCCCTCCCCACCTTTTCATTCCTTCAAAACAAAATTCATTCTTGAGAATAAAAATTCATTCCAGAACTAAACTTATTGAATGGTCATTCGATTCCCCATCTAAATTTTTTTAAAAAATTCAAGTTCTCAAAAAATCCTCATGTTCTAAATCCAAAAACCACCACCACCACCACCACAACCACCACTACTGCCTTCCACTACCACCACAAACCATTGTTGCCTTTCACTATGTACTGCCACCTCCATTACCTTCCACAACAACCACCACCGCCTTTCACTACCATTGCCACCATTGTTGCCTTCTTCAACCACTGCACCACTGCCACCTCTATTGCCTTCCACCACCGTCACAATTACCGCTACAACTATTGCCGCTATCACCACCTCCGCATTCCACCACTACCTACACCATTGCCCCCATCGTCACCGCCATCGCCATCGCTGTTGCCGCTTTCTATTGCCGTCGCCTCCACTACCTTCCATCGTCATCACCTTTTTCACTACCACCTTCCACCACTGCTATTACCCCATTGTTGCCATTGCTACCTCCCCTACATTCCCCCACCACCACCACCATTAACACCACTAACACCACTGTCGCTTTCCGCCACCATCACTGTCGGCGCCTTCCTCCACTGGCAAAAGAATGTTATTTTGTTAATTACATTAATTTCTTTGTCTTTAAAAGAGGTATTTTAGATAATTTAATGTGAAATTTATTTTATTTTAAATTTGAAATTGGTCCAACAAAATGATAGAATGATAATGACCATATTCTTTTATTTTATTACTCTTACCAAACGCAATATAATAATAATAATAATCTGTAGGGGAGATAAATGAAATTATGAAAGAAGAAAAGTCTGCATAGAATATTGACAGGGAGATAAGTAAAATTATGCTTGGGAGTTAAGTGCCATTACAGGGGAAATAAGTGTAATTTACCATTTTTTATTTTGTACTATATTTATTTTTTCCATAACAAAAAGAGAGATTTATTGAGTACAATCTCAGTGCTCCACAAACCCCCACACTCAAAAACAGAGTACAGAGGGCTCTGGCATTTTAGAGAGAGAATGTCATCGGCAGCATCAATGGAGTCTCTGATTCTGCAACTCCACGAGATCTCGGCCGTGAAATTCGGCAGCTTCAAGCTGAAATCAGGCATAACCTCTCCAATCTACATCGACCTCCGTCTCATCGTCTCCTACCCCACCCTCCTCAGCCAAATCTCTCAAACCCTAATCGCCTCCCTCCCCTCCGCCACCTCCTACGACGTCGTCTGCGGCGTCCCCTACACCGCCCTCCCCATCGCCACCTGCATCTCCACCGCCAACGCCGTCCCCATGCTCATGCGCCGCAAGGAGATCAAGGACTACGGCACCGCCAAGGCCATCGAGGGCGCCTTCAAGGAGAACCAAATCTGTCTCATCATCGAGGACCTCGTCACCAGCGGCGCCTCCGTGCTCGAGACGGCGGCGCCGCTGCGTGCGGCGGGGCTGAAGGTGACGGACGCGGTGGTGATGATTGACCGGGAGCAAGGGGGGAGGGAGAATTTGGCGCAGAATGGGATCACGCTGCACTCGATCGTGAAGCTGACTGAGATGGTTAGGATTTTGAAGGAGAAGGGGAGGGTTTCGGAGGAGACGGAGGGGATGGTGCTGAAGTTCCTGGAGGATAATCGGAAGGTTGCGGTACCGGCACCGGCGGCGGACCCTAGGGTTAAGGTTCCTTATGGGGATAGAGCGAAGATGGCGAAGAATCCAACTAGTAAGAGGTTGTTTGAGGTGATGGTGAAGAAGGAGAGTAATCTTTGTTTGGCTGCCGATGTTGCCACTGCTGCTGAGTTGCTTGACATTGCTGAGAAGGTGAGACTAAACAACCACACCCTTTTGTTTCTCTAGAAAATATCTGAAATTTTAATGGAAAATGTTTTTTTAATTTTTATTTAAAGAAAAAACCGTAAGTCGCAACTTTTCCACTGTAGTGTATCAGTGTCACTGCCTTCTTCTCCACAAGGCACAGATCCTGGTTCAAAATTTGCAAGGCGCTCGCATTGTAACCTAGGCCATTATCCCACTTTTGGGCGTTTAAGTGGGCCACTAACTGGGCCATTATCAATCTTTTGCTTGGGTCTGTGTTGCCCTGTATACAGGTCTACTTGAGGATTGGGCCAAACTTCTATACAGGTCTACTTGAGAGTAACTACTTTAACGGTTTCCTAGTAAGAAGATGAAGCTATTGACTCGCAGTCGTTGAATTTTCTCAATACCTGCGTGTCTTGTCATTATGGTTTAGATTGTTTGTACATTTTTTAGTACAACTTACCAAAGTCCTAGAATTTTGTTTTGCATATTTTATTATGCCGATTTGATTGTTCATGCAGGTTGGACAGGAGATCTGCATGTTGAAAACCCATGTTGATATATTGCCTGATTTTACCCCGGATTTTGGTTCTAAACTTCGTGAGGTATATTTCTAAAATTACTTACTTTCTTTCCCAACTTTAAGCTGATTGCTGCTTAGAATGAATTCATTTGGATACTTGGTACAAGAAGAGCCTTTTTACCTTCCTATCATATCCATAATCTAAGTATGGACAAGTTTGATGCTGTACCAATTTTATTTTTTCCTCCATATCCGTGACTGAAAGGTATTTACAACAACAAAAGACCAAGCCTTTTCCCAACTACTTGTGATTGGCTTCGTGAGTCCTATTTTCTGTTCTGCTCATGTTTTCGTAGCCTTCCATACTAACTCTATCCACGTTAACTTTGGTCTTTCCCTTCCCCTGGCATTACACTCAATTGTGTGGTTTCTATATTAATTTACTTTCACAGTGCACTTAGACGTGTTGTGGTAATTGAACGGCTCCATTGTGTCTTAAATTATATTTATAGATACTACTTTACCATCTTAGATGGGTTGGTAAATTAAGTGGTAGTCATAATAGAAAATGATTGTAAGGAATTTAATTGGGGTGACATCTAACATCCTACAACTGTTCTATGTAATATCTTTCCTTGACGGTTTCCACTTTGTAATGGTGCCAATCTTGGTGGGGCATCACTCTTGTGGAAAATAAAGTCACTTATTTGGCAAAGAGGAGATAACATAAGACTATCAAGAGTTCCTTGTATATTTGATATGATAATCAAGGAAATGATGTGCATGTGATTACTCTTAGTTGTTGAGTCTTGAAATAGTTGTCAAAATGTTAGGGGATAGTAAGCAAGGAAAAGGCCGGTCAAGAGATTTGGTGGAAGTGCTTATGGACTGCGGAGATTAGGCCTAATAAATGTTGTTTTAAATATGAGGACAATGGTGTTCTCAATCTCTGTTTGGATTCGAAATGAATGGCATTCAACCATCCACAATACCCTTTTGAACTCATATCTGATCTGCCCTACATATGCTGGAACTTCAAAAATATGCATCACATCGTTTCCTTTTTCGTTTTGCATTTTACCTAAATATCTAATGTCCTTAACTGAATCTCTTTTCTTTTTGTTTAATTTATGCAATTAACTATTGCATGTCGATTTTCATCCAAATTCAAGCCACACAGGCTTGCCATCGCTTAAAGTGCAAGATATGGTAGTTGGTGAAGAATAATTTATGGTATTCTCAAAGAACGCAATGTTTACTGTCTATATCATTTTCCGATGTAGTTCCCAGTTCCTGCTGCAGCCTGAGTACAATTTTGAAGAGTCAGCTTCTATGGAATTTTTGTGGCTGAGCTTTGTTTAGAAGTTTAGCCCTGAATTTCTTGTCTAGAAATGTTCTACTACATATAATTGATTAATCCACTAATGTTTTGCTGGCTCTTCCCTCTCTGCTAGAATTTAGCATTGTGGTTTGTTGAGCAAGTAACATTGAAATCCATTACATTTTGAGGCTAGTGATTACCATCATTTGTATTAAGTAAATATAGACCAATGTTCGTGATGTTATGTAAAGTTTTATTACTTGAAATTACTGCTAGTTATTGCTAATTATTCTTAATTCTTTTGAAGATTGCAGATAAGCATAATTTCTTAATATTTGAAGATCGTAAATTTGCTGACATTGGTAATACAGTGACAATGCAGTATGAAGGGTGAGACTTTCTTTTCTATCCATTGATTCGTGTTAGATTTATCTTCTGTTGCTTTCTTACTCTTGCCTAAATTTTCTCCAGAGGTATCTTCCGAATATTGGATTGGGCGGATATAGTTAATGCTCACATTATCTCAGGCCCTGGAATTGTTGATGGTCTGAAATTGAAGGTTTGCATTAGTTGGGCTACTTAAATTCAACTTGGACATATAGTAATGCCGAAAAGTTACTCATCGATAAAATTTGGAAATTTCATGCTATATTTAGGGTTTGCCTCGTGGTAGGGGCTTGTTGCTACTTGCTGAAATGAGTTCAGCCGGTAACCTTGCCAAGGGAGACTACACAGCCGCAGCAATGAAAATTGCTGAGGAACACTCAGATTTCGTCATTGGCTTCATCTCTGTTAATCCAGCATCATGGCCAGGAGGACCAGGAAATCCTGCATTTATTCATGCAACTCCTGGAGTTCAATTGGTAAAAGGCGGTGATGCTCTTGGCCAGCAATATAACACCCCGTATTCTGTAAGTTCCATTCATTGTTCATTGGATTTTCTGCAGACCGGGTATACCCACATTCACACATTTCCTATTTTATGTTTTTCTTTTTCATGAAAAATATATTCATTAGGGCTGTAAATGATCCGAGCCGAGCTGTGCTTTGGAGTGTTCAGGCTCGGCTCGTCAAACTCAAGGGATGTCCAAGCTCGGCTCATGTTCGAACGAGCTTTTCCTAACCTTGATTGAGCTCGATTTGACAAATGTTTGAAAGAAAACAGGCTCAGCTTGATCGCTCGTTTAGGGGATACAATCTGTACATATATATATATATATATATATCTATCTATCTCAATAGGCATATATATGTATACATATATATAAAATTCATGCCGATATGACTCATATGAGGGCAGAAGAGGGAGAAAGATCAATGAGAGAAAATTTCCGAAAACAAAGAGAAAAATGGAAAAATCGACTTGAAAATATACTACAAGGTGTGCTGTCAGTGTTTTGGTCGTTTGCCGCTAACTACTTCCAATGGTTAGTAATTTGTGTGACTTGTCAAAAAAAAAAAAAAAATGGTTACTGGATTGTGTTGTGGCTGCTCATCGCTGCTGACATTACTTTGCTTGGGAATGTCCTGTTAGGTCATGTGAATGAGGGAGACATAGATTAGGGTTGCCTCTCTCAAAGCGTACGATGGGCTGTAATTAGATTGGTTTAAGCCTTTTTATTTTGAAAGGGATAAAATTATAAAAACCTAGTTGGGTCATAGTTGTTAAAGGCTCAAGGCGCACAAAAGCACAAATGCCTCCTGGAGCCTGAGGTGCAAGGCGAGGCACGCGCTCGACTGAAGCAAGGCGCCCGTTGGAAAAAAAAGAAGACAAAACCCACCCAATAAAGTATTAAAGATGCAATAGTATATATAAAGATGTAAAAGTCAACTAAATGAATTACTTAAGTTAAATATTCAACATAAAGATGCCAAAACCAAGTAAATCAAGTACTTGAGTTCAAAACAGTGAATAATCAAACATATTAACATAAAGATGCAAAAGTCAACTAAGGAGAAGTATAAGATAAAACTAAAACAAACATAAACATCATTTCTTCCTAAGAAGACAACATCAATGAATCTAAATATCATCCTCGTCATCAATAAGCATAACATCATTTTGATCGTCACTAAATGATTCATAATTCTCAGGATCCTCTTCTATCTCATCTGAATCATCCTTATCCTCATCCACAAGTCGAACTAAAGAACTTCCTGCTCCCTTTGTTAGTAACCGTGAACTAGAACTAGATTTTGATCTAGTAGACCGTTGCGGCCTGCTAGCCTCTCCAATACCAGCAAAATTAGCAACATCACCCCATGTCAAGGAATCATCTTCATAGACTAGATCATGTTCTGCATCAGAATCATCCATCCTCCCCGTTAACCACTCGTTGCTCTCATCAATGTCATCGAGCAAAATGGGATTAAGAGTGTCACGCATATTATATCGACGCCTCAATGCTCTATTATATTTGATGAATACTAAATCATTCAAAGTTGTTTGAGCGAGCCTATTTCTTTTCTTGTTATGAAGCTGCAATAAATTCAACTTTAACTAGTAAGTATAAAAAATTAAAATTTTAACTTTCAACAATTAAATTACAAACCTAGTTAGTATATATACTTACATGCTCAAACACGCTCCAGTTTCGTTCACAACCAGAAGAACTGCAAGTAAGGCTTAAAACCTTTATAGCAAACTTTTGGAGAAGTTTTGTTGACTTGCCATAAGCTTCCCACCAATTAGCTATTAAAAAAAAATTAATAATGATGTTTGGCAGCTTTAGCTTCATCTTTCTATCGACTCTATTGTCAAAATAATTTTAACACGTAGCTATATTAACTTAATATACTTTACCACTTTACCTGGTCCTCGTGTACTTCTTTGTCTAATAGTGAAGGGATTACCAAAGAGGCCCTCAGCTTTAGAATATAAGGACAGCTCCTCAGTAATTTTGTTTTGGTCTTTGACATCCGGGACTAACCTTGCAATGCATGCATACAAACCCTTTGCAATCTCTTCATCTTCTTCAATTTTCGGATTTGAATAAAAGTATTCTGGGTTCAAATAATAACCTGCTGCATACAAAGGGCGATGAAGTTGAACATTCCACCTCTTATCAATTATTTCAAAAATATCTGAGTATTTATTTTCTACTCCCCCAAATGATTTTGCAATGGCTTCTTTAGCGCTATCCATAGCCGCATAAATGTATCCCATGGGAGGCTTTCTCTTGCTATCAACTAATCTCAAAACCAGAATACGAGGACCGGAAACCTTAAGGCTAAAGACAATGTTGTTCCAAAAGGAAGGCATCAAAACATAAGAAGCAACTCTTTTACCGGCTTCCTCTTTCGCCCATTTACTACGATTCCAGTCTTCTGAAGTAAACATCTTTCTCAAGTTATTCTTTTGCTTGTGAATACTTGATAATGTGATGAAACATGTAGCAAATCGAGTCTTAGCAGGCCTAAGCAACTCCTTTTTGTGAGTAAAGTTCCTCATAATGTTCAACAACTTTGGACGCATATAAATATAACTATTCAACTCCACTGCCCTTTGCATTGTTCTAGAGATGGACGGTATTTTCCCAATGTCTTCCAACATCAAGTCTAAGCAATGAGCAGCACATGGGGTCCAATACAAATGTGGGTGTTCTTTCTCTAACATCCTCCCTATTTGAAACCAAACAGAAAAAAGAAAAAATGATATAAAGAGAATGAGTAAATCAAAATTGATTTAAATTATATATTTGTAAAGAATGTAAACTCTAAAAGTTATAAACATTGAACATTCTTACCGGCATACTTATTGCTTGATTTCACTATCTGTGACGACTTGGACGACATTTGCTACTCCAATGCGGTTCACAAATTTATTAAGTAAGTCAAACATCTTGTCACCATCCTTTGAAAAAGAAGAAGTATCTATCGATTCAATAAACATGGTTCCCTTTGGACTATTTACTAAGAAATTAAGCAATGTTCTCCCTCTCTTGTCTGTCCATCCATCTGCCATTAATGAGCATCCAAATTTTGACCACTCCTCTCTATGGTCATTCATCAAAGCATTGGTATTATCCAATTCCTTCCTAAGCAAAGGAACTCTCACCTCATGATAACTAGGTGGTTTCATGCCAGGACCATATTGTCCAATTGCTTCAACAACCTCGGCAAAGCTATCATACTTAATAGCATTGAATGCAATTCCTGCATCATATATCCACCTTGCAAAAGCAGCACACGCTCTTCCTCTCAACTCTTTCTTGCATGCATCATTAATGGTTGTTTGTTTTCCCCCCTCCTTTCTTTTTTGTACCACAATTTCCGGTCTGGGAGTGAAATATAAATCAATCGGTCCCTTTTGCTTTTGCATCTTTGAGGAATTGACACTAGCACTGCCACTACCTGCACTGGCTACCCTTTTTCCCCGATTGTTAACTTCCATAATGTCATCCTCATCCTCTCCATCAATGAAATTAATTTCATCACTAGGTAACAAATTCATTTGATCTTTTTCTTCCTTTTTCTTACTCATGTACTCTTTGATTTCTTCTCTAACACTAGATGGGCATCTTGGGCATGCACTCACATTTCTATACCCTCCAGCTAAGTGTTGTTTAGCCCGATAAATACCTCCTTTTGTAACTTTTGCACAAATACCTCCTTTTGTAACTTTTGCACAAAAGTTACAAGTGACGGCATTTGTATCTTTCGGATTCTCCAAATGTGAGTAATTCCATGCCGGATCCTTTCTTGAACCATCACTAGGCATCTTTTAAAGTACAAACTACAATCAAATTCAAGATAACAAAATAATAGCATCATGTAATCAGTGTCTACAACAACTCTGGCAAAAAAAAAAAATAATAAAATAAATACAGAGCTTCAAAGCAATTAGCAATATTAACATTTCAATTTAAAAAAATAAATACAAAGCTTTGGCAAAATGCAAAAAGCAGAATATTATTCTTTAAGGTCTCATTAGAATTTGGTCACTAGCTCAAATTGGATGCATGCTATGATTTTATTGGTTAGCACCTTATGATTAATTTCAATTTATTGACTTTTCATTTGTTTTTTTGGGTGGGTAAGGTAATGTATTGAGTATTGACAATGTGACAGCTTCATTGGCAAGAGCAATCACTTTCGCTTGGGTGTCTTCTTTCCTTTCATTCTCTCTTTGTTCCAAACTTCCATGTTGAGATTGATTGCGCTTTTTGATTCCACAGTTAATCAACACATCTTATGATCACTTTGCATGCATACATTTTAAATTTTTTTAATGAGATTATGATTCCGTATACACCATAATTTACATGTTTCCATTTTCACCGAGCTTAAGTATAATTTAGTGAAGAGCAAAAGAATTTGGAGAAAAAGCAGTCCGTGACACATGATTACTGGCCTCACCAAAAATATTAGTTACTTTCTATTCAGCAATTTCTGCTCTTCATGTATATATGCAAAGCACTTTTTTATCTTCGATTCTTCTTTGTGCCTAATGGTCCTTAATACTCGAGAATATTAATTATCACAAAAGTTGAAGCTGCCAAAAATTTCGATCCAACAATGTATACCAAGATTTTACAAAATTAGAGTACACTTAACTAATTATTTCATTTTAACAAAATTAGATAAAAATGCATTTCCTCAAACCAACAACATGTTAGAATGGAACAAATACAACTTTTTACACAAATAAATCAGGTAAATATACCTCACACAAATAAATAAAAAAATAAAAAGAAGAAGGAAAAAAAAAACAAATCTGCCAGGAGAGAGCCGAGACTCGAGAGAAGAAGAAGAAAAAAAGAAAAAGAAGAATAAAATTGGAGGAAAAAAAATAAATAATAAAAAATAAAAAGAAGAAGAAAAATAGAAATAAATGACATAAATATCTAGCAAAAAAGAGCCGAGAGGCCCCAGACTCGAGAGAAGAAAAGAAGAAGAAGAAGAAAAAAAAAATCTGACCGAATCACCGATCCGGCAGATCCGAGAAGAGGAGGAGGAGAGAAGGAGAGAAGAAGAAGAACTAATCTGCCAGGAGAGAGCCGACGTAGATCCGAGAGTCCCGAGTGAGTACTTCGCTGCCTCTGTCAGTCTGTCTTCTTCTTTCCTTTGCTTCTCTTTTTTTTTTTGTTTGTTATGTTGCAAACTTGCAATAGGCTTTGGCTTTGAGCTTTCTACTTAATTAAGTAATAAAATAATACAATACATATAATATAACAATACAGAGTCACAAACAAAACAAAAAAAATAAGGAAAAGAAGTTAAAAACAACAGTTTCATGCGGGCGCGCCTTTCTAGCGCTTGTAGCCTGGCGCTTTGCTCCTAAAGGCGCACGCCTTATATAACCCAACCGCCTTGAGTACACTCAAGGCACTAACCTGGCGCCTCAGGGGCGCGCCTCCGGCGCCTTTGACAACTATGAGTTGGGTTGTACTGTTTTTGGGCTGGGTTTGGTTATGGATTGAAATAAAACTAAATGCTCTTAAGGAAACCTTATTTATGGGCTTGAACGCATAGTTCTTAAATTATAAAATTAGACACATATTAGTGTGTGTATATATATTATTACATATGTTCACGAACATGTTTATGAGCTTTGTTCACAAGCATATTCACGAACAAACGAGCCGAGCATGGGGTTGTTTGAGCTTGGTTCGTTTATTAATTGAGCTTGAAAATTCTGTTTGATCTTGCTTCGTTTATTAAACAAAGAAACACGAACTGAGCTCTTAGCGAGCCGAGCCGACCCGAAGTTGTTTGTGGAACGCTTGGTTCATTTACAGCCCTAATATTCATGGAGAATATAGCAAGTTGATTATGTGACAAATGCAAAATTCTGGTGAGACTAACTAGTAAGGGTTGCCAATATCTCAGCCAACGCTTTGGGAAAGAGTGGAAAACAAAGAAACTAAACCAAAATATATTTTTTAAAATTTGACATATTTGATCATTATTCATTGGATATATGCATTGGATATATTCTACTTAGATGTGCATGTTAGGGAATGGAGTGAAGTAAATTTTAAGGGAAAATAACATGAACATCCTGATGAACAATGACCCGTGTTTTCACTTGCAACCTCGAACTTTAGAACCTGAAGGCTTGACCCCTTAGGCAATTAAGAGAGATTATGTTTAACGAAAATTTGGCATATGAAATACATATGCTAGTTAAGTCTTTTTACGTTGTTTATACACCCTTTGGCTAGTTGAAATTTGAAAATAATTTTGCCTCTTTATAATTATAGAAGAGTTCCACACACAGTATCTCTCAAAAAGTATATTATTCGTTCAGAGTTGAGTATGAGTTGGTCAATATATTAACATATATCCATGCTAAACAAATTACTTGTCCCTCAAAAGATGTCATCATTGTTTGATAATTTTTTTACACAGCAATTTTATATAAAGAAACTCAGAATAGACACAGAAGGTGCTTACCTGAAGGGGAAATTAGGGTCTACTCTCTCAAATTACTTTAGAGCACACAGTGAACATATCTTTCCCACCACTCAATACAACTAATTACACTTATCGACCCAATTAACTGAACAGACTAAGACAATAAGACTCAATACACTTCTAATATGTCTGACAACCATTCTGTGGAGGACTCCATACACCACTTATAGTATGCCTGCTCTCATTACTGTCCTTCAGCTAAAAAGAAATTAGATGACCTCGGGCAAGGTGCCGAATCTTTTGGATTGTAATTACTTCTCCGAAATGTTCTCCCATTCTTTTATTGCCAATTGTAGTAACTGCTGCTGCTAAACTAAAATTTTATCACAGTTTTGGATGGAGCCTTCCTATCCACTGTATTGCATGCTCCTCCACTTGAGTCTTTGGATGTTGGGGAAACTAAAGGTTATTTGACATATTGTGGGACTTCAGGTGCCCTGGTCGATATAAATGAAGCATTGAACAAAACAGATATTCTAGGAAAATTTGTGAAAAAAAATTGAGCCTCAAAGGGTGAGCTCTCCATACCACTGACACAATAGGACAAAAGCACATCACATGAGCAATTGATTCCATTGTGGTACTTAAGGTGCCCTGGTCGATAGACTCGATACAAATGAAGCCTTGAACAAAACAGATATTCAAGGAAAATTTTGAAAAAAAATCGAGCCTCAAAGGGCTAGCTTTCCATACCACTGGCACAATAGGACAAAAGCACAACATATGAGCAATCGAGTACAGTTTATTCCCACATATATATTCTGGGGCATGTGTTTAAGCTTCTAGCTAGCTGATAAGTTTTAAGTCCTCCTAGTGCTTTCCAATTATGCTGAAAAGTCCAACTATTATGAATTAAGACCAAATATGCAGGAAATGAAGTTTAACAAATCGAGTAATTCTCTTCAGATGAAGAAAACCCACTTAGAAACCGAACAAATCATTTTTTTAATAAGTAAAATTTCATTAAAGACCCCTCAAAAGGGGAGTGCATCCCAAGAAAAAAAGAGCACAAGGGCCAAAGCAGCCCATTATACTTTCAACATATCCTCAAAATCCACTATATCCCTCAAAGAGTTACAATTACAACTCTTAACCTAAAAGAATAGAGAACTAAGTATAGAGAATTGTGCTCTTTTGTTCCAATGTTTTGGAGCCTTCCTATCCACTGTTTTGCATGCTCCTCCACTTGAGGCTTTGGATGTTGGGGCAACTAAAGGTTATTCGACATATTGTGGGACTTCAGGTGCCCTGGTCGATATAAATGAAACCTTGAACAAAACAGATATTCAAGGAAAATTTGAAAAAAAAAATCGAGCCTCGAAGGGCTAGCTCTCCATACCACTTACACAATAGGACAAAAGCACAACATATGAGCAATCGATTCCAGCTTATTCCCACATATATATTCTGGGGCATGTGTTTAAGTTTCTAGCTAGCTGGTAAGTTTTAAGTCTCCTTAGTGCTTTCCAATTATGCTGAAAAGTCTAACTATTATGAATTAAGACCAAATATGCATGAAATGAAGTTTAACAAATCGAGTAATTCTCTTCAGATGAAGAAAACCCGCTTAGAAACCGAACAAATCATTTTTTTAATAAGTAAAATTTCATTAATGACACCTCAAAAGGGGAGTGCATCCCAAGAACAAAAGAGCGCAAGGGCCAAAGAAGCCCGTTATACTTTCAACATATCCACAACATCCACTATATCCCTCAAAGAGTTACAATTGCAACTCTTAACCTAAAATAATAGAGAACTAAGTATAGAGAATTTAAGCACTCATATTAGAACCTCCTCTCTAGTATAGGATTGCCTGTTCCACTCTTGCCACAAGCCCCACCAAACACAAAGCGGCATCACCCTCCAACCATCTCGGACTTGCCTCTGAAGTAGAAGAAAATTTAAATGTTCTTGAAATCACGAATCAATCAGAGGAAACGAAGCTGACCCTGCAGAAGCACTATCAATTTTTTTAATTTTTTGGTAGGTATCACTAATTAAAAATTTCAAATAAATAGATTTGGAAACAATTAAAGAATGAGAGAATTTCAAAAAATAATGGAGACAGTAAAATAATTAAATTATTAAAACTAATTTCAAATGATGAATCAATAAAGTATCAAAAGTGAAAAGGGAAAATATTATTTAAGACACTGAACCTACGGTTTGCAGGAAATGACCCTAACATGATTGGAGCATCGAAAAAGAAAAGTTAATAAACAGAAAAAAGAAGAAGAATAAGAAAAATAACTTAGGCACTCTTTCCAGGGGACTGAGGTAGCATGTGACAGAAGAAGAGGTCGAGAGAGAGGCAGTTTTGTCAAGTAGTATTTGACAAAGAAGAGGTCTAGAAAAGGCAGTTTTGCCATACCTATTGATGGCTATGAGACATATTCGCAGTGTTCCCTTGCATTTTACATCCACTTATAGTAATTTCAATTTTGGCCCATTGCTTCTTATTCTGTAAATAACCCCTACTCTGAAAATTAATATCTATGATTTGCCATATTTGATCATTAACAAATTCACCATTATCGATAAAATGGTACACATATAGTGATAGGCCAAACATAGATTTTTAGCTGGAGACCATTGCTTAGGGTGTTGCAGTTTGACTTGATTTCAGAGGCAGACATATACGGGCTGGAGAGGCCATTCAGTGAAGTGGAAGTGCTAATGGCTTTGAAGAGTTGTAGTGGAGACAAAGCTCCGAGGACAGATGTATTTTCTATGAGATAACTCCTCGAGTGTTGGGAGGTGGTTAGGGAAGATGTGATGGGTACTTTTCAAGCATTTCACTCTTATGGCCAATTCGAGAAATGCATAGAGTTATTTCTGAGTCCCAAAATGCTTTTTGTTGGTGATCGTCAAATTTTGAATTCTGTTCTTATTGCCACCAAGTGTGTGGACTCCAGACTGAGTAGTGGTACTCCAGGGGCTCTTTGTAAACTTGATGTAGAAAAACCTACAAGCATGTGAGTTAGAGGAGATGGATTGAGTTATGCATTTCTCAATCAGGTTCTCAGTTCTGTGAACAGATTGTTTTTTTAGCAGCTCCCGTGGTTTGAGGTAGGGGGACCCGTTCTCTCCTTTTCTGTTTATTAATGTGATGGAGGCTCTCCGTAGGATGATGTTGAGGGCTATGGAGTTTGGTTTTATCAGAGGATTCACGGTGGGCGGGGGCGCATCCAATCAGCTCGAGATTTCTCATTTATTGTTTGCAGATGGAACTCTAGTTGTTTGGATACAGTTGAGTCTCAGGTTAGATATTTACGATTTGTTTTGATTTGGTTTTAGGCAGACTCTGGTTTGAAGGTTAATGTGGGAAGAGTATATTAGTTCTTGTAGGGGAGGTTGCAAAGATTCAAGCTTTGGCTGACACTCTTGGTCGTGGAGTTGGTTCTTTCCCCATTTCTTATCTGGGTTTACCTTTGGGGTCGCCTTCGAGGAGGCTGGGAGGTTGGGTCAGTTGAGAGGAGGCTTGTAGGGTGGAAGAACCATTATCTTTTGAAGGGTGAGAGGGTCGCTCTGATGAAAAGCACGTTGTTGAGTCTTCCCATTTACCTTCTATCTTTCAGATTCCTTCATTGGTGGATAAAAGGATGGAGAGGCTCCAGCAAAACTTTCCTTGGGGAGGTATGGGGGAGGAATTCAAAGTACCACCTCGTTCGCCAGGAGCAGGTATGCAGGCTGATTCAGACGGGTGGCCTGGGGATCAGGAGATTGGGGTCTTTTAGTTATTCTCTTCTTGGGAAGTGGTTTTGGAGATTTGGTATGGAGAGGCAGAGGCTGTGGAGGAGGGTTATTTTTTTACAGATTTGTGGAGGAGGGGTGGTTGGTTGGTGCTCTTGAGAGGTGAGGATTTCTGGAGGGGTGGTGTTTGGAAATTCATCAAGAAGGGGTGGGATGAATTTTCCAAACACATCAAATTCAGAGTTTGGGATGGCAGGGATATCCGCTTCTGGGCGGATATTTGGTGTGGTGATAAATTGTTGGCATGAATCTTCCTTAGATTTTGGATTGCTATGGATGGAAGACATGCCTTGTTTGTTGACTGTTATCGGCTTGATAGTAGGAGGACGACTTGAATGTACGCTTTGTGAGACACTTCCATGATTGGGAGGAGGACGCCATTGGGTTCTTGGAGTTGCTCTATCGTCAGGTGGTGGATGGTGGATGGTCTGATTCCTTAGTCTCTGTGCTCTTTTCCCTAGGGAGGTTTGATGTTCTACTCTTTCTATATGAGTCTCTCGGATGCTTTGGGGCCGTCTTTTCTGTGGAGGGCTATTTGGCGCACGAAGGCCCCTTTAAGGTGGCCTCGTTGCTTGGACAGTGGTTTTGGGGTGGATTCTAACGTTGGATACAACTTGAGGAGGAGGGGACAAGTTGTTGTTAATTGGTGTTGTATGTGCAAGAGGGATGAAGAGACGGTGGATCATTTTTTATTGCACTGCCTAGTAGCTCAGGACAGCTGGGGTATGATCTTACCAATCCTCGAGAGGCCTGACAGAGGTTTGGAGAGGGTAGAGCCATTGTGTGTTTAAGCCCCTCATGTGTTCGGTGGTGGTTGTGGAGCGAATGGAATAGGACATCCTTTGATGGGGAGGAGTTTTCTACTGGGGCGATGAAATTCTATCTTTTTTGTTGGGTTTATGGGAGAAATTGTAAATTCACGGGGGAGAGAGTTGATTTTTTTGGACATATTGAGTGGTTAGAGACCCTATTTGGTTCTTTGTGCAGCTTTTGCGGGATGCATTTTCCTTTTTGAATGCTTTCTAATATAATCTTATGAAAAAAAAAATCATTTATTGCCAAAATATTAGGAAAATCTAAAATATAGCATATATATATATATATATTTACATATTTATCTGCATGTGCAGAACTGTGTTACCATGTTATTGTTTATGGATGTCATGTTGGAAATCGTAATTACAAATCTATTGTATTTTTTTCCTTGACAAATATATTTATGTATACTTCAAATTAAATTTTCTTATCACGTATTTCTGTTGAGAAAACATTCTGTTCAAGTATTGTACACCTTTACTGTAAAGAAATTGGACAAGCATGCATGAGGAAGGCTTTCTATACATTTCATACATCAATTGTTTTTTAAATATCTTTTGATGCAATTGTTGCAGTTCTCATAAAATGGAAGTGTTTTTCAGGTCATTGCTGATAGAGGTAGTGACATCATAATTGTGGGTCGTGGAATTATCAAGGCTGCGGACCCTGCAGAGACAGCTCGTGAGTACCGTCTTCAAGGATGGGATGCATATTCAATTAACTGCAAATAAGGATCCTATTTGGTTTGCTCCTGCACGATTTGCTTCAAGTTTTTGCAATTAGTTATTGAGTTTCATGTGACATATAATTCAAAACCTTTACATGCTTTTGAGTGCAATATATAATTAGATATTTTGGTATTTATATATATATTATCGATGTTCAGGAAATCGGCAGTGCTTGGGCTTTTGGTTCCATGTCTGTAAAATAATTTCTGAATATTTTTAAATGGTCTTGTGTACTGTTGTTATTCCATAATGTGGTTCATTTAATTGATCCAATGCTAGGACTCAATAATTTGGTATGAAAGCTGGTGGAGTCAGAACCCATTGGCCTATTGGTGGTAACATATGTGTAGGACAATGTAACCTTTCTAGATTTGATTCACCATTTTTATCGTATTAAGTGGAGATGATTCAGTATGTTTGTCTTTCATTATGTTGGCCAAACAATGACTTGCCAAAAAACACATGATTTTTACGTGGTTCGGGCCCAATCATTAACCAATTGTATCATTTCACGTCTTTTATTTTAATAATTGTATCATGTCACGTGTTTTATTTTAGTGGGTCTTATCATTACTCGTGAGTATTTAATAAGCTGATGATACTATCATCACTACAACAGGAGATTTTTTGCTACCAAGCCCTTCTTCACTGGAGAAAAGCAAACTCTTACAGAGCTTCACAGGCTGTGGGTCGTACCATAGATGCCTGTAAGTCTCTTTCTATGTTCAAAGCTGACTTTTCATCAAGTCAAATGACACTTTTGCCCTTGTATTAAATTCATCTAAGTCCACCGGTGACTGGTCAAGTCATTCTGTGGACCATGTATGATGTGCATGATAAATTAATTTTGGTCCAATCCAATTTTAGTGTCCTGGACTTGAGCTTTCAATGCTGATGCAACATGTATTAGTTTACATTCAAGTCTTTCAGGATAAATCTGAGAAAACAACGGTCAAATAGATTGTCAAAATCTTCACATCAATATGTTATTATCATCAAAATCACTTCAACTACCTTTGGGTTGAAACCGTGGAACCATCACATTAATTTTGTGAATACCATGATTTGAGAGTATGGCTTATGTATGTTTATACTTGCATAATATATTATTCTATAAATAGAATTCTTCTATATCATTTCAATAAAAGAAAATTTGAAATTTTTATTTGGTAAGTAAAATTTTTTTTTTTTTTTTGCAAAAATATTCACCTAAATTGAAAATATATTGCGTTTTATATTTGTGCCTACCACGCCTGACTCAGTACAATCAGATGTCGAATAAAGACGAGATGGAATAGGTATTTTCTAGTATTTGATTGTTTTAACCAGGTTGTAATCAAGCTATTGTTTGTAACCCAATTACAGCTGAGTATATAAACATTAGAATGAAGAAAACTGGAGGACAAATTGTGTATAAAGTTAGTAGTCTCATTTCTAAGCTCTACACTTACTATTAGTACTTATTGACTGTAAATAACAGTACTCATTACTTATATAGACTTCATTCCCGTTAGTGGACGATTAAGATATATTACAATTAAAATATAAGATTTAATATTTAGAACACTCTACCTAAATATCTACGGTATATATTTGAAAAATTCTTTACTCTTCTAAAATTTTCTTTAATTTACCGATTTCTACTATTTCTTCAATGTTTTGAAATCAACTAACATTTCACAATTCTCTACACACATGTAGAAGATTCGAAAACCCAACTCACCACGTTTGCCATGTAAAGTTCTCCTCAGCACTCGCAAGATGCGTGTGTGTGACACAAACTCTATGCAAATTGACAATAAACTTTATACAAATTGACAAACACTTTGGATTTTATAAATGTCTCCAAATTTAATTATATTCACCATATAATCTTGAACAAAAAGTGTTTTCTGTTATATTATTAGCCAATATATTATCTACAGATGGCACAGTATTTGATGCGTAATTGCTCTGGAGCTGCTCTGATTCGTTACAACCCACAACCAAAATATTCGTGGGAGGTAAAATCATTTCAAGCATGACTGCCATTTTTTTTTTTCATTCATTTTCTTTCTATTTTTATTTTGTTTAATTTGTTATAGTTTGATCGAGCGATCATTCAATAATTTAAAATTTTGTGTTTTTTTTATTAAAAAAATAATTATTCACAAATTTGATTACTCAAAAAGAAAAGAGTGAACCGGAACAAAAAGAACAAGGAGGTCTCACAGTGTGTCATACTCATATAATTATGGATATAAGTATGTGGAGGAGCAGCCTTTAACAAAATATATATATATATATATATATATATATATATATTTTATAGGAGCATTAGTGGAGTTTTGCTCTACTTTTAGCCGAGATGGACACAAAATTTTGTAAATATATATTTTAAAATAGCAAAATTAGTGAGTAAATAACGAAGAGAAAAAAATTAGTGGAGGCAATTGCCCCACTTTGCCATCCCTAAACACTCGCATAGATATGTTTTATAATTTAAAGAGTTTTAAATATATTAATTATTATTATATTATTAAAATGTATAAAAGAGTTTTAAATCATTTGAATTTCTCATCATATTGACTCGTACGAGTTCTATATGAACTGAATAATTATTTTAATTTCCGAAAAAAAAACTAAATAACTATTTTTGTAAGAAAATATCAACGAGCTTAATGCTTCAAAAGATAGGCGATTAAGGAAGCACACCAAAGACCGAAAATGTAAAGATTGGAGTGAGAAAGGGGGAGACCAAAAGATTATTTCATATTTTAAAGGGTACTTGTGGTATTTGATAATAAAAAAAATGATCATTTACTTATGAAGTTGGGGTAAGAAAGGTCATTTTAAATAAAATTCAGAGTGTAATTGTATATAAGGGGAGTACACAGACCACAGTAACGCATATAGCTTCTCTTTGAATATTATCTAGAAATTTGGAGTTGACAAAGAAATAATTTCATAACATTATTTCATTAGCGTTTTTATTTCAATTGGAGTTATTTTTTCTATCAAATAAGAAGAAGACATTTCTAAAGTTTTCATTTTTATATTTTTACGGTAAGAATGTTAGGGGTAAGTGCTTAGTGGAGGGGGTACAAAATCTTGGGAGCTTGCAATCGGACTCCCAAAAACAACAAAGTTGCTACTCAAGAACAACGGGGAATAACCTTACCATTTGGGTTACGAAACCGTTCAATTTCTAAAATTTTCATAGGCATATCGAATGGTTTTCTCTGTGGCCTATTTATATATCTTTATAGCAGTTTTGAACTTTTTTAAACATATTTTACAAATTAATGGGATAATAAGTTTCTCGTAGGTGAACCTAATGCCCTGTAGGTTAATTGGTTGGAACTTTACTTTTTATATTTTGATGTTTTATATTGTTCAATTGTTAGAGTCCTTCCTCAATTATGTCTGATTGCTTATTACTCCGTATTTGAATTATAATATTTGAAATTATGTCTATTGTGCACCACTTTCACTACTTTGTTAGGCTCCAACAATCCTATTAATGACCAATAACAGAGCCAGAAAATGATTTGAGAGGGAGTGGCTTAAAATAATATTAACATTAAAAAAAAAAAATCAAACTACTGTAATAAACAAAAGAATTAGTCGTCGAATATCTTCCCTAAATCGGTCACTCTCATTTAAGAAAATAACTAGGAAATGGGGGGTGGGGGCTAAGAGAGATGATGGGTATTTTTTGTAAATAAAAATGAATATTAAAATGTATTTATAAGAGTGGTACAAAATAATGTTGCAATGCTAGGCAGTTGTGAGGTCTACTAAATTGAGGAATGATATACAACCATTGTTATTATATTTTAATGGAAAAATTCCTAATAAATCATACTTTAAAGTTTCTTCTTATGAAATCTTCTCAAACACAAAGAATTTCTACTTTTGAATAATGAATATTTTTTCTAGTTTGCCCTTTATTGCTAAGTTACTATTACTTCTTCTTTTTTTTAACTAAAATACAAATTTTCACTCTACTTTCAATATTAATCCTACAAAAATTAATAAAGTATTTCAAGTACATTATTTGTAAATACTCACATGTTAAAATACAATGAAAAACTTTTCATTAAATACATTTTGAATTATTTCCTTTCTTTTTAAATTTTCTACTTCATATTTTAACATGTGAGTATTTACGGGAAGAAAAAAAACAGTAATAGTAACTTAGCAATAAAGGGTGATATTGAAAAAATATTCAGTATTCATAGAATCTGAACTATTTTCGAAATTTTTTTTAAAAGTATGATTTCTTTGTCTTTTGGAAGATTTCATAGACTTATTTATTTTTAGAGTTTAAAAGTAGGGATTATTACATATAAATGGGGTTAGGGTTTCATATTTACCAAGAAGCTGAGTCAAAGTCTCATATTTCTTAAAAATGAGGTTGACTAAATTGATGACATGGCACATGAATTATTACTGTTTAAAACTTGTGGTGCCTAAAATGCCCTTCTCACTATTCCAGCACATTTACCTTATTGCCCCCGTTTAATTTAGTCACTCAACTCTAAAGCATTGTTGCCCTAAAATACACAGTCGTGCGTCACAAATCCAGCGAAGCAAGCCCAGGCAAACACAGCATCACCGAACATGGAACCCTAACCCTCCCTCATCTCATTCGTGAAGAGCCCTTAAGAGCCCTCTCTCTCTCTCCCCCCATCTCTGTAACAGGATTGAAGCGTAGCCGTTGAGCCCTAACCCTCATTCAAGCCCTCTCTCTTTCCCCCTCTGTAACAGCAAAGCACTTCTCCACGTCTAACCGTCGTTGGTGCGCCCTCTCTGTAACCCAGCGAAGCACTTCTCCACTTCTGCCATTCATTTATTGTTGTTCTAGTAATATGGTAAGTACTCTCTCCCTCTTAACACACACACGTTTATTTTTTAGATGATTATGGTCCTGATTTAGTGTTATAATTTTTTTTTTTTTTTTTCCAATTGGATGTCTGATTTTCATGTAGGTTATGTTTATATATATTCTCCTCTTATAATTTCTATTATGCAATCATATATATATAATTTCTATTCTGCAATCAAGATTGTTGTTGCTCTGTTTGTTGTATATGTTTGAAATGTGCGTAACAAAATGTTGCTCTCTTGTGCGTAACAAAATTAATTTTTAAAACTGAGTTTTATCCCACCAACAAAGGCAAAATTTTCATAAAGTAGATACTTAATTAATCAAATGTTTTTTTTATTTTTTATTTTTCTTCTTCTTCTTTTGTAATTAGGTTTGCTTGTTTTTGAAGAGTTCATGCTTTCTTTATACGTTGACTGAACTGAAATCCCAAATGTTATCCTACAATCTTTCCACTAGCATGGGTTTTCATACTTAAAATACTCGGAATTTGCTGAAGAAAACATAATTAAACAGGATAAAAAACAAATTTCCATGCATGTCCTTTGTTACCTGCTGAATTTTTTTTTATAGAACATTAATCTGATCTTAAAACTTAAACATTGTACTGTTAATGCCTACCTGTGTATAGTAGAGATTCAATGTCCCTAAATCCAAATAATTCATGTTCTTTAAATTTACTAGGACCATGTGGAAGCAAGTGGCAGTACGTGTGGTGCCTACAGGCTTTTTGTTGGATTTCACTAGTTAGCTAACTAGCTTGTGCCAAGGTAACAAGCTTAAATCCTATCTTCATAAGTCATTTGCTCTGGAGACCTTATGATACAATCAATAAATGTAAACTGTAAAGAGGCATGCATGTGATAGTCTTTGGGTAGGGACACTTGTTATCAAATGTTTGTGAAATCTACATTCCCATTTGCATTTGCTTAGTAAAAGAATTATTTAAGATTACTAGTATTGGTTCTACAATATTAAATTAAAAACAAGTTTTTCATACATACTATATTTGTTGTGGTTTAGTGGTTGAAATGTAATTAAATATAAAATTTGAGTTTGGTTCAATTAAATGAAAATGCTTTATAATAATTTCATGATTAATATCTTGGGTGTTAAGAATCACTAATAAAGATTTTAGTTCTCAATATAAAACAAAAGGGAAGAAGCTACTCTGTTTGGATCTTTGGACTGTGACTCAGAGATGAAGTAACAAATCTTCATGGTTATGCTATGATTTGTGCCTTAGCTTACAAGGTTGGAAGTCTTTGGTAAATGTTTTCACTAGGGAAACATAGCATTTTAGAGCATGTCAGTGATGGCCTTGGTATCTGATAATTACCAACATTTAAATAAATTAGATAAATAATTCTTTTTAGTAGACTGATTGAATATGTTAACATTTTTAAACGATTAAAAAATTTAGTCTAAGATATTGCTATGCAATGACCAGAAATGGAAAAGATTTCTTCACCATCTGTTCATGAAATTTGAATGGTTAACAAATTTCTAGATATGCTTACAAGTTCCCCCCGCGCCCCCCCCCCTCCCCCCAACCGGTGAAGAGTGCAAGCTGCTTTATACCTAAGCCCAAATTCAGTTGAAAATACAAGACACGAACAATAATGGGAAAACTGTTATATGACCTTTACGTCTAAATTGTATTTACGGGAAAAGAAAGAGAGAATGAAAGAAAGAAGTAAATTTCGATCAAAATTCTGTCCAAGACTGATGCTTTGGAAGTTATTTAGTTACTAACGAGATGAAAAAGAGAAAATATAAAGCAGTAGGTAGTTATCTAAACACCAGTTATATAAATAATAATAAATAAATAAATTAAGTACTTATTCAGTTTTATCAAAAGGGATGCAGAAAAACCCAAAAAGATAAACATATTGTCATAAAACAAGACATAGCATTGGTAATACTAATACCTCTTCGGGCGTTGATTCTCTTCTTGAATAGCCGAATTGGGTCATAACCCTCCAAACACGCCGCATAAATAATTATCCTGACATCGAAATTCAAGCAATTTTCAACCCATCAAAGAACCAAAACAAATAGCCCGAACTTTCTATATATATACACACACAGAAAAACAAAAATTGGTAAGAGGGGGACATACAAGGTGATCTCTCTGGCGGCTCCGGGGCTGCAAAACCTGCCACTCTCGTCAATTCTGGGCAGCATTTCTCTGGGAGATGAGAGAGAGTTTGCCGATTTTTCAAGAACTTCCCCAACAGCCGTGAGAGCTGAAGAAGTGCGAAGAGGAGAGCTTAATAGAGAAATTAAGCTTTCTGAGAATTAGGTTTTGAGTAGCATTCTCTATACCAGATCAGAATATGACACCTCTTTGCATTATTTGGAATCAAAGTAGAAATAGAAGTTAGAACTAAATTGAAGAGTAACACTACTTTTTGTATAAATTGAAGAGTAACACTACTTTTTTATCTAATATATTCTACACCCGTGCATATATATAAATATATTGTGGAACATACATATTAAATTGATGACTTAATATGAATGCCACAATTAAACACACTACCTTAGGGGGGGTATTCCCAAAGTTTCTCATTTTATCTGTTCGATTTTCTAATAATAGATAATAAATAATCTCCTATTGTGTACAGAATCACAACACTTACTCCAAAAACATATTATATATATATATACATATATATATATATATATATATAATATTGTGAGTTGAGTTGAGAATTTCACTTGATAGAGCTTTGATGTCAAATAAATAAAGAAAGACAGGTTTCATAAATGAGGAGTGAAGAGGTTGAGGGAACACTGACAATATTTCTTTGTATTTTGCTCTGTTTTGAAAAGGCTACATGAGAGAGCTCTCTCTCTCTCTTTGAGGTGGATCTGATTTTTTTGGTCCAAAACTCGGGCACTACAATCAAACCAAAGACACCACCTTTATGTGAAGGTGAATACGGATACTACATGTCTTTGCACTAGGAAAGGAATCAAAATCAAAATCAAAATCAAAATCAAAACAGCTAATGGGTGATTTAAAGTTTTCAATGGGAAACAGATAAGTGTAGTACTACTAAAGTCTTTTTTAAGAGAAAAGCCTTCAAACATGGTAGAGTTTATAGATTTTTGTGGGGATTGCTTTATTAAATCTGCCTATGCTCTTTTAGCTGCATTATATATTTTTCTCGCAATCGAGATATACATGGTTTTACCCCACTAATTCTCGGAGCTCCCAAAGAATTATTTGTACTCATGAAAGCGTAGTCTCAAAGAATTATTTGTACTTATGAGGAATCTAATTTTAAATCTGGTGCTTCATGTACTTTTATTTTTTGATTTTCAATTGTATCCAAACATCTTATTTTTTTATATTTCCATTAAAATGGTATCTCTCTTTGATTTTGGATCATGTGTGTGATTATGAAATTATGTGTTGATTTGTAAGGTTGCTTTCAGCTTTGGACAAAAATAAAATGAAATGCTCTTTGAATTATCGACTCTCAATTAACTATGTTGGCAGCCTATTGCAATCGATTAGAGTGATTAATAAATTCTTAAAATTTTGTTTCTTGTGAGGGAGGGTCTAATTTTGTAATTTTGCTTTAATGGTATTTGATAGTAACAGAAAAATTCAGTAAGTTAATATTTATATTTGGTTTTATACTAAGTCGCATAAAGTGGTAGATAGAGCGCAAAAGCAACAAAATTAAATTACAAACAAATCGTGAGAATGGGAGCTAGATTTACACTTGTTAAAAAGAATTGTATGACCTAGATTTTAACACAAACACACTTGTCATAGGCTAGCTACACCTATTGTAACTTCTGTGGCTAGCTATTGGTCACTGTTCTTGTTTGTTTGAGTGTGTTTGGATCATAAAAAAACAAACATATTTCAGCCACTACATGAATAGCTTCCCAATGAGATTGAGGAAAAACTTCAAGACAAAATGGCTGAGCTAAATCTAGTTTATGATTATGTTAAGTGCTGTTAGGAGGAGATTGAAACAGCACTGGACCGTCAATAAGCACATCAATCTTAAGAATCATAGTGTGAACTATACTCTAATACAGGTCCATAGAACACGTGTGCCATTAGGGGAGAGAAAACCCTAACGTACCTCGATTTGGAAGGAGAAAGAGAAGGAATGAGAGAAATGGTATAATAATACTTGTTTAACCTTCCAAAAAAAAAACCTTTAGGAGTCATCCAAACCAACATGAATTTGTTCTAATTTTTACAAGAGTTAGGCTGAAATATTTAAACATAACACGACTTTGTCATATATATGTATGTTTATACATGATTTTAACACACACACACTGGCCATAAGCCTAAATACCACACATTAACTAGTACATAATGGAACACATACACAAAACTAGTAGTAATCATGATGCAACTAATAAGCTCCATATGATCAAAGTAGTTTCACGGCTTATTTATCATTAAGCAGTAGTTGCCATGGACTGATATAGATATATATTCAAAGCATATAATTTTAAATTTTTAAGCTCATTACATCAACAAACTATCAAGACTTTCATTTTATTTTTGTCCAAATCTGAAAGCAACCTTACAAATCAACACATAATTTAATAACCACACACATGATCCAAAATCAAAGAGAGATACCATTTTAATGGAAATATCAAAATTTAGTTAAAACCATTAATACTGACCATGGTTATATCCATTTGAAATTTTAAATTCACATTGTCAGTTACAACCAATACACACCACAATATTGGTCGATAGCTATGAGTAGTATCAATTCACTCCGTTAGAAAATAATATCTATGTAAAATCAGCTATATCTGTATCCTCCTACAAAAAGAGTTAGACTAAATCAGCTATATCTGTATTCAAGCTATATATTCAAGGCTCTTTGATGACTGCAGACTAAATCCTCAGCAGAACGTAGGAATTTAGGAGTTAAAATTCAAAGCCACCAACACATAGGTAGTCCAATTAGTTTTTATGTATAATTAATTATTATAACTCAATTTAGATCAAGAATTATTCAAGATTGTTGACTCTTTCTCAAATGGCATGTAGAGTATACCTCTGTGTAATATGTCTTTAGGCATCTACGCACATGATAGAATTGATGCAAAAGCTAGCAAACTCTATAAATGAGGCTTTTTTAATATATGTATTTAGCATTAATTTATCAAAAAAATGTATTTAGTATTAATTTATTATTCCAACATTCCCTTGTACTTGTCTCCCCCATTTTCAAGACTTACACATATAAATTTTGTGTGTGAAAAATATTCAACACTCTGCTCTCTCTCTATTTAACTCTCAATTTTTTATTTTCAATCTATATTGTCCCATTTAACTCTCTATTCATCTCATAATCTCCCTCATCTTGTATATATGTTTGTTGTACACATAGTGATACAATTATCTAGTAATCAATGGCATTGATTTTGTGGTTGTATTTTGATTTGAAAAAGGTCTGTAGTGTGTGTTTAGGAAAAGTTTAATCTTGACACCGCCTATCCCTATTGAGGGAATTAGTAGTGTTTCGCTGTAAATAGATCTCTAAATTACATTATATAATTATGATATTTAATTGTTTTATATTTCATTATTTTTTGAACTTCATATTTAGTTTTTTTTTTTTTAAACTAATGAGTCAATTTTCGAAGCAGTTGGACAAATGGATGAGAGACAAATTATATGCTATTGTCGATTTGATGGGAAAATTGACAAAAATGAGAATGGGGAAATTATATACATCGGCAGTGTCACAGACCCTTTTATGATAACAACAACAACAACATACGAATCATTTATAAATGAGTTACAACAACGTTCATCTTCAAACATGAGTGGTAAAGTCATATATTATACCACCGAATCTAACAAGAATGAACTTTTGAGGCTGACGGGAGAATCTGGATTTAGAGTGATGCTTGTAGTGAGTGGTCCCATGCTAAATGTGTATATGGAAGATGCAGAGCCTGTAATTGCATCATGCACAATTCCTACTGATCATAGTGAGAGGTAAGACACATATATTTAAAGTAATACATTGATGTATGCGCTGCATAGGTTATGTGATTTTTAATATACCTTTTTATCCACTTGTAGACAATTTGTTGAAGCCACATCGCCAATTGGTCTTCTACAAAGTGTTGCGTCAACGTCTTCATTTCCTCCGATAAATGCGCATCGGGATTCTTTCCGACACATTGATGACATTCTTTGCGTGGATCAGCTTTTTGACAGCCCAAATGATTTCAAAGATGCACTCGTTTTGTTTGGTCTTCGTAATCATTTTCGGTTCAAGTACTTGGACAATAGCAGAAAATATTATAGAGTTGTGTGCGAGGTTAATAATTGTCCATGGAAATTATCAGCTGGTTGTGAAAGAAGTGGTGATATAGTGAGAATCAAGTGGTTTAATAATGTTCACACTCACACTGCTCAAGACATTTCAGATTATAAAGCCATTTTTTGGTCGAAGGAAATGGGTCGAGCTATTGTGAACAAGGTTAGGGACAATCCTAAATGCACCCCCAAGACTATTTCCACAGACATAAACGGTGAATTTTCTGCTAAAATGACTTACATGCAATCGTGGAGAGCTAAGGAGTGTGCACGTCATATCATTGAGGGAAATCCCAAGGATAGCTATATTTTAGTCCCGTGGTTGTGTGAACGAATAGCAGAATATATTCCTGGGACAATTACATCGTGGGAGTGCACGGATGATAGGAGATTTAAGCGAGTGTTTGTAGCTTATGGGTGCTCCATACGAGGTTTCATCAACTATTGCAGGCCCATGTTAGCAATCGATGCTTGCCACTTGAGTGGCAATTATAAAGGAACAATGCTTGGTGCAACGGGGTTCGATGCGAATGATGGCTTGTGGCCTTTGGCGTATGCTGTTGTTTCTTCTGAGAATGATGATGATTGGCATTGGTTCTTGAGCAAGGTGAAAGAGATTCTAGATGGTCGCATTGTGACAATCTTAACCGACAGGCATCCGAGCCTAATAAGTTGTATTAGAGATATTTTTGGCTCCCAGTACCACTCATGGTGTCTTCGTCACCTAACGGCGAATTTTTCTACATCCATTCTTGGGAGACAAAGTTTAGGATTGAGGGCTTCGGGTAAAGAGCATGCGAAAAAATTACTCGATAAAATTGCATATGCTCGAACTGTAGATGAGTATAAGAATGCATTGGCTGCCATGCGGGTATTTCGAGGGGAGTTATGCGATTGGGTTTTGGCGAATTCACCTGAACATTGGTCAAATGCTATGTTTACTTCCAAGCGTTGGGATAAATTATACACCAATCAAGCAGAGTCCTTCAATGCATGGGTGAAAGAAGAGAGGGTTTTTTCAATCACAAGGTTGATGGATACACACATGCAAAGACTCAGCAAATTTTTATACCAAAAGAGTTTGGACGTTCAGAAGTGGACTATCCCGGTTGGGGATCGTATTGAGGAGAAAATAAAAAAAGAGCAAGAGTTAGCTCTTGGTTTTCAGTCGATGCGTGTTTCGCCTACTGAGTGTACAATATATGATCGAGACAGAAAACCATTCAGGGTGGTATTTGGCAGTGAAAATTCTTGTAGTTGTTTGAAGTGGACCATGAGTGGGATTCCTTGTTCGTATGCATGCTATGCCATCCATGAATTATCTTTAAATATTTATGAGATGGTTGATCCATGGTTTAGGGTTGAAACACAACAAAAACTATGTGAACATCTCATGTCTTCTGTCCCCATACATGATATGCCGAATGCAGCTGCTGTTGCTGCTGCTGACGGTGAAGGTGCTTCCCATCTTAGGCCTCCTGCGGTAACACGTCCCCCTGGACGACCTCGTATTAAACGAATCGAATCACAATTTCAAAATGTAAGGTCGTTACACTGTTCGCGATGCGGCGAGAATGGTCATAATCGTCGAAAGTGCAAGGCTCCTATACCTGGATAGAATAGTTATATAATTGCTAATTCTAGTGGAGTTATTTTGTAAGGTGTTAAGGCCTTAAATATGGAATTATTTTGTAATTACTATTAATTCCTTGGAGCTCCCCTACTGCATTAGTATAACTATGTTGTGATAGTATTTCTAACTTATTTAGAAAACATTTCTAAGTATGATGTAACTTATTCTAAGTTGAATCTGTATTATTCGTCTGGTGGTTTATTTTGGTATTGAAATTATTTTCCTGGGTCCTCGTATGAGTCTCATGTGGAGTGTTATTTAAAAATCATAGGTGTGTGAGTTTTCTGGCAGCTGGAGGGTCGTGAAAGCAAGGAGGTTATGGGATTATGTGACAATGGACGGGCTTACATGTTACATGCTTACGGAAGGCTAGGAAAATAACATCATATTAAAGTCATTATGACTTGTTTCCTCACTATTAATTCCTTGGAGCTCCCCTACTGCATTATGACTGTTATTTCAACCACAATTTACCTCGTGAGTCTCTTTCTTCCTCACTTTCTTTGTGTCTCAAAAATTATATGAACATTGTGTTTACATTATCAACATTGTTTGACAGATGAGGCTGAATGGATAAATCAGTACAAAGGAAGAGTGTTCAGTTTAAACGACAAGCTTGTGGTGCATAAAATTTGGCTGCCGAATGAGGAATGCCCCAGATTGGCAATGTCTAGAGCCTTTGGGGACTACTTTATTAAGGATTTTGGACTTATATCCGTCCCTGAAGTGAGGTGTTGTCACATATAACCAGCAGAGACCAATTTGTTGTGTTGCGAACCGATGAGGTATGTATGGCACTTTTTGGTATTTATCACTTGTTCTTTTTTATACAATGACAAAGAAAAAGACTTGTTTGTTTCTCTATTAAATGTCCAAAAGATCACGTGAACGAATACGTTTCAAACTCACGAGCATAATTGACAATAATCACTTCAAATTATGTGATATCAGTTATTATTAATGAGTTTACAGGTTTTTGTTTTGGCTCAAATTGATTGGATTTTGAAATTAGTATGGATTTTTGAAGTTAATCTTAACATGCTGTGATCCTTGTTTTGTAAGCAGAATTTTTCCTATCTTTTCCTTCAAACCTTATTTAATCGGTAAGAAAATTTATTGATTTAAATTGATAGAAGAAAAATTGTGTGTTTAAGCTTCCAATGGACTTGGTTTCATGCAAATTGTTTGAGAATTTCTTTTTTATTGATTTTTCAAAGGGAAGTATGTATTTCTGGGAAAAATTGTTTCAAATAGATTTTTGGGCTTCCTTCTGATTTTTTGTGGTCCAAATTGTCCAATCATGTTTGATAGAATAAAAAAATAAAGAAACAATAATAAAAAGGATTTTGCTATAATCTTAGTTGACTACTGTTACCCTATTTATTTATTTATTTTGTTTAGAGTCTTGCTTTTGGTTACTAGCGCCTAATAAAAATGTTGTCTGCTCATATGTCCCTTATTTTTGAGTTTTTTCATTTAACCATCTCCACTTGTACAATATTTTGGTGTTATATTTTGTTTAATTGATTTGCATGTACTTCAAATGTAGTCTTCCCGCTAGGGGCTGGGAAGAGATAACAACGGGAGCGTCGATTGCATGGCTATCAAGTACATCAAATTTGTAAGTTATATGGTCTTTATGTTCGATAAAAATCTTTTATGATTGCACATTTGTAATGCTTTTTATACTCATACTCGGGGGGGTCACATGCCTTTAAGTGACCAATTTTATGGTGTATCTTGAACTTTATTACCTTATTGCTACATCGGCCCATGTGGAGGCCATTTTTTTTTTTCTTGTTTTAAAATGTTGAAAGCATGGGAGTATGGGATCATCGTATGTGGAGGTTTTGATTAATTGTTGTGGAGGAGAAGTTGTTGATATGTTGTTTAATGAGTTAATGCAAGTTCTCACGTTCTTCGTACATGTTGATATGTGGAGGTTTTGCTAATTTTCTCTTAAACCCAACTCATTCATCAACGCTCTCTTGCTCTCTCTCTCTCTCTCTCTAGTCTTGTTCATCGTTTTGCTAGGATTTCTACTATGTTTTTATACAATTTTGATCCCTATATATATATATATATATATATATATATATATATATATATGCTGTTCCTAAAACATCAATTTTGGATTCAGGAATTGGACACAAAAATGTGGCGATTCCCTCTCTCCGATCAGAAACTTCGAAGGCAAAATTTGTGCGAAAAAGTATGTGTTTCCATCTGCTTGTGTGTGTTTATGTATGTTCGCCAACCAATTGATATTTTCGGCTTTCTGTTTCGTTGCAATGAATTCAAGAAAATGAGAAAAGTTTAAATTCTTTTAGCTTTTGTATCGAATTCCTTTTGATTTTCTTTCTTTTGTTTGTCTTCGTGAATTTGTTGGACTTTTGGATTTACTGTGAACTACGGTTTCTTCGTCTACTATTTGAATGTTTCTTTTTTTTAGACGATATCTAGTGTTGTTTGCAATATCTTTAGATTTTTGTGGTTGATGTTCCCATTAATTTCTTGGATTTTGATTTTTTTTCACGTAAGGGTTTCTTTAGCATATTTGGATGGTTTATTGTCTACGAATATGAGTTTTCAGGAATTTAGGGTTTATTTGTTCAACTTGTATAGATTCTGCACGACTAGAATTTTTGACATCATTAGATAATTTTTTAAGTCATAGTCCTGTAGGTTTCTTGGTTTGGATTTCCATGGGATTCAACATGAAGATTCAGGGAAAACACACTCAATATGTTTTTGTTTCTATTTGTATAAATTTGGATTTACGTAGTTCTTTCTTTATTCAGAGAAATAGACCCAATAAAGTTTAAATAATTAATAGGTCCCATAATCTCTTGAGAGAGGTGCAATGAGATTGTGATCAAAGACACATCAAAAGAAGAAGTGAATTCAAATATATTTGATAATGAAGCAATAGGTATAGCCATTTTAGGGCTTTCCTTTCACAATTCCTCATTGGGGGGATCCACAACACTTCTCCCTTTTCCCCTTATAACTTCTTCCCACTAATTCGAATTAGGTCTAGCCGTCCTCCTTCATTCTCCATTTTTGTGTATGCTTAGTAGTGGGCTTAAAAGAGCAAGATTGGGTTGAATGACCAAAAGATTCACAATCTAACATCTGTGACTTCTCATATAGCTTCCTCTCTATATATACCAGTCTCGAACCTTGACCAGTGGGTTTATAATTCAAACCATAAGCCAACAGGCTATAAGGTGAACCGATAAGCATTTTCATTTCTCCAGTTGTTAGGTTTCTAAGTGAGGAAAATAGATAATAATGTAATATTATCATATGTCCTATTGTCTTGGATTACAAAGAATTTTTACTCGAAAGGAACCAAAATAGATGTAGAAGACAGTAACGATAGTTTCAGGTTTTGTTTTTGTGTTCCATATAAAGAAAATATTACATTTCAAAATATACTCTCTTTATTTATTTAATTTTTTTTTAATATCTTTGCCTGCCTTCTTTTGTCATCGCAATAGGCTTCACACTAATCTTGCTCCTGGGTTTTAAACTCTATGGCTGATTTTTTCCTGTCATTTTGCCTTTATATATATATATATATATATAGGTTTTATTGGAAATTCACACTAATCTTGTTCTTTTGGGATGGCAGCTGGATAGGTTTATTCCCAACCGATCTGCAATGGATTTTGATTTTGCACATTACATGCTCAACGGTGGGATGGTAAGAAAGGAAAGCCCAACACCATGCTCTCCAGCCAAAGAAGCTTACAGGAAGAGGATCCTTGCTTTTAAGAACAAGTCTAGGAGATAGATTCCCCAAGTGGGTTTTCTTTCTTTCCTTTTTCTTCTTCTTGTTGCTAAGCTCTCATTCTGATTTGTGTTTTGGATTGATTGCTTTCTTGTTGACATGTGTTTGTTTGGTAATTTAACAGTCTCCAGAAAGGATTCTTCTTGTTTCTGAGCTCCTACATGAGTTTTATTTGAATTTACTGGATTGGAGTAGCAGTAACATTGTCGCTATCGCTCTTGGGAATTCAGTATATTTGTGGAATGCTGCTAATGGCGCTACTTCTGCACTTGTTGTGATTGATGAGGAAATTGGGCATGTGACAAGTGTCAGATGGGCGCCGGATGGAGTACATCTTGCTGTTGGACCCTTCATCTTGTCGGATGGTAAGAGTTTTCTTTTAATTATGCTTTCGTTTTTTCTATTTTATTGATCATTTATGCTTTTGTTTCTTTGAACAGATTATTGTAAGCAATTAGATGAGGCATGGTGAAAAGTTGGCATTCTTTTTTAATGTTGTTCTGTTAAAAAAAGATGACAAGCATTTTTGACTAGTTGTAAGAAACCCTGGTCAATAAAGAAAAATTTTATTACAAAAAATGAGATGATAAACAATAAGATTCAAAACACATTCTCGCTGAAAGAAAATTTAAATCAGAGACGAAAAAGCCTAAAAATAAAGAATAGAGGCACTCACAGCCCGAGTGGTTGGAGGAACGAAACGTTCAACTGAATAACTACAAACCAGGAACTCTGCTCTTTGATATTTCATGAACTCATGTTTTCCATGATATGCAGGTGCTAAGAAGAAATTGGGCTTCTGTCAGTTTCTCTAACTGCATTTTGTGTGGAAAAAGAAAAACTTAAAGAAAAACATGGGTTTAAATGCAACACAACATGCATTTTTATATCCCATTTAAGTTCTGATAAAGTTGGTAGTTTCTTTTACGTTTTTTTTAGTTTGGAAGAGAACAAAGTCCAGTTTAGTGGTGAAGTGCAAGGTTGAATGAGGCATGTATCATTGAAGATTTTATTATACTGATATAATGCATAAAGTGAACTACTATGAAGGATTATGGCTTGTATAGTTGGCCTATATTTTAGAAAACAAATATTAGAACTAAGAGTATTATATTCTTTATTTGGAGTGAAATGAAATGTATTTATTGCAAATTGTCACATTTCTCATGATCTAGGCATTAGATTTGATTTTTCTGGTGCCACCTCTCCATCCTGTACTCTAATTTTCTTGGTTTTTCTGAATAGCTGAGGACTTTGCAAGACGGGCATAGTTCAAGGGTTGGTTCTCTTGATTGGAACAATCACACACTGTATTAGAAAACTGTATTAGAAAATTAAAAGAAACCAAAAACTGTCTTGGTATGGATGATGGCTTTAGGATACTGCTGAAGAAAATACTAAAAAAATAAAAAATAAAAAAATAACTGTGTTGGTGTAGGAGTGATCCCAAAGTAGGGTTATTAAAGAAATTAAAGACTCAAAAGGTGATGTTTAACTGGTTAATCTTGAAATATAGTTGCAGTTTCTTTGTCCAGTTCTTTTATGATCCTGTTTTCTTACCCCTTGCTGAAAATATCCTATACTGGATCTTGGTTCCCTTTACTATTTAGTCTATTACTACTTACATATCTTGTTCACTGATAATCAAGTTAAATTATACTTGTACTTGAGAATCCAATATAATTAATTGGTCTTTCTGGGTGTATACCAAAATTTACATGAAAATACAAAACCTTTGGAATTAAATTAGGCGGGTCACGGGGATTTAGACCTCCATTACCCAAATTAATTGTATGGGAAAGCAGTATTGTTTATCAGGAGTAGGCGGAATTAAGTTGCCTACTGCCCAAATTAGCACTAGGCTCTCTTATCTTGGTTTTGTTTATTTATGTATGTTATTTTGTTCGTACGTTTTGGTAGTAGTTTCTTCGCTACATTTTGTTTGTCAATGATGATGATATCTATTTGATTCATAAATGACAATCTTATTCATTCCTTTTTCTGATTAGCATACTGAATTTGAGACTTGTGTGATGCAGCTACTTGCTTGGATTTTGTACCATGGACAATGAGGTGATTTTTTTACAAGTGCAGACTGAAACTCAAGTGGTAGAAGGTTTATAAATTTGGTAAATAGCAGTGCTAGAAGATTTTGTTCCTGTTTTGGAACATTGATGAATGGTGAATTGTTTTGGAACTTTAGTAAATGATGAATTTTTTTAATGTACAATGAATTTTTTGTTGTAGTGATAGGCAGACACCATTCATGCACAACTTGAAAAAGTGATGGATGAAATAATTTAAAGATTATCCAAATGATATAAATAATTTATAGGAGGAAATCTATTTAAAAATTAAATTAACATTATAATAGTTTTGTTAAAATAAAGACATTAGATTAGTAAATTGTAATTACAAATAGGGATGTCAATAGTCTGCCTCATGACAACAATGGCACTATTTATAACTTTTTCAAACACTAAGGCTTTTTCTTGATGATGTGACCATACCTCTTTATCTGCCATGGTGTAAGGCTGTTTTACATTATTTGGCTTTTTGTTCAATCACATGGCTAGACACAGAATGGGACTCTTACTGAATAAATCAGCTCTTGTAGATAAACAAAAGCAACCCACTTTCATATCTTATCATCACATGGCTAAAGTTAAAAATAGTGGTGCTAGGTGCATGAACTATTATGCAAAACACCCCACTTCCTGCCAAAGAGAGAGAGGTGTAAGTCCCTTTTGTCAAATCATCACATGGGTAAAACTCATTCACATGTCTGTGAATTAGGCTTTGTAAATAGACATATGGCATATGCACAATGCCATAACATTAGCACTAGTAAATCTCAAGGACTGAGTTTTTTTGAGCAATAACGGGGAGGTGGAATTCATACAAAATACTGCATAAAATAAATCAAAAATACATACATTTCATATACATACTGCATAAAATTTAACTCAACTACTAAGTTTTTTTTAGCAATAACGGGGAGGTGGAATTACAAAGTCATCATCCCCTGTATCTGAATAATCTGACAACTCTGAAGCAACTTATAAGTCTGGATCATTAGTAATGGCTTGAATAACTTCAATTGGATCCTTATGCATCTTCTTTGCAATGGAAATGCTCTCATTCCTGCAACATCTGACATATAGATTTTTTAATAGCTTTGATCAAATATGAGAAAAAATAAAGATACTACATAATCAAAGTGCACTTAGAAATCTATTTAAAAAATAAATTAACATTATAATAGTTTTGTTAAAATAAAAACTTTAGATTAGTAAATTGTAATTACAAATACGGATGTCAATACTCTGCCTCATGACAACAATGCCACTATTTATAACTTTTTCAGGCACTAAGGCTTTTTCTTGATGATGTGACCATTCATCTTTATCTGCCATGGTGTAAGGCCACTTCAAATTATTTGGCTTTTTTTTCAATCACATGGCTAGTCACAGAATATGACTCTCACGGAAAAAATCAGCTCTTGTAGATACACAAAACCAATCCACTTTCTCATCTTATCATCACATGGGTAAAGTTAAAAATAGTGGTGTTAGGTGTATAACACGACAACTATTATGAAGACACCCCTATCATGCCAAAGAGAGAGATGTGTAAGTCCCTTTTGCCAAATCATGATATGGGTAAAATTCATTCACATGTCTGTGAATTGGGCTCTATAAATAGACATATGGCATATGCACAAAACCATAACATTAGCACTAGTAAATCTCAGTTGTTGATCTATGGACCGAAAGTATATAGAACGAAAGTACTCGTTAAGAGATGCATGGATTGAAAGTAGTTGTTTTACATTCTCAATCGTTCTCAAAACTATTCCATTTATAACTCCTCACATCGATGGTTCATTTTTTTTTGTAAAACTAACCTGGCATGTAATCGTCGTCACCTCCATCGAGATTTGGTGTGTATTTATTTTTCAATGTGTTCAAGTGTGTATTTATTTTTCCCTCAATAAACGTTTCAAAAGTGTTTTTACAAATGTACCCTGTATTTATTTTGCTATTATTTGGCTTCTATTCATTATAGCATTATAAGCTATTCCATTTTTAACTCCTCATATTTGAAACTATTCCATTTTTAACTCCTCACGACATTTCGTGAGGCCATGAGACCCCTCCGACGTATAGGATTTTGCTGCTTGCCATTGTCTTCAACCAGCAAATGTTCTTCCTTCATATATAAGAAAATACTAGGAAATTTCCTCAGTATATATAATAAGATACTAGGAAATTTTCGAACTCTAGTGAATTGTCTTCCATAAATTCATGCTAACCCTTGTAAAAATATTTTGTGTTATTAACCTCTCTCACTTCAACCCGCTACGATTTGCTTGCATAACTCCTAATTATAGACTTGGAAGGTAAAACTCTATCAAATTGCTTAAGGAACGCTGGTGGAAGTTGTAGTCGTTGAGAGCTCCGTTCCGGGAGAAAAACTTTGAAGAACTATGGACACAAATCAGGTAAGGAGAACTTTTTGCAAAGTACTATTTCATAATGGAACTGGCTTAAAAGCAGCTTCTTTACCTATTAGGGAGAGAATAATTGTTTTTAGGATATCTTATAGAATAAAAAAAAAAAAAATTAGCTTATGTGTAATGTTTTAAGTGATGTTGGAGTATATTTTGTATTACTTATTCCCTCAAGTTAGATAGATTGGAATAAAGTTTGTACTCTTTATGGCACTAATGGATTTATTTATGGATGTAATGTGCAACCTAATTAGCGGTGTGGGTTATAATACCATTTTCAATTGCAAAAATAAATCCCTTTTGCGAAGGTAACACTTTTTTTCCAAAGGTACCACATTTTTGAACTGAAGGTACCACTTTTTGGCGTCAAGGTACCACGTTTTCTCTAAACACTTATTCATTGCGCTAATGGAGCTATTTATGGATGTAATGTGCAAGAAAATTAGCGGTGTGGGGTGCAATACCATTTTCAATTGTAAAAATAAGTCTCTTTTGAGAAGGTACCACTTTTTCCCCAAAGAGACCACGTTTTTGAACTGAAGGTACTTCTTTTTGGCGTCAGGGTACCACATTTTCTCTAAACACTTATTCATGGCGCTAATGGATTTATTTATGGATGTAATGTGCAACCTAATTAGCGGTATGGGGTATAACCATTTTCAATTGCAAAAATAAATCTCTTTTGCAAAGGTACCACTTTTTTTCCAAAGGTACCATGTTATTGAACTAAAGGTACCACTTTTTGGCGTCAAGGTACCATGTTTTCTCTAAACACTTATTCATGGCGCTAATGGAGCTATTTATGGATGTAATGTATAACTTAATTAGAAATGCGGGGTGTAATACTATTTTCAATTGCAAAAATATGTCTCTTTTGCGGAGGTACCATTTCTTTTCCAAAGGTACCACGTTTTTGAACTGAAGGTACCACTTTTTGGAAAAAAAGGTACCACATTTTGTCTAAACACTTATTCATGGCGCTAACGGGAGCTATTTATGGGTGTAATGTGCAACTTAATTAGCACTGTGGGGTGTAATACCATTTTCAATTGCAAAAATAAGTCCCTTTTGCGAAGGTACCACGTTTTTGAACTGAAGGTACTTCTTTTTGGCGTCAGGGTACCACATTTTCTCTAAACACTTATTCATGGCGCTAATGGATTTATTTATGGATGTAATGTGCAACCTAATTAGCGGTGTGGGGTATAACCATTTTCAATTGCAAAAATAAATCTCTTTTGCAAAGGTACCACTTTTTTTCCAAAGGTACCATGTTATTGAACTAAAGGTACCACTTTTTGGCGTCAAGGTACCATGTTCTCTCTAAACACTTATTCATGGCGCTAATGGAGCTATTTATGGATGTAATGTGCAACTTAATTAGAAATGCGGGGTGTAATACCATTTTCAATTGCAAAAATAAGTCTCTTTTGCGGAGGTACCATTTCTTTTCCAAAGGTACCACGTTTTTGAACTGAAGGTACCACTTTTTGGAAAAAAGGTACCACGTTTTGTCTAAACACTTATTCATGGCGCTAACGGGAGCTATTTATGGGTGTAATGTGCAACTTAATTAGCGCTGTGGGGTGTAATACCATTTTCAATTGCAAAAATAAGTCCCTTTTGCGAAGGTACCACGTTTTTGAACTGAAGGTACTTCTTTTTGGCGTCAGGGTACCACATTTTCTCTAAACACTTATTCATGGCACTAATGGATTTATTTATGGATGTAATGTGCAACCTAATTAGCGGTGTGGGGTATAACCATTTTCAATTGCAAAAATAAATCTCTTTTGCAAAGGTACCACTTTTTTTCCAAAGGTACCATGTTATTGAACTAAAGGTACCTTTTTTTGGCGTCAAGGTACCACGTTTTCTCTAAACACTTATTCATGGCGCTAATGGAGCTGTTTGTGGATGTAATGTGCAACTTAATTAGCGATGCGGGGTGTAATACCATTTTCAATTGCAAAAATAAGTCTCTTTTGCGGAGGTACCATTTCTTTTCCAAAGGTACCACGTTTTTGAACTGAAGGTACCACTTTTTGGAAAAAAGGTACCACGTTTTGTCTAAACACTTATTCATGGCGCTAACGGGAGCTATTTATGGGTGTAATGTGCAACTTAATTAGCGCTGTGGGGTGTAATACCATTTTCAATTGCAAAAATAAGTCCCTTTTGCGAAGGTACCACGTTTTTGAACTGAAGGTACTTCTTTTTGGCGTCAGGGTACCACATTTTCTCTAAACACTTATTCATGGCGCTAATGGATTTATTTATGGATGTAATGTGCAACCTAATTAGCGGTGTGGGGTATAACCATTTTTAATTGCAAAAATAAATCTCTTTTGCAAAGGTACCACTTTTTTTCCAAAGGTACCATGTTATTGAACTAAAGGTACCACTTTTTGGCGTCAAGGTACCACGTTTTCTCTAAACACTTATTTATGGCGCTAATGGAGCTGTTTGTGGATGTAATGTGCAACTTAATTAGCGATGCGGGGTGTAATACCATTTTCAATTGCAAAAATAGGTACATTTTGTAAAGGTACTACTTTTTTCCCAAATGGACCACGTTTTTTGAACTGAAGGTACTTCTTTTTGGCGTCAAGGTACCACGTTTTCTCTAAACACTTATTTATGGATGTAATGTGCAACCTAATTAGCGGTGTGGGGGTATAAAACCACGTTTTCAACTGCAAAAATAAATTCCTTTTGCGAAGGTACCACTTTTTTTCCAAAGGTACCACGTTTTTGAACTGAAGGTACTCATTTTTGGCGTCAAGGTACCACGTTTTCTCTAAACACTTATTCATGGCGCTAATGGAGCTGTTTGTGGATGTAATGTGCAACTTAATTAGCGATGTGGGGTGTAATACCATTTTCAATTGCAAAAATAGGTACCTTTTGTAAAGGTACTACTTTTTTCCTAAAGGGACCACTTTTTTTGAACTGAAGGTACTTCTTTTTGGCGTCAAGGTACCACGTTTTCTCTAAACACTTATTTATGGATGTAATGTGCAACCTAATTAGCGGTGTGGAGTATAAAACCACGTTTTCAACTGCAAAAATAAATTCCTTTTGCGAAGGTACCACTTTTTTTCCAAAGGTACCACGTTTTTGAACTGAAGGTACTCATTTTTGGCGTCAAGGTACCACGTTTTCTCTAAACACTTATTCATGGCGCTAATGGAGCTGTTTGTGGATGTAATGTGCAACTTAATTAGCGATGTGGGGTGTAATACCATTTTCAATTGCAAAAATAGGTACCTTTTGTAAAGGTACTACTTTTTTCCCAAAGGGACCACGTTTTTTGAACTGAAGGTACTTCTTTTTGACGTCAAGGTACCACGTTTTCTCTAAGGAAGATCCAAACCAATTTTTCATTCATTAAACTATCCATTTATCGACACCATGGAACCAAGGAAGATCCAAACCAATTTTTCATTCATTATAAACTGCTTCAGTTTTAAACTCCATCAAATTTGAAATTAGTACATTAATATAGTAGTGAAAGAAATTTCATTGAGGCCCTAATATAATAAGCCATACAATACTAATTCCTGAGAACCCAAAAGAGCAACTTCATTTGATTTCATGTAAGGTAGATGCCAATATAATAAGCCATACAATAGTTGCAAAAATATACCAACCTAATCCACAATCAAAAGTTGCAAAGCTACTATTCTTTAAAACTTTAAAAATAGCTAACACCAACAGAGTGCAAAATACATGAAAAAAAAAATGACACTATTCAACAATACAAATGTCCCATATCCCACATCATTTCAGGTACCACTTTTTAGAAAATTCAACGATCGTCCTATCCCACTTCCTCTAGCTTCCAACTGGGCAAATACTGGTATGTGAGGTTCCTTGAGGTAAATGGTACCTTGTTGGCTGATGGAGGTGATGTTAGAATCATAAAAATAAAAAAAAATAAAAAAAATTACTAACCACAAGTAAGCTGATGGAAGCTTACTTGAAATCAACATGCTTGACCAAATGGATAAAGTGCTTTGTTCTTTACAAAATCCTTCATTTTGTTATTGTCATCTGAAAGCAAATTTGAAGCAATAATTGCACGTAATCTATCAACATCCACCTGCAAATTAAACCAGGTAAAGACAAATCATGAATATAGGATAGGGAAATGGACTTCATGCGTGAATACATATAAGTGTAAATAGATAGGAATCTAGTGTTGCAGAAACTATATATTTGATAAAGAAAACTTTTTCAACAATGTTGAATTTGGCATATGTACAAAATCTCGGTGATACTAAACTTTTATATGTGAAATATTGCATAAACAGGTAGCTTCATCCTTGGGAAATATGTTAGCAATTTGGTCAGATCAGCACAGAGACAGAACATAAACAAAACCAAAACAAATCTAATAATACGAAAGATCTCCCTGTCCCAAAATAGTTATCCCTTTTTACTGATTCCAAACACTCAATGGCACGCACCTTTTTTCTGACATTCCAAAAGTAATCTTAAAGTGACTATTTATTTTGAAATTTTTTAATCATTCATTTCAATATGTCGTAGTTTCAGTATCTTTTGTGTTCGGTTCATTTTTAATGAGCACCACTAAGTACAGTGAAGTGACCATATAAACTGCAATATGTTCATTTAAAATGACAGGAGTCCAGTATTTGCGTATCTAATTGGTTAGGTGATGTAGGAAAAACAAGGTTGACTGAAAATATTTAAGAATATGCTATTCATTTAAACCTCATCTAGCAAAGCTGGTTTCTACTCGATAGGACCCATTATACAGTGGATGTCAAACATTTTCTATATCATCTTCATGTTAGATCCGTACTCACTAGAGCTGGATGCTTTCTCTTTCAAAAAAATGGCACACATTAAGGGTATACTGCTTTAGGGGGTTCTAAGGTTGAAAATTTTGTTGCCTAAAGGGGGTGCTTACCGCTCTCTTTGTTTCAACACGTGCCATAGTCCCCTGGTCTTCCCGCTATTGACACTACGACATTGCAGCCTAGCGGGGAGAGATCGGAAAGCGAAGTACTTGCACACAAACATGGGTTTAAAAGATGCAAAAAGAAAAAAGAAAGGTATAAGCTGGAAAACGTGTAAAAATAGAATGGGGAGTGCAGTGAAGAGGAAGGAAAACGTTATAGTGGATGCATTTTGTGGTTGCATTAATTTTTTAAATTATGTTTGCATGTATTGGAATTGAAGACCCTCCAGTTTCAACCCTTGAACAAAAGTATGTAGGAATGTGGATCAGTTTTACAAATATATTTTTTGAAACCTTTAAAGGCAAGACCCATTTCTTCCTTTGAAGACTAATGACCAGTGGGTGCTTAGATTAACAATGCACCAATGGTTTAGAAGAAAACAGAGAATTAAATGATTAACGAAGAGTATCGAGGAGATTGTGTGATTTAGTAATTCGGTATTTTCTTCATTCGGGGAAAAAAATAAATAAGACCCATGTAAAAAATAGAATTGGGCTTCACCTTCTCTTTTGGGTGACTGAGTGAACCATCCCATTTCTCCATGAAGTCCAACATGAAAGCATCACAACTATCACTGAATAAAAGACTGTTTAGGTATCTGTTAATTATAATTGTGAACATAATCAGTACACCAAACTAGGAACATTAAGTGATAAAATTACCTATCGGGCTGTTGAGGTACGTTGGGCACATTGTATATGAAGTTTTGTAGATCTCTTCCGGTGAATACCTCAACCAACATTACCTACAAATGCACAATATATAAATGATTAGAGTAAAAAATTCAGTACCACGTTCTTCAACTTGTATACTTTACCGTCCTAATTTAACAGTAAATGAATACATAATCAAAAAAATGAGCTCATATGTAATAAGCATTTACCAAATCTTTTGACATCTTGTCTGGAGTACGCTTATCATGCGAACATTGCTTCATTGAATCCAACACATCCATACGACTATCGCAAATGTTAAAGACATACAAGCACCAATGTTTCTCATTTACAAGTATTGGAAAGAAAAGCTGCATATTTAACAATGTAAAAATTTAATTACTTTTAGAATCATATTTTTTTGATAAAAGTATAATAATTATTTATGTTTGCAAGCGATAAATATTACCATATTGAATTGGCAAACTTTGTTATCATCGACATTCCTTATCCTTTTATACTTGTTCCAAACTGCTTGTATTTTACCTTTCCTATCAACCACTTTTGAAGGTATCTTGGAAAGTTCAATCTGAAAATGCACACAATTGATAACCTAATATGTGTCAAACAAACACTCACTATAGATAGAAGAATTTGTTACCCCAATCGAAGGCGGAAAGAAAAATTTGGTTCCTCTACGCTTTTGTTTCAGCTGGAGCATTTGGCAATAGACTTCAACCACCTACAATGATCACATTTAAACCATTAATGCATGCGTGTGATTGGTTTGAAAAATCAATCAACTTTAAGTGAACATACCATATTTGATATCCAATGATTGTAAGAGATTGTTCTCATCTCTTTTCTTGTGAGGAAAATATCATTTATGTTCACCAGCATTTCACTATAATTAAACAATAACATATTAAGTGTTTGAGCATAGAAAGTAAGTAAATATAGAGCAAATAAGAAATTATTTATATAATTTCTCACTCATCATTTTTGCTCTCATCCATGGCATATGAGATGACTGCCTTTGCTTCTGGACGAAGGACACGCAATCGGTTGACCTTCATTTCAACCCAAGGTGATCCCTTATGGCGCCCAGGCTTTATAACACGTAATAAAGGGATCACTGCTTCCTGCACATCACGCTCCTCTTCCATTGCTGTGGAGGTTCCCACTTCCTCCTCCATTGGTGCGGGGATTTCTCCTTCCTCCTCCATGGGATCGTGTTTTATAAAAGATTGCCAGGGTGAGTTTGCTTGTCTTGTGGAGGTTTCGAATTCCTCCTCCACTGGTATGTGGGATTCATCTTCCTCCTCAATCGGATTGTGTTATGCAAACAATTGCGAAGATGGGTTAGGTTGTCGTGTGGATGAACTGGGTTCTGAGGATCTCGACCCCCTGCCTTGGCCTACATTGTGCCGTTGCTTCCATTTCTTAACAACTTTAATAATTTCATATGCCAACTCCTAACAATTTTAAACAAGTTTAATAAATATATATATCAGTTAATATATAAATGTAACCGTAGAGTTCCAAGTAATTATGAATATGCAAATATAACCGTATATTTAGTACCAATTATAAAAAGCCATAATTGACGTGATTACCTTATCGGCATCTTCAGATGTATCAGTTGTAAACTTTACCTCACCGAAGCTGAAACCATTATATTTATGCTTCTCCAAATTCAACCTCTCGCCTATTAATTTGTTGGTCCATCCACGTACGCATGACATCTCAGGCTTCGGTTTTGGTCCATTGACATCCACACGGTGTAGGTAGAAAAGCTACAACATATAAGCCATTATGATAATGACATTATAGCTATTTAAAATAAAATGATAGATACATTACAAATATTATATCTTAGAACATACCATGAGAAAGAACAAGCATCCATGTATGTATGTACAACCTTCTCTTCCTTCCTTTCCTTTATAGGACGCAATTCCTTTTTTCAACCAATCTAAAACAAACTTCCCCCAATTATACGATTTAATAGCATCCACATTGTCAACCGCTGCCAATAACCTTTTGCTTGTCTCATTTTTCGATATGGGTGCTAGAAGTGATCCGCAAGCGAAAAGGACAAAAGCCCTCTTGAAGTCATCCCCAACAGGAAGAACGTCTAATTGATGCACTAAGTTTGGCACTTCTATTACACCGTCCTTTAAAAAAATGCCATTTTCTAACCAATGCACACTTTGTACAATATAATTTGGCACATCTTCTCCTCTTCCCGAGGGTAGGCCAAGTACCTCTTCAACGTCACTTGGCGTAACATGGATCCGAGCGCCAGATTCAAGGGTGAGATGAGATGTTCTAGGGTCAAAGTGTTCTACCAACCATAAGCACAGGTTGCGCTTCAAAATGGTACACTCGATGTCTAAAAGGGACCCAAACCCAATCTCTTGTACGGCAACCTTTTTGTCTTCACTTAAATTGCAAACCGTTTCCTTGAATTTATTTGGAGAACACCGGGTATTCAACATCTACAAATAAATTACCAACACAGGCACATTAGATACAAAAAGGAAGGATGGAGCACATATATGGACATAACAGTCCAACTTAAATTTACCAATTTGCACTTCTACACATTACATGTTGAAAAGATTCAATCTCAAATCTGCTAGCTTACAAAGGCACTTGGGAGTACTCATATATTCCTAATTCATTAATTCAATACACATTCTTCGGAATTAATCCAACTAAGCACGTTAATGATAGGTAAAACATACAAAAATAAGCATATATAAAGCATCACTTAACCCAATCGAATAGATAAAAGGAAAAAAAAAAAACACTTACAGTTTTTATTTTTATTTCTTTTATTGAAATTGTTGAAAAGTTCTTTTCCTTGGATGTTAATGGTTGTATGGTTTACCTAATAAGGGAAGGAGGAAGGATCCAATGTCCTCATACCATTTGTTATAGGAATGAAGGTTCTACCTCGTATTTTTAATTAGAGAATAACTCTAGGGGGTTTCGATTACCATTGGAAATGCTCAGCTCAGAGGATAAGTAATGGACCTTTTTGTTGATGATCTTATGTTAATCGCAGCTGGGATGTTGAATCTGTTAAAATACTGACAGAATCAATAGCTCAATTTAGTTTTAACTTCTATTTCTAGCTTGATTCCAAATAATGCAAAGAGGTGTCATATTCTGATCTGGTATAGAGACTGCTACTCAAAACCTAATTCTCAGAAAGCTTAATTTCTCTATTAGGACCCTCCCAATTAGATATTTGGGAGTTTTATTATTGTCTAATAGACTGAATAAGCAGCACTGTGATCCTTTAATTGAGGAGTTTTGGACTACCAACTACTCATTTTGTGCTGGAAGGTTACAACTTATAAAGTCTATGCCATTCTCAGTGCAAGTTTATGTGGCTTCCCCCTTTGAATCTAGGACATTCAAAATTCAAACACACAATCAATTACCAATTAAGCACCCAAATTGGCCCACAAATATTAATAACATCAGTTTCTCGAGTCAAATAAATAAGTTAAGAATTATCCTTTTTCAAATAAAGTTTTATGACAACACCATGATAATGATGATTTTTATTTTTGGGAAGCACTGGAAGTGTTTTTGTTGCTTCTACAACTGAATAACTACACAAATCTTTCAACCTTCAAACACAAAAACACACACACAAAAGAAAATAAAAAAATAAAAAAATGAAAATTTTGTTGTTTATATATTAATAAATTTTGTTACTTTATATTGTACTTTGTTTCATATACAATTGGGTGCCTGTCTTAATTGACAGATTTATGCTTCATGCGGTTAACATCCAATTTATTATTAGCATGAAAAAAACTGGAATAAAAAATATATATATATAGTTAAATAATTAAAGATATGACTTACCAGTATGAAGTGATGAAAGCACTCTAAAATATGGTAAGACTGTAGGGTGCTGCAATTGTAAAAATTATAATCCACAATAAGGGCCTTCAGCTTGTTCAAGACTAAAGTTCAACCCAAATTTACCAATTAGTCTTTCAAATCCTGCAAAGGGAGATCCTGTTTCAGTCATTATCTTCACAAATATTTATAACTAAAATTCATAAATAAAAAAAAAAGTATATAAAAAAGATCATAAAAATTTTCACCAAATAGGATTTAGTTTGCAAAACAAGAATTACAGTTACAAATCTCAGAACAAGATAACCATAAACACGAGAAGCTAGAATGAACACGAACAGTCATCTTAAGACATATACACCAACTTATTAACTATTAATAGAAAATCGAACATGACACAGATATTCAAATTTATAAGTCCAGTCTTCATTTAAGCTGAGTCTTATGCAGTAGTTATGCTACAAAATAGGAACCACATGCTTTAGCTTTTATGTTACTATAATTATAAATTAAGGAAGGCTATTCTAAGTGTAAAGAAATAAGAAAGTGTGCATCAGAAACAAAGAAATAAAGAAAGAATTAATGAAAGAAAATAGAGTTAGCATGCTTAGGAATGCAAGGCTCTCTTCAAACTGGCAACTGTATGCTAAACTAAAAACTACTTCAACCCTTGTTTTCTTTAGATATACTCTTGTTGAAACTCAGAATTTGTAATTTGGTGGTTTGACAAATCTCACACATACATGTTACTTTCAGAAAAATATGTGTACATGAGTCCAGTTAACTGATGGGAGATATTCTGATGACGTTTTCTTGAGTCTCCGTTCAAGTTTCAAGCTTAAATAATTTATCCTATCATGAATTTATAAATAAGGTCACATCAAATCCAACTTCTAAATATTAATTTTTTTGTCTTTCTTAAAGGGCAATAAGAAAATTGAAGACCCAATCAGGGTCATCTCTCCTTTCTGCATTTCGATCAGCAAAAGGAGAAAAGGTTTTGGAAGTGGAAGGGACAATCACCAGGGACAATCACCAGCCAGCCGGTTTTTCAAGACGTGGGAATTTCTACATGGCCTAGTATATTTTTGTGATAGTTCAACTCTTTAGTATTCAAAATGCTACTTTATATATATATATATATATATATATATATATATATATATATATATATATATATTTGATAAAAAAAAAGGGGTCAGGTGACATGGTGAAAGCTTAAACTGGCCACTATAAGGAGACATATTTAAGTATGAGATCAGCCATTTCGTAGGCTGTAAACAAGCTGAGTCAAGCCAACTTTATAGAGCTTATGCTCAGCTTGGCTGGTTAGAAGCAGTGTCTGAGCTTAGTTTGAGCTTGGTTAATTTTTTAACAGTTGTGATCAAACTTGACTCACTCAAATAAACCAATTACTCAGCTCGGTTCACATAAATGAATTGAGTTCTTAAGAAGTTCTGGAGGATGGGAAATTTGGAGCCTTGTTATCATAATTGTTAGTCAAAATAAAATACGCGCGTCATGCTTTGCAACTTCCCACTGTTGGAGCAAAAGATTGAGAAAATGTGTCTGTGTGACTGTAGATTCTTAGTTTTAATTGTTGATTAAATTTGGACCATTGACTTCTTTTTCTGTAAACAAATGAATATCAAATCTAAAAGATAGGTGAAACGCATGAAAAACTTAAATTAACAGGATAATCTGCCAAGGAATGCTCTACGATGTCTCTAAATGCTAGTTCAAAGTTTCAAATTATGTATCCACATAAGGTATAAAGGAAAAAACAATCATGAGACTTGCTACATCAACAATATTCAAACATATATACAATAATAACAACGAAATAGTAAAAAAAGGTTCAATAATTGCTATACTACTTTCACAAGTGATTGAAATTTGCAATAAACTGTACATTATGCATAAAAAGGCTTCCTAATAACTATTGGAAAATCTGAAAATTTGGATACAAGTCCATTCAACCAATCTTTTCCTAAGTCCTTATACTTTATCCTATGTTTGGTTGCCAAGAAATTGGGAAAACAAGAAGAAATTAGGAAACATAGAATCTTGTAACAATTCTACTCCTTTATAGAAACTTGTTAATCTTAAAGTTTTTCTTCTTTCCTTATTTTCTCTGCTACCAAATAATGGACAGTTCAAAATTGTTGTGTTCTAGCCTAATTTAACCTACATCTTAACTTAAAAAGTCCAAGCAATGACTTAAACTTTTATAAAAGATTGGGATGATCAATACCAAAGTCCATGCCTTCTAGCAAACAAATTTAATGACATAGCTAGCCCTTTGTCCTACATTGTTAATTCTCAACATACACAAAGAAACATCATCCACATTTGCTACAAAATGAAATTTTGCATAGACACCATTATTAGTAAGACAAATCCAACAAAATGAGATTAATTAATCAACAATAATCTACTTATCCTAAATTATTTTTCAGTCAACTTGTTTATTCTATAGAGAAAAGAGTATCACCGAGTGGCCTAATTGATAGAGTGGCCAGCTTCCTGTGTTCGAGTCCTTTCTCCTTCTAGTTTGCCAAGGAAAAAAAAATAGAGAGAAAATACCATTTTCATGGCTGGGAATAACATGCACTTCTACTGTTACGTTATTAGAAATAATTGTACTTTAGCTTGATGGAATGTCTGGAACAAAATTTTAGCAACTTGAGGTATAAAATCTACAAAAGAAGTACATTATTCGCTTGGAATTCAACATTTTAATAGAAAGAAATCTTTAGTATGCATATGTTTCTGGTAAGGGGAGAAAATTGTGACATTTCAGTAATCAAATAGGCATAATATGGAATCTAATCCCTAATAATTGAGAAGTAAAGTCATAAGATTAAAGATGCAAAACTAAGACAAAGATGAAATAATTAACACATTTATTGTATAAGATAACTGCAATTGTTGGTAGAATATATCAACTACTTATTCCTATATAAGAGATTATACCTAGTTGATACTTCCATAATCATTATATTCACCTTCTCACCAAAATTAAAGCACGTATGTAAAAAGCATGCTATTAACCACCATTAAACTTAACTAGAAAACTTAAAAATAATATTTTTGGAGTAATTATCTAAAAAACAAAAGTGACTAAACAAGACTCTTGAAATTGTACCAAATAATTGAAGAAATATAATGTTAGTATCATTATTGGAGGTAGTGCATACTATGTCCCAGGAGGTAGTTAGTAGCCAATACATATATACTCCATATCTTGTAGCAAATATTTTGTAGCCGTAGTTCCTTATTTTGTAGCAGATTAAGGTACTACTTCTTTCCGATATTCCCTATGGCAACCACTTAGTTATCGCGTATGTGTCTAACTTCTGGCTATAAAATAGCACTTTTAACTACACAGTCAGACATAGCATAGGTACGTAGTCTCTTCTATACATACCAATATTGAAGAGCTTCTTCCTTACATAACTACTACTATATTAGGAACTACTTGACTGCCTTACCCATTATACATGGATTTGTGCTCTATGGTAGATTGAGTTTATAAATTTGTATATAACCTCTCATCACATGGTACTAGTCACAGTTGTGAAGTCCTTGAAGAGAGTTCAGGCTTATGGGTTTTTGGTGAAGTAGCTCTGATTGTCTTTTTGGGTTAATATAATTTATAGTGATTTCGATTATATTCTTAAGAGGATTATAGAACCTAACCTTCTAAAGTTCACAAGAACAGGAATGACATCAGTTTAAAAAATCTTAATAACAACTTCCACTTTATCTTCACTAGCTGAGAACTTATCCTGTCATTATCTACAAAAAATTGAAGTCAGTGAAGGTTTCCTGTCTCGAAACAACAGAAATTTGAGATTTACCACAACTTTATGAAATTCTGCATGATTAGTTGCAAGTGTTTCCCAATGAGAACTCATTAACATCACAGTTATTTTTCCCTTAACTTTTGGATTTGACTTATTTACTTCCTTGCATAATATATAACCAATAATTGTATTGCCATCACACCTACCATGAACAGAGGAGTTATCAATAGTAATCATAGTCATATTTACAATGAGACTACAAAGAAATTACCAGTATTACTGGTATGCAGTTATTTTGAAAAATCCTCTAATATTTTTTTATCTTTTTTTTTTTAAGTAAAAAAAATCCTCTAATCTTATCTTTGGAGAAACAAGAAAGTTTAGTTCCAATTTTTATTGCAAATTAGTATGCACCCAATTGGAGCAGTAGCACAACCAAAACCAAAAAGGATAAAACTGAATCATTCTTCTATTAAAAAAATAAATAAATAAAAGAAAATAAAAAAAACCAGCAACTTCATAAGACAGAAAAACACAGCTTACAGCATATGAATCCTCAAATCTAGTGAATATGTAAACAACACATGAATTGAAATCATGTCAGCAGAAAGTAACAACAACTTAATTGATTAAAATTTTCAACACATAGTATCATTTACAGAGAGACTCTACAACTTTCTAGGGGAAGGCAGAGATGAAAGAGGAAATTGGAAAATAGTACCCGGGTTAGAGAGGGTTAGGGCTTATCCCTATGCTTGAAGAAATAACTTCTGCGATTGAAGAAAAAATTAGAAAATTGATGAGAGTTCAGAGAAGGAAGAAAGCAGAATAATAAAGATCAATGAAAGTTTAGAAAAGGAAGAAAGGAGAACAAGGCCAGTACCTGGGCGATTTTCCTCTGAAGGTGAAACTTGCAAAAGACAAAGCTTCAAACAATCAGCCTTTGTGATTGAGGCAAAGTTATGTCAGTGCTTAGAAAGGGTTAGGCTTTCATTGATGGATTCAATAGAGTGAGGGCTAGGTCTCATTTGAGAATGGGAGAGAGAAGGGTCTGCACAAATAGAAATATGAAAGAGCATTAGGGCTCTAATTAGGTCAAAGTACCTATTTCAAGAGTTATAACGTGACCGGAGGCTGAGATGACGGTAAAAAACCCCAATTGTTTACAACCGTCCAGTTATTGCCGCTACACCAGAAATTAGGAAGAGAAAGGTTAGGGTTTCAGCAAAGAGGGAAAGAGGAACCGTTGAGCCTGAGTATTTGATTTCCCTTTAGCAGATCGAAGATTGTTCGTGCCATGGCAGATTGTATCTGTATCGCAGGAAACAAGTGAGGGAGAAAGAGTCGTGAGAGAGGGTTACACCGAATGGAATATGAAAGGCCTTAGGGCTTGAAATTAGGCAAGTGTAGAAAAGGGCATTTTAGGCAACACATAAAATAGGAAGAAGGGTATTTTAGGCAACAGAAATATCAAACAGTATTTTTTCATGTGCCACCTCAGCTTTTGGGTCAAACCCATTTTAAAGAAACTATGGGACTTTGACTCAATCTCTTAGTAAATATGATACCCTAAGTCCATTTATGTGTAATAATCCCTATAATTTATAACGATTTCGATTATATATCCTAAAGAGTATGATAGTGTGCAGGGGTATTTTTCAGAGGATTATACATTCTTAAGAGGATTATAGAAACTAACCTTCTGAAGTTCACAATAACAGGAATGACATCAATTTAAAAAATCTTAATAACAACTTCCACTTTATCTTCACTAGATGAGAACTTATCCTGTCATTATTTACAAAAAATTGAAGTCAGTGAAGGTTTCCTGTCTCGAAACAACAGAAATTTGAGATATATCATTTTTCATATATTGGTCAAGTCAAATGCTCAAAGAATATTCTTTCAAAAGAACAAAGAGGCTCAAGAAAGATGCTGATTGCGAGTGTTAATCATCGAACACAGACAATTATGTTATGTGAAAACCATTGTAGCAGAAAGTACATAACCAATCCAATTATTTTAGTGCATAATAGGATATAGCTTATTTTAACAAATCAACCATTTAGTGGGTACATTCAATTTAAAGCCACTGTCTAGAAAGCACTAAGTTTAAAAAGTAAGGAACACATATTGGTTAGTATTTAAAGAGTATGATACGAGCACGATAAGAGTAATTCCTTGCTTCTTAAGTGACTACTCCTCAAATTTTAACTCTTGTTTTTCAATTGCAATGTAAAACATTTTATAAGTGCCAGCGATCCAACCCGTAAAATCACGCTCTCTACATTTTTCCTATTAAATTGAGTGAAAAAAAAAGGAGTTGCAGCCGGCTCCTTTTGTGTAGTCCCTTTATATCTAATAGTTTCTATCTTTCTTTTTAGAAAACCCAATAGCCTACAATAGCAAGATATTGACAAGATATTTAAATATTCTATACGCAAAAAACAGATAACACATTAACAAGATATATAAAGACTACCAAAAAAGAATATGGAGCTAGAGTCCCAAAAACTTTTAGGCCAATGATTAAATTGCAACGACCGTTCAAGACTCTATTTTATAAAGCCAAACTGAATATATATATAATATTACAAGCAATAGATAATAATCAAGTTTCTATTTTGTTTTCACTTATTAGATGCATGAAATGGATCAAAAAGTTAAGACAAACACTAACTTATGAAATTAGTGTTACATTTCTGCATTTCCAAATAAACCTTTTAAATTAATAGTAAAGCTATCCAAAGATCTCCAGTTGACAAGAGCCATGAATTCTCTTTATGGATAGGACTGATATAAGATTCTCAGACTGTGTTTTTACATTCACAAATTACGATATTTTTCTCAATCCAATAGCCAGTGAAGAGAGCTTATGACTCTTTTCAAGAGAGGGTGACTTCTCCTTTAAATTGATGTCTATTTCCAGCTGAAAGTAACTTTCTTTGATAAATTATCCACCACCAACAAAAGTTACTGATCATAATGTGTGAACAAAAAATGAATTCTGAAGTTTGAATGTCCATAGTGTAACATTAATGCCAGACACCCAATATGTTAATTATTATAAATATCATACTTTATCATCATATAAATAAGCCTAAATACTACAAGAAATTTCTTGAGACACCATGTATGTTCTCACCAGGACTAAAATGTTCTCATTTCATGACATCAACTGCTTTGTACTCATATTTGAGATCTATGTTGAAAGAGGCGATAACTAATGGTCAATAATTAACAAAAAAATTTTTTTTTTAACTAAAATCAAATAAAAAATCAGGGTTTTAGAAAGTGAAACCGGCAGAAGAAATTGACTGATCAAAATTTAGAGAGGGAAAGTAGTAGAGTGAGAGAGACCTTTGAAGTTGAGAGCGATACGAACACGGCAAGAGCAAGAGCTCCCCCAGGAAGAATATAGCTTCAGCTTCATTGGCTCCTCACCATTACTCGCCTATTCACAAACAACCAATAGCTTGTTAGACAGTTAAATCAATCAGTTGAGTCTGTAGTGATTGATGTGATGGTGCTCTGTGCAATTGATTGATGATGAAGTAAGAAAATTTTAGTGACAATTTCTTTAAAAAAAAAAATAAAAATAAAAATAAAATGGAAACAGAGCAACTGATTCACAACGAATTTGAGAGACACCAACCATAGTGCACGATAAGAGTAATTCCTTGCTTCTTAAGTGACAACTCCTCAAATTTGAACTCTTGTTTTTCAAGTGCTATGTAAAACATTTTATAAGTGCCAGCGATCCATGATGTAAAATCACGCTCTCTACATTTTTCCTATTAAATTGAGTGAAAAAAAAAAGGAGTTGCAGCTGGCTCCTGTTGTGTAGTTTCTATATTTATTTTTAGAAAACCCAATAGCCTACAATAGGAAGAAAACCCTAATTTTAGAAAACCCAATAGCCTACAATAAGAAGAAAACACAAAAACAAGAACCATTACAACAAAAAAGCTTAAGAAACACCAAATCATCATAACTCAATCCAAATTTACAGCCGAAAAAAGAAAACAAGAAAAATTCAATTGAAACAATGAAAATGCACTGACAAATGTATGGTTTGAAGCTCACCGAGAACCCTTGATCCCTCTTCTGAGCCCATTGTAGCTGGACTGAAAATTGAGCTGGGTTTCTCAATTCCTACAGCGATAAAGCTAGAGAGAGAGGGTGGAGGGACCGGCTTAGAAAGAGTCGTGGAGAAAGAGAGAGAGAGAGAGCAGCGATGAGAGAGAGCAGCGAATGAGAGAATTTTATTTTTAGGGCCAAAGAAGATCGTATTTACCGAACGAATTAGGGCAATATATTAAATTATGGAGAAAGGGCATTTTAGGCAACACCGAAAAAAGTGAGAAGGACATTTTTGGCAAAACATTTCTTGAACAGTAATAATTCATGTGCCACGTCAGCAATCCATTTTAGGGAAATATGAAACTTTGACTCCGCCTCTGAGTAAATACGGAGCCCTAACCCCATTTATACGTAATTATCCCTTAAAAGTAAGACTTATCAGAATTTTTTATTTATTTTAATTGGATAATTTTGCTTGAGTATAAGGAACATATATAGGTAAGGGGTAATGTTGGCAACTGAAAAATGTTTCAATTATCACAAAAAGTTCACCAAACATATTTTTATTATTGAATTCCTTTTATGAAATATACGGAGAGTAATATATATATATATATATATATATATATATATATATATATTGAAACTGAAAAACATAACATGGGATCGAAAATGATCGGAAAAATAGTTGATAGTAGTGTTACATCCCGTTTCAAATTCTATAAAAAAAAAATTAAAAAAAAAAAAATGGTTGTATTTATTGTACGCAGGTTTTATTAGGTTTCACTCAACAGGGCTTTTGAGGGTTTGGACTTTTCTGTCAGCTGTTTTTGACTCAAAAATTGATTTCCAAAGAAGATACTCCAAATACTACATTTACCGTTAAGTTGTTCGTAATGATAAACTGTGAATTAATGTGACATATTTTAAATTTTTACTTTTAATTGGTTGGTCTAAAACATCTTGAAATCAAGCTAAGAAGACTGGGAGATGACTGGAGATAAATATTGTATTGTGCTGGTAATCTCATTTATAAGCTAAGCTCTTGGCATTTGTAGGACTTGTTAAAGAGTTTCAAGTCAATTAATACTACAAAATTTCTAAACTATTAGACTCTTAAAAGTTCTGTATTAATTATTATTATATACTATTAAAATGTATAAAAAGTTTCAAATGATTTGAATCTCTCATCATATCGACTCCTACAACTTCTATATGAACTAAATAACTATTTTTTTATTTATTTATAATATTATTTATTCCAAAACATGTAAGAGATATCACCTTTATATGGGTTTACTCTCTGTTTGTGTTACTGTGTATGTGTTTTCCTTTCTTTTTCTTTTTTCTTTTTTCTTTTTTCTTTTTTTTTTCTTAAATTTTTTGAACCCTTTTTCTTCATATGCAAGTATACTTTTATCATTCATAGTATTAGGGTTATAGCAAATTTATAATATTATTGTAACAATATATTAGGCGATTAAGAAAGCACATTGGAGACCAAAAATGTTGAAAATTGGAGAGAGAAAGGGGATGCTAAAAGCTCATTTCATATTTTAAAGGGTATTTGAAAAAAAAATCATTTACTTATAAAGTATAATTAAAAATGTTATTTTCTAAAAAATTAGAGTATAATTGTAGAAATAGGAGTACAAATATCGATTCTGTTTTTTACTCTTATCTAGATTTTTGGAATTGATGTAGAACTGCTAGCTTAACATTATTTCATTAGGATTTTTATTTCTGTTGGAGTTATTTTTTTCTATGGAATAAGAAGTTAATTCTTCCCAAGTTTTCATATATATATATTTATATATATACACACACGCGCGCGTGGTTAGTTGGGGGAAAGGGGTGCGAAGGTTCGTAGACATACCGAATGATTCCCTCTTTGGCCTATTATATATTTTTATAGCATTTTTTGAATTTTTTAGACATATTTTACAAATTAATGATATAATAATAAGTTTCTCATAGATGAACCTAATGCCCTCTAGGCTTGGTTGAAACTTTACCTTTTATCTTTTGATGTTTTATATTGTTCACTTGTTAGAATCCTTCCACAATTATGTCTATTTGCTTAAAATTTGAATTATAATATTTGAAATCATGCCTATTGTGCAAGAGGACAACCCATTTAAGCTCCTTAAAATATTGAAATTTCAACTACCTAAATAAATTGCTCAATAAATTATCAGTATAAAAGTATTTTTTCTTTACGATAATTCTATATAATGAATTTTAACTAAGATTATAAATTTATTTTTAATAAATGCATTGCACATACACTACAATCGTGTGTTTCTATATGTATTAATACATTTTGTCTTTACATTAGTAGGTTAAATTTATGCAAAAAGGTAGTTTAAGGAGTCTTTCAGCACAATGTTAAAACATTAAAGGTGTATTATGCACACTTTTTAAAATAAAGGACAAACTGCTACCAGAAGTATATATCATAGATGTCTCTTCTTTTGCACTTCACCCATTTTTTTTTTTTTTTTTGTTGGCAAAAAATTCTTACACTCACATTGTCTCTATAGAGATTTATACTCTACTTTGAAAACTGAGAAGGTAACTATAAGTTACAGCTTTTGAATGGTGCACCATTTATTATTAAACCACTAAACTATTGCAATTTGTAAATTTATAATAATAATAATAATAAATAAAATACACAAGATGTGGTTAAAAGTCTATTTTCATGAACAATATGTGGCAATTATGTGATCAATATTTTTAATAAAAGAAAGAATATAATCAATATTTTTTAAAAAAAACCTCCAATTATGAATGGCACCATTTTCACTACTTGGTGCAAAATTTCAAGCATTTACCAACGGGCAGTGCAAAAGTTTAAGCACTTACTAACGGGCCAGTGGCTTAGCGGTATCAACTTTTTACTAAGAGCTCAATGGTTTAAGTTTAAATATTTTTTAAAAAAAACCTCCAATTATGAATGGCACCATTTTCACTACTTGGTGCAAAATTTCAAGCATTTACCAACGGGCAGTGCAAAAGTTTAAGCATTTACTAACGGGTCAGTGGTTTAGCGGTATCAACTTTTTACTAGGAGGTCAATGGTTTAAGTTTCAGAATAGATAAGTGTGTGTGAGTACCAATTAAAAAAAAAAAAGAGAAGAAAAAAAAAAAAAAAAATTGAAGCACTTCTTTTAATACATTATTTTTAATATTAACTTATAAAATGAATGCATAAGTTTTCTATTTTGAGGTTTTTTTTTTAAATAACAAATCTCTTAAGAAGATAAAAAAAATTGCGCGAGTTTCTTGGTAAGATAATAAAAAGCAAAATAAAATTAGAGGAGGACCAAGTAACACTTCCAATTCAAAAGAGGGAAAGAGAGAAGAAAATTAAGCGCGAAATCAATTTTAAGTACTGTGGATCACTGATGTTCATTACCAGATCAGTGCACTTCTTTTAAGTACACGTTGTTGAACTCTTTGTTTCCTAAAGATTAAACAAAGTTGTAGCTTTCGAGTACAAACATAGCACTCATGACCTGAAGGTCATTCATTCTCTGCTAGATAAAAATTGCAAAGATACTCGTCAATTTTGTCCCAAAACCCTCTCACAGACTTGTTGAAGAGCGGTTGATCTCACTCATACACCAGTCATGTAAGAACCCAAAACAGCTTTATCAGATACAAACCCAGATAATCACTCACGGTTTCCAAGACAACCAATTCTTAGCTTCTAAACTCGTATCAGCATGTGCCGGACTGAAGAAAATGGCTCATGCCCGCCTTGTGTTCGATCAAATTCCCGACCCAAATATAGCGGTTTGGAACACAATGTTCAAAGTGTATGTCCAGAACGAGCTCTACAAGGAGGTGGTACTTTTGTTTAATCACATGATGAAGAGGATGGATATAACAAGACCCGATTGTTTCACATTCCCTATGGTTTTGAAGTCTTGTGTAAAGTTATCATTGGCCTTGCAAGAAGGCGAAAAATTGCACTGTTTTCTATGGAAGATTGGTTTCCAATTGAACCCATTTGTGGGAACCAATTTGATTGAGTTGTATTCAAGTGGAGGAAGAATTGGGTGTGCTTATAAGATGTTTGGTGAAATGATTGTGAGAAATGTTGTTGCGTGGACTTGTATGATTAGTGGGTATATTTCATCCCATGATGTAGTTTCTGCAAGGAGGCTTTTTGATTTGGCACCAGAGCGTGATATTGTACTGTGGAACATTATGGTTTCCGGGTACATTCAATGTGGGGACATGGTGGCTGCTCGGAAGCTTTTCAATGTGATGCCGAACCGAGATTTGATGTCTTGGAATACTTTGTTGAATGGTTATGCAAACAATGGGGATGTTAAGGGGTGTGAGGAATTTTTTGAGGAGATGCCTGAGAGAAATATCTTTTCTTGGAATGGATTGATTGGAGGGTATGCTCATAATGGCCAGTTCTCCGAAGTTTTGGGTGCTTTCAAAAGGATGCTAAGTGAGTCTGCTGTGCATCCTAATGACGCTACACTTGTGACCGTGTTGTCTGCTTGTGCAAGATTAGGAGCTCTTGATTTGGGTAAGTGGGCTCATGTCTATGCAGAGAACAATGGTTATCAAGGAAACATTTTTATTGGCAATGCCTTGATAGATATGTATGCAAAATGTGGGATTATAGAGAATGCAATTGACGTATTTAATGGCATGGTAACAAAAGATTTGGTATCTTGGAATACCATTATTAATGGCTTAGCATTACATGGGCGTGGGGATGATGCTTTGTGCTTCTTTTCTCGCATGAAGAGTGCCGGAGAGAAACCAGATGGAATCACTTTTGTAGGCATTTTATGTGCTTGTTCTCATTTGGGTCTAGTTGATGATGGATTTTACTACTTTCATTCAATGATTGATGAATATTTGATCATGCCTCAGATTGAGCATTATGGTTGTATGGTTGATCTTTTGGCTCGAGCTGGCCTTTTAGACCAAGCCGTGGATTTCATTAGGAAGATGCCTATGCAAGCAGATAGTGTTATTTGGACTGTTTTACTTGGGGCATGCAGGATCTACAAAAACATTGAATTGGCTGAACTGGCTCTTCAACGGCTCACTGAACTTGAACCAAAAAACCCTGCAAATTATGTCATGCTTTCAAATATTTATGGGCATGCCCGAAGATGGGGAGACGTGGCACGATTAAAAGTTGCAACGAGGGATACTGGGTTTCAGAAATTGCCAGGATGTAGCTTGATTGAGGTTGATAATAGTGTCGTTGAATTCTATTCCTTGGACGATAGGCATCACAAGACAGAGGAGATATTTGGTGTGTTGAGAGGGTTGATGAAGTCATTAAAATCATCTGAATATGTCCCAGACCTTTTGGAGCTCAGGCAGGAAATTTAGATGAAGAAAGATATGCTAGCATTGGTAAGAAACAAAATTTCACATTTTCCATACAATACTCTTTTGTTTCTATCAATTTGGCCTTCTCTGTCCGATCAATGTTGAAGATTCACACGAAATTACTTTGATTTTTTCTTCATATGAAAGAAAAACGGAGTTCCTCATGACCTGATACATGAAATTTAACACGATCAGCAAAAATCTTAACCTTGATGTATGAGGATTCCATTTGTCTTGATTTTCCAGGGCTTGGACTTGGCAGGCTCCTCTTTTCAGGAGAGAATACGAGTATCTCAATACTTTAATGCTCCTGTAATATTGATGACATAATTGTATGACCGACTGATTAAATGTTGACATGTATTGATAGAACTCACTGAAGTAAATGCATTTTTACGGGTCGATGACACCGGTATCACCGGTGCAGAAAAGTCTTCCTCCTGAACCACAGGTTATGTCTTCTGATCTGAACCTTGACGGACTTTGTTGGGCTGTTCTTCTTAACGGAGTTAAAAGAGATTTTGCTTGAAGAATTATCTAATCCAGCTCACGGATTGACATTGGAGCTCAGGACTAAGAAATATGATGTAAGTTCTTCTAAAGTTAAATGATAGATTTTAGTCAATATATGAGCGTTTTTGCGAGTGCATGTCAATTATTTTCGTCATTTATCATAATTTTGATTCTGATATGTTCTTTATTTTACTTATTTACATTTGAAAATAATTCCCTATATTCTTTAAAGAACTAGCTGAATTATATCAGATTTACAAATAACCCCATTTCCATCATTTAGTTTTGAGCATTAGCAGTAAAGTTACATAATTTACTCTTATGGAATAAAAATGAAAAAAATCAAATTAAAAATATTTTTGAAAAAGATGTTCAAAATGAACATATCTTGAAAATGATAAGTGCGTACGCTCCTCAAGGAGTATTAGACGGCACTGCAAAGAAACTCTTTTGGAACTCATTAGAGGAATTGATACAATCTATGCTTCGTCGTGAAGGTATATTTGTAGGCGGTGATTTCAATGGACATGTAGGTGTTGATAGGATAGGATATACACGAATCCATGGAGGGTATGGTTTTGGAGAGCCTAAATGCTTTAGACCATATGACTTAGTAATAGACAACAGTTTCTTTCAAAGTATGTGACTTGGTAATAGATAACAGTTTCTTTAAAAAAACGATAGAGAATCTAATAACATTTAAAAGTAGAATAAGTAAAATACAAATTGATTATTGCTTGTACAGAAGAAGAGAATGAACCTCATGTAATGATTATAAAGTGTCCTGAGAGAGCCTCACAAACAAACATCGCATACTAATTATAGACATATTAATTAAAGGGTTTAAGTACAAAAAAAAAAAAAAAAAAAAAAAATTAGAACAAAAAAATTAAGTGGATCTAATTTTTTTTTTTTAAGTAAAAATGTATTAGAAAGCATTCAATAGGGGAACGCATCCCAAGAGTTATACAAAAAATCGATAAAAAGGGAAAGGGGAAAACCTATTGGCCCAAAGGCCCCAAAAAGTCCATGATCTCATCTAAGGATATACAATCTCTCCCCATACTCCAACTAAAAAGAAAACAAATAATAGAAAACTTCAACACCCCAATGGAGATTTCCTCCCCATCAAAAGAAGGGGGTCACCTTCCAAAAATCGCGAACATGTGCTCTATCCCTTTGGCCCTTCTAAATATCAATCAAGTCCCTTGAGGTCCGTGGCATAACCCACTGGACGCCAAAAAGACCCAAAATAAGACTCCAACAGTCATGAGCCATAGGACAATGCAAGAGGAGGTGATCCACAGACTCTCCATCATTCAGACACAGACAACACTGGTTGACAATGACTTGTCTTCTCTTTCTCAAATTGTTAGTCAAGATCTTACCCCAAGCAGCAGTCCACACAAAAAAGGCCACCCTAAGAGGAGCCTTCGATTGCCAAATCGTTTTCCACGGGAAAGTGGTACCATGAAACCTGAAAGATAGAAAAAGAAGGACCAGACCTGAAAAGTCCCCTGCGAAGAAAGCACCCAAGTCGAGGAATCCGAACCAGTGTCATCCAACTCATGTCTATACAAAAGGTCCAGCAAACCAGTGATGTCATCCAACTCCCAATCCTGAAAGAATCGCCGGAACTGCACATCCCAAAACAACCTATCGCTATCAAAACGATAGCAGTCAGCAACCAAAACATGTTTATCAACAGCAATCTTAAACAACCTTGGGAACAAACAAGATAAAGGACGGTCCTCGCACCAAGGATCCTCCCAAAAATGAACATCTTTTTCTCCCGAACTCTGAATCTAATATACTTAGAGAACTCATCCTAACCCTTCCCAATGGATTTCCACACCCCCACGCCGACAGCAGATCTGACCGGCCTAGCTGCCCATCCCCCTCTCTCCTCCCCAAACAGACATGAAACAACCTTCCTCCATAATTTATGTCTTTCATTGCTGAATCTCCATAACCACTTGCCTAGGAGTGCTCTGTTAAAGGGGGCCAATCTCCCCTAACTTAAAGGCCTGCAAACCTACTCTCACCGGACAAGATGAAATTTAAACTCCTCCCCCCGACTGCCCCATAGGAAGTTTCGTTGAAGCATCTCAAGTCTTCCAACAATAGAAGAGGGGATCTGGAAAAGCGAAAGAAAATAAGTTGGAAGATTGAATAAAGTGCTCTTCACCAAAGTAACTTTTCCTCCCTTCGAAAGATATTGTTTTTTCCACCCAGCCAACCTTTTCTCGAAAAGCTCAATCACTGGGTCCCAACTTCCCACCCTCCTTGACGAGACACCCAGCGGCAAGCCCAACTAAGAAATAGGGAAGGAGCTCGTCCCACACCCTAAAACAGCTGCAAGAGAATCAACCTCCTAAACCTCCCCTACAAGGACAAGCACACTCTTTCCCACATTAACCTTCAACCCAGAAACAGCCTAAAAGCAAACCAGTACATGTCTCAAATATCTCAATTAGGACACCTCTGCCTCATAAAAAACCAGAGCGTCATTCACGAAAAGCAAATGAGAGATCTTAACTGATATGCTGCATCTAAACCTGTCAATGGATCGGATTCTGATCCGAATCCAATCCGAATCCGATTCGATTAAGCAGATATGGATTCAACAAAAAATCCGATAATCCTTTTATGATCCGAATCCAATAACCCGTTTGCTTAACAAATCGGATATGGATTTTACCGATCCAATCCGAATTAAATTTATATATATAATAATAATATATTTATATTAATATTATATATATGTGTGTGTATTAATTATACACCATTAGATTTTTTATCAGTGATTATGTACCGTTAGATCAATAGGTTGCATAATCATATTATGTAGTAGCCAATATATTAGTACCTCTCAAATAATATCTTAGACCCACCCATAGTTTTGATTATACGGTCAATATACAATAGATCTGGAGTGAAGTGAATAGAGAAAGAGAATCAAGAGTGAGGCGAAGAGAGAAAGAGATCCAGCGAAGCGACGATAAAGGGAGATCAAGCAACCAAGTGACTGAATGAGTAGAAAGAGATTCTCGATCGTACCCTCTGGTATCATATTTCTCTTATATTTTCTTTTCCTCTTTTTTTTTCTTTCTTTATTTTTATCATTCTATGTTTACATGATGCCCTAATCTGTGTTGTTTGTTTTCTCTTTTCTCTTTTGTAAAATCATTCATTCCTCTTGTTTTCCTTCTATTATTCCTATTCTTATTCTCATATACAAGTTAGAAGCCAAAAATTCCATGTTTACATGCCCTATTTTACCCTAATTTATGTTGTTCTTTTTTTCTTTTCTGTTTCATAAAATCTTGGGTTAATTACAATGACACCCCCTGAGGTTTGCCGTATTGATAGGCATATATAAGTTTGCCCTTTTTTGAACAATGAGACCCCTTAAAATTTGATAAAGTCGACAAAACACCCCCTGACACCATCTAGCACGCCTGACAGACGAAAAATGGACCAATTTGCCCTTTGACTTGTTTGTGGACCTTTATTACTTTTCATTTGAATTAATTGGACCAAACTACCCTTATTACCATTTGATGGGGAAAAAAAAAAGTCCATAACTGCCAAAACTACTGATTTGGTGCCAAAAATTCTCACAGGCATAACTACCATATTGACAAGGTTAATTACAACGGATTTTGCTATATATAATGGAACTTGCTATATATAACCTACCTTTAATATTGATGGTACTTGTAATGAATCTTGCCATATATATATACATGTCAAAATACAAATAGTGAAATAAAAGAGAAATAATACAGAAAATGGCAAGTGGAAGATTTGTTTCATTTTAAGTACAAAGTTTTGCACCAAAAATAAATAAATAAATAAAATAAAATAAAATTGGTAAGTACTTCTGTTGTCCTTTGTAACATTGTAACAACAAAAGCTTTGCACCAGGAAAAAAAAAAAAAAAAAAATTTGCAAGTAATTCAGTAGCCCATTACATAACCATCATTTAACATTAATAAAATCTTAACCTGAATAAAGTAGCATTACAGTCATTACATATCCATCATTTGACACCAAAAATTAACCAACTTTGAGGTGCAGTTAGCAACTATGTTATGCAATTAGTAACAAATGCATGTGCAATAAAACAATTGTGCAAACAAAAACTAACTTTCCAGTGTTACCCAATAAACAAAAAAACAACCCAACTCGTGTTCTTTTATGTGTCATATGTGGCATTTACAAAAACATAAACGTTACCTAACTCCCAAAAAACATGTTGTTGATTGCCAAATCCTAGTACCAGGGTGGACCAAATACTCCATCACTTGTTGAGGTTCTATTGGACTGAGTGGGTGGTGTAGTTGATGCTAATATGCTTGACTGTATGGGTTGTGCATAATTTGTAACCTACAAAAATAGAACAAAAAAATCCATCCATTTAGAAATAACATCGGAACTGAAGTAAGATATTTACAGTGAGAAAAACAAATGCAAATCAAATAAGTGCTTACATTGGATTGGGTGGATTGGCTGGCTTGTGGTGGTGCTGATGTGCCTACAACTCTACTAGACTGAGTGAGTTGTGCATAACCACTGATCTACAATTGCAAGTGTACATTAAAAAATAACTATGGCATATTAAACAAATGCAAAAGAAGAAAAATTACTCAAAATAATATGGCAAATCAAACAAGTGCAAATTAATAATCACGACAATAAATAAAGATTCTATAAAACAAGAGACAAAAGAAGAAAAATTACTCAAAATAATATGTCAACCAATGAGTAATTTAAGAAAGAAAAAATAGTTAACAAAAAATTTAAAAAGGAAAGAAAAATGAGAGAATTTTGAAAAGGAAAAAAAAATTGGATTTGATTTTAAAAAAAAAAATTGACTTTTTTTAAAGGAAATTAAACGAATTTAAAACAATCAAGGATTATTTGGAAAAAAAATTGGATTTAATATTTAAAAATTTTGACTTTTTTTAAAGGAAATTAAACGAATTTAAAATAAAAAGGATTACCTGTAAAAAAAAATTGGATTTGATTTTTAAAAAATTTGACTTTTTTTTAAAGGAAATTAAACGAATTTAAAATAAGCAAGGATTACCTGTGCTACTGTTGCTGCTGCGGCTTGACTCCTTGTCCTTGCTCCTTCACTTTTCTTTCCTCTCCTTCCTTTTCTTGAAGTTGTTGTTGAAGTTGATGCTGACCCTTGTTTTCTTTTCCTTGATCATTTGCTTTGAACTGGAGCCCTTTGACAACCCCTTTTGTTGTGTCCAGTACCTATGCATATGCTACAATGAATAATGGTAGACCTCTTACTAGCCCGTGGTTCATCAGCTTCCCTCTTTCTTTGCACTCTAGGTCTTCCTGCAGGCCTTTTTAGAATTGGAGGAAGCAAATCCTTCTTAGATACTTCATCCCATAAAGTCTCATGGTGCATGGGATATATAATATTTTTGTAAGCTTTCACATAAGTGTACCTACTGAAGAATTCGTGACAATACTCCTCAATATTCTCTCTTCTCCATGTAATACATATTGTTGCATGCTTACATGGCACACCAGTGAGTTGCCACTCCCTGCAACAACAAGTTCTGCTCTGAAGATTGACAATACATTTGAAGGTATTTTCCTCTGTTACCTCATAGAAGTCACCACCTGGCCAAATCAATTGACATGTTTCTGCCTTTTCAATAACTAAATTCAACTTGATTCTGATTTTTGGGATTGCAAAATTATCCCAAGTAGCAGATTTCTGAAATCTTTTAGAGAATTTGCTCATAAGCTTAGTTCTTATACCCTCAAACATAGCAGTTATAGGTTTTGCCCTCACCTTCTTAAGCCATGAGTTTAATGACTTAACTGCATTATTTGTCAGAAAATCACACTTCTGTCTCTCATCAAACCTATGCCTTGCCCATGTTTTAAGTGGATGGTTCATCAACCACTGCCATGCTTCTGGACAATTATTTTGTATCTTTGCCATAGCATTATTGAATTCCAACTCTCTATGAGCCCTAGCTGCCATCCAAAATAATTTTCTATACTTAACACCAGGATATAATGTTCTAAAGTTAGCATAAATATGCCTGCAACACCTTCTATTAAGAGCATGAGGATATACCTTATCCACAGCTGGAAGTATTCCTTTTTGACCATCAGTCATTATTACCCAAGCCAAATTCCCACATGTGTCACCAGTGATTTTGTGTAGATGTTCCAAAAAACACGTCCAACTTTCTTTGCTTTCAGACTCCACTACTGCAAATGCAAATGGGTATAACCCATTATTCCCATCCAGCCCCACTGCACTAATTAAAATACCACCAAATGGACCTTTCAAAAAACAACCATCCAGACCAATAAATGGTCTACAGCCATCCCTAAAGCCATTTAATACTGCTACAAATGATAAAAACATTCTTATAAACCTTGGTTCCTCTTCTTGTGAATGCTTTATAAACACCAAACTCCCAGGATTGGTTTTTTGAATCTCAGCTGCATATTTCCACAGTTTGGAAAATAAATCAGCATGGATTCCTTCATTTTTTTCTAAAGCTTTCTTTCTAGCCCTCCTCAAACATGCCTCACTTACTTCCACCTTAAAGTGATCTCTAACTTCTTGTTCCAACTTCTCTAAACTGATGTCAGGTTGATTTCTAAATTTGTTAACAAGTTTGTTTGCTATAAAAGTAGAAGTGACCACCTTGTTCTTAGTGGTTCTAATGCAAGTGTGTTCTGGACCAATTGTCTTAACCTTATAGGTAACTTGGTCTTTCAATACTGTTGCATGGATTCTCCAATGACAACCTGGGTTCCCACAATGACTAGTCACTCTAATTCTTTCATTCTTCTTCATCACCAATTTGAAACCCTTTTGAACTGAATAATCCTTCAACATGGTCCTGAAGTGATTGATATCATCAAACAAATGATCCTTCACAAATTTAATCTCTCCATTAGCACCATACTTGAACATTATCCCCTTGATGTGTTGATGCACAGAACCTTTCATTTCATCACCACTTTCTCCACTAAATTCAGCACTATCACTATAATTTGATAAATCTCCACAACTATTATCAGAACTGTCACTTTCTAATTCAATATTATCCCAATCATGTGCCTCATTTCCCTCATTCCAGTCCTCATTATCATCACTGTTTGAGAAACTGTAATTAGATTTCTGAGAATCATCATTGTCTTCATCTTCCCCCTCACTGTCTTCATCTTCCCCCTCAGAATTTTGTAGTGGGCAGTGACTGTCTAAATCAATTGGAACACCCCCTTGTCAATAAATTCAACAATTATATCTATCTCTCTAACATCTGAGTTCATTTCAAACATAATGATCATATCATCATCCCCATTTAATAACAGTCTACCATAATTCCTAGGAAATTTGTAAAATATATTCACTGCCATACCAGTCTAATTAACATTTCTAAGCATAAATGCATAAGCAGATGAATACAAGTCCAAGAAACTATATCCATTTGGATTTATCCCATTCAACACATGTATGTGACCATCAAAATTAAGTAGGAGATCATGGACTTTGTCATTACCCATCTGCAACTGAGAAAAAACATTAATACAAAATAGGTAAAGAAATTGTAATGCAATATGCATAAGATAGGATTGAATCTGTTCATGTTAACCAGAGCGGAACCCATGGTCCGTCATACAATTAACACAAACAGACCAATCACTAGTGTTGCAGAAGTCACTAACATGCAAACTTATACCACATAATCTTATTAATTTGTACAAGTATATCAGCATAACCCCCAAATAATAACAACAATTTTATAATAAAACCCTCAAACATAAATTAATAACAAATTGAACATAAAACTCTCAATCAGAAATCTTAAATGTTACAAAAAAATTTAAAAAATAATAAATTAATAATATAAATATAAAAAAAAAAACGCTTATAAAAAAACCATATATGCAACTAATTTCATGAAATAACAACAAATTAATAAATAAAAAAAACCAATTAGAAAACTCTCAATCACAACACAAACCCCCCAAAATTTGAACGATTGATTACACCAACCAACCAACCTTGGCGTTCATGAAAAAAAAAAAAAAAAAAAATGCTCAATCACAACACAAACCCCTCAAAATCCAAACAGTTGATTACACCACCAACCATCTTCAGTGTTTATGAAATAAGAAATTTATGTAAAAATAAAAAATAAAAATAAAAATCATTAGAAATCCCTCAATATCTAAAGTTATATAACAAAGAAGCACAAAGTCACCATATATGCCGCAGAGGAAAGATTAGATCACTTACATCGAATGTAAAGAACAGAAAAATGAACAACACGACACAAACCACCAAGAATCCGAACTGTTGATCACACCAAGCAACTAACTTTAGCGTTCCAGAAATAAATGTTACATTTTTGGAGCAGATAAATAGTGAGCGAAATCGTGATAGAGAAATGAAAGGAAAAAAAGGTAAAGCCTTTGGTTTTCTTTCAGATAAACAGTACTGAGAGAGATTGTGATCGTGATAGAGAAATTGAGAAGTTTAGCGAGACCGACAAAGGTGAAATAAATGGGGTAGGTGGGTGGGTAGTAGCTAGCGCCAAATGGCGCCATTTTGTGTGGCTAATATTAACTGAGGCGTATATTAGACATTTTGCCACGCATAATATTTTAGGATAAAAGTGATTTAAATATTCAGGGGCAATATTGTCTTTTCGCAACCAATAAGGCCTTGTTTGGATTACAAAACTGACAGGGGGTCTCATTGTTCAAAAAAGGGCAAATTTATATATGCCTGTTAATACGGCAAACTTCAGGGGGTGTCGTTGTAATTAACCCTAAAATCTTTTAGCTATTTTATTTTGTTTTCCTTCTATTATTCTTTTCTCTCTCAATTTGAATTTTATTACATTGTCTGGTATAATATTTTCATAATTTTATCTCTATAAACTGTCTCTCTCGAATTTATTTATTTATTTATTTCACGTTTCCTATCTAATTAATGAATAATGTGGTTGTAGTATTTGCTTAATTTGATTTTTCTCTCTCAATTTGATTTTTTTTTTTTTTTTTTTCAAGTTTACAAGAAAATTGATTGGTGATTTGTGCAAGTGTGTAGTTACATAATCGGATGGGACTATTGGATCGGACATCTGATAATCAAATAAATCGGATATGGATTGACTCAATAAAAATTCATTGGATTGTCAGACCGGATCGGATCACTTATTATGCTTATTGGATTCGGATCGGATTGACCATGATCCGGTTCGAATCCGATCCGTTGATAGGTCTAGCTGCATCTGGACCAATCTTGAAGCCCCATATGAGCCCCAAGACCACAACCCTCCTCATCAACCTACTAAGAGACTCCATAAAAATAATGAACAGGAAAAAGGAAAGAGGGTCCCCTTGCCTTAAACCACGAGAACTGCCAAAAAAAACCCGGAAGGAGACCCATTAACCAACATAAAAAATTTGACAGACAAAACACAAGTTTCAATCCATGTCCTCCATCTCTCTCAAAAACCCATCCTCTCTAACAGATAAAATAAAAAATTCCAGCAAACATGATCATAGGCTTTCTCGATATCCAACTTACACAGAACTCCAGGAACCCTATTATTAAGCCTAAAATCCACACATTCACTGGCAATAAGAGTAAAGTTTAGGATCTGTCTAGACTCTGAAATGACTCTGTCCAGAACCTCCCTCAATCTTAACGCAAGGACTTTAGCGATAAGCTTATACATACACCTAATCAGACTAATAGGGCTAAAGTCCTTTACGTCAGAAGCTCCGCCCTTCCTAGGAATAAGAGCAATAAAATAAGTATTCAACGACTTTTCGAACCTCCCATTAGAATGGAACTCATGAAAAGTGCCCATAACCTCCTATCTAACCACCTCCCAACTCTCCAAAAGAAATCTCATTGTGAAGCCATCCGGACCTGGAACCTTGTCACCATTACAACTCTTCAAAGCCATCAAAACCTCCTCCTCCGTAAAGGGGCTCTCTAACCCATCCCTATCCTCAATTGAAATAGAATCAAAGTGAAGACCATCAAGCCGTGACCTCCAACGTAAAGGCTTTGTGTATAACTTCTGATAGAAAGAAACGATCCCCGTAGGCACCTCCTCCTAAGAAATTAACGCCGTTTCGTCCACACACATCCGCCCAATATGGTTGCCCCACTTATGAGCATTAACAGTTCAATGAAAAAACTTTGTATTACGGTCTCCCTTTTTGAGCCACAAGGCCCGAGATTTCTGTCACCACAAGATTTCCTCCATAACCGCAATCTCAACACATTTTGCCTGACAAGCTACTCTCCTATTACGTTGAAGCTCAACAAGACCACCCACCGCTTCCAATCTATCAATCAGAATTAAAAGATAGTAAAGCGACCGCGTTTAAAGAACATATATTAAGGGAAAAACGATCTGATTGGAATGCTCATAAATAACTTGTGGGTCAAAATGACAAATTATATTAGGAATATGGTGAAAGAAATTTTGAGTGAAACTAAAGGAAAGAAGTTTATTAAGAAAGAGACGTGGTGGTGGAGCGAGGAAGTGCAACAAATAATTAAACAAAAGAGAAAAAGTTTTAAAGCATGGTAAAAAGAAAAAGAAAAGTAAACTACAAGAATACTTACACATAATAAACTTAGGGGTAAATTACATTGACCTCCCCTAAGGTTTGACAAAGTACACACAGGTAAACCGTTCAACGTTTATTACTTTGACCTCCCTTGAGATTTGGTGTATGTGCTCAACGACACCCTTAGCATTTTATTTCTGGCAAATATGTTGCCTAAATTTTATAAAATGACAATTTTGTCTTTCCCTTGTATAAATGCAATATAATATATTATTATAATATAAGGGCATTTCTGACTTTTCACACTCAAAGTCACTTTTCGGACGTCGACAAATGGGTTTAGCAGATATCAAAGTAATAAACATTGAATGGTTTACCCGTGTGAATTTTGCCCAAATCTTAGGCGAGGTCAGTGTAATTTATCCTAAACTTAAAGGTGAAGTAAAGAAGTTGGTAAGTAAAGCTAGACAAAGCTCACTAAATGCCTTGAATAAAAAACTAGGCACGGAAAAGAGCGAGAAAAATATTTATAAATTACTAAAGAATTGAGATAGATCAACTAAAGACCTAAACCAATTAAATGTATTAAGGACATAGATAACACAACATTAGTCAAAGATTATGACATATTAATTAGATAGAATGTTTATTTTCAAAATCTAATTAAATGAGGACTACCCTCGAGAAGAAGTAAAAGGAAATGACTTAACATAGGAATGATAAATAAAACAACCAACAAAGGAAATGTAAGAATTGAGTGGCTAACAAAGATGTTTAATAACATCCTAAAACAAGGCATGATGCAATATGGGTGGGGAAAAAAAATATAATAGTACCGATTTACAAAAACAAAAGGGAGCAATAGATGAATTAAAGTCATGAGTTATAGAATGAAAATATGGGAAAGGGTAATAGAATAAATACTAACAAAGGAATTCATGGCAACAAGACTTACATATATTTTTGGGCAAATTTCTCAAAACCCTCGTTACTTTCAAAAAATGATCATAAAACCCTAACCGGTTTTAAAAATCCCCAACAATATAACAACGTTATCATTTTACCCCAATTCTATCAATTAGCCGTTAAAGGTATGTGAAGTGGCTAAATTACCCTTATGATGTTCCACTTTATTTAAAAAACCAAGAAATTATATTTTTCAAATTACAATATTACTCTCTTTGACTTTTGGCGTTCAACGGTTCACAACTCGTCTCTTTCCGGTACCTCTCGCCGGAAAATGCTATAGAACTGTCACAAATCCGCCACAAATCCGCCATTTTGGATAACCCCAGTAATCAAATTCCATCAAACTCGAAAACCCATCTTCAAACCCCAGCTAGACCTAAACTAAACCCTAATTTTTCTTCTTCCACCCTCTTTTTCACATACATATCCCTAGCTAAACCTAAACTAAACCCTAATTAATATATATATATATATATATATATATATATATATATATATATATATATATAAATACGTTCCCTAACCAAACTTTGTTTCAACCACTTACCAAAACCATCTCTTGCTGGGCTAAAACACAAAGGCAAAAACTCATTCGTATCACACCGAAATGTAGACTTCTCAAAGTGATCCACCAGTGCCTCCTTCCCCTGCCAATTAACCATTTTAATTACTATATATTGTGTGTGTACATATAAATATGTTAAAATTTCATCGTCAGGACCATCGTCTCCACGCCTGAGTTGTAGAAACTAGAAGCCGCAGCCGCAGCTGCAGCTCAAGACCAGCCGCCGGTAGATCTCCCGAAGCGGACTCCAGTGGGCAGAGCTAGGGTTCACATCGCCAACCCAAAGGAGGCAATCGAGGTCTTTGTCGATGGCTATCCTATCAAAATCCCCAAATGCATGACCGTGGTACAGGCCTGCGAGGTCGCCGGCGTCGACATTCCCCAATTTTGTTACCACAGCCGCCTCTCCATCACCGGCAACTGCCGTATGTGCCTCATCGAAGTCAAGAAGTCGCCCAAGCCAGTCGTTTCTTGCGCCATGCCTGCCTTATGCGACTGCTTCTGAGGGTAAAAGTGAGTTGGCAGTGGACGACGGTGATTAGGTGGCAAAGATGGCAGCTAGTAGAGAGAGAATGAAAAGGAGGGAAGGGTAAGAGTGAATAGGGTTTTACAATCAATAAATTTCAATTGTGATTTGGTTTGCAATCAATAAATTTCAATTGGGTTGCAACATGCGTGATTGAGTCTCTGTAAATTTAATAGATTTATCAAGTGTGATTGGGGATGGAGGAGTTGGCAAGATAGATTCATCGCCAATTTGAAGGTATGATTGGAATTAGCCCATTGGAAAGCCTCATATCTTTCCTCGTCTTTCACAGTCATCACAATGATCACAAAACGTTTCAAATTCTCAGAGGATGAAGAGCAATTATCAAATTATATGATTTTTTTTTTTTTTGGCATTTCCTGACCCAGATTCCAACAAATTTTTTTAGAAAGCGGGTGAAGAAGATGAGCAGTGATATATAAATATACATATATATATATATGTGTGTGTGTGTGTGTATGTCCATACGTGATTTTAATCTTATAAATTATACTATTAAAGTGTTTGAGCCTGTCCAGAAGGGTGAGCTTGGGGATATTTTCGGAATAACATATATAAATATATATCACTTGTTTGTCACATGTTACTCTAGGGGTATTTTGGTCACAAAATTCACTTTGGCAAAGCAATTGTTAATCTTACGTTGGGTTAATGGCTTCATTTGACAAAGTTGGGGTAAAATGATAATGTTGTTATATTGTTGGGGATTTTTAAAACTAGTTGGGATTTTATGATCATTTTTTTACAGTAGTGGGGGTTTTGAGAAATTTGCCCTATATTTTTTTTATAGAATTAGAAAACATGTATGATAGGGTCCCAAGAGATGGGCTCTTCAAAGAAAATAAATCCCCTTGCAAATCATAAAAAAATCCAAAATATGTATATAAATACAAAAATTAAAGTTAGTACCTGCATGGTGAAACTAGTGAGTTTTCCATAAATGTATGGTTGCACCATGGATAAGTGCTAAACCCATTACCTATTTTCAATAATCATAGAAATAACAAAAGAATTTCGAAACGAGATTCCATGGTGCATGATGTTTAAAGAGAACTTAGCAATAAAACTAGAAACGTGGAGAAATGCTTTAGAATCGAGAATTAGTCAAACTAAAAGTGAGAATATGAAGTGTAAATTTAATAAAGAATCGGACATTGATAATATAATAATAGCACTTTAAGGCCAAAAGATTACTCAAAACAACCACTTTGGTTATCTAGGATCAATAATACAAAAGGATGGATAGATAAATAGTGATGTAACTAGTAGAATTGGAGTCGATTTCACAAAATGGAGACAATCTAGTGGGATTTTATGTGATAAAAGAATATCACATAGGCTAAAAGAAAATTTTTATAACACTGTTATTAGACCAACTATGTTGTATGGAACGGAGTGTTGGGCCTTAAAATAGAAATAGAGCAGTGCCTTAATGTAGCGGAAATTAGAAAGATGGAATGACTAAAAGAAATAGGGTTACTAATGAAAGAGAGAAAAATTAGGCGTAGCACCCATTGATGAGAAAACTAGAGAGAGTAGACTTTGATGGCTTGAACACATACATTGGAGAACTAAAGACACACTAGTCGAGCAAGGAATACTAGTGGTCAAGCATGGATCTAAGAGTGGCTTGCCCCCACTGAATTTTTTTTGGGTTGAGGTTGGCGCATATTTCACCTAGATGGAAATTTGGTTTTTAGCGACCACTTAGACCCTAATTAGTGGCTTAACATTTCACTTACACCCCAAATGTCAATTTTTGGTGTTAAATGACTATGTTACCCTTTGACCTCGTGTTGACTATTTTTTGTGACTAAACTGCCCCCAACACACAGTTGCTCTTCTTCCTCCTCTCAGACAATCATCCCAATTAACCCACACCATCTTCTGTTGGGGAAGTGAGGCGAAAGTGTAGATTTGCAAAGTGAGACCTCTCTGATATTTGTGAAGAGAGAAAGAGAATGATTCATATATATAGAGAGAGAATGATTCACATATATATAGAGAGAGGAGCCCAATAAATAGAACAGGGGAGGCGAATATAGGTCGGCGGTTAAGAGGGTTGGGAGATTGGTTCGGCAATGGATGACTAGCGGCGGCTCAGATGACAGTGACGGCGTGCTCGGGCGGTGGCTGTGGATGAACTACAGCTATGCGCGAGTGAGTCTGATCGGCGAGGATGAGGGAGCTCGGCGATGGACGGGATGACTGAATCGGCGGCCACCGAATGGGATGAACTCTTGGCGGTCAGTTGTGAGATCGAAACAGCTAGGATGAGGGAGCTCGGCGATGGACGGGATAACTGAATCTCGAGCTCGCCGCCACCATCATCCAAAGCCACAAGCTCGCCATCATCCAGACGGTCCCTAAGCTTGGGTTTTCTACAACGCGAGAACTTCTCGATGGAGATAATCGAGAGCATATTGCTGGAGGACCTCCAACCGACGGTCAAGATCTGCATCGACAGTCACCAATCGCCATCGATCGCGGTAAATAGGACCTTCAACACGTCGTAACTCATTTTATGTGTGTATATATTATACATAAATATATAAATATATATTACTCATTTTATTTAAGTATTTGTAATATAAATTTAAAATTTGTTTTACCAATAATTTATAATTATAATAGTACAAGTATTAACTACATAAATAAAAAATAGTACAAGTATTTACTGAAATATGTTGGTCATTGGATTTTTTTATGTACAATGGTATCGGATTATGATACATGGTAAGGAGTTGAATCTCTCAAAAACCGTTTGCACCCTAAAAATATTCGACCACATGATATTGATTGATTTGTAGAAATTCTGATTCTCTGGTGCTGATTGGCCAGGAACAATATAGCGTTGCTAGAGGAGAATGATTTCTAGACTTTTATTCAGAAAAGGAGTCTAAATTAGCATGCAACTTCCTGATTCAGCTCACTCGGCGATCGAAGAGTTTTACTTCAACTAGTTGGTGATGGTTGATTGGAAGTTTGGTTTCTTTTACAATGGTTGCATCAACAGGGAATTACTTCCAGGTGTTTGCACTTTAAATTAATTCTAATTTGGCCACGTGGCACCGATTGATTGGAGGATGATATGATGTGTTAATTTTAAGGCTCTTATTCAAAATTGGAGTCTTAGTCAACATATTAAAGTATATATATTAAAGTAATTTCCTAATTTAGTAATATAGTGCAGTGCCATGTCAGCAAGAAGTCCCATTCCACAGGAGGAATTGATTGGGAAACACGTGGCTTTGGATTAGTGCTAGGCAACAGAATTAATTATTAGAGATTTGAATTTAAACAGTATGAGAACCACAACTACTACAAAGCTTCTCTATAAATAGTGCTGGAGGGATATGCAGAAAAGGTCCACACGACCAACAGTAGAATTCTACTTTTTTTCAATTTCTTTTCAATTGTACTTCTTTCATAGCAGTAGTCTAGTACTAGTGTTAGAATCAAACTGTTGTACAAATTGTATAAAAATTATGCTTATGAAATATGATGGACGTCAAAACTTAGTGTTCCCTCCATTGTTGTTTTGTAAGTTCTTTGGGATTGATAGACGCTTGTGCAATTAATGTTGCTTCATTCAATTCCAGCCCTTGTTTTGTTAAAAGTCATCTTCATTGAGGCCTAAATGAACTTAACGGAAGGGCTATCTTTGCCTTTCAGCAATTGCTTGATTCATTTAGGACCAATTCCAAATTCGGTTGATACCAATAATAGTTTGGCTGTCCAACCCTTCTGAGTCGAAAGACTCTCACACCTAAATTAAGAGCCAAATAAAAACCTAGCATTATTAGATTAAGAATCACATTGGTGGCACATTAACATCAAGAACATATTGAAAATGATGAAATTTTTCTAATTTATTTGAGTTTCAAAGTAAATTCAATGATACACAAAACCCATTCCTTATCATTATTAAAATTAAAATTATGTGTAATCAAAATATAATTGTCTTGCTATGTAAAAATCTCATGTCATTGCAATTGGTTGACAATTTTCTCAAAAATCGATGAATTTGGTGAATCAGATAATGATATAGTTGTTATTTAGCGCCAGGGTTTGTTCCTTAGTTGAGCTCATCTTTATTCATTTACTACTCTTGTCACAATGCTCTGACAAGGAGCTCAAAATGAACATTGTTAGTAAAGAATGATCTTTTTTTGATACAAAAGCCATCTGTAGAAAAGCATAATCGTATAGAGATGACAGATCTTCCCATTCATGTATTTGATGCATGGAAAGCAAAAAGAGCATTTGCCTCCAAAAATCCAAAAAATACATGACTAAAATACTCCATCTACAGCTGAAATATCCTAATCAACCTGCTCTAAGAGAGAGAATACAAGGGAGAGAAGTTGCAAAAGCAAATCCCTATCACTGTTCTTTCCAGATTCTACCAGTCACCCTAAGCTTCAATTCCTTCCGGTCTCCCCCTGAGAAAAAAAGAGCCATGTTCCGTTGGATGATTAGACCATCGTAACTGTCACGAACCTTCCGGTGGCTGTCCCTTATGCTTCTAGGCACACCTTGCCAAACCATCTTCCTTCCATTCCCTCCAACTTCGAGACTGTAAGTGTAGTTCTTTGCCTCATTGTCATCACCCATGAACCGCAGGAATGCTATGTAGACGGGAGCCATCCCAAGCTGGAACGCTTCGAAATGCAAACAGAAATACTGTCCAAAGCAACTGAAAACCTGGAGGTCGGAAAAATTTACAGAACAGTTGCCAATGAACATTAGAAAGGCTCATTACACAACAACTGATCTGGTAAAATTAAAAGCCATATATACTGATGATTTCAATGAAACACCCCCATTCTAAATCCATGTTTTGCCTTACGCAACATGGAAAGGTCATATGTGCCAAGTGACCAAGGTTGCCAGTGACCTTCAGATTTCAACAAAATGGCAAAACAGCACCCCAATATCATAAATGGAGGGGCTATAAATGACGTCCGCATTAATTAAATAAGAACACACCCATTAAGAATTTAATCCAACAAAAAGACATAAATGACAGACAAAGCAATACCGTAAGCATCCATGTGGCATTTTCAACCTCATGTGGATTAGATTTGACATAACGATGGTTGAAAGTACTGCCATTGTGCATGTCAACTTTGTGATCGTCTTTCAGATGGGCCACCATATAAGGAATATCACCAATGACTGTGCACTCAGATCCAGCGTAGGGGCAAGTATAGGGTCTGAATACACATTGGGATTCATGTTTTAGCTTGCTATAGTAAGGGTAGATGCCTATGCACCCGAAACTCTGATATTTACATGGAAGTTCAAGTGATGCAGCCACCTTCTCCAATGCAAGACACCTGATATTGCCAAGTTCATGCCTGCATGTAGGGCACCGGTTGTGCACTCTAGGCTTGCAACCAGAACACAATGTGTGACCATTTGAACACTGCAAAAATAAAAATAAAAATGAAAATAAAAATATAATGAATAATAAATTGTGCAGCAATAAAATAAGCAAGAGTGACTAACAATAAAATTCTTCAAGGTTTGGCAAAATTACACGGACCTAGTATTTGCCCAAGTAGTATGACCTCTCCCACCCGAAAGGGTGGTGAGCGGTTCAAGCCTCAAATGAGGCAGTATGGTGTGTGCACACGTGTTGCTTTCCTAGCAAAAAAAACATAGGAGAAGTTGCATGTTCGCTTCAAACATGAATTTAATTCTCCTCAACTGAAGGAGAATATAAATTTGCATTGGTCTAACAGTGATTTTGATTGTGATAAAGATGGAAACATTAACTTCAAGAGCTAAAAAGACAAAATCAGATACTGAAATAAAGTACCAGAATTGTTGAGAGAAAAAAAAAACAAACAAACAAACAAACTATGGTTAATGATTTTCCTAAAAAACAAAAAATATTTGAAGAATTTAAAAGCAATTATTGCTATGCTGTTTTGTTCTGTTTCTAACAATGATTCTTTTCATGTTGCATTTGTTACTATCGCTACCACTCCCTTAATGAGTGCTATCTATTTTCCTAATGGTATTAGACTTCACATGAAGACAATAATTTGCAAAAGTTAACAGTAAAGGACGTCTATAAAAAGCCCGAAGTAAATGGAAGCTTGAAAATCTCTACACATATAGCACACCACCACATGGTATGATGTTTTGTTATTGGGTTTTACCCCAAAAGGCCTCATACCATTTGGAGATAGCACCACCTACATATATAGCACTTCCCCTTTCCACACCTGGGCGATGTGGGATCATGCCCCCATAGTAGCCTACCATTGCCTCACACCCCACGTAAGCAATAAAATCTCCTGTAGATAAGATTAATTTCTAGGTAGTAGAATTCGAAGTTTATAAAATTTCTAGTTTTGCTGAAGGTTCTAAAAGCTTGAAAAACTGATAAAGTCTGTTGGAGATAAAAGCAACTTAGGAATTGGTGAATCGTCTAACATTCCTTTTCCTGCATCCAAACCGAAAGTTGTCAAAGATTTCTCTTGCACAAAAGATGGCTGCATGTGCTTAGTTGTTCTTATTGGCAATAAAAAATGAGATACAAAATTTTATTGTTTTCAAAGGACCGAAAGTTTTTGAAAATTTGAATTTTTAAAAGGATGACCTATGTTAAGGAGATGATGAATTGTTCATCTCAAAAGCAATTGCCTTCAATGCCAAATATTGAAAAAGATAAAACTAAATTATTTAAGATGTTTCAAATAAGGAAGAGAAGAAAATGAAGAGAAGACGAAAAAGAAGAATAGGAAAGAAGAAAATAGAGAAGAAATTGGGAAGGATAATTATTGTATCTCCAATAATCATAATCAGGCATAACCCTAAAATATATCAAAGCCCTTGTAGAGGCAAACCCAAATTAAAAAGATATGAAACCTTAAAAAAATAATAAAAGAAAGAAAAATGACCCCAAAAATATAACCTATGTCTTGCGTGGCATGTGGGATCCATCATAACATAGTATGTGTATCTTAAGAAACTTCAACGCCTCACTTTAAACTTTTGTAACTTTTGAGTCTTGAACTGTTTTTAAATGATTTGGCTTTCTGACTCAGAAATTAAATTAATTTTGTTTGCATTTTTATTTATTTTTTTGATCCATTAAGCATTATTTTGGTAAGATTATCTACTCTTCATAGATTTTGAAATCCATGTTAATTAAGTATAACCCAAAACCAATTATTACTTATTTTTGAAATTATTTTTAGGGCTTTTCATCCTTGGTGCATTAGGGCTTTTCACTATAGTTAAGGTAGGGGTGTCTAACATCACCTGGAAAAAACCACACAAATATAACCAAATACTTGAGATGAAAAAAAAATGGAACCTGATGGATAGGAGGGTACATAGCATTTAAGCACACCGGGCACTCCAGTAGTTCACGGACACTGCTAGAGACAGTCACACTAGGTTTCAGAGCATTTTGAGCAGGGTCATTCACATGTTCACTGACATCCATCATGTCTTTTTGGGGAGGATCAATGACCTCAGGTTTATTCCGCATGTCTTCAAAATAAGCACTTCCAGTTGTCATCATAGCTAATATAACCAGTTGCTCGCTAGATAGAAATAAAGTCACTGCATTCTCCAACTTGTATTGAACACTGATAAAAAGTTCTGCGAAGAAGATGACACTAGTTTAACGTTAACATTCTCCATGCTACCAATCAGATTACTACTTCAACTGATTATGGCAAAAGTTCCTTCCATGGTGAGAGAAGAAAAATATAACCTTCCATTACAGGTAAAATGTTGCAAAAATGGAATTCTGTTTTGCTAGGGAAACTAGTTGCATTTTAAGTTCAACTAATAAAATGGTGTATCAGTTATTAAATCCATTTTATTTCCGGAATTGCAGCATTTGTTGTCATGGAAAGCAAACTTCTGTGTATCTTTTTTATTGTTTACTTTTCATCTATTCTTTGGAGTAAAACTTTCCTGTTTCATTCTCTAAACTAAAAGTATCTAGCATGAATTGCTACATAATATTTCCATTATTATGATATAAATTCAACTAGTATCAACTTAAACATTTGAGAAAAAATAAACTTATACATCATGCACAGGTCCCTTTCCGTAGTAACTGAAATGCACCAAAAGGGCACAACCATGAGGACAAACGATTTATAACAAAGGCAAGCTATATAAAACTATTCTTATCTCTCCCAATAACTCCACTAAAATAAATAAATAGATCAAATTAGAAAAATTTCCTTCCACAATGACAAGGAGCTCACCGCCAAGTATTTAATCTATGACATTTCTATCCCGTGAAAGGATTGTTCGATTTCTCTAAAACGAAATATTTTACAATATGCACAACAGATGCACCTACAACACAGCTTTGGATCTCCTATTCACTTTGCGCCCTTACCACTAACTCAGAAAATTACCCACTGATCTGGACATTGTTAGAACGCCAAATAGAACCCCCAAAAGGAACCAAGGCCCAAGGGTGGCTTGGTACCTTACAAGAGGATTGCATCTCAATTTTTCACCCTCCAAATCTATCCACCTTAACAATATCACCAATTGCATCTCTTAGATGCATATGGTGGGACGCAAACTTGGGTCCTATTATATACATCTAATGGATTCAACTTATTTGTCCGAGGACGTTGGTTCAAGTCCTCGATTTAAGTAGCATTGTCCATTTAGGTAATGACCACCATCGGCCATCCTAATGATATTGATGTCTTTTTGGTCTGCACTGAATGATATTTTATCAATTCCACATGCTAATAAAACAAATCTTTTTCCTATACTTATCAGTGACAAACAATGACAAATGCACGCCGAAAACCCTACTCAGATTTGCATGCTTAGCCTCCCATATAGCCCACGGTCATAATATCAACCCTAAGAGTTGCATGACTCTCACCTGGGATAGATCAAACTAACAGTAGTAAACCATATTAGATTGGCATTTCCCAAAGTCATAATATCGAACTCACACCCTTTTTTTCTTTCTTAAATGGTACTCATACCCTTTGGTAGGGTAAGGACTGAATTCCTTCCTTACCATCAGTAATAGAAAAAAAAAAGGCCTTTTAATGCATATGAAGCGTCCAAATGAGTGTATTGCATTCATATTACAAAAACAAAAAATAATCATAAACGATACCAATAGATGTATTAATGTTTCAGCAAACGGGCTGCTGATATCATGTAAAAATATCAAGAAAAAATATATTAAAATGTCAACACCTTCTACATTCCATGAAACAAGTTCCGATAAACCTTGACATATTGACACAATTTCAAATAAAAGTTAGTCATTAAAAAGCAAATCAAGGAAACTTTTTATCATAAAAATTCGTACATTTTCACTTGAATAATTTTACCACAAAATCTAGTTATCAATGCTATCTCCGTGTCTCCCTTTTATGAAGTTCTCAAACTATCACAACATCTCACCTACCAAAGTTATTCCTCAAATCACACTTAAAAAATATAAAAACTTTATTCCTTAATTCAGCGTCAGCCGCAATAAGTACTGAGTTAGGTATTGACCACCATCCTGATGATTTCGATTTCTCTGGTCCGCATTGATTGGTATTTTTATCAATTCCAAATGCTAATAAGACAGGTCTTTTCCTATACTTCTTGGTGACCAACAATGACAAACGAACGCCGATAACCCTAACCAGATTTGCATGCTTAACCTCCCAGGCATGCCTAAATCAAAGCACCAATAATAATAATAATAATAGCATATGATTACAGGAAAAAGAAACAAAACAATGTGGGTAATATGTACAAGGAAAATATTTGAATAAATAAGACAACGACATTTTAGTGACACAACAACAAAGAAATACAATTTTATGTATAAGAGATTTATTGTATTGTGAAAATTAACTTATGGTAAATTAGGGGGAAAAAAAAGAATAACTTACGATAAGTAAATTATATTCTTACATTTTAAAAATAACTTATGATAAATTGGGGAAAAAAAAAAGAATAACTTATGATAAGTAAATCTAATATTAACCCCAAGGTGTTGACCTAGTTGGAAAAGACTTGGACCTGATACCTCATGAGCATCAGGTCTCAGGATCGATTCGTGCTACGTGTAAATAATTCCTTGGAGGGGGGTGTGTGAGAACCAACTAGGAAAAAAAAAAAAAAAAGTAAATCTAATATTATTACAAGTGTTACATAAATATGCAAAGACAACAATATAGCATGTAACATATATACGCATGTGTAGATGTGTACATATACAAATATACATATCCAAACAAATAATTAGGAAGTACATTCTCCTACTCTCATGCCCACTCCTTGTTAAGATCTTCTTATATTTTTTTCTCTTTTTATAAGGTATAATTATAAAAGCTTCATATATCTTACTTCGATTGTGTTTATATTTATATAAATTTTATAAAAACCTTTAATTTGATATTTTTTAAAAAATTATGCTAAAAAAGGTTATGTCTATCATCCAAGGTTAAACAATTGAGTGACCTAGAAGTGGCCACCACATGTACGAAATTATGAATTCATTTCCATATTATGAACAGATCCAAGATGTGTCAAACATGATCTGGAACTATGTAAGTGTCAATGTCCAACATAAACAATACTTATAAGTGTCTTTGCTTTTCAAACCACTTTATCCTCCTTGGCTTTCCCCCCTTCTCTCAAACTGTTCTTTTCTTCTTCTTCTGAATTTGAAATCAATGGATGACAGAAGCAACCGATACAATGCTGTGAAAATACTCCACACCAAAGATAATTTACCCTTAAATCCTCTCCAAGTGGAAAGAAAAACAGAGATAGGCACACAATTGATAAACTCTTATACTCTTACGCACACATAAAATTGAAATGCTAATAAAAAAAAGTACATAGTTGATCACGTTGTTATAACCTCTAGAAAAGTAGCATTTGAAAACTGTTGGCGCAATGCAATCCCGAGCTTCATCCAGATAATTTATAACATCATTCTCTCCAACACTTAAAAACAGAATACTTACATCAAAGCGTATGATAGATGAATCCATCTTGTCTCACTAAGAGAGCCAACAAATGACCACTACTGAAAATACCATATAGATTCACACAACTGATGAAATCAATCATTAAGTCACTCCTAAAATCTATAGTTATCCCTTTCAACCTTCCTCAAAATGAACATAACAACACAAAAAAAGACATTTGCCAATAACTTACCAAATTCCGACATTATCCATTAACCATTCAGATTGATCGAATGATATCCCATGTTTCAACTGCATCATTGATGAATAATGCTAAGAATGACACATCCAACTAAGTTAGTACCACTTAGAATCCTACTATAAAATTCAGTGCTTGTTATGTAATTCCATCCCTTGACCTTAGTGTTGAATATTGTGGCTCAAATTGAGGTTGGCAAGAGTAGAAATATATAAAAAGAAGAGAGAGGAGAGAATTGCGTAAAGGCTTGAATGATATGAATTACTCATTCACAGCTCTAGTATTTATAGATAAAATGAGCACATGCTCATATTACAAGAAAGAAAACTAAATCAAATCACAACTTATTCTAAAGCATATTCTATAGCATAGTCAAATCTCTACTATTATGGTAAGTCATACCATAAATCGTGGTATCATCTATACTAACACTCCCCCTAAAGTTGGTGCGTGGATATCTGAAACGCCCAACTTTGACAATGCATTCTCAAACACAATCTTGCTGACGTCCTTTATAAGAATGTCTGCAAGCTGCTGAGAGTTTGTGACAAATGGAGTGCAAATATGACCAAAGATGATCTTCTCTCGAATGAAGTGACGGTCCACCTCTATATGCTTAGTCCTGTCACGCTGAACGGGATTTGCTGCTATGCTAATGGCAGACTTGTTATCACAGTAGAGTGAGAATGGAAGCGACACTGGAAGGCACAAGTCTGTCATCAAAGTTTTCAGCCAAAGCAACTCACCTACTCCAAGAGCCATAGCCCTATACTCTGCCTCTGCACTAGATTGAGAGACAACATCCTACTTCTTACTATGCCAAGTAACCAAGTTACCACAAATAGTGATACAATAACGTGAAGTAAACCTCCTATCTGAAATTGATCCTGCATAATCAGCATTTGTCCAAGTCTCAACACGTAAGTGACCATGATTGGCAAACAAAATACCACGGCCTGGACACCCTTTTAAGTAGCGAAGGATCCAAATAACTGCATCAAGGTGAGGGGCCGAGGAGAGTGCATGAATTGACTCACGACACTCACGGGATAAGCAACGTCACGTCGAGTCATTGATAAATAGATGAGCCTCAGAGGTCATCGATACTGACCAATATCTGACAACTCCCACTCAGAATCAGCCAAACAATGATTCTGCTCAATCGGAGTATCAGCAAGACAAGCGCCAAGCTGACCAGAAGCAGAAAGCAAGTCAAGAACATACTTGCATTGAGAGATGAAAATGCCAGTCTTGGTTGGAGCGAGCCACCTCAATGCCCAAGAAGTACCGTAGGGGACCAAGATCCTTAATCTCAAACTGACGGCCAAGATAGCTCTTAACCTCATCAATTCCGGTATTATCATCACCGGTAAAAACAATATCATCGACATACATAATAAGAGCAACTGTTTTACCGCCTGAATGACGTAAAAACAAGGTATGATCAACTGCCCTTTGATGGAAACCAAACTTGAGCATAGCAATGCCAAAACGATCAAACCAAGCTCGAGGAGACTGCTTGAGGCCATACAGAGAACGACGAAGACGACATAGCATACCAGAATGAGTAAGAGAACGAAAGCCTGGAAGAGGAACCATGTACACCTCCTCCTGCAAATCACCATTGAGAAAAACATTCTTGACATCTAACTGGAATAGAGGCCAAGATCGAATTGCAGCAACGGAAAATAATACACGGATGGTATTCATCTTGGCAACAAGGGCAAAAATCTCCTGATAATCTATGTCATAAGTCTGAGCATAACCCTTGGCAACCAATCTTGCCTTTGCCACCAATGAACATCTTGACAGACTGTGCCCAAATCAAATAGTTGGAACCATCCAACTTTACTGTGGTAATTTGAAGTCCTGGATTTTCTGATGAGTGGTGGGAAAAATGGCACCACCACCTACAGAACTTAAGCCAAGAGAATTAACAGTCGAGGACTCTGAATCTGCCATAATCTGTCACACAACAATAAAAAAAACTCCAAAAACACCACAAATTCTGTTAATAAATCAAAGGGTCTCCTCAGACCATAAACAATAACAATGTCTCCTCAGACCATTCCCGAAAAATCCAAATACATACTTTTTTTAAGGAGCACTGCCCGCTTACATATAGCCAGACATCCTCCTTCTTAATATCCGGAACCTCTTTGTAGACTAATTTTTTTTTTACCCAAGCCCTTCTAGGTGTTGGAAACCAACTATCCCAATTTACCCAACCCTAAAAGAGTGAAAATGAAATTGTAAAACTTAAAAATACCTATTTTCGATCACAAAACAGCAACACAAAAAAACATGTGTAGGCAATGTCACAAACAGCCTAAGGTAGCTGTCGCACAAGTAGCAAGGCTGCTGAAAGGTGTGGAAAGGTGTTGGCTCTGATACTAAGTAGAAATATATAAAAAGAAGAGAAAGGAGAGAATTGCGTAAAGGCTTGAATAAATTGAATTACGCATTCACAGCTCTAGTATTTATAGATAAAATGAGCACATACTCATATTACAAGAAAAGAAACTAAATCAAATCAAAATCAAATCACAACTTATTCTAAAGCATATTCTACGGCATATTCTATAGCATAGTCAAATCTCTGCTATTATAGTAAGTCATACCATAAATCATGATATCATATATGCTAACATATGCATAGTCAAATCTCTGCTATTATGGTAAGTCATACCATAAATCGTGGTATCATATATGCTAACAGCAATTACATCAGCAACTTGTCCTTCAAGCATATGCGATCAACAAGTATATTCAAAACTTTCTTTGGAAGCTTTACCATTTGTTAGAATGAGCTTGTTGTGCACACCAATATACTTGCTAATCACACATACTTGAAGGACAAATTGCTGATGTAATTGCCAACCTCAATTTGAGCCACAATATTTAACAACTCTCCACCTTGACGAAAATTCAAATGAGACACTGTATCTCTGCAAAACAAACTGTCTTCTCCACAAAACAAATTAATCAAAGAATTTTAGTTAAGTTTGAATCATCCTCAAACTTAACCCTCGGGCTCTCGTTCTTCAACCCATGCATGTCTTGCGCAGCCACAAGCATACCTCTAGTATTTTTTTCAAACTCTAAGCGCTTATCAAAAACATCCTCAGAAACTCTAAATTTGACATCTCCTTCAGCAACCTTCTCCAACCGCCCACTAACCATCGATTGGTAATGAAAAATCATCTTCTCACCCTTATGGAGAATAGGACGTCATTGACTTTTCCTCGCATCTCTATTGTGACCAACTACTTGCCTCTCACACATCTTAATGGCACTCAAATGGACAATCTCATTGCCACCAAAATTATTGCTAGTCAATATCACACCTGTCCTCACGGGTCTGCCTCCCTGTAAGGACTGCTGTAATTTCGGTTGCCATCTGAAAACGGATTTTATTCTCCTACCATGTTGTGTAGTCCCCTCACAACCCTTTTGAGAACTAAGAACGTAACTCCTTTTTCTAACTCTTCTTTTGCCAAGATCCGAACACAGATTTTTGCTAACTGTTGAAGACCATATAGAAGCTCCACCTGTTACTATATTCTCTTGGAGAAGATACAAATTTTTCACCTTAGTGCTTTGTAGCACCACAAGAGAATCCATCACGACCATCATTGCTCTACCCTCTATTACAACCTTATAACCTTTGGAGTCTAGCACACCTACTGAAATAATATTCATTTTCAGATCCGGTACAAGTCGCACATCTGACAATGTTCTCACCAACCCATTGTGCGTCTTGATCTTGGCTGTTCCAATTCCTAAAATTTTGAAAGTTTTTCTGTCCGCCGTCAAAATCGAACCACCTTTCACCTCTTTATAGGGAAAAAAAGAATCCCTACTTGGATACATATGAACGGAACAACCAGAATCAAGAATCCAACTGTCATTAAATGACATACCTGAACACAAGATTGTCATGAGAACATAATCGTCACTTTCCGAATCACTCGTTGTAGCAGTTACCACAGTCGCTGATTCTTGAACCTTCTCTTTGCCATTCCCATTCTTTGCATTTAGTTTGGGACAATGCTTGATGATGTGCCCTATCTCGTGACAGTAGTAACATTCCACATTTTTATGAGATCTAGGTTTGCCCCTACTACCAGAACTCTTTGTCTCACTTTTGTCTCTTACAAATAGACCATCGGCCTGTTCATCTCCAATATTCCCAGACACCTTTTCCTCAATTCCTGAGAGTTCAATATAGATTTTACATCCTCCATACTGTTGGCGTCTTTTCCATAAAGCAATGTGGTAACAAAATGCTCATAGGAAGGAGGCAAAGAATACAACAAAATAAGGGCTTGATCTTCTTCATCAATTTTAATATCAGTATTTTTCAAATCCCTAATAATAGAATTAAAATTATCAACATGTACCTTAAGAGGCATATCTTCCTCGAAGGGTGTAAAGTCTCTCTTTCAAGTAAAGTCTGTTGATGAGAGATTTCGTCATATATAGACTCTCCAATTTTAGCCACAACTTTACTGCCGTGTCTTCATCAATAACTTCACGAAGCACCTCATCGGCTAGATTCAGGAGGATCGCACTACACGCCTTTTCATCGACCTCCTCCTTGTCTTCACTGGACATAGTTTCTAGCAACTTGTCCTTCCCAAACAACACCTTCTTTAGATCTTACTGAGTCAGCAGGGCCTGCATCTTAATGCGTCAAAGACTGAAACTAATCTTGCCATCAAATTTCTCAATCTCGTATCTGGTCGACATCTCAAAAAACTCCCAAAAAATATATTTCTGGTGAATAGTATTGTATTTGTGAACAACACCCGAATAGTATCTGTGAACAGTTTCGTACACGTGAACAGTATCTGTACACAACTTGTCCTTCAAATATGTGTGATCAGCAAGTATATTGGTGTGCACAGCAAGCTCCTTCTGACAGATGGTGAAGCTTCCAAAGGAAGTTTTGAATATATTTGGACACCAAGTATTTTTTGGGCTGTATATAGCCTTGCACACCTTTGATCCAAGGCATCCGAAATCATCAATTGTATTGTGAATTTGTAATATCAGTTAGTGAGTAAGAGAATTTGGATGCAAATTGGGCTTTGGGTGTGAGTCACTTTGCCTTGTATATCTTTATTTCCATAGTGAAATATTATTTTGTCTTCTCCCCGTGGATGTAGGCATAGCCGAACCACGTATATCCTTGTCTCATTTGTGTGTGCGCCATTTTATTTTCTTGTCATTAATTTTCTCTTTGTTCTCATAAACTCCTATTCGATCCTTATTTCATAACACTTAGCTTATGAGAAAGTAAGAAGACCCTAGCTTCCACACATACCATCAAGTACCTTAATACTATCCTTCTCTCACTATTTGTGTTTCTTTAAAATACACAAATGCAAGAGTGTGCACAAACACACCTTTGCTTGTCCTAAAGGAAATATTCACAAATGTAATATAGACACACATAACACACACATATATTCACATAATTATAAGCAAATGCCAAATCACTGAGTTTGCACGTAAGATATTATGTGTCCATGTTGAAGCACAACTTTGTTCCCATGTCCACAGATCATCATAGGATTCCTCTGATCTTAACATATCAGTTGTTGGTACTGAAAAACTGAAGCCTATGCTTTCCACATAAATTCATTAAAAAAAGATGCAGATTGTAGCAAACTAACGAGACAAGACTCAAATTATCTTTTTTAAAACCGTCCATTTCCTGGTCAAATTAGCTTGTCAAAATGAAAAGGACCCAACACTACTAGTTGAGCAATGAAATGTTTCATATCCACTAATACATCATACCATTTTGGCAGAAAATTTTCCACACAGTTAACGGGTAAAAGTTACAAGATTCCAACATGAACCCAATTGCAGTGACACCACAGGTCCACAACTACTTGAAGATACAACGACGCAATAGAAGCACATTGGTTGAAGAGTATTTTCCAAATGTACATAAATGCATTCATCTGCGTATAAATATAAAATGTTGATAAATCTCTTCGTGGTTAGATTTTCCATTTAATCAAATAAATTTATACCCACATTGAGCAGGCAGATCAGAGCAAATAAGAAAAAAGGCTAGCTCAAACAGACAAAATAAACCCTAAAACACGATAAACACATGAACCATCAGAGTAAATCCAAATAGATTCAGAATTCCTCAAACCAAAATACCCAGAACAGGAAATAATCACCAAAATTCAAGAAAAAAAGAAACTGAAGAATCAAAGCACCCTTGAAGGAAAAGGTAAAAGCAAACAGATTGATGGAAGAGAGAGAAAATACCTCGAAAAGATCTCCCAATTAGAACCCCATATGAAGAGAAAACACAAACAAGCGCTCTAAGAAGGCTTGTTCTGACTATTGCGGTATATTCTGGAGAGACATGGAGTATAAAAACAAACAGACAGGCCCGGTCTGCTGCGGTGGGAAGAATTTCAAATTAAAGGCCGTTTAAGAGACAGAAAAGTAGAGAGAGAGACAAGAGAGGAGGAGGGAATCAGGAGCGTAGGTAGGGCAGAGCATTCTCGAGAAATAAAAACAAGAAAGGTTAAGATTGTGGGACCCAAATCTCTCTCCTCAGGTTTGTCTCGTTAAGAAGTACTAGTAATAATCTTTTCGAATATCGATGCAATCAAAACCCCGTATGGTGAGGACAGGAATTTGAATGAGCTTGCAGTGTGTCTGTGTGAGAGAGAGAAATTGCGTAGAAAGCTTGCAGTGAGAGAGAAGACAGTGGACTGAAATTACTGTGTGGGGACTGTGGAGTTGTTCGTCATGGTTTCAGCGACTTAGGAAGCTTTTTCGTCTCAAAAAAGTTTAAAGCTTAAATAGAGTTCTGTTCCTCCTTGTAATTTCAAACTGAAGTGAGACGAAACCCTTTTTCACAACGATCTGCATTGGAATACCCGACACAAACATGTTTAAAAAAAAAAATTTATTTTTTTATTTTTTGGGATACACATACACTCAGTTTCAGGCTCTTTTCGATGACAAGTATTTTTCAGTCAGAGCAGTCAAGAATAAATAGTTCCTTAATTTACAACAGGGATCAGATACCCACAGGGTATGAATAACAATTTACTGCTTATCTTCATTTGTTCTAGAGGAGTTGTCTGTGTCTAGTTTGTTACGGTTTTGTGGAGTCTCGTTAATTTTTAGGAATGTTTAATTATATAAAAAACTTCAACACTGCTTAATTTTAAAAAAAATTTAATTTCTTGATATGATTTAACATTCTTATTGATTTAAGAAAAATTTAGTTCCTGATCTGATTTAACTTCCTTATTGGTTTTAGATTTTACAAAAGTCAAGTTCTTGTAAAACAAGTTTAAAATTCTATAAATATCAACTCTAATCAGATTTGAGAGGGTGTGAGAGTTAGAAATAAATTTGTGTCAATACAAGAAGAGAGAGATTGAGAAACAATTTTTCATAGTGAATTTGTTCGATGTGCTCCATGGACGAAACTCCACAATTTGGGTGAACCATGTATATCTTGTATTCTTATGTGTGATTTTTTTATTTTTCGTGATTGCTTGTTTAACCATTGAACAACATTATTTATTTTGCGTTTTCGCCACAACAACTGGTATCAAATTCGATTTATTATGCAGAGCAACTCCAACAACTGGTATTTGAGCCTTTGGTTGAGAACCTAGGGCACAGAAGGTGTTTGACAAAATTCCGAAAGTCTTTCGATCAGATCTGTCCATTCGAGTGGGAGTAATGGCATCAGAAGATAAGACATCCACATCCATGATCGAGAAGTTCGATGGCACAAATTTCGATTTCTGGAAAGTGCAAATAGAAGACCTCTTGTTTCAGAAAATTTTGTATCAACCTTTAAGAGAGAAGCCAGAGGATACAAAGGATGCAGATTGGGAATTACTTGATAGGAAGGCTCTTGGCACCGTCAGATTGACGTTATCAAAGTCAGTTGCCTTCAATATCAAGAACGAGAAGACGACGAAGTCTCTCATGGCAGCCCTTTCTAATATGTATGAACAGCCTTCTGCAGCGAATAAGGTGCACTTGATCAAGAAATTGTTCAACATGAAGATGGTCGAAGGTTGTAAGTTCAATGAACATTTAAATGCGTTCAATGAGATAATTGGGCAATTAGAGTCTGTTGATATCGACTTCAAAAACGAGGCCCGAGCACTGCTAATTCTAGGACAGTTACCCGAGAGTTGGAATGGCACAATTATAGCGATCAATAGCTCTATAGGGAAGACCAAGTTGAAGTTTGATGAAGTGGTAAACATGATTCTGACTGAAGAAATCAGAAGGCAAACAACAAGGATTTCTACCAGTGGTTCGGCATTAAAAGTTGAAAGCATAGGCAGGAGTTCAAATAAGAAGAATGGTAACGGTAATAGAAATAAAAGCAGATCCAAGTCAAGGAATAGAAGAACATAGTCTCAAAATTTCAAGAATTCCACAGATCTCGGTGAAATTGAGTGTTAGAATTGTGGAAAAAAGGGACATTATCGTATTGATTGCAGAACTCCAAAGAAGGGAACCGAAAGAAAAACTGAAGCAAATTTTCTCTCATAAGAATCAGATGATGCATTGATATGCTCTTTGGAGAGCAAGGCGGAGTCATGGGTTTTAGATTCCGGCGCATCGTTTCATGGCACCTCAAGCAAAGAGTTATTTAATAACTATGAACCGAGTAACCTTGGTAAGTGTATCTTGGTGATGATCAGCCTTGCAACGTAGTTGGCAAAGGCGAAGTGCAAATCAAGTTGAATGGGTCAGCTTGGAAATTAAAGGATGTGAGACACATCCCTGACTTGAGGAAGAATCTTATTTCGGTGGGATAATTGTCAGATGAAGGTTTTGTTACAACCTTCAATGGAGACTCGTGGAAAGTTTCCAGAAGTGCTATGACCATTGCACGTGGTAAGAAATCTGGCACTCTCTACACAACTACCAGTGCTTGTAGGTCTATAGCAGTTGCAGAAAATAGAGAAGATCACAACCTTTGGCACCAGATACTAGGTCACATGAGTGAAAGGGGTGACAGTGGCCGTCCCTATACGCTAAACTAATATAGTAAATGTAGGTTCAAGAAAAGCCTTTTGGGTCAAGTTTAAATTTATAAAAACCACTACTACCACTACTACTAACGTAGCAAGGGTGAATAGGGATCGTCCCAAGGGATTAGAGGGTTACTAGTAATGGAAACAATGCTTAGGGTTAATAGGTCGAGTGATCAAAGGTAGATTGATTGGTTAATTAAACTACAATTAAGTTTAAACAAACTCAATATAAAACAAGTAATTAAATGATAGAGAAAACAAGAGAGAGAGGTCTTGGGATTTAGAGATCACCACTAAGCATCACCTTTCTATACACTTAATTCATAATTAATGAGGGGGGAAACATATGTTGCAACAATAGTGAGTGTGTGTGGTTGTTTCAACAAGCATGAATAACCAATTAAGTATATATTGTTTAAACAACACAATAAATAGCACAATATATCAAACTAAGTCATTAATCCTTCTTTAAGCTCACAATCCAAACACATCGCATAACTAGAGAAATATACTACTTGCATTCATAAGTATGAAACATCAAACAACAAGTATGGATTATCCTCCCATTTAACAACTAAGGTAACTCCACTACATCTAAGCTAATGACATGAAAATTAAACTAATTAAACTAAGGGAGAGGCACAATCTATCAAGTAATGAGTATGAACCATTAAATAAACCACAAGAGCATTCTATTAAGCATTATGTCTTGACAATCTCTAAATCTACAGCAACAACACACATAGACATGCATCAATAACACAAGAAATAAAGATAAACACATGAACATCTATTATAGCATACATAAACTTATGGATAGAATGAAATAATCAATTGGAATAATTAAACCACACAAATCATTGAATGAACAAGATCTATGTATATAAAGATGTCAAAACATGTATTACAACACATATCCCCTCAAAAATACATAAATCAAGGTAAATATAGCATGCTTAGGGCTAACTCTAGCCCCAAGAGGATGTCTAGCCACTCATGGATGGTGTCCTCCAACCCTCAAGGGCTATCTCATACTCTTCTTCTTGAAGTAGATGGAAGATCTCCCAAGAATGTGTCTCTAGCCTCCTCTTCTCTTTTTCTTCCTCTCTAAGACAATCTCTAATGTTGTATATTGTGTCTCCAAGAACTCTTGTGTGTCTCTCATAAAAGTGGCTCAAAATCCTTATATAGGTAGCTCAAATGTCACACCCAATGGTCTAGGCTCGTACACAAGGGCTCCTCCAATAATTGCACCATGAGACAACTTTTAATGAGCTGGAAATTAATTTAATTTGCACTTGAGAGGGTTCGATCGATCGAACCTACGCTGAGATCGATCGAACTTGACTGAGATCTATCAAACTTTTGCTGGATCGATCCTCCCATGGCGGCGCCTTTTTGGATAAGAACAGATCTGAGATATTTTAGGGTAAGAGACAAAAGTGGTAAGTGGGGTGGTACAACAAGATAAGGTGGAATCTTTTCGATCGATTTGAGAATCGTTGGATCGATCGAACTTTGTGGGATCTTTGGATAAGGATAAAAGAACTTGAATCCATCTTGAAATGTCTAGATCGATGAACTTTGAATCGATAGAAGTATTCTTGAGATTGATCGAACATGCTGAATTCCACACTTTGCTTCAATCTGCTTCCACTTTGCTCATTTCTTCCATCTAGCTTGAGTTAGCTTCTTTTAAGCTCTTATTTGACTGAATTAGCTTATTTTGGGGATAAGCACCTAAAAATGACAATAACATGAAATTAGTCTAAAACGAGAAAGTAAGATAGATAAAGGTCCTGGAATACCTAAGCTTAAGGGGTTTAAATGCGCACTTTTCAACGCTCATCAAAGGGGCTCAAGATTATGCACTTAAAGGGGAAACTACTAGGCATACGGGTAATTGATATTGACTTCTGCGAGAGTTGCGTGATGGGCAAGCAGAAGAAGGTCAGTTTCAAGAAGAGTGGCAGAGATCTCAGAAAGGAGAAACTCGAGCTAGTTCACACAGACGTTTGGGGCCAGCCACTATCTCATCCATTGGTGGAAAATCTTACTTCATGACTTTCATTGATGATCACACGAGGAAGGTATGGGTTTATTTTTTGAAGCACAAATCTGAGGTATTTGATGTGTTCAAGAAGTGAAAGGCCATGATGGAGAATGAGACAGGTTTAAAGATCAAAAGGTTAAGGTCTGACAATGGCGGTGAGTATGAAGACACTGGGTTCAAGAAGTTCTGTTTTGATAATGGGATCAGATTAGAGAGGACTGTGCAAGGAACCCCGCAGCAGAATGGGGTGGCAGAACGGATGAACCGAACATTGACAGAGAGAGCAAGAAGCATGTGCATACATTAGGGTTTACCCAAACAGTTTTGGGCAGAAACTTTCAATATAATATCCTACCTAATTAATCGTGGACCATCGATGCCTTTGGAGTATCGGATACCAGAAGAGGTATGGAGTGACAAAAAGGTAAATCTTTCATGGTTGAAAGTTTTTGGTTGTATTGCATATGCGCATATTAGTGACCATGCTAGGGGGAAGCTTGATCCCAAGTCACTAAAATGCATCTTCGTTGGGTATGGCGGAAATGAGTTTGGTTATCGACTCTGGTATAATCAGAACAAGAAAATCATCAGAAGTAGAGATGTGATTTTCAACGAAAATATGATGTACAAAGATAAAGATGTAGCACAGTTAATTAGTCTTGTACAGAGTAAGCCTGAGTTTGTTGAGTTGGATGATGATCCAAAGAGTATTGATGCGGAGCATAAAGATGATGGTTTTTAGCCAGAACTCACAGAGCATAGTTCACTGCAGATTCCAACTCCTATGCTTGCACCCAAAAGGTCTACGTGACCTCATGTACCGAATAGGAAATATTTGGATTATATGTTGCTCATAGATGATAGTAAGCCTGAATGCTATGATGAAGCATGTCAGGTTGAAAATGCCAGCAAGTGGGAGCTTACAATAGAAGATGAGATGAAGTCCCTTATCTCCAACAAAACATGGGCACTAACCAAGTTGCCCATGGGGAAGAAAACTCTTCACAACAAATGGGTGTACATGGTGAAAGAGGAATATAATGGTTCTAAGAGAGACAAGGCGAGAATGGTGGTCAAAGGCTTTTAGCAAAAGTAAGGCATTGACTATATAGACATTTTTTCCCCGGTTGTGAAACTAAGTACCATTCGCTCAATTCTTAGCATTGTTGCAGCAAAAAGGCTACACCTCAAGCAATTAAATGTCAAAACTACTCTCCTCCATGGTGACCTTGAGGAGGAGATTTACATACAACAACCGGGGGGTTTCTCAGTCAAAGGGAAAGAGAAACTAGTGTGTAAGTTGAAAAAAAGCTTATATGGTTTGAAGCAAGCCCCGAGGCAGTGGTATAAGAAGTTTAATGGTTTTATGAAGCGACATGGCTACAACAAGTGCAATGCTGACCATTACTACTACTTCAAGAGGTTTAAGTCAAGTTTCATTATCCTTCTATTTTATGTTGATGACATGTTAGTGGTAGGTTCTGATTTTGAAAAAATCAGCAAATTGAAGAAACAATTGTCTAGTGAATTCGAGATGAAGGATCTTGGTGTAGTGAAGCAGATTCTTGGGATGAGGATTAGCAGAGATAAACAGAAAGTTACTTTGCAGTTGTCTCAGGTTAAGTATGTTGAACGGGTTCTGAAGAAGTTCAACATAAATAATGCTAAGGCGGTGAGTACTCCCTTAGCTAATCACTTCCGATTATCTCAAGATCAGTATTCGAAGACAGAAGATGAGAAAAACTTCATGGCTAAAATTCCATATGCCTCAGCCATTGGAAGTTTGATGTATGCCATGGTGAGCACAAGACTGGACATTGCATATGCAGTGGAAGCAGTAAACAGGTTCATGAAGGATCTGAGCAAGCTACACTGGGAAGCAGTAAAGTAGATATTGAGATATCTATGGGGTACCACAGACAAATGCCTATGTTTCAGAAGGGTGAGGTGAAGCTACATGGTTATGTAGATTCAGACTTTCCTAGTGAGATGGACCACAGAAGAAGTACTACCAGGTATGTGTTCATGGTAAGTACAACTGCAGTTAGTTGGGTTTCGCAAATACAGAGGATTGTAGCGTTATCTACTACAGAAGCATAGTATGTGGCAATGACAGAGGCCAGCAAGGAGATGATTTGGTTACAAGGTTTGTTGACAGAGTTGGGATTCGAACAGGTGAATAATGTTTTGCACAGTGATAGTCAGAGGGCGATACATCTGGCAAAGAATTCAGCATTTCATTCAAGGACCAAGCATATAGGACTTCGGTATCACTTTATCATATCTTTATTTAAAGATGGGGTGTTAACCCTTGAGAAAATACTTGGCACCAAGAATCCGACTGATATGTTGACCAAGACAGTGACCATGGAGAAACTGAAGTTATGCGTAACTTCAATCGGTCTTTTAGCTTGAAGACAGAGAGAAGCGCACCGACATGTATAGGACATGCATAAGAAGAAGATGGAATGAGTTTACAAGTGCTCCAGCCTCCAAGTGGGAGATTGTTGTGGTTTTGTGGAGTTTGATTAATTTTTAGGAATGTTTAATTATATGGAAAATCCAACACTGTTGAATTTTAGGGAAAATTCAGTTTCCTTATTTAATTTAACTTCCTTATTGGTTTAAAGAAAATTCAGTTTCCTGATCTGATTTAACTTCCTTATTGGTTTTGAATTCTACAAAATGCAAGTTCTTATAAGACAAGTTTGAGACTCTATAAATAGAGACTCTAATTAGATTTTTAGAGAGTGTGAGAGTTAGAGATAAATTTGTGCCAATACAAGAGAGAGTAATTGAAAGATATTGAGAGAGAATTTTCCATTGTAATTCTTCATCTTTTTCATAATGAATTTGTTCGGTATGCTCCATAGACGTAATCTTAAGATTTGGGTGAACCATGTATATCTTGTGTTCTTATGTGTGATTTTTTTATTCTTCATGATTGCTTATTTATTTCTTGAACAACGTTATTTATTTTGCGTTTTCGTCACAACAACTGGTATCAAATCCGGTTTATTATGCAAAGCAACTCCAACACGGTTGATCTGGCCCATTAAGCACCCATTAAGGAGGTTATCATGAGTAATCTAGCCTATACCACTTATTCTTAGGTGGTTGACATAACATTACAGCATTACCAAATGAGGAGAGAGTACAAACAGTCTAGTGGTGAGAAGCGGGGTGCAAATTAGTGCAATTTATAATTTTTTTTTGTAAATTATCCATTCCCTTCATTTTAACATTGCCTTTGTCCATCTCCTTCAATTTAAAACTAGCGTCTTATTTAGGAATTCAAATTTAAAAGGTGCATGAATTTAATGCATAATTTTCTATGAAACTTTAAAGACTAGTCATTTGAAATTTAACATTGGCGTAGAAGTTTTGAAAATAAGGTCACTTTACAAACCCTCGCTATTCTAAGAGGCGAATGAGATACCACTAGGCCAAAATGCTCTTAGTTATTGACTTTTCAAATACAACATTTATTTCTAAAATGCCCCGCATTACTTCCTTATTTAATTAAATAAATTTTTTGAAAAAAAAAAAAATTGAAAATTCAGATAAAATTAAAACAAAGAATTAATGTATTTAATTAATTTTTATTTGCCAACTCAGGATTAGAAACCTCTCTGATTTGAGAAAAAAAATATATAAGTAGAATTAAAAGCTTTATTGCATGTCACCATGTAAAAAAAAAGCCATGTGTCCATAAAATATAGGTAGCACTAATTCATGAATCTTTTCTCACATTTATTACATGAACCGAAGAAAATGCCAAAACCAAACACATTAAATTACATTATCTAATGAGGTGTAAAAGTAAAGCTGGTGAAGATATGCTTATTTGTGTGTTCATTGTTTTGTATTATATTAACTAAAACCATAACTTCACAAGAAACAATGCCAATTGGCGTTACTTACAACATAAATGTTGTGACTTGCAATGACTTTTGGTGGTATAAGTAGGTGACCAAAGCATTGGAACGACAAAACTTCCTTCATATTGCTTATAAAAAAATTCTTGAGAGGAAGAGCTCAGGAGAGTCCGACAATGGCCACCCTCATTGCTCCTGATCATCCTTCTCCTGTTGCAGATGCAGAAGTTCTCAGAAAAGCTTGTCAAGGTTGCTTATTTATCTATCTATATATATATATATATATATAATATTATTGTTATTTTACAGTTCTGACTAAAAAAGGGTGGTTATTTTTTTTGTTTTTAAAAAAAAATTTAGATTGAACTTCTCTTGTAAATTTATGATAGATATGTGTGTGGGATGGTTTTGATTCTTGAATAATAAAGTGCATATACATGCCTTTGATATAATTTGTATAAGCTTATAGTACCATATGTGTGTTTCAGATTGTCTTGATTCATGAATAATCAAACGCACATGTTGATTTTATATCTTTCTGTATTCTGCAATGACTGCAAGTGTGACCGTAGTTTAAGATTGGGTTTTTTATAAATTTGATAGTTATATGTGTATATAAAATGGTCTTGATTCATGAATTGCAAAACGCCCAAGTTTGATTCAGTTATATACTTCAATCTTTGCACATTTGGCCTCTATATGGCCATAATTCTAATGGCATATATCATATATAAATGTTTTGTCCATTTTCTTCTCTTTTCCCTCCACTTTCTTGGTCACCAAACAGTTCTTAGATTTGATTTGTGGTTCATGTTTCAGATTATGTTGATTTCATGGTTCCTTTTGTTTTACTTATCTTTCATTTTCCATTTTTGTTTGGGTTTTGTGAAGAATAGATCAAGTTGAACAAGGATATGTTAATTGGAATTGGTGGAATTGAAGAAAATTTTGGTTCAATTTTATGTCACTTTGAACCAAAATTTTCTCCAATTCCCAAGGTGTGTTCGGCTGCATGAAATTGTAGCTTTGGAATTAGAATTCGTGAAATTTGAGAATATTTTAATTCAATTTTCTTAATTTTTTTTCTAAAATTCTACAAATTCCAATTATAAGGCCCCAATTTCATGCAACCGAACACACTCCCATTTCTAATTCAAGGACCCCAGTTCTTTGCAACCAAACATAGCATGTATTCAATGAGATTTTGGACTCACTATCCGGATCATAATTCCTTCTTTTCCAATGAAATTTTGCTAGGATGGGGAACTGATGAGAAGGCTATAATCTCAATCATGGGTCATAGAAATGCAGTTCAAAGGAAGTTAATCCGGGAAGCCTACGAGGAGCTTTATCAAGAAGATCTCCTCAAGCGCCTTGAATCAGAGCTCTCGGGTGATTTTGAGGTTACTATTTCTACCATTTTCCTTCCAAACTTCAAACTTTTTTTAACTTTCAAATTTCGTAAAATACAAAACCATTGATTTGGGCATTGCTTGATCTTAACTGCACATGATATGGAACAAGAAATCTAAAAGAAGCTCTTATAAAGAAACAAATTGTACAGTTGTGTGTGACTTTCATGCCCCTAATATTGAGTGTTAGTCGCCTAACTCGCGATCCTCAATAGATTGATGATGCAGGACCATCACTAGAGGATGGCATAGGTTTCACCATTCTTTAATTAAATTTGTTTGTTTCTTCCACTTTGTTTTTTCCATCCCATATATGTATATATATATATATATATATATATAATTTCATTGTTCAAGATAGCTTTGGACCACTATGTTCTCCTGTCTTGACATAACAGAGTGAATCTAGGGACCGACCTTAAAGATTTGATCATCTCAAGTTTTTACTCCCTTAATTGCATCTGGTGTGCTAAAAGTGGTGCACATAGAGGTTTTGATTCAAGACGTACTTATTATCTCTAAATGGTCCAAAGTACTCCAAATACAATTATTATTATTATTATATATGTATACATTTGTTACACTGAAACATGTGTACTATGTGTGAATATAGAAAGCAGTGTATCGTTGGATACTGGATCCAGTAGATCGAGATTCTGTCTTGGTGAATGTAGCAATAAAGCAATCTGATTATCTTGCGATCATTGAAATCTCATGCATCCGATCTCCTGAAGAGCTCCTAGCTGTGAAGCGCGCCTACCAGAGTCGTTACAAGCATTCCTTGGAAGAGGACTTGGCTGCTCATACCACCGGTGATCTGCGAAAGGCATGTAGTTGAACTGTATTATATATATCCATGTTTTTCGTATGGTTTCTGAAATCACTAAAGCTCATGTTTTCTGTTTCAGCTCTTGGTTGCCTTGATGAGCATATATAGGTACAATGGTGATGAGATAAACGCAAGATTGGCAAGTTCGGAGGCTGACATTCTTCACAAATTTATTGAAGAGAAGGCTTTTAATGACGAAGAAATCATTAGAATTGTGACTACAAGGAGCAAGGCACAGGTCATGGCAACTTTGAACCGCTACAAAGATGAGCATGGCACTTCCGTCACCAAGGTGAAGATAAAAGAGCCAAAATATTTAATACAATTTTCCTTAAAAGCTCTAGTTTGATATATATATATAGTCACTTCAAGTAATCGGCCTAAATATCATTTTACGGCCAATATTGCTAAGATGTGTTTACATCACTTGCTACTAAAATTTTGAACTTATTTCTTCATTCATGTAGTCAGTTGAACAAAAACATTTATATATATATATATATATATATATATATCAAACTAGAGCTTTTAAGGAAAATTGTATTAAATATATATATATATTCACTTCAAGTGAATTGCCCGATTTACAAGTTTTGATTAGTCATGCAAGTAAAAGATAAGGAAGTGTGGTCCTTTACTTTCTTATATTTGGTAAATATATATGACCAATGAAAGCTTGTAGGTCAAATAATTCACTTTGAGAGTTTGGCCCAAATATCACTACTCTATTTTTTATAATCCAAACCAGAGCTTAAGTATTTGATCTTCTTTGGTCAGAATTTGATGGACGATTCAGCTAGTCAGTACTTAGCAGCATTGCGCACAGCCATCCGATGCATCAATGACCCACAGAAGTACTATGAAAAGGTGTAAATCCGGATAATTATAATGCTTCTTCCAAGTTTCAGCACTAATACCTACCTTTATGGAATTGGAATCCTTATTTGATCTTGTTTGCTTTAGGTATTGCGCAATGCGATTAATAAGCCCGGGACTGACGAAGATGCACTGACTCGTGTGATCGTTACAACAGCTGAAAAAGATTTGAAGGAGATCAAGGAGCTTTATTACAAGAGAAACAGTGTGTCCCTCGATCATTCAGTCACGAAGGAAACATCGGGGGATTACAAGGCCTTCCTGCTTACTCTGCTAGGGAAGGAAGATTGATTCGGAACCTCGTCAGTGAGCATTTCATCTTTTAAATGGTTGTCTGTTTTTAGTTGTACTTTGGTTTTGGAAAAACTTATCTGTAGCTTGTCTTGAACTTTTGTGTGGTTATGACATTTTCAATTTATCGGCTTGTTTTTCGAATTCTTTTTGTGGATTGGATTGATTATTTACTAGCTGAAGCAGAAATATAATTAATATTGGTGAAGAGTGATGAAGGTTCAATGCATCTTAAATGCTACAGTTCTGTGCTATGAACATCAGTTACAGGAAGGTCTAGTTGATTTCATGAATTCAAATAAATTTCCAAAATATCTTATGTTATGTTTGGGAGCACTGAATCGGTGGCTTAGATTTGGGATTGAACTAAATTTCCTCTAATCCCAAATTTAAAGCACCGATTTGGTGCGTCCAAATGCAGCAGTGGTTGTTTTGCAATATTGTTTTTCATTTTCAGATGCGGGAGGTTGCACATTCCTATAGCTTTGCACTGTTAGGGCAATCTCTTCTCAATCCTTTTTGACTAATTCTATTGTTGCTTTTCTTTATTTCTTTGTTTTTCTTCTTCTTTGTGTGTGTGTTGACCATATAACATTACTATAATTAAGTCATTGCAACATATATTTGCAGCCATTTACTGCAAATTGGGTCAGCTATTTTCTTAGAAATGTTAAAAATCTCCATGGCTTATGATCCTACTCAGATTGAATTTGTAGTGAATTTAATGTTTGATACTCCACTAAAAATAGAACATGGTTTGGAAAGTCCACCTTTTTTTTATACAGGAGATTGAGTGAAAAACGACCAAAGAGTAATGATAGGAAGTCCCTCTAACATATCCAACAGTCCGATTAAATTTGTATGAGTAGAGGATGACGTCGTAATGACATCATCATATTTAATTTCGTGATAATGATGTTATCTCCCATTCACATATATTAGTGAAATATATTCCAAAGTTGACTTATTATTATTCAAGACCAAAATACTATTCCTCATCAAAGAAAAGTTTTTTTTCCACTCAAGTAGCCGAAACCAATAGTCTTCCAATTTTGAATTGAGCAGAGCATACAAACTTTTTAATGGTTTTTTTTTTTTTTTTCCAGATAATGATGGTGTCGAATCTTTTAGAACACCCTATAATCCACTACTGACGGGAGATTTGAACTTCCATAGCCAGGGTTGTTAACTTTTTAATGATAATAGTTTCAAGAATTTGAGGGTTAACAAACTGGCCATAAATTGGACTTACGAGATGTTAACAGAAGTAGAAATTTTAATTTATTAGTGTTCATTTCTATGGTAATAAAATACTCATACAAGCTCGAATTTAGAGTTGAGCTTTTCTTCGGTTTTAAACCTTTGACAGGCTTTAAAGCTAAGTTTTTATATTTTTAGAGATTGAAAAAAAAAATCAATTCAAAGGTATGAAATAATCTTACAAGGTCAGTAAATTTTAGCTTGTCAACATGTTTTCTCTCTTCTATAACAGAAATAAAAATCACTGATTCATTATCTTCCAATTCTGAGATTTTGTAAGCATCTGAAATTCTGAGATTTTGAGTCTTTTTTCCTTCTTGAGTTGTCTGAAAAATATTGCTAGCTTCGTTCTGCAATATTTGAAGAACAATATAATCTCTTTCCAATAGCAGCTCTAAAATTTGGGTCTCTAGATTTACCAGGTCAGCATTTTCAGGAGCTATTTCCAAAAGCCAGTTTTGGACTCTCCAATTTTTAGTTATGGTAGGTGTTCTCATGGTGCGTAAGCTCTCCAAAGGTATAATATTTTTAATTTTTAATTTTTTTTAACTTTTTCCTAATTTCTCATTTGATTTATTTATTTGTAGAGGTGAACTGAAAACAAAGGCATATTTAAAAATATATATTCATTATTTAAAATAATTTTCATTTTCTTAGGGAAGAACAAAAAATTTAAAAAATATATTTTTTGGGCCAATATAGCAACATTGAAAACTTAAAAAAAAAAAAAAAAAAAAAAAAAAAAAAAAATCTCACTTTTCTCCTCTCTTTTTTTCCCAAAAAAGCCTACAACGCACCGTTTGTGTTAGCCAAACAGTACTTTAATGGCTCTTTGGTTCAATTGTGTTGAGGGGATTAAAAAAAAAGGACAAAAAAACCCCAAAAAACTTGTTTCTGGAATTTTTTTCCCAGCCAACATGTCCTTAAACTTTTTCCGGGCTACAGTGGTTTTAGACCACAAAATTTTTAAAAAAAACAAGCGGGCCAACGCATGGAAAGCCCGCAATCGCCATGTGGGTGGCCATTTTTGGCGACCCATTCCCTGAGCCTAAAATTATGGCCCACAAGTGGCGAACCACAATGGAGTAATTGGGTCTTCAATTATTGGCCCAAATCCCCGAAATATAAGGCGCTCGAGAAGTTAAAGGAATTAACTTTTTTTTTTTTTTTTTGTTTTTTGGCGCCCTTTCCTATTCTTAATTTTTCTCTAGATCTCTGTTGTTTCAGTTGTTATTATTATTATCATTATCATTATTGAATTTAGGAAAAAAAAATCTAAAATTTTCTTACTTTTTTATTTTTATTAATTTTTTTCTCACTTGATATAATGTCTTACATGAGTTTCCTTAACAGAAAGTCCGACCTGACACTCAAATATCTGTTTAGTGCCCAAAAACTAAAGTTATTTAGGGCATCCAGTGTCATTCTACACTTTCAAAAAAGTTTAGCACCAAGTTAGCACACTTTTGGAGACTCCAACTTGTTGGTGGGCACTCATTTTTTTGATTCTCCACTTTATTATTTTTTTTAAAATTTATTTATTAAAAAAATATATATATATTTTAATTGTTTGTTTGTTTGGTTTTTTCAGACGGTTATATGCCTAACCACTATATTTCTAACAATTATAATTGTTTACTTCGATTATATGTTTTGAGGAATAAAAAATAATTATATTAAAAAAATAAAAATACATTACACAGCTTCCAACAAATAGAATAAAACAATATAATTCAAGAGAAAAAAAAAAAAATTAATACATTAATACTTTGCCACATATAAAAATATATATATTAGATATTACAATTAATCGTCCCTTTTATGCTTAATACGCTATAAATTCATTTTGTCAATCATAGATCCATGCTTTCATTACCGGTGTTGCAGATCATGCTTTCATTGCCGGTGTTGCAGATCATTTAAATTTTTTTCCATTATTTGTGCTTCCCAAAGAATCTGCTCGTAGATTATTGTGTGGAAACCACAAGTGGAGTATGGGGTGTAGATTATCATGTGAGAACCACAAGTGTGGAATTCCCGTGTGGAGTATGAAGTGGAGATTATTGTGTGGGAACCACAATTGTGGAATTCCCATACCAAACCATTTGCATCACCCAGTCAATATCCAAATATGGATGCAAATACAGATGCATTGGCATACTCTTAGAGAGTGCTGCATACCTATCCATATATGCTCAACACTTTCACTGTTCGGATTCGATGCGAGACATGAACCTCAAACAACTAGCCAAGATAAAATAAAACCATAACCATACTCCAGACTTTTCCGGACCAAAATTCAATTCCACCAGAAGTGAGTTCAAGAGGTACCAAGGATGTAAGCCTCTACAACTGGTTCAATAGAAGGTTCGAAGAACTTCAAGCAATTTTCATACTTTTGAAGCAAACCCTAGAAAATCTTAATACACTCGCCACACTCAACATAGATGACCTAATTTTTGTGTTCATATCAAGCTCTTTAGTCATTTCGATTTTGAAGATCAATCCACACTTCGCCACTCGAAATAAGCAACTCAAGAAGACTTAAATAAAATTACAACTCAAACGATTTTTAATACGTAATATTCCAAAACACAATTATATATTCCTAACATCAAATCACAAAAGAAACATTAAGAAAAACACATCCATCAACACCCAAATTTTGATAGTTTATTCTCCAACTAGCCCCCTCTAGCAACCAAGGCATGCAAAAAATCCTTGAAGTTCCCATTAGCTCTATCTTCAAGCATGTCCGATAGAGTATATCCATATCTGCTAAGGTGCTCTTCGTTGATCTCTTTCATATCCACATCTGCTCGGGTCACGATTACTCGAGTCAAAGCTTCTTTAGCATTCTCATCTGCACTTGCTTCCACTGATGCATCCAATACCTGAAGAAGATTTACAAAGAAAAAAACGTCATATCAATATGTGTGTGCGCGCACGTGTATATATAGAGATATAATTAGATATTTAGATGGAAAGAAAAGGAGAGGGAAGTCATTTTAGAAGCTCCAACTGGTCTCACCTTGCTAAAATATGTTTGAGGAATACATAGGCATTGCACTGTGTCCTTTAAGATCAAGTCAGCTTCAAGATCCTGTAAGAAAGGAAGGTCATTTCCAAGGAAGGACTTTACATTGCCTCTAGTGTAGCTACTAGCATTTGACTTAACTAAGCAATTTTTTTTTTTTGGGTAACGAAGAATAATCCATCCACTAGACTCTCAGATAGTTTGCAAACTCCGAATGCACGCAATCACCCAGAAAACCAAGTGTATCATTTAAACTCAAGTTGATGAACCAACAATCAGAGGGACACCCTCAAAGGCCTTACAATAGCAATGAAATTAATTTAAGTGATTGTAAATATGGGAACATAATAGGATTTCCAATCCAAAGGCATGTTATGTTTTGCAAACTCTGGATGAACGCAATCGCACAAAAACCCACGTGTGTTATTTAAACCCAGATTGTGAAACTAGCGACCAAAGGGATACCCCCAAAGGCAATGAAATTACTTTTAAGAGATCATAAATATGGGAACATAATAGGACTTTCAATTCAATTTTCAAAGCAATGTTATGTTATTGTGGACAACCCTTGTAGCATTTCATACCTCATCAATGTTTTTGCCACACATTTCCTTGTAGTGCCTGAAAATTGCCTTGAGATGGAGCTTGCTTCTTGTTGCTAGTATCCTCACTACCTCTTCGTCCTCGATTGGCTTCTTCTTATTAGCATTTTTAATGGCAGCACCAAGTGTCTTGGCCTCAGATTTTGCAGTCGCATCATTAACACGCTGTCCTTCGTATCGATATGAACTCACAAGTGCTACGAAAAGCTGTTCCGAAAAAGAAAAAAAGGGAAAAAAAAAAAAAAGGCTCATGACATGCCATTATATGCAAAACTATCACATTTCTATATTATATGCGAAACTGTCACATTTAAAAAAATTGTTTCATATTGGATGCAAATTGGTGGCATTCAATTTCTGAAAGGTATGTCAACTAAGGTTAAGCATGTGGTTGCCCAAGGATCATTGGCTTTTTGTTCCACTTTAGAGGGGTACAAGTTGGGCCTATCCGTTAGTGTGGCAGTCTTGTTTTGGCCCAGAATAAATGTCCAGACTCACTATAACGGTTTCGGTTTTTGGGCAAGGCAGGGCAAGTGTATGTTGATACTTGGTAGGAACACGTAAGGGCTGGTCTTAACGCTAAATTAAAATACGCAAAGATATTGAATGAGCTAGACATGCCACATCATTGGTATGGTCGACTAATAAAAATACAATATATCAGTTTGTCGGAGCAAGTTAGACGGACTACTTGGAACATGGTGTACACTTGCACATCTCCTTATCTAGGTCAATCTAAGCTATGAACCCTTCAACCCAAACTAGTCCAATCCAATCTCCAATAGGAGCCTAAAATGAGTTAAAATCTTTCGCCTCCTGTTGCAATTGAGCAGACAAATTACATTGAAATTCGGATTGGTCTCAGGTTATACTCAGAATCAAGTTTGAGTTAGATTTTAATTAATTGTTAGACATCCAAAATAATAACAATAAACATTGATTCAGTGTTTTCAAATGCAACAGTAGAAAAGTGGCACTACTCACCTTGCGCTCAGGGCCATTGATATGGTAGGCAACGTCTTCTTCCATGGAGTGGTCAAAGAGAGAGTGGTAGGCTCTTCTTGCTCCGAATAGCTCTTCGGACGATCTAGTACACGCCACCTCTATCAGCAATCGATACGACTCCGGTCCCTTTGTCAATGCCTCCTTTAACAAACGAGCATCTCTTTCCCAAGGATGCATGGTCCACAGCACCATAGCGTTCTGATCATTATAAAATGAAATGGTCACATAATTTAGATGAGTCATATATCATATGATCTTCAAATTTAACATATCATCCATTATTCTTTAACAATTACTTTCTCCGTCCCACAAAAATAAATGCCTAGTAGTTTTTAATGTTTTTTTATATAATAATAGAGAATGAACTTTCAAATATACCATTCTATGGTGAGTTTACATGCTTTTATAATTTCAAGGCAAGAGGGTAAATTAGGAATATTAAAAAATAGTACATTAAATTTTAAAATTGGGCAATTATTTTGGAACATCCAAAAAATAGAAAGGTGACATTTTTTGTGAAAGTTGCTTCACGAGGCACTAAGACCCAAGTCTTTTCCAACTAGGCCAACTCCTTGGGGTAGATGCGCGTTTGTGTGTATGTGGGTTAATTGCATATAAACCCTAAACTTCAAAAAATTACATAATACCCCATGTATTATAAAAATTGCACATTCCCCTGAACATAGGGTTAATTGTACAGAACTCCCTGATCTATAAAAAAAATTACACACCATCCCTCAAATAGAATTGATCCCCTTTTGCTGTTAAAAATTTGCAAACAATGCCAATAGTTTAACTATATTAGATAGCCACTAAATATGTCTTAAAATTTACTAAATTCCCACTAAGAATGATTGCACAAAACCCCGATGCTAAAAGTTTTGCAACCTCCCCAATGAGAAAATCGGGTCTGCTCTGGTACCACTTGTAATGAACCAGGTGTTAATTGTCATCCCATCCTAAAGCAGTTAGGTAGTGCTAACCCAAGACTCATCTCATTCGTGTAGGACAACTGAACATGAACCCTTGAGGATAAGAAATTTAGTATATTTAGAGAGGTAATATGCATTGGCCAATAGATGTGAAACAAATAGCAATAACAGATGAAACACCTAACAACCAGATTAAACATTACAAAATAAAAGAGAAAATATCAAGTGTCATTTTATGTGCATTCTCTGAAAATTAATACATACATACATACATTATATATACATATATATATATATCTACACACACCAACCTTGAAACGTAAGAATTCAATTTGGAGTTGTGCGATGTGTCCATCATTCCATCTCTCGAAAAGCCGATCATCCTCCGTGAAGAATTGGGGAGCCCCTTTCCTAAATGATTTCCTCTCTTCATGATGCCACTTCCCCAGTGTTGATATCAATGAAATCTCATCAACACCAAATCCTACAAAATAATATATATATATATATATCAATTTTTCATTTTCGCTACAACAAAACAAAGATCAATGTGGATTATCAATTTTTAATTTTTCTTAATTAATTCCAATATCATATCCATTAATTTATATACATATGTATATGTATATCACACGCGTATTTATAAATTGGAAATGATTATTTTGCATTTACAAAAATTAGATCACATGAACATTACCTAGTTATATATATATATATATATATATATATATATATGGTTGTTTAATTTAAAAAATAATTAAAATTTGGAAAAAGTAATAGATAAATTTAGAGATGGATGAGAGAGAACCTGAGAAAGCCTTTGCGACAGCTTCAAAGTCATGGGTATATATATATATATATATATACGGTTGTTTAATTTAAAAATAATTAAAATTTGGAAAAAGTAATAGATAAATTTAGAGATGGATGAGAGAGAACCTGAGAAAGCCTTTGTGACAGCTTCAAAGTCATGGGAGATGTCTCCCATTTTGTTGTTTTCTGATTGCAAAGAAAACTATGAGAGTGTGACAGACCTCTCTCAAATACTCTCTACTTATATAAGTTTTCAAGGGTATTTTTGTCATTTAAAAAATAAAGGTATTTTGGGTATTTCGCTAACTCTTACCTCAACACTTACAATATTAGGTACATTATAACGGCTTAAATTGAAATATGTTACATCTTTCAATGCTAATTCTGTTTTTGATAAACGCATTCATTTATAATTCAAATAACAAATAACAAAAATGTGAGCCTATTGTCACAGCCTAGAGTTTATGGGTAAGATCATAAAAAATCCTATAATATTTTAATAATCATATAAAGCTTTCGTAACAAAACTGGTAACTAAGTTGTAAAATGATAAAATTGATCTTACTATTTTAATTTTAATTTAATTTAAATTTAAAAGAGGTATATATATATATATATATATATATATATATACACACATACATATATATATATATACATATAGAGTAGTGATCTCTTACTTCCCACGGAGCAAGAAAAATCTTCCGCACTTTTTATAGTGACCATTAGATTTAATCTAATGGTCACATTCCAAACCCACTTATATGTTTTCCTTTTATTATAAAACTACTATCATTATTTCTACTTTTCAAATTTAATATTTATCAATACAATTAATTATAACAATAAAAGGTAAGTACTAAAAAAATAAAAATAATGATAGTATAAAAATAGCAGTATTAAAGAAAATACTAAGAAAAATAACTAATTTACAAAGAAAATATGAAATTTCATAAAATAATAGCATGTTTTGTCGCGAATCTCATCCTTACATCAATAAATTTTTGTTATTATAGTAGAACTAGAAAAAATATATTGTGCAACTTATTATGATGAGTAATTAGAATGTGTTTACAAGTAGCTAGAATTTGAGACGGGTTAGAGAAAAATAGATTGAATTTCTAGTTTTTAAATATCATGTATTTAGGGAGGTATACAATAATTTAAATTATAATCTATTAAATTTTTTATGGGTGAAGTTTATGCAAATCACATATTACATTAAGTTGATCAAGTGGATAAAAAATAGAGATTTTATTTTTAATTTTTTATTATTTTTTAGTCTATATTTCATTGTTTTATATGTCAATAGTATAATTTTTAATTTATTTTTCACACTCAAACAGACAATGTCAATTTTATTATTAGTGAGACGTGTGATTTAGAGAGGTGAAGAGATTTCTATTTTTATTTTTTTAGTACTTATTTTTTATTGTTATAGTTAATTGTATTGGTAAATATTAAATTTGAAAACTAGAAATAGTGATAGTAGTTTTGTATTACAAGGAAAGCATATAGGTGGGTTTAGAATGTGACCATTAGATTTAATCTAATGGTCAATCTAAAAAGTGCAGAAGAATTTTCTCTCTCTCTCTCTCTATATATATATAAGGGCATTTTGGTCATATGGAGAGTAAGCAAGCTAGGGTTTAATGGCAAATTAATGCAAGAGGGTTAACTTGATGACTTTTTGATAGGTCAAGTTTGATGAGGTTGACTTAATACAAGAACTTTATATGCATAAATTTCATAATAAATGGGGGTTTTATGTTTTTTTTACTGTAAGTCACATAATTTTTTTTTAAATTAGTGCGATCTCCGAGTACTCTCATTCTCATTTTCATTATGTGTGGCTTAAATTTTGTTGTTCCCTTATTCGTTCTTCCTCTTTGTGACTTAGATATTAATACTAATGTCATTTTACTTTAATTGTGGAGTGTATTTTTTAAAAAAATAATAATTTTTTTTTCCAATTCTATCTTTTCTACCGTCGGGGAAAGATGACAATATTTGAGAGTATTTTTTAGGCCAAAATTTATTAGGTCTTGCTGCCAAAATATATACATATAGATATATATATTATTACTGGTTTTAACAAATCTTATTATAAGCTCTACGACAACAATTTATAGTTGTTGCAGAATAAGAGAATTTTGTGCTTTGCTTTCTCAACATTGTATCACCGCCACCTAAGATAGCCATCACTTTTTCTTTTACATTTTCAAAAAATAAATTAATTATTATTCATTTTTATTTCTATAAAAAAATAAAAACAAAGGTCTTGGTTGGTATATAAATTTGAAAATAGTTCTCAACAACTCATCTTTTAGAGAACTATAAAATACAGTTTTCTGAAAATATATCATTTTTATAACTGAGTTTTCAGAAAACTGAATCAAATAGTACAATTTTCAGAGGTTGGCGGGTGTGCTGTGAGCGGGTGCGAGACACTGACGAGTTACGAGTGCACAATCCCACATCACCTGGGTAAAGGAAAGGTGAAATGCTTATATGTAGTGGGTCGTTACAAATGGTATTAAAGCCTGACCCAGCCGGAAGTGTCCCGACGAGGACGTCGGACCTCCAAGAGGGGTGGATTGTGATAATCCTATGGGGGAATGTGCCGTGAGAGGGTGCAAGATACTGATAGGTTACCACACTGACGAGTTACGGATATACAATCCCACATCGCTTGAAAAAAGGAAATGTGAAGTGCTTATACGTAGGTGTGTCACTCCAATTGGTATGAGGCAATTTGGGGTAAAGCCCCTCTGAAAATAATACTGAATTTTTGTATAATTTTCTAATTTTCAGTTTTCTGAAATTAAAAAATTATTTTCAAATTTACAAACCAAGTAGATCCATAGTTTCTCTATTTTTTATTTTTTATTTTTGTGAGTTTTTCTTTTCTTTTACCCTATTAAGATTGTTTTAGAGCTTTGCTAGTCTTTTTAAATTTAAAGAGAACTTGAATAAAATTTTATGTAGTTGAATTATCCCTAATTAAGAAAATGTGAGCCTAATGTTACGGGCCTAGAGTTTGCACACTCACTGCACTTAGGCGGACGTGAGGCTGAGCCCACTTGTGATGATAAGAGGAATAAAATTAAATAATGGATTGTGATATCTCATGTTTGATAAACGTGACACTTAAAATATGACAAGACTGAGATTATATCCATCCTACAGCTAAGCTTGATGTGGATGAGTTGGTTGAGAAATGAATAGCAATTATTCTAAGTCACGACATTTTTTGTGACTTTTTTTTTTTTTTTTTTTAAAATTGTTTTAGAGCTTTGCTAGTCGTTTTACATTTAAAGAGAACTTAAATAAAATTTTATGCAGTTGAATTGCCCCTAATTAAGATAATGTGAACCTATTATCACGGGCCTAGAGTTTGCACCGCGTAACCTCATTGCAATTAGGCAAACGTGACACTGAGCTCACTTTTTAGATAAATGATAAGAGAAACTAAAATTAAATAATGAATTGTGATATCTCATGTCCGATAAACGTGACACTTAAAATATGACAAGAACGAGATTGTATCCATTCTACAGCTAAGCTTGATGTGGATGAGTTGGTTGAGAAATGAATAGCAATTATTCTAAGTCACGACATTTTTTGTGATTTTTTTTTTTTTAAGATTGTTTTAGAGCTTTGCTAGTCGTTTTACATTTAAAGAGAACTTAAATAAAATTTTATGCAGTTGAATTGTCCCTAATTAAGATAATGTGAACCTATTATCACGGACCTAGAGTTTGCACTGCGTAATCTCATTGCAATTAGGCAAACGTGACACTGAGCTCACTTTTTAAATAAATGATAAGAGAAACTAAAATTAAATAATGAATTGTGATATCTCATGTCCGATAAACGTGACACTTAAAATATGACAAGAACGAAATTGTATCCATTCTACAGCTAAGCTTGATGTGGATGAGTTGGTTGAGAAATGAATAACAATAATTCAGACATTTTTTGGTCCACGGCCATGTGATATGGTCTGTGGTGCACTTTTTTATTAGTTTTTATATATTGATAGAAAATGTCTTCCCTTTTTCACATAAAGACGAGAGGTAGTTGATATTCGTTGCAACAACACCTTCAAGCACTTTTCGTTGTACCATTTTCAAGTATCATAATTACTCTTTTCTGGTTCATCCAAGTTTCTTCTTCTCGGTCTCGCGTTGTCTCTTTCTTCACTCCTCTCTCTTTCTCTAAAATATATTTTTTTGTAATTTTAAAAATAATTTTAAATTTTTAATTTAACATTAAACAGTAAAATTAAATTTGTCATTTCATAGCCTGATTAACGGGTCAAACACAAAATATTAAAGCAATTTGATCACTTTTTTAAAAGTGCAGGAATATTCTGAAAAGGTTGGGAGTTTAATGATCAAGTAAAAGGTTTTATGATTTTAATCCATAAAAAAATACTTTAACTTTTTAAATGGAAAACCTTCTTTTTTTTTTTTTTTTTTTTTTTTTCATATCAGGGAAGTATTCACATAATTTTGTATAAGATTGGGAGGAGTTCAAGTTCGAGTTCTAACTTTTTATTTTTTATTATTAATTTTTTTTCACCAAGGTTATAATATTAAATTAGAGCCCCTTTAAGCTAACAAGTTGAAGACTTGTGAAACACGAGGGACAAAAGTTAAAGGGTCCACCTCCAACCATGTCTCCTTTTCTTTATGAAAAAAATCCACAAGCAAATGGCCATTGCATGACATGAATTGTCTGCCTTGTGTTTTTTTGTCTTTTTGTCCTTTTATTTTATGCATTTGAGATGTGCAATGATTGCAAGAGTGTGAATGATCATTAATCATTATAGTTATCCTCATTTTCATTTTGCATTGCCATAAAATATTTATGAATAAAAAAATTTTAAAATTTAATAAAATTAATTAATTTATTAATTATGGACAACTTAATTTACACGTATCAATAACATAGACTTTTCCCAAATATAATATATATATATATATAAAATAACAAAAGGAACTTTTATTTCATTTTTGTGTACCAAAGATATTTCATTTTTTTTGTATTCCTCTTACATTCACTTTGCTAGGAATTCTCTATTTATTTATCTATTTAATTGGTGGTAGGTCCACGTAAGTAAGATTTCATTTCCTAAAATAAAGCACTTGAATCACGAGGATGAGAAAGTTATTCTCTTGATTGGTCCTACCAACCATTAAAATCTTATCATGTCCATCAATAATTTTTCATTATTAATGAGAGTCCAAATTATTATATTCACATCCAGCTCAGGTGTCTACCACACAATTGTGCATGATATTTGTATGTCTTTTTTTTAAGCTTTCAAGTGTGCTGGCAGATGAGCTGGCCGTCCCACTGCAATGATGACCTTCCCTATCCATGCATGCATGATGCATTGATTGTGGTCGGTGAACTTTAAGCTTCAATGGAGTTCTTCCTTATCCAATACTCTGTGTGTGTGTGTATTCATCACAAGAAACACACTTTTTTCTTTTCTTATTTTTTTGGAAGTCAAACCTCTCACTTCCGCTTTGAAGATAAAGAGTTTATATCACTGGATTAGATGTCCTTTGATAATAATGTATCATTTGAGAATTAAGAATTTGGCTATGACGTGCAATGCTTGATGAGTAATGATAAAAAATTTAATAGTCAACAAATTCAATTTTTATGCGAACATATGCTAATATTATTAGGAATATTAGTAGCATGATGATAACATTTGCTTTCATTCACCTAAATCAGTCTGTCTTCAAAATTCAATATTATCAATGCTCTAGTTAGAACTGAATGAAATTAACCCAACTTCTTATATCATTTAATTAATGGTGCGGCACATGTTTCATATACACACTTCATTTGATGGTGCAGCTCATATGTTTCCCCTCACCACTACTAATTACCCAGTATTTTTGTGCTTCCAACTGTAATATTTATTTTACTATGTTGTAATTTAAAAGCATGTATGTTGTTGGTTTTTGTGACTCGAATTCGGTTGGTATGTAGTATTTTGTAGAAAATGGATTAGTATGAGGTTTTAAACCAATTCAATTAGGGTGAAGTTTGCAGTTAAGGAAGATTGCCTTAATAGACCAGTACATTTGGGTGAAGAGTGAATATTCCGTTCTTAGAAGCCAGAAGACTTAAAAGAAAGAGGCTGGAGATTTGAGAAAAAAAGTTGTGGCATATTCGGTTGCTATTTTAGAGTTGTGATTGTGATGTTAACTCCTTGTAGATAAGTTGTGGAATTATTATCTAATAAGGAATTGAGTTTGAAAACTCAATAAATATTGATGGGTTTGGGTGAGAAAGAGAGGAAAGATGTAAAGAGAAAATTGTGAGTATTGTGAAGAAATAAGAGAGTATATGTATTTCTCGAGTGTCGAGATGTAGCCTCAAAAGAGATAATGAGTGAGAGTGGGTTTTGACATCTAATTGTATATTATATTCCTTGATTCAATATAGTAAAATCTCCATCTCTATGGACATAGCCCTAAAGTTGGGTGAACCATTTAAAATATTATGTTGTGTGTGGAGGTGTATGTGTATGATTGTTATCTTCATATATGTTTGTATGATAATGTGGTGATGATGATGTTTCCATTTTGTATGATGAAGGAGGAATTTAACTCTCGATAACAGCAAACCATTAAAGGAATTGGAGAGAGTTAATATCTTAACAATGTACTCAACCTATAGTCGTAACGGCGCACTCCATTATATGTGTGATGTTTGTGATTTTTTTTTTAACATATATATAATTGTGATGTAGAAAAAGAAAAAGGGAAATTTTATTTAAAAAGGTGGTGGGACCCACTACTAGCATATATGTGTGGCTTAGAGACTCCTTTGGTCTCATTCTTCCTCTCCCTCCCGAAGCTCACTCTCACCCCTCATTCTCCATTTTTTTTCTTTTTCTTTTTACAAGATTTCAATCCTAGATTTCTCCCTCAATTTTTGGAGTTTTTAAATGCCGTTTGCGGCAAATTAGAGATCACAGTGAGATCTTCGATTTAATCGGAGCAAAGGTGGTTTTGACCCTAAGAATTTTGAATTCCAGGGTTTTGATTCGGCAAATTGGGGTTTTTTGCAATTCTTGAGGTAGGGGTTTCTAATCCACAATTTTCTTTGACTTTTGTGAGTTTTCTTATAAAAGTTGTTAAGTTGTTTACTAAATTATGAGTATTGTTTGTGGTTATGAACATTCTATGTATAATGAGCATGACAAGGTGTATATTGTGTTGAAAATGATATAAATTACTTGTATTGGTTATTGATTTTGATTATATGCACTTGACTGCTTGAACGTCTAGTACTATGTTGTCAAAATTGTTAAATGAGAGTTTCTTAATTTAATTTTCCCAAAAATATGTAAATGAGATACAGATGAATTGTATGGAATTATGTACTAGCATGCTTATGTGAAATAGATTATACTTTGTATGCTTGGTATGCTAAAACAATGTTGAAGGGAAGCATGAATTACTTATTTTAGAGATTTAATTTGCAAAGCATGTGTGAACTTCTATGGTTGAATTCATGATTAGGAGCATGAAGCATTCATTCTTCCATTGGGAAAGGAAAAATGGGAAAAATGTTTTGAAAGCAAATAAAATGATTTTGGAAAAATGTTTTTGAAAAGTGTTGAGAAAATCCGGACGCTTAGGAAGCGCCTAGTGGTCCGTGGTATTAGTAAAATTTAGAGGGGGTTAGAGAGAGACTCTAGTGTGGTTGAGCTACCCAGATGACGCCATATGGTGGGGGAAGACTAGCCAACCCCTCCCTCGTGAGGCCTTGGAGGTGCCTTGGGTCGAATTACACTAACGGTTTGGAAGTTAAAATGGAAATGTTTCGGAAACGGGGAGCGACATGAGCATGGCATTGCACTTCATTGGCATACATGATGTATTTGTGACTTGGTTGACATTTGTGTTTATATTGGATGTTGTGGTTATGGTTTACATTCCCAATATATTATGATCCCGTTATCTTGTTTTCTATTCTATACGTGGATTCATGGGGTCATAAGAGGTGTGTATCTTAGACATTTCCTACTGAGCTTACGCTCACCCCTTTATTATTAACATTTTTCAGAACACGGAAAGGAAGTGGCGGACGACGCTCCTCCACTGGGTTCGATGGGTTAGTAGACCGTTTTTGACATACTTTGTAGCTATGATCTCATTTTATTACTATTATTTATTTATTTATTATTATTATTATTATTATTATTATTATTATCATCATCATCATCTTATAAACCCTGGGATGACACGTTTAGTATGTATTGACATAGGAAAGGACGGTAGTGCCCTTAGTTGACCTCGGGTTTAGGTAAGGACTCGGATAGCAATTTGGACCCTCGGGTTTGGGTCGTTACAATATGGTATGATATCTTCTGCTTTTAGTCTGAGCCAGCACAATTTTATTTTTAAGTTTTACTCCAAAATGTCTCATACCATTTGAAGTGTACCAATCCAACATATATAGTACTTCCCCTTTCCATAGCCAAGCAATGTGAGATCGTGCACCCATAGCCTTCTAGCATGGTATGTTGCCATTGTCAGTCCCTTGCTCATTCCAGCCCACAAGGTCACCGGCCATAATCTACCCCTCTAAGAGGCCCGACATCCCTATCGGCACACTTCCAGCTGAATCAGGCTCTAATATCATTTGTAATGATTCACTTCACCACATAATATGATATTGTTTGTTTTGGGCCTAACTTGCACGGTTTTGCTCTTGAATTTTACCCCAAAGGGCCTTGTACCATTTGGAGTGTACCAACCCTACATACAGGGGCGGATCTAGGAATTTTTAATGAGGTGGGTTAATATTTTTTTGGGTGGGCTAGTATTGTTTTGGGGGTCTAATACTAGTAATAATTTCTTTTCTTTTTTTTGGCCAGGGCTAAAATTACCTATAGTAAAAAAAAAAAAAAAAAAAAAAAACACAAAGAAAAAAAAGGGGAAGCAATTGAGCCCACTAAAGCATACACATAAATCCGCCCTTGCCTACATATATAACACTTCCCCTTTCCATACCTGAGTTATGTGATATTGTGTTCCCGTAACCTGCCAGGGTAGCTTGCACCTGCCCATAAGGTCACCTTAATCCATCCCCTAAGAGGCCCAATATCCCCGTCGGTTCATTCTGGATGGTTCAAACTCTGATACCATTCGTAACAACCCACTCCACCACATGATATGATATTATCCGTTTGGGTATGAGTCTGCACAATTTTTGTTCTTGAGTTTTACTACAAAAGGTCTCATACCATTTGGAGTATACTAATCTTATATATATAGCACTTCCTCTTTTCACATCTAGGCGATGCGAAATTATGCGCATGTAACTTGCCGGTGCCTCATTCGCACTAACCCACACACATTCGCCCACAAGACCGCCATAATAGTTGAGTTGGCATAGTGTAACGAGTGGGCGCTTGTCCATTTATCCAAAAGCTCAAACTATTGGATAGTGCTGCATACCCACCCATTTATATCCAATCACTTTCCCATCCGATTCTGATGTGGGAGAAATGACCCTTGTTACATTCTCCCCCACCTAAACTCGCAACGCCCTCGTTGCGATTCGGGCCACCCTGCCTACCCGGGGTGCTAACCCTAACGCCTTCGTGGCAAAGCGCTCGGTTTGACATCTGATCAAGGACTGGGTCTGGCTCTGATACCAACTGTAACGGGTGGGTGCTTGCCTATTTACCCAAAAGCTCGAACTATTGGGTAATGCTGTATACCCACCCATTTATACCCAATCACTTTTCCATCCGATCCGATATGAGACAAATGACCTTTGTTACACATAGCCACTTCTCTTTTAAAGTTGAGTTGGATTCAAATTGCATAGTAAACATTAGTGAGAGAAAGGTATGAGTATTTACCTAACCAAGAAAAAAATAAGTATGGATATAGTTATGAATATGGTTACCAATGCGAAAATTGGTTATGGACATGGATACGAACACGAGTACAAATATTACAACACCATACGAACACGACAATACAATAAATCTCATAATATGACGTGGACATGACAAAGATATGTCTAAATAATAATAAAAAATATTTATTAATATCAAAAATATTTATTGCTTATTTTGTCTGAATTATAAGGAATGTAACCACTAATTTACAAATTAATGTGGACTAATTTTTTCTTTTCTTTTATAAAAAGAGAGAGATACCCTACAACATTTCGGTTGGTAGAAATGAAATAAATGGAAGAGAGGTCAAAGTTTTAAGGAAGGATCGTTTTTCATTGACAGATATAAGAGGGAAAATGTAAACAAAACTAAAACGGATAAATGAGACATGCCTTCTTATTTATATGTGTGTATATATAATAAAAATTAAATGTTTATAGAGATGAATTCAATCAAACAAATATACTCCGTAACACATAATTGTGTAAATATGGTTGGCGTAACACCCATTTAATTGTTTTTTTTCAGTTGTCACTGTCAATAAATCAATTGATATTAATGTGACAGGTAACCAATAAGTTTGGAGTTAATCCCAATATTATTTAGCGTACAATTTTGATGTTCCTAAAATAAATTATAAAACTAAAGAGGGTCTCATTGATATTTTGCCAAAAACATGTTCATGAAAAAAAAAAAAAAAAAAAATAGTGATTATTAGAAGGGATTTGAGAATTGGAAGAGGGGTATAATGGTCTAATCAAATAGATCCAGTGTCACCCGTAATTATCTATGACTGAGGAGGGAAAATCGCAAGAAACAGAAAATGGGAATCAAAACAGAAACTCTTCACAGACCAATAAGCAATTGAGCTATTTTCTCAACCAAATTTTCTGTTTTTGTGTTTGTTTGGATTGTTTGGATCTTGTGGGAAGAAAGAAAGAAATGGGTACAATCAGAGTACCACAAACTGTTCCTTCACCTGAAGACGATTGTGACAGACTCAAGAAAGCTTTTCAAGGTCTGTTTCTCTCTCTAAAAATCCACAAGCACATACACACCCTCTTCTCCTCTAGAATTTTCTGTGTTTTCTGATTTCTAAATATGGGTATCATGAATTTTTGTGTAAATTTTCAAATTTTCTTGTTTATTTGGTACGTTTATATATATATATATATATATATATATAATATGTGTGTATATGTGTTTTGAAAGATGTGAATTGATGTTTAGCAAGGCTAGCGGATGAGAAGGGAATAATATGGGTTTTGGGGCGAAGAAATGCGGAGCAACGGAGGAAGATCAGAGACACATATCAGCAGCTTTACAATGAGTCTCTCATTCAATCTCTCCAAACTAAGGTCTATGGTGATTTCATGGTACATTTTCTTCCAAATCTTTTACACTCCCATATTTTCAGTTTTTCAATTTTTTATTAAAACATATTGATATCTTTGATAAGAAGGCCAGCTTTGGCACAAAGATAAGGTTGCTTCATTGTGATCGGGAAGTCATAGTTTGAAACTATCTTCTCCAATACATGGTCGGAGATCTCGCAATGGCGGGTTTTATTTTGACAAACAAGTAAATTATTTTATTTTATTTTTGTTGTTTGATGCATTATTTTGTTCTCTGTTGATCCCCTAATTTTGATGTACATAATTTTAATAAATTGGGTCCCATAGATGTGTGTTTTAACTGACAATACATATGCATGAACTCCAAGGTTCAAATCCCATTGTTTGTAAAAGAATGCATATACATACATACAAGATTGTGTGGGCCTGCATACATATTTGTGCATAAATTCTCTTTTTTTTTTTTTTTTTTTTTGAACATAAAAGCAATTGCATACTTTTATCCGCACATGGACTCAAATTCATCCCCTACTCTTTGAGGACAGAGAGGTTATACCATTGTGCTAGATGTCCTTTTGTCAATAAAATGTCGTGTTGCTCATAAGAGAAAAAAATAGATAAACAGCATACTACATATCATGTCGAAATCCACATTTGAAGAATCATATATATAGGAAAAACCAAGGCTGGCTCAAGCCGAAGGCAATCGAGACAATTGCCTCGGGCCACGCAATTAAAAAGACCCATTCAAATATAATTAGGTTCTAATGTAGGTTGTTAATTAAGATTTTCTAATTTTATTTTATTTTATTTTTCCTTTGGACCGATAAAATTTTTGAACTTAACGAATAAGACTCTTTCTGATTTCTGAATAGAAAGTTTTTTTTACTTTACTGTCATCTTTTTGTTGCCTTCCCCATTATGTTAAACTTCTTCTCATTTCTTAATACATTTTCTTCTTCTAGACTTCTTATTGAAATTTTTTTTACACACAACCTCTCATTCCTCAAATAATATAAAATTGTGAACTTTTTGCATTTGAATATGCTCTAAAATTATCACCCCCAAAAAAATAGAACTAAGAATGACTAATAATTTGCCAAGTCCAACTACATAATTTTAACCATTTTTTTTTTTTTTGTTTTTTTAAACATAGTCTAAACGAACGAAAAACTAAATATTCTAGTTTCAAATTTCTTTGTGAATTTCAACTAAAAGTGTAGTTGAATCTTAGTCGGAAACCTAAAGTTTCGCCTTAGGCCCCAACTCTTATTGACCCGCCCTTGGGCAAAACCTGCTTTAATTTTAGCATCCAAAGGCCTTGTTTCCTCCCCGCCTCCTCACCCTTACCTAAAAAAGAAATTCAATGAACAAACATTGCCCTTGGTTCTCCAATAAAATATGGTGAACACATGCGTGATATTATTTCTAAACTCGATTGTCAATAGAAAGACAATTTGTTGAAATGAACAATTAAATTCGGAGCATTAATTTTTTTTCCTAAACTAATTGTTCCATAATAAAATGCTGGAATGCAGTTAAAACACCAAGAAACTCTTATTTAGAAAAGTTCAAATTCCACTTTTTCACAATGGAATTGTTGAATTTGATTACAAAATATTGAAATTAAATATAAATTAATAAATTACGAACCAGATACATAAGAAATTTGATATATAATTATAGATCTGTGTGCTTAAATAATTTTGATTTGAAATACTTAGCTGATTGTTGTGGCTGAAGCTTGATAATAGGCCTACAAATGACTTCTGAACTTATGTGAAGGCTAGCAATTTTTGGATCTAATCTCGACCTTTACATTCATGTTATATAATCATTTAATTGTTCTATGAATAACAGAAAGCACTGGTTTTGTGGGCATATGATCCTCCTGAAAGGGATGCAAGGCTAGCAAATGAAGCTTTGAAGTCAAAAAAGAAGGACATCAAGCAACTACAAGTAATAGTTGAAATAGCATGCGCGTCATCTCCTCAGCATTTGATGCTAATGAGGCAGGCCTACTGTTCTCTTTTCGATTGCTCTATTGAAGAAGACATCATAGCAAATGTTTCCCCACCCCTTCGAAAGGTAAAATGAGTGAAGCACCCGTGTTGAACATTATTTTACATAAAAACACCATTTTGCCTTGAGAAACTAAAGAAAAATATTAACATAAATGAACAATTAGCCACGTCTCCTTACCCTTGATTTTGGTTATTTGATGAAACCAACGAGAGAAACATGCCCACACTCGATAAGTGTAAACTCGGCATACTTACCTGATTTCACGTAACATAGGCAGAGTATAAACACTAGGAAAGTTGTGCAATTTTCTGTGAGCAACTTGGCTTTAGATACTGCATATTTTATTAACAAGAAAGGTGTAATTTTATCTGTGCAAGTGGGAATTATTTAACTTGCAGTGAAGTTTCCTTCTTATCTACGGTATTGGGGTCTGTCCACTCAGGTTAGGTCCGGGCAGGTTTCAGATCAGTAAGTTCTAAAAGTTGCAAGACTCAGAAGGGTTTAGAACCTGTGGACAGGTGGTTTAAGCGTCAATTTTTTCCCCATGAAGTACTATTTGAAATTTGAAAAGTTCTGCAACAAATAAATATTTTTTTTGAAAAAGAATAATAATGTAGTTGGTCAGTTGCTTAATTTTCTTTAATTCTTAAAGAGAAAATCACTAATGTGAACTTGGATCTTAAGAAGATAGTTTTGGAATTTTAACCACCTTAAATTGGTTCATTTGACTCAGAAACTAAGTGCACAGACAGAGATTGAGAAAGATGAGGCAATGACCTTGTACTACTACTCTTAGATCCCCATCATGGTCACACTATTGGATTCTCAGTGTGTGAGATGTGTGAGGTTTGAGACACTTGAGCCAACTCGAGTGTAAACCTCATAAGCTTTCCAAAAGCATCTGCAAACCTATGATCATTTTTCGTCGCATTCACAACACGTTTGATTGGTTTGAACCGACACATTCTCATTCCAAATTGACTTATGATGTTGGTATTGTGTAGGCTCTACTGTGTCTAGTGAGTTCCTACAGATATGACGGAGAAGTTGTGGATTCAAATGTTGCAAGTCTTGAGGCAGCTACACTACATGAAGCTATTGAAAAGAAGCAATTAGATAATGACGATGTTGTGTGGATCCTTGCCACTAGGAATATTTTTCAGCTTAAAGCAACTTTCGCATTCTACAGGGGAAACTATGGAAAGCCCATCGACGAGGTTCAACTTTTACAGCCAAATAATTATTTAATAAGCGAACATTTTGTCCTTTTTTTTTTTTGTTTTTCCATTTTGACTGGTTTATTTGACGAATCTCTTGACAGGACATTAAGGGGAATGGACTTCTGGAATCTATATTCAGGATGGTGATATGGTGCTTAGAATCCCCAGAAAAACACTTCGCCGAGGTGATTGTGGAGAACCATCTAACTCTTTTAATTTCCTAAATATCATATTTTCTCTCACTTGATATATTGGAGGCAACATCTTAAAGAACTTTTTATTTTAACTTCCACACTGAGGTATGTATGGTTTGCATCTTAGAAGTACAATTTTTGTTGACAATGATCAACTAATCGCGATATAGAAAACTTGTTGACAAGAGTGTCAACAACCTTTAACTTTTAACATTCTAAGCAAATAATAGTGGATTTTCTTTATAGTGTTCAGCTAGTACTAGATGTAGGTGTTCATGCGTCTTGACACGCTAAGTTTTAGTCCATACCAATTCGTTCTTCCTTGAATAGCTTGAATTCGACACTCGGGATGTGTTTTGCAGAATCGGGTTGTTGAAATGCAACTGTTTGTCTGTATATATGTATATATGGTGGTTGCAGAACCAGCTGGCTTTTCTGAGTGTGTCTAAACTAGGTTTATTATGCTGGTTAAGTGAAATAATAGTTCAGACGGGACTACAGGCTGTTTTTTCTTCTTCGAAAAATGTTTCTGCTAGGCAGCTTTGTCGAAAATCACTTTTAGAACTCAATTAGGAAGTTTGGAATTGATATTATCTTCACTGCAGTGATTCAAAGGCGACTAACTGAACCGTTTTTTTGCTGAAAATATTAAAAGTATTTTCAATTTCATTTTTTTTTTGTTGCTTGAGCATCTCCAGGTTGTCAGAGCTTCAATTATTGGGATTGGGACCGATGAAAATGCACTGAGTAGAGCCATTGTAACTCGAGCTGAAATTGACATGGCGAAAATCAAAGAAGAGTATTACAACGTGAACAAGGAGACCCTCGCCAATGCAGTCACTGGCGACACGTCGGGAAGCTACAAAGACTTCCTACTGACCCTTGTTGGAGAGCAACTCTGATTATGTTCACCTACGCCAACTTATATAAATTATTTATATGATCGGTAAACTTCAAAAGCACAAGTGTGTTTCTTGCAGAATTTAAGGCTTGAAGCACCAGCAAGAACACCGGTGATCGTATATTGATTGTTTGTATATAATATTCTTTTTCAGCCTTTGCAGTGTTTAAGCACAAGAACAGGATTTCTTCCTGACCAACTATGTTATCAATCTATCTTGCAGAACTTATGCTTGTTGATTTGTTAGCATGTTCATTTCCTATAGAACTTTTGCAACTTGTGATGTTGATTGTTTATCACACAGTTATGGTTTTACTTTGGTTTTGTGTTAGCCAAACAGACCTCAAGCAATTTTTTTTTTCTTAGTTGGTACTCACACACACGTTTTTACTGAGGCTTGAACCCCTGACATCTCCTTCAAAAGTAAAGGCTTGATACCGCTAGGCACGTTTTTACTGAGGCTTGAACCCCTGACATCTCCTTCAAAAGTAAAGGCTTGATACCGCTAGGCCTGACCTATTGGTGACCTCTAGCATTTCTGATATGGTGCTGGAATAGAATTTTTTGTCCCCACTTTTATTGGTGAAATTGATTGTAGTATTTTAAGATCCCAACTCACATTATGACCAAAACTGTTGACATTCAAAAACACTTTCAAAATTGTAAATCCCAAGTTTTTGGGTCATTCTCAGTTGCAAGCAATGTTAATGCTCAATATAAATTTTGTAATAAGAGAAGCATTGTGAAGTTATGTAATAGATTGTGGGCTGTTTGTTTGTTTTGTTTTCTTTCATCTGCATGCCCTTTCTCACACAGTCCACATAAAATACAATGTGATCACCACAAAAGTTTCTGAATATAATGAACTGAAGGCAAAAACCAACCATTGCATCCCAGAGCTCCATTAACTAATAATCTAGCAAACTAAATTACTTACTGCTTGATAATGAAGCTCTCACTTGAGCTGCTTCAATTTACCCGAAGAAAAATGATACTCCAAAAATGGCAATTACCACAGCTCAAGTATAAAAAAGCATCAAAGGTGGAACATCGAAATTATTGTTGTAATTGTCAGCCTATAAAAACTTCTTTTATAGCAATTTGCTGTCAATTTGAAAGACCTTTGCATGCAAACTATAAACATCCTGTAAAAAGGTTGAAATTGTAATTTTCATGAGAAATTCCTAGAGAAGTATAGAGAAAACATGAGAAATATATCAGGAGTCATTACTTAGTTTAGTTCTCAAACACTTTCCATTCACCTAAGAAATTTAAAGAAGTCACAGATCCACAGTTAATCATACTGTTTCTTTTGGCCTACTCAATAACACCACAAAAAGGTAGGTACCCAAAACTACCAAAAGTAGGCAAAATATGAACTTGAAAGGCTTCCAGGAAAGGTGTATTTGCTCAAAAAACCTGTACCTCCAGATATTAGCTTCGATTATAAAGTAGTTAATCTAATCATAACATCAATTTCCTTACCCTTCTTCCACCTATCAATCAAAAGATGAGCAAATCAAGCGGCCTTTCGCTGTTAGTCTCTCCTGCCACTTTGAATTGCAGCATACTTTTTGGCTTCATCACCTCTGCCACAAGTGCTTCCATTTGTCAGTATCAGAATACAATGAAAATGAATCAGATGACATATCCCCTATCTTCTTCCACCAACGAAATAGCTTCAGTCTCACCCAGCACTTTGAATTTTGCACACCTACATCAAGAATCATTACTTTTAGAAACATAATCCTTAAATAAATAGAAATTTAGATCTGCTAAATATCTATGTCATCAAAATTCTAAAAAAAAAAAAATGATTGCCCCATATCCCATTTAATCACTCAATCAACACAATTATTGCAACTGAAGAACCTATTCTTTGTTCTTAAGTTTTACCATCTATGTGGCTCATTGTATGATATTATATTTTTCGCCAGCAAGGATCAGATACTACATCAACTACATGGGCCATCTTGGCATTCTTTTGGAACAGCATTTCACACACAACTTTCTTTAAAAAATAATTTGACATTTTAAATAATTCTTAGGTACTTTAGAACTAGCAGGAAGATTATGCATTGTTACTCTTTTATTTATTTTATGTTAGACAATCTGCATGACTAGATATAAGGATTTGTCCCTGCTGCATGGTTATAGCTACAACCACTAGTAAATACATTTAACAAAAATAAAAATAAAAAACGAAAAGGAAAATCGCAGATACTATCAGCACCTAGAGATAAATAAACATGGGACACCATTTCCATATCTACACAAGAAGATGAGAAAAAGACTTTGCAGCGTCAGTTAATAAAGCATAATCATGGAAAGTAATCCTTTACTAGTGGAAATCTTCAACTACTCTACTGCATAAGAAAAAAAAAATTTGCTAAATCTTCCATATCGTTATTAGGATAGTAGTATAAAAATAACACCATTGGTTTGTACAAAAAATTGTGTAAATAATATAATCTCTTAAAATAAGAAAAACAAACAAACAAAAAAAACTATCCAAATAGTCACAACCAACAAAGATTGATCCTTTGATGCTCCTGATGCCTATTTGGAGCTTGAGGGTCAAAGTGACTTTACATAAAGCCATAAAAAAACCTGAAGCATCCTCGCGCCGCCAGGAAAGCTGTGCATCAACAATCTCTCTCACCAAATTATTATATGTCGTGAGCCCATGGACCGCCCTGCCACCCATGACCCATCTACTAGCAATATCAGGGTCATCCTATATCAAATATTGCCAAAGCCTTACATCAAAACAACCTTGACAATTGCCAGAAGAGCTAAAATCTTTGCCTTAATAACAAATAAGTGTCAACCAGCTTAGAGAACCCAAGTATTTAACTTATTGAAGCATCACATGAATTGCATCACAGAACTTCCTACTATCAAATTCTAACCACACTATGCAATATATATATATATATATATATATATATATATATATATATATATATAAGTAAAATTGTATAGAAAGCGCTCAAAAGGGGAGCGAAACCCGAAAGAAATACAAAAGGCTAGCAAGAGCCTCAAGCCTTCAAAGAGGCCAAAAATTCGACAATCTCCTCTAAAGATCTAAAACTTCTCCCTGAAATCCAACAAAAAAGAGTGGAAATAATATAGAATTTAAGAATAGAAATGGGCAACTCCTTCCCATCAAAATATCTCCTATTCCTCTCAAGTCATAAACACCACCAAACACAGAGGCATAGCCCTCCAAGCATCCCGAATATGAGCCCCCACAGAACAGCCTCTTCAAGCCTCTATCAACCCTCTAGCGGATCCAGGCATCACCTAGAGATTCCCAAACAGACCAAGCATCAAATCCTAACATTCCTTGGCTATGGTGCAGTATAAAAGAAGGTGATCCACTGTTTCCTCATCTCAAAGACACATATAACAACGATTGACCACTACCTGATTTCTCCTTCTCAAGTTATTCTGGGTTAAAATCTTTCCCAAAACAGAGGTCCAAGCAAAGAAGGCCACCTTGAGAGGAGCCTTTGAGTGCCAAACAGACTTCCAAGGGAAAGGACCTCCAAGCTCCTCCGTGAGACACCTGAAAAAGGACCGAACCTCGAAACGACCCTGAGAGTTAGAAGCCCAAATCCAACAATCAGAATCTCCATCCCTAATCCCCTGTCAATACAACAACTCCAAAAAATAAATGGCATCCTCAATCTCCTAGTCCTGAAAACATCGCCTGAATCGAACATCCCAAAATAGTCTCCCACTATCAAGATGATAACAGATGACTACCATGGCCTGCCTATCCGTAGCAATCCTGAAGAGCCGTGGAAAAGCAAGAGCCAAAGGAAGATCCCCACACCAGACGTCCTCCCAAAAACCAATCCTCCTACTATCCCTGAGACGAAAGCGAACATGTTTGGAGAAATCAGCCCACCCCTTCCAAATGAACTTCCAAACCCCCACTCCCCTTGGACCACGCACCTCAAGAGAGCTCCACCTTCCTCTACTCTCCCCAAATCTACTAGCAACAATCCTCCTCCAAAGCCAATGCCTCTCCACCCCAAATCTCCACAGCCATTTCCCATGGAGAGTTTTATTGAAAGGTACCAATCTTCTAAACCCCAAACCTGCACTCCGAATCGGCCTGCACACTTGCTCCCATTGAACCAGATGAAACTTGAACTCCTCTCCCCCCCCCCCCCCCCCCTTAGAAAGTTTCGCTGCAATCTTTTAATCCTCTCAGCCACAGAAGAGGGAATCTGAAATAGAGAGATAAAATAAGTGGGAAGGGAAGAAAGGGTGCTCTTAATCAGCGTAACCCGACCACCCTTGGAGAGGTATTGCTTCTTCCAACCCGCCAGTCTCCTCTCAAACCTATCCACAATAGAATCCCATACTCCCACACACCGTGAAGTAGCTCCCAGGGGCAACCCTAAGTACAAGATAGGAAAAGAGGCAGTATGGCAACCAAGAATATCAGCAAACATCGCGATCTCAGGGACCTCCCCAACCGGCACCAAGATGCTCTTTCCAACATTCACCTTAAGGCCAAAGACAACTTGGAACCAGATCATAACACATCTCAGATATCTAAGCTAAGACACATTTACATCACAAAGAACAAGAATATCATCAGCAAACATCAAATGGGAGATCTCCAACTGAGAAGTAGTATCCTGGCCACCTGGAAACCTCTCAGAAAACCCAACTCCATAGCCCTTCTCATCAATCTACTAAGGGCATCCATCACAAAAAGGAACAAGAAAAGGGAAAGCGGATCCCCCTGCCTCAAGCCCCTCGGGCTAGAGAAAAATCCCATCGGAGCTCCATTAACAAGAATCGAGAAACGAGCACTAGAAATACAGAAATGAATGCATTTCCTCCGACGAACACCAAACCCCATCCTCTCCATCAAGTAGATAAGGAAGCTCCAATTCACATGATCGTATGCCTTCTCAATGTCCAACTTACACAGAACTCCCGGAACCCCACTGCTCAATCCGGAGTCCACACACTCGTTAGCAATAAGAACTAAATCCAGAATCTGACGACCTCCCACAAAAGCATTCTGAGCGTCAGAAATGACACTATCCAAAACCTTCCTCAACCTAGAAGCAAGGATCTTGGCAATCAACTTGTGAATGCACCCTACCAGACTAATAGGGCGAAAATCCTTAACAGCGAACCACCCACCCCCCCCCCCCCCCCCCCCCCCCCCCCCTTTTTCGGAATGAGAGCAATGAAAGTGGCATTCAAGTTCTTCTCAAAGGAGCCCAAAGAATGGAAAGCATGAAAAGTGCCTATCACCTCCCCTCTCACCACCTCCCAGCACTCCAAAAGGAATCTCATTGTAACCCCATTAGGCCTGGGGCTTTATCCCTGTTACAGCTCTTCAAAGCAATCAAAACTTCTTCAAAAAAAGGCTCCTCTAGACCAGAGCACTCCTCACTAGAAATAGAGTCAAACTGAAGCCCTTCAAGCAAGGGTCTCCACCTAGCAGATTCTGTGAACAACTTCGCATAGAACTTAGCAATGCCCTTAAAAATCTCCTCCTCCTTACATAACAACTCCTCATCCACCCAAATCCTCCCAATATGATTGCCCCTTCTATGAGCATTGGCCAATCTATGAAAAAACTTCGTGTTACTATCACTCTCCTTAAGCCACAAAGCTCGAGACTTTTCCTCCACGAAATCTCCTCCATGATAGCGATCTTAGCAAACTCCGCCTGACACTCCACCCTCCTAGCCTTCAAGGAATCTACCAAGTCCCCTTGCCCCTCCATCCGGTCAATATCAGCAATCTCAGAAAAAACCTGATTCTTCCTCCACCTAAGATTTCTGAAGACCTCTTTGTTCCATATCTTGATACTCTCCTTTAAAAGCCGCAGTTTACCTGCGAGAGAAATAATTGGGGTGCCCACCACCCGATACCCCTCCCACCATTATCGAACCCTCTCCAGAAAGCCCGAAGCCCGAAGCCATATATTTTCGAATCTGAAAGGAGAACATCTACTGCGCAAACCACCACAATCCAACATCAACGGAATATGGTCAGAGATAGGACGAGCCAAAGTAGCCTGAACCACATCAGAAAACTTCTCCTCCCAATCACCAGGCATAAGGAATCTGTCAACCCGAGAGACAGTAGGGGGAGAGTGACCACTATGCAATATATTAAACATGTAAAACATACAATGTACAAAATACCCAAATGAAAACTACATACATTATAGCAAATTGAGAATTAAAGCATAAATAAGAAAATTGCCTCACCAACCTTATGTTCTGCCCAAGTAGGATGCTCAAGGAAAAGTCTAGAAACAGGCCCTCAAGCTCAAATGAATCTTTGGCGCTTAAGTTTCACCAATGAAAATTAATTCATTTCCATGTATTCCAATTTTTTTAATAGACGGGATTAAAAATAATAATAACAATTAATAGACACTTAACTATTTGTAATCATAAAGTTAAAAAGCTACAAACAAAGTAAATAAATTAATTAATTAGATCAAATTATATTAAAACGTAAAGAGGACCCTACCAAGAAAAATAAAAGCTAACACCAAAAACATAATCAAAACATTCAACTAATTGTAATCATAAAGTTTGTCAGCAAAGCAAGTCGAAGCTCCCTGACTCTAAAGGGCAGTTAATTCAAACCAATACCATATATGTGCACACAAGCATTTGCAACTAATCTCCACATCCAAACACCCTAACAATCTATATCCTATACACTTGAAAATAACAGAGGGTATAATTTTATATTATGCATTTCTAGCCAACTCTTTTAGTCATCATTTATGTTGAAGGTGGTCAAACTAACTCTCAAAACAGTGCAAATTAGAGACAAATAAATTTATCTTTGGGCGCCAACTTAAATGTATCATGTCTGTGAGTTACGCGGTGCGGAAGTGGTGTGGGAAGTTTAATCTCAGAAGAAAGGTCTAGAGGGGGATGAATATGTCAAGTTTGCTAGTTTGATTGTTTTTTAGATTAATTTTGATTTTAGCAAATTAATGTGAAAAAAACCAATTACACAAAGCAAAAAAAAATAAGAAAGTGAAGTCAAGTAAGATACAAAGATGATACTGGGATTTTTATGTGAAAACATCAGCGAGGAAAAACAAGGGAGACTAGCTGTCTCTGGCGAAACAATCCACTATTCGAAGAAAGAGTATAACGAGTTCCAATGCCTGCAGAACTACTCTCCACAAGAGTCATGATTCCAGTGCTTTTGGAATTACCTGTTGTTGAGTCTATGATTCCAGTGCCTTTGGAATCACCTGTTGTCGAGAGTATATGATTCCAGTACCATCGGAATCACCTGTTGTTGACCTTCGACACTTAGTGTCCTCCTATCCCGGTGCCTTCACAACCACTAGCAATAGTGCAGTACTGATTCTTAGACAACGCAATTATCTCACGATGATCTGCTCTCTCTCTCTCTCTCTCTCTCTCTCTCTCTCCTGGGTATGATATGCTTTTCCAAGTGATTGAACTCGCTTTTCTTTCACTCCTAGGAAGCACGGACACTCCAAAATGGGCGAAGAATCCGTGTCCGACACGTGTCAGACACACCAAAAAACGTGTCTGGAATTTTTTTTTTTTTTTTGGACACGGCTCAGATAGCTCGGACACGGCTCGGATACACTTTTCTGGAATTTTTTTTTTTTTTTTTTTAATTTTTAATGCTGATATGTTATTTATTTATTTATTTTTTTAAATTTTTAATGCTGATATATTTTATTTTTTGTTTTGTACTACCCTTTTGGTTTTGTAAATGGTAAAAGTCCTAGGTCAAATGATGGATGGGAATAGATGATAGTACACTGACTTGTTTCTGTATCTTTTTTGGTGACTAGCCTTTATTTTTTTGTGAATATTAAGTACTAACGGTAAAGTCCTGAATGTTAAACACTCGTGAATGTTAATAGTCCTTTCTATCTATGCTTTTGTATTTGGAGTGAAGTTGCAATGATGATTAAATTATACTAGTTATTATTCTAATATCTTGTTTTTTATTTGATTTTATAACTATGTAATATTTTTCTTTTATAGTTTATTAGTTATGAGTTATGATTTGTGTTTTTTTTCATTGTGAGGTTGATTAAAAATAATAACACTCAGTAATTTTTAAAGTATTACATCACGTGTGTGTGTGTGTGTGTGTGTGTATATATATATATATACTATTGGCCGTGTCCGTGTCCTAATTTTTTTGGATTTGACATGTCGCCGTGTCTATGTCGTGTTGTATCCGTGTCTGTGCTTCTTAGTTTCACTCACAAACACGAAGATGTACGGAGAAACTTGTAGCTTTGATCGAAATTGATAAATCTTAGATAGCTCACAAAACTATCAATAAAAACTAGAGCATCACTCAAAAACACTCACATGTACATGTATGCTCCCAAAAATATAAAAATGGACTAAAATCTCTAGAACTGGGGTCTCAATCAATTTACATGTATACAAGCTATGGAAGAGTTTTTACAGGCAAGAGAGTATAAATAAAAGACGGAATTTTAAAATCCTATTGGACCCCTCTTGAATTGGGTTGAAAAAAGAGTTCAAATCTAATTAGAAAAAGTGAAAGTGAAAGCCTCCTAGGACACCTCCAACCAGTTGGCCAAATCCCCAACCGCTTGGGGAGTACACTGGAATTTTGTCCACTAAGGTGTCCAACCGGTTGGAGCAAACCCCAACCAGTTAATGTATTCTCTAACTTTTCCCTAGTCTGTGCAGAAGACCTGAACTCCCGAACTTCATTGAGTGGTCAAACGAACTCAAAATTAAGCAAATAATATATCGTTGGAAAGCTTATTGAGTCTAGTTTCGACCATATAAAGATGATTTAAGTATGGAATATAGATACTGCAAAAATAAGACAGAGATGTCAGGATTTGACTAAATACAACCCCATGTGGATATTGTTTTAATGCCCATTCAACTCATGTTCCAAAATTTTCAAAACATATTTTTACTCTTGAAAACATCAAAAAAAAGTGTACCAAGACATCACTAATCTCTTCTAAGTGATGTTCAAATCCAATTGATAGGTATTGAGCTTGTGTCAATCACTTGCCATTCAGCTTCTAAAATCGAACTCAAAGCAAACGAAAAATTACAACTCGATTCACAAGTTTTGACTCTGAAATTTGCCAAGACTAAACATATTTTCTCACAATGTTTAGGAACCATTGCATCAAATGTAAAAAATGACAAGTGAAAAACAACAGCTATTGAGTCATTCTCAGTTGCGAGCCTTGTTAATGCTCATTGGTAAGAGATTATAGACTAACAATCTTCGGTTGTGGACTATACGGCACCTAACCGGTAGCTGCAAGATTATTTTGGAAATTCAACACTTGCAAGATTCTAGTTTACAGACAAGTTACTCTGAATTTTAGTATAATAGAAACCTCGTAATATTATGTAAAAGTCATCATTAACAAAATGTCAAAAACTAAACAAATCATCAAAGTCTGTTAATGTTCTTCTACGGATTTTTTTTTTTGGTAAGTTGCATCCAGGATTCCGTAGGATTTTCCAAATTTTCTGTCTATAGACTCAATGTCTGTCATCATTTGTGGAACCTCATGGTTGAGCATTTTTTATAGGATACTTTGGGAAAGGGTGGAATCACATACAGACATACTCTTAGAAATGAGACCTTTTAAGAGACAGTATCTCCTGTAGGGCTTCTAAAATGTCAGATAGGATCCCTTTAAGCCCTCTCATAGACCCTCCCCTGGTGCAAATGCATCCTTTTAGATAAAGCATGAGGACCAAGATGACCTATAGTGATTTGAGATACAATCAGTTTTTAAAAATATTTTGTAGTTGTGCATGAAGCAGGCATCGTACAATATGCATGTCCTCACCTCACTCCCTTCAAATCCCTCACCCAAAAAAGAAAAAGAGAAATCACCTACTCATTGTTCTCTTCTTAATCAATAATGCAAAAAGAAAAAAGTAGTGGGGGAGAGAGAACTATTTGTCCTCTCTACTATTGGCCATTGTTTACTTTTATGCAACTAGCAAACACAATGTCATTTCACCCATACTGAAAGTTATTATTTACAACAAAAGAATCACATTGACCATAAATTTTACAAGGTCTAATAAGTAAAGCAAAAATGTAGTCTCTCAGAATTTGAGTGTCCTACATTCACAATAAATTTTCTAACTGGACACATTTATCCAACAATATCTTTTGAAGTTGATGCATGTCATAAAACACAAGTCTACTCTCAAAATGGCCTCTTAAAAAGAAAGGTCACTGAAAACAAGTACCCCCAGAAATGGGAAGGGGGAGAAAAAATAAACACTGCAAAGATGAAACATTCATAGGTTTTTTTTTTTTTTTTTCCCTTCATAATTTCCAAATGCAAATTAGTGATGGAAAAAAAAAAAACATGAATGTAAGATACCATCATCAGAATCTAACAGATAAAAATAAGTGTTAAAGTGACTATAATCTGCAAACAAGCACATCCTTACCTTGAATTGATATTCACTACCACCATGTTATCTCCAACGGCTTCCTTAAGTGAAATGAAACTTGGAATATAAGCAATTGCTTCAAATTTTGATTTAGTACCATGAAGCTTCAGATACTTAAATTCTTGTGATCCTTTGGGGTCGTAACAAATCAGAGAGCTTGTGAAATTTTGAAACATCAATAATGTTCCATTTTTGAGGTAATTTATTGGCTGATATAAGCCAATAGGCCACCTCTCAACCGTATCGGTATCAATAGAAAACATTTTTGTCCAAGATTTTTAACACCATATTTCTTCATAACCCATATGTCAATAGGACAGTAACTGGAGGCATCAGATATGCATAGACAGTCTTTTATGACCCCCATGGATACATTACACTTCGTACTCAAACTAACCTTGTGGATTTCATTAAATTCATCATAATCATATTCAACATTCTCACGAGGTGGTGGCGGAACCCATTTGAACTGCTCGTCATCAAAGTTAAAAGAAACTATATAATTAGAACTTTTGGAATCAAGACAGAACCAATGAATGCATCCCTTCAAATAGGTTGGAAATGTTAGCCTATAAGATGAAAAGGGAGCATCACAGTCATCACCAATGCTTCTCCATGATCCTGTGCCAAGTGTGTTTATCTCAGTGCTAACAGGATCCCCAAAAAATTGTTTAAACATTCTAATCACCTTGTACTGATTAGCCTTTGGACTGAACCCAAACCCACAATAACCAAAATATTTGGTTCTCACATCAGACCTGTTAACCACTGGAAGGTTTATATACTCGCCCGTGACTGGATTACACACAGCAACAGGATCATACGAGATGGTTCAGACAAGCAAAGAAAACCATTGCATGAATTCACAATTTTGTACTTCTGATCCTTGGGTTTAACTTTGATGCCGCGTTTCCTTTTAACCCCACTGCCTTCAGAGGAACAACCCATTTGGGCATCACCCTCTTCGCCGTTGAGAACCATTTCAGCATTGCGCAATGGGATCTTCAATTTGGTGTCAAGCTTCATGTTCACATGAAGGCCACATTGATCATACTGATAGCCACCATTAAAACTGCAGTCCCCGAGATCAAAATTATGGCAAGTTTCAAACTCAATCAAGTAAAGCATTCTTGACAGATGCGTGGAATCCAAGGTCCGAATCAGAGGACAGGGCTGTTGTCGTGAGAAGTGCAGCTTTGCGAATTGGGGGTCCGAAATTAAACTGCGCCAAGCTTTAGAAACGCATTTGCAAACAAGAATCGTCTTCACAGAGAGTAGTAATAGAATATCGACGACGATTGGGCTCGGAAGATCTTTGCCCGAACAATCCAATATCTGAGTTTGTTCATCATCGTCTGCTCCTCCGTTGCCTATTAGGGCTGAATTTCTTCTTCTTCTTCTCATGGCTTGGCTAATATTCTATAAATAAACAGAGAAGATTAAACTGAACCCTAATAATAAAAAAACAGAAAAATGAGGGAAAAGGTAAAACCTGAAGTCGTGATTTGAGGAAATAGAAAGCTTGTTCACACGTATTAGATAAATATACTAGTTTTCACCAGAGAGAAGGTGAAGAGCGAGATTCATTCATAGATAAATGAAGTAGCAGTCAAAACCCTAGTGCTAAGGGCGGGTGTAGAAAAGCATGTGAGGTTACTTATTAGTCCCTCAAAATATAATGACTAAGAGCAGGTCCAATGGAGCGGAGTACCGCGATTTTGGGCTAAGTTTGGAGATTGGCCTACTCCAATGGGGTAGCTAAAAATTGGATCCCACCCATTGGATTGTGGAATGGGTCGCGGTAGTCTGCGACCCTGTTGGCGAGCCGAGGGCCTGTCATGCGAGTCCACATTCATTTTCTTTTAATTTTTTTATTCTGGTCCAAAACTTTCTTGTAACTCAAAACACTGTTCTTAAGGGCATGTTTGCTTAAAAAAAGAGGAAAAAATCAGTTTTTTTTTGCTAATTTTGGCCTCTTTTTTTTCCCTCAAAATAATTGAACCAAAGAGCCATTAAGGCATTGTTTGGCTGACCTAAACAGTGCCATAAAGGTTTTTTTGGGCAAAAAAGTTTAAAAAAATAGATAAATTTGCTTTTTTTTATAAAAAAATTACTTTTTAAAATATTCTTACTGGCATATAGTCGTTTTAGGCACTATTTGGCTGACCCAAACAGTGCCTTAACGGCTATATTGGCACAAAAACCTATTTTTTGAATTTTTTATAAAAAAATAATTATATACATATTTATTTATTTAAAAAAAAAAAAAACATTTCATTGTTTATTTTAAATGATATTAGAAACATTTCATTGTTTATTAAAAAGTTAAAAAATAAATTTTATTTCAAATTTTAAAAATATTAAAATATTAATATTTTTGGGGAGCGAAAATGTACCATTGTAGTATATCTAATAGTTAAAATTTGGAGATTGTGAAACGTTGATGTAGTTATGGAAAATGCTGACATAATTATGAAAAAATGCTGATGTGGTAAATTCGGAGATCCTGAATTCAGAGAGTCCATTGGAGATGCCCTAAATCCCAACCTAACTAGTCCTTTAATTAATTCATTCAAAGCAGTCCTTCTTAATGAGGTTGAATCACACTTGGGAGTTGCAGAGTTTGACATGAACCATCAATACGTTTCGAACACGACACGAGTTAAATGAATTTAGATTGATCTTAAACGAGTTTGGATTGTAAACGAGTTGACACGATTAACCCGTTTAGTTAATCGTGTGGTGTATGAGTTGAGGAGTTTAACTATATGTGTCATAAATAAATTTGCAAACAATGTAATGCTCTTTTTCTGGCTCAAATTTAGAAAAAAAAAAACGCAAGTCCAGAATTCTTCTAGGCATTCGCGAATAATGTTAGAGCAACAAGCACGTGGGACTCCGAATAGACTTAGAAAGATCAAAGCTGATCTCAGAAGCTCGGTGTGATTTCTCCTCAAATAAACTCTATCACCCCTTCACAATTATTTAATGACTTGTTTCAAAAACTGTAAATCCCAAGTATTTGGGTCATTCTCAGTTGCAAGCATTGTTAACGCTCAATATAAGTGATTACAGACTACCAATCTTCAGTTTCTCATGAATTTTAGTGATAATAGAGACCTTGTGATGTTATGTACTCAATTGTGGGCTGTTCATTCGTCGATTTATTTATTTATTTAATTTTTTTTTGGATCTGCATGCCCTTTCTCACACCATCCACATACAATACAATTTGATCACCACAAATTTTTTTAATATAACCAAGTTAAAAAAGCATCCATTGCACTCCAGAGCTCCATGAACTAATTATAATGCAAATTAAATTACTTACTGGTTGATAATGAAGCTCTCACTTGAACTACTTTAATGAAGTTCAATTTATCCCAAGAAAAATGATACTCCGAAAATGGCAATTGTTAATTATTTACCTTTTCCTTTTTACCTTTCCAACAAACCACGGACAACTCCACCAAGGAAACGGCTCTCCTCTATCAAAGTGCAAATCCAAACCGAAGCAAACAATGTCAGGCTACTAACTTTAGGAAATTTTAGCAAATATTTGAATGGAGAATGAAAGATTTATCGAAAATCCTCCTTTTTCCGGTTCAGATGTAACTACGAGATAAATTGTTGAAAATTAAAACACTTCCCGGTATAAAATTCATAATTTTTATTAGGCAATTGGGGAAGCCATTTATTTCATTAGATTGTCTTATTTTTTCATATCTTTTAGTCTTTTAGAAACAAAACAATGTTGAGAGTTGAGACAAACAGATAGCTGCACAAAACAGAGTGCATAATTGAATTTAAACCACACACATCCACAGTGACAAACTAAGAATTCCTTTAATTTTTTATATTTGAGGCACTACTACGACATAAGAACACTTTGTAACTAAAACAATTCAGCTCAAGAAGTAACAAAACTAATTATACAACAATCTTGTTGCTCTAAAAATATACTGTATTTATCATTTTAACTCATACCACAGCTCAAGTATACATAGCATCAAAGATAGAACATTGTAATTATTGCTGTAATTGTCGGCCTATAAAAACTTCTTTTACAGCAATTTGAAAGACCTTTGCATGCAAATTATAAATATCCTGTAAAAAGGTCGAAATTGTAATTTTCATGAGAAATTCCTAGAAAAGATTAGAGTAAACATGAGAAAGATATCAGTAGTCATTACTTGGTTTAGTTCTCAAAAACTTTCCAGTCCCTAAGAAATTTAAAGAAGTAAAGCACTCAATAACCACAATTACTGATACTGTTTCTTTCAGCATACTCAGTCAAGCACTAAGTAACCTCAGGAAAGGTATACTTGCTCAAAAAACCAATACCTTCAGATATTAGCTTCGATTATAAAGTAGTTAATCTAAGCATAACATCAATTTCCTTACCCTTCCTGCACCTATCAATCAAAAGACGAGTAAATCAAGCGGCTTTTCTCTGTATGCACTCTTCCACTAATGAAAGAGCTCTAGTCTCTCCTGCCACTTTGAATTGCAGCATACTTTTTGGCTTCATCACCTCTGCCACAAGTGCTTCCATATATCAGAATCAGAATACGATGAAAATGAATCAGATGCCATATCCCTATCTTCTTCCTCCAACGAAATAGCTTTAGTCTCACCCAGCACTCTGAATTTTGCACACCTACATCAAGAATCATAACTTTTAGAAACATAATCCTTAAATAAATACAAATTGAGATCTTCTAAATAATACTATGTCATCAAAATTCACAAAAAAAAAAAAAAAAAAAAAAAAAATGCCCCATATCCCCGTTTAATCACGCAGTCAACCACAATTATTGCAACTGAAGAACCTATTCTTTGTTCTGAAGTTTTACCATCTATGGCTCATTGTATGATATTACATTTTTTGCCAGCAAGGATCGGATACTACATCAACTATATGGGCAATCTTGGCATTCTCTTGGAACAGCATTTCACATATAGAACTTTCTTTAAAGAATAATTTGACATTTTAAATAATTCTCCATAACTTTAGAACTAGTGGGAAGATTATACGTTGTTACTCTTATTTATTTTATGTTAGACAATCTGCATGACTAGATATAAGGTTTTGTCCCTGCTGCATGGTTATAACTACAACCACTAGTAAATACATTAAGCAAAAATAAAAATAAAAACAAAGTAGGTGAACTCTACATTACCATATATTAGAAAAATGAAGTATCAACTCCAATTACGCAAATGATACAAAAAGGAGAATTGCAGTTACTATCAGTACCTAAAGATAAATAAACATGGGACACCATTTCCATATCTACACAAGAGGAGAAAAAGACTTTGAAGCATCAGATTATACAGCATAATTTTAGAAAGTAATCACTTAGTAGTGGAAATTTTCAACTACTCTACTGCATAAGGAAAAACATTTTGCTAAATCTTCCATATCATTATTAGGATAGTACTATAAAAATAACACCATTGGTTTCTAGAAAAAATTGTGTAAATAATATAATCTCTCTTTTTTAAATAAGAAACGATAAATCAAATATATAAAATATAAAAAAAAATAAATGAGCTAAGATTGATCCTTTGACGCTCCTGATGCCTATTTGAAGCTTAAGGGTCAAGCTGACTTTACATGAAGCCATAAAAAAACCTGCTTGCGCCGCCAGGAAAGCCGTGTATCAACAATCTCTCTCATCAAATTATTACATGTCGTGAGCCCATGGACCGCCCTGCCACCCATGACCCATCTAATAGCAATATCAGGATCACCCTATATCAAATATTGCCAAAGCCTTACATCCAAAACAACCTTGAGAATTCCCAAAAGAGCTAAAATCTTTGCCTTAATAACAAATAAGTGTCAACCAGCTTAAGAGAACCCAAGTATTTAACTTGTTAGAAGATGTTATATTTGGAAAATATTATTATAGAAACCTTGACAGAATTTGATATGAGAATATCATAGGAGAGATTTTAGCCTATGATAGAATATTGATTGGAGTGATTTATGGTATTGATTTTAGGAATGTTCTCTATTTTCCATATTTATCACCTCTATTCTTTCACCTATAAATAAAGGTGATCATTGTATACAATGATGAGAGAATATATTATAAAACGATGTAGCCCTTTAAGCTCTTTGTGTCGTGGATGTAGGCCTTAGTGGCTGAACAACGTAATATCCTTGTGTTATTCATGTTTCATTTATCTCTTCACTTCTGTTTTATACTTTACAACATGGTATCATAGCCTAATTTTTCTTCCTATGTTCGGACCCCTATTTTGGGGCATTCCCTTAGTATCTGAAATGTTGCTAAAGATTTCTCGGTTCTATTGTGTGACTTATTTGGGCCACCTGTGTGTTCCGTAGCAATGTCTTCGCCTTTGCCATTCTCCGGTAGTTTTTATTGACTTGTTTGGGCTGCAGGTGTGTTCGGTAGCATTGTTCGTAACCTTCGCCATGTGTTTGGTGCTATGTGGACTTGTTTGGGCTACTGGTGTGTTCGGTAGCATTGTTCTTCGCATTCACCGTGTGGCGTCATTTTCATACATCCTTCAGCTTGAGGGGGAGTGTTAGAAGATGTTATATTTGGGAAATATTATTATAGGAACCTTGACATAATATTTGATATGAGAATATCATAGGAGAGATTTTAGCCTATGATAGAATATTGATTGAGTAATTTATGGTATTGATTTTAGGAATCTTCCATTAATGTATTTTTCATATTTATCACCTCTATTCTTCACCTATAAATAGAGGTGATCTTTGTGTACAAAGATTAAGAGAGAATATATTATAAAGTGATGTAGCCCTTTGGGCTCTTTGTGCCGTGGATGTAAGCCCTAGTGGCTGAACCACGTACTACCCTAGTGTTCTTTGTGTTTCATTTCTCTCTTCACTTCTGTTTTATGCTTTACAACATAACTCATTGAAGCATCACATGAATTGCATCACAGAACTTCCTACTATCAAATTCTAACCACACTATGCAATATATTAAACATGTAAAACATACAATATGCACAATACCCAAAATGAACTACATACATTGTTGCAAACTGAGAATTAAAACATAAATGAGAGAATTGCATCATCAACCTTATGTTCTGCCTATGTAGGATGCTCAAGGAAAAGGCTAGAAACAGGCCTAACTTTTGGCATAACTTGATACAAATCGACTGATCTCAAGCTCAAATGAATCTTTGGGACTTAAGTTTCACAAATGAAAATTAATTCATTTCCATATATTCCAATTTTTTAATAGACAGGATTAAAATAATAATAATAACTAATAGACACTTTCCCTTTTGAATTATCTTAAAAATTTTAGCATATCTCATGAATGCTCCATCAGGCACAGGATTGCCAACTAGAACTCTAGAGAACTAACCTAATCTCTGTGTGCAATAATGACATTTGGTAATTTAACCAATAAAAACTGAAACAAAATGAAAAAAAAAAAAGAAATAAGGAAGAAGAGGTTTCAAAGATAACAAGCTCTTTTATATATCTACACACATACAAACACACATATTTATAGAAAACAAAAAGGAACTGACAATGTCACAGAAAATTTCTTCGGAAAGATGCAAGTATTGTTTTCTCTATAAACGTCTTCACGAGCAATGAAAAAAAATGAAAAGAAATAATTAGCATCTCAAAATGAAAATGAGAATTTATAAAAGGAAAAACAAATCATTTCAAATGTAAGAAGCATGAAACAGCAAGTTAAAAAGCTACAAACAAAGTAAATAAATTAATTAATTAAATCAAATTATATTAAAACATAAAGAGGATCCTACCAAGAAAAAATAAACGAAAACACCAAAAACAGAATCAAAACACTCAACTAATTGGTAATCATAAAGTTTGTCAGCAAAGCAAGTCGAAGCTTCCTCACTCTAAAGGGTAGTTAAATCAAACCAATACCATATATTTTGTGTGCGCACACAAGCATTTGCAGCTAATCTCCTCATCCAAACACTGACAATTTATATCCTATACACTTGAAAATAACATAGGGTATAATTTTTGTTATTTTGCATTTCTAGTTAACTCTTTCAGTCATCATTTATGATTGACGGTGGTCAAACTAACTCTCAGAACAGTACAAATTATACAAATTAGAGATGAAGGAATTTATCTTTGGGGGTCAACTTATATTTATCATTTCTGTGAGTTGCGCAGTGCGGAAGTGATGTGGGAAGTTTAATCTCGGAAGAAAGGTCTAAAGGGGGATGAATAGGTCGAGTTTGCTAGTTTGATTGTTTTTTAGATTTATTTGGAATTGAGCCAATTAATGCAAAATAAACCAATTACACAAAGCAATAAAAATAAGAAAATGAAGACAAGTAAGAGATAGAGAAATAAAACTGGGATTTTTTACGCAAAAACATCAGCGAGAAAAAACCACGGACACTAGGCATCTCTGGCGAAACAATCCACTATTCTGAGAAAGAGTATAATGAGTTCCAATGCCTGGGAAACTGCTCTCCACAAGAGTTTATGATTCCAGTGCCTTCGGAATCACTTGTTCTTGACCTCCGACACTTAGTATCCTCCTATCCTAGTGCCTTCGCTACCACTAGCAATTCTTATTGATTGCCAATGCAATCACCTCACAATGATCTGCCTTTTTTTTTCCCTCCTGGGTATGATCTGCTTTTCAAGTGACTGAATTTGCCTTTCTTTCACTCATAAAATCTTTGCCTTAATAACAAATAAGTGTCAACCAGCTTAAGAGAACCCAAGTATTTAACTTATTGAAGTATCACATGAATTGCATCACAGAATTTCCTATTATCAAATTCTAACCACACTATGCAATAAATTAAACATGTAAAACATACAATGTGCAGAATACCCATATGAAAACAACAAACATTATAGCAAACTGAGAATAAAAGCATAAATAAGAAAATTGCCTCACCAACCTTATGTTCTGCCCATGTAGGATGCTCAAGGAAAAGCCTAGAAATAGACCTAACCTTTGGCATAATTTGATACAAATCGACTACTCCCAAGCACAAATGAATCTTTGGAGCTTAAGTTTTGCAAATGAAAATTAATTCATTTCCATATATTCCAAATTTTTTAACAGACAGGATTAAAAATAATAATAACAATTAATAGACACTTAACTAATTGTAATCATAAAGTTAAAAAGCTACAAACAAAGTAAATTAACTAATTAAATCAAATTATATTAAAACGTAAAGAGGATCCTACCACCAAAGGGCCAGTGGCCTAGCTGTATCGGCCTCTTACTTCCCAAAGGGAGGTCAGGGTTTCAAGTCTCAGAAGAGAAATGTGTGTGTGAGTACCAACTAGGAAAAAAAAAAAAAAAGAGGATCCTACTAAGAAAAAATAAAAGCTAACACCAAAAACATAATCAAAACATTCAACTAATTGTAATCATAAAGTTTGTCAGCAAAGCAAGTCGAAGCTTCCTGACTCTAATAGGTAGTTAATTCAAACCAATACCATATATTTTGTGCGTGCACACAAGCATTTGCAGCTAATCTCCACATCCAAACACCCTAACAATCTATATGCTATACACTTGAGAATAACTTAGGGTATAATTTTATATTATGCATTTCTAGTTAACTCTTTCAGTCATCATTTATGATTGAAGGTGGTCAAACTAACTCTCAAGACAGTGGAAATTAGAGACAAATAAATTTATCTTTGGGCAACAACGTATATGTATCATGTCTGTGAGTTATGCGGTGCAGAAGTGGCGTGGGAAGTTTAATCTCAGAAGAAAGGTCTAGGGAGGGATGAATATGTCGAGTTTGCTAGTTTGATTGTTTTTTAGATTAATTTTGATTTTAGCAAATTAATGCGAAAAAAAAAAAAAAAAACCAATTACACAAAGCAAAATAACAAAGTGAAGACAAGGAAGAGAGAGTGATGATACTGGGATTTTTTTGTGAAAATATCAGCGAGGAAAAACCACGGAGACTAGCTGTCTCTGGCGAAACAATCCACTATTCTAAGAAAGAATATAACGAGCTCCAATGCCTGTGGAACTGCTCTCCACAAGAGTCATGATTCCGGTGCCTTCGGAATCACCTGTTGTTGAGAGTCCATGATTTCAGTGCCTTCAGAATTACCTGTTGTTGACCTTCGACACTTAATGTCCTCCTATCCCAGTGCCTTCGCAACCACTAGCAATAGTGCAATACTGATTCATAGACAACACAATCATCTCACGATGATCTGCTTTTTTCTTCTTTTTTTCTCTCTCATGTGTATGATATGCTTTTCCAAGCGATTGAACTCGCCTTTCTTTCACTCACAAACATGAAGATGTAAGGAGAAACTTATAGCTTTGACTGAAATTGATAAATCTTAGATAGCTCACAAAACCGTCAATCAGAACTAGAGCATCACCCTAAAACACTCACATGTAAATATGTTCTCTCAAAAATAAAATAAAAAATGAACTCAAATCTCTAGAACTGGTGTCTCAATCAATTTGCATGTATACAAACTATAGAAGAGTTTTTAAAAGCAAGAGAGTAAAAATAAAAGACGGAATTTTAAAATCCTATTGGACCCCTCTTGAATTGGGTTGAAAAAGGAGTTCAAATCTAATTAGAAAAAGTGAAGGTGAAAGCCTCCTGGGACACCTCTAACCAGTTGTCCAAATCCCCACGGTTGGGTTTTGCCCCATCCGGTTGGACACCCTAGTGGACGAAATTCCAGTGTACCCCAAGTATACTGGAATTTCGTCCACTAGGGTGTCCAACCGGATGGGGCAAAACCCAACCGGTTGGTGTATTTTCTAACTTTTCCCTAGTCTGTGCAGAAGACCTGACCTCCCAAACTTCATTGAGTGGTCAAACGAACTTGAAATTAAGCAAATAATATATCATTGGAAAGCTTATCGAGTCTAGTTTCTGACCATATAAAGATGATTAAGCACGGAGTTTAGATATTGCAAAAATAAGACAGATATCAGGATTTGACTAAATACAACCCCAAGTGGATATTGTTTTAATGCCCATTCAACTTATGTTCCAAAATTTTCAAAACATATTTTTACTCTTGAAAACATTCAAAAATCTTTTTTTTTTCAAAAACAAAAACAAGCGTACTGAGACACCACGTATCTCTTCTAAGTGATGTTTAAATCCGATCGATAGGTATTGAGCTTGTGTCAATCACTTGCCATTCATCTTCTAAAGTCGAGACTCAAAGCAAACGGAAAATTACAACTCAATTCACAAGTTTTGATGCTGAAATTTGCCAACACTAAACATATTTTCTCACAATGTTTAGGAACCATTGCATCAAATGTAAAGAAGGACAAGTGAAACAGAACAGCTTTTGAGTCATTCTCAGTTGCCCGCCTTGTTAATGCTCACTGGTAAGAGATTATAAACTAACAATCTTCAGTTGTGGACTAAACAACGGCACCTAACTGGTAGCTACAAGATTATTTTGGAATTTCAATACTTGCAAGATTCTAGATTACAGACAAGTTACTCTGAATTTTAGTATAATAGAAACCTCTTAATATTATGTAAAAGTCATCATTAACAAAAACTAAACAAAACGTCAATGTCTGTTAATGTTTTACGGATTTTTTTTTGGTAAGTTGCATCCAGGATTCCGCAGATTTTTCCAAATTTTCTCTCTACAGACTCATTGTCTGTCATCATTTGTGGAACCTCATATGGTTGATAATTTTTTATAGAATACTTTGGGAAAGGGTGGAATCACATACCGACATGCTCTTAGAAAGGAGACCTTTTAAGAGACAATATCACCTATAGGGCTTCTAAACTGTCAGATAGGATCCCTTTAAGCCCTCTCATAGACCCTCCCCTGGTGCAAATGCATCCTTTTAGATGAAGCATGAGGACCAAGCATGACCTATAGTGATTTGCAATATGCATGTCCTCACCTCACTCCCACCAAATCCCTCACTCAAAAAAGAAAAAGAGAAGAGAGAAAGAGACAAATCACCTACTCATTGTTCTCCTCTTAAACAATAATGCAAAAAAAAAAAAGTAGTGGGGAGGGAGAACTATTTGGCCTCTCTACTATTGGCCATTCTTTACTTTTACACGACTAGCAAACACAATGTCATTTCACCCATACTAAAAGTTATTATTTACAACAAAAGAATCACATTTATGCAACAATATTTTTTGAAGTTGATGCATGTCATAAAACACAAGTCTACTCTCAAAATGGCCTGTTAAAGAGAAATGTCGCTGAAAGCATGTACCCCTAGAAATGGGTAGGGGGCGAAAAAGCAAACAATGCAAAGATGAAACATTCATAGTTTTTTTTCCCTTCATAATTTCCAAATGCAAATTAGTGATGAAAAAAAAAACCATGAATGTAAGATATCATCATCAAAATCTAAGAGATATATTTTAAGTGTTAAAGTGACTTTAATCTGCAAACAAGCACATCCTTACCTTGAATTGATATTCAGTACCACCGTGTTATCTCCAACGGCCTCCTTAAGTGAAATCAAACTTGGAATATAAGCAATTGCTTCAAATTTTGATTCAGGTCGTAACAAATCAGAGAGCTTGTGAAATATTGAAACAACAATAATGTTCCATTTTTTAGGTAATTTATTGGCTGATATAAGCCAATAGGCCACCTCTCATCTGTATCGGTATCAATAGAAAACATTTTTGTCCAAGATTCTTGAACACCATATTTCTTCAAAACCCATATGTCAATAGGACAGTAACTGGAGGCATCAGATATGCATAGACAGTCTTTTATGACCCCCATGGATACATTACACATCGTACTCAAACTAATCTTGCCGGTTTCATTAAATTCATCATAATCATATTCAACATACTCACGAGGAGGTGGCGGAACCCATTTGAACTGCTCGTTATCAAAGTTAAAAGAAACTATATAATTAGAACTTTTGGAATCAAGACAGAACCAATGAATGCATCCCTTCAAATAGGTCGGAAATGTTAGCCTATAAGATGAAAAGGGAGCATCACCAATGCTTCTCCATGATCCTGTGCCAAGTGTGTTTATCTCTATGCTACGACCATATCTTTCCCAACCTGTAACAGGATCCCGAATCAATCGTTGAAACATTCTAATCACCTTATACTGATTAGCCTTTGGACTGAACCCAAACCCACAATCACCAAAATATTTGGAATTCTCATCATCCCTGTTAACCACCGGAAGTTCTATATACTCGCCAGTGACTGGATTACACACAACAACAGGATCCTTACGAGATGGTTCAGACAAGCAAAGAAAACCATTGCATGAATTCACAATTTTGTACTTCTGATCCTTGGGTTTAACTTTGATGTTGCGTTTCCTTTTAACCCCACTGCCTTCAGAGGAACAACCCATTTGGGCATCACCCTCTTCGCCTTTGAGAACCATTTCAGCATTGCGCAATGGGATCTTCAATTTGGTGTCAAGCTTCATGTTCACATGAAGGCCACATCGATCATACTGATAGCCACCATTACAACTGCAGTACCCAATATCGAAATTGTGGCAAGTTTCAGGCTCAATCAAGTAAAGCATTCTTGACACACGCGTCGAATCCAAGGTCCGAATCAGAGGACAGGGCTGTTGTAGTGAGAAGTGCAGCTTTGTGAATTGGGGGTCCGAAATTAAACTGCGCCAAGTTTTAGAAACGCATTTGCAAACAAGAATCATCTTCACAGGGAGTCGTAATAGAATATCGACGAGGATTGGGCTCGGAAGATCTTTGGCCGAACAATCCAATATCTGAGTTCGTTCATCATCGTCTGCTCCTCTGTTGCCTATTAGGCCTGAATTTCTTCTTCTTCTTCTCATGGCTTGGCTAATATTCTATAAATCTGCGGAAAATGTATAGGGAGGTCAGTAACAGAGAAGATTAAACTAAACCCTAAAAATAAAAATGCAGAAAAATTAGGGAAAATGTAAAACCTGAAGTCGTGATTTGAGGAAATAGAAAGCTACAACATGAAAAGCTAGTTACCTGTAACAGATTAGATAAATAGTAGTCGCAAGATAGAGAGAGTGGAAGAGCGAGATTGATTCATACATAAATGAAATAGCAGTCAAAACCCTGGTGCTAACGGCGGGAAAAAGGTTAGTCCCTCAAAATATAATGATGAACATTAGGGATGTCAATTTTTACCGCCCCGCCGGGGCCCCGTCCCGTCCCGCCCCGTTAATAATGGATATGGGAACACTTGTTATACCGTTGGGGCGGACATGAATACAAATTTTGTACCCGTCGAGGGTCACGGGGCGGGTAAGGGTTCAATATACATATCCTAGGGGCCCCGCCCCGCCCCGCCCTGCATATAACTATATTTAATATATATATATATATATATATATATATATATATTAATAAGTTATTTTAGCGGCTTACCCAATTACCCATCTCTTATAATCCTAATTTGGGATATAAACTTGGTATTAAATTTGCTTTTGTTTTGGTTATGGTGGAAGTTGGAGCTTAGAACTTCTTGTGATTTGGTTGTATTAAACTTTTATTTTTGTTTATTATGTTCTCTGAATTATGTTATGTGCATGTTATTTTTTATTTATTTATTAGGATATATAATTTTATTTATGTTGTGTCATTCCTAGGCTTTGCACATTTAAATAGCAGGAGTTTAAGTTCCAAAAAGTGAGAGAAAAAAATTTGTTAGTGGGGCGGGCACAGGGGCACAGTATTTCCTAACGGGGCGGGGTTGGATATGAAAATCCAACCCGTCGCGGGTCTCGGGGCGGGCATGGACTTGATAAAAATTAAAAGGGGCGGGGCGGGATTTAGAGAAACCCGCTCCAAACCCGCCCCGTTGCCATCCCTAATGAACATAATAGTAATGGGAAAAATCGTACCCCCTCTCACTGGAGGGTATCCATTGCTGACATGGAGGCGTGACATGGCAGTTGGTAAAAATAGTCTTATGTATATAATATTATGTATGTATGTGTACAAAAGGTTTATACAATTGTGTAGAAATACGAACTTAAATTTCCCTCCAAAAAGGTTTTTGCTTTTCCCCCCAAATCTCAGATGTTATTCCCCCAAAAGTAAAATGTTTATTCTCATATTTTGTATCATTATTTGTGTCTGAAATTATGCCCCCTCTCATTCTGAAATTGAAGTCATGAAGAATCCGGTGACTGACTAATATTTCGGCGACTGATCAACAATCCGGCCAAAGGTGAAGCTTTTGAAATGGTCTCTCTCCCTCAGTCTATCTATCCAACGAATGACAAAGGTTCGTACATATGTTTCTCCCTCTGAAATTGAAGTCTGAAGAATCCGGCCAAAGACGTTTCGTTCACATCTCTCTTCCTCTGAAACACCAACTCTCCCTCTGAAATTGAAGCTTCGTTCAGGTTTGTCTCCCTCTGTCTCCCCAAAAGTAAAATGTTTATTCACAAATTTTGTATCATTATTTGTGTCTCAAATTCTGCCCTCTCTCCTTCTGAAATTGAAGTCATGAAGAATCCGGTGACTGACGACTGACCAACAATCCGGCCAAAGGTGAAGCTTTTGAAATGGTCTCTCTCCCTCGGTCTGTCTATCCGACGAATAACCAAGCTTCGTTCAGGTGTTTCTTCCTCTGAAATTGAAGTTTGAAGAATCCGGCCAAAGACCAAGCTTCTTTCACGTCTTTCTTCCTCTGAAATTCAACTCTTCCTCTGAAATTGAAGCTTCCAAGCTTCGCTCAAGTGTTTTTCCCTCTGAAATTCAACTCTCCCTCTGAAATTGAAGCTTCGTTCAGGTCTGTCTCCCTCTGAAATTCAAGTCTTTCTCTACTGATCAAGAATCCGGCCAAAGACCAAGCTTCGTACACATTGTCCGTCTTCAAAGAAGCACATATATTTGTACAAGAATTTGATTTGTTTGTTTTTCTGCATTTTTATATATTTCAAGGAAGCTAAATTTTACTTTATTTGTTGTTCTGCATATGTATCCTAAATTTGCAGAGTCTGTAGTTTTATTTACATATTATTTATAAGTTTATTTTACATTGTATAATCACTGAATTTGTGATATATTACTAATTTTGTTTTATATTTGGTTTATGAAATATAAAACCCCTGAATTATATATGATTTAATAAATGAAAACACAAGAAAACTGTGTGAGTGTGATAATATTTTTTGCAGTGAACATATGTGTTTACATATAATTTATAAGTCTATTTTACATCTAATTATATTAATTGAAATTGTGATATATTAGGGCAATTATTTTATATTTGGTTTTTGAAATAACCCCTGAATTAATTTTGATTCAATAAATTAAGACACAACAAAACAGTGTGAGTGTGATAATATTTTTCGCAGTGGAGATATGTGTTTACATCTAATTTATAACTCTATTTTACATGTGATTAAAGTAATTGAATTTGTGATTATAGCATTTGTGAGTGTGATAATATTTTTCCCAGTGGAGATATGTACTGCTACATTGGAATTTATTTAGTTATAGTAATATTTGGATAAGAAATTGAACTGTTGACAGTTTTTACTAAAACATTATGTTGCTGAGTTGAAATATGTTAGAATTTCTTTTAAATGATATGTTCGTATAAGTGGTACCACAAGTTAGAAAAGTTTATGAATGTTTGTATATGCATAATATTACTTTATAAGTAAAATTTGTGAGAATGTTAGTAAAAAGTTGTGCTGGTTTATTAATAAATATGTTTACACTTGTTTTTGAAAAGTTATGTTTTTCAGTTGAACTATGTTTAAATATATTTTGTATGACATGTTCATATTAGTAGTGCCACATGTTGGAAAAATGTATGAATGTATGGACATGCATTATATTACTCTATCTGTTAAAATCAGGTGAAGATGTTAGGTTAAAAATGCAATGTTTTATTTATTAAACTGTTGACACCTATTTGAAAAATGTTATGTTGTCCACTTCAGAAGTTCATTTGCTTCCTACTTTAAATGATTTTTCTTTATGAGGTTCAGTTGAAGTATGTTAGGAATACTTTTGTATGACATCTTCATATAAGTGGTGCCACATGTTGAAAAAGTGTATGAATAGATGTTAGGTAAAAGATGTGATGTTTTTTTATTAAACTGTTGACACCTGTTTGTAAAAGGTTATATTGTTTAGTTCTAAAATTCATTTGTATGACATGTTTATATAAGTGGTGCCACATGTTGGAAAAGTGTATGAATGTGTGCACATGTATTATATTACTTAATCTGTTAAAATCAGGTCATGATAATAGGTAAAAGTTCTGATAGTTTATTCATTACATTGTTGACATTTGTTTGTAAAAGGTTATGTTGCTGAGTTCAAAAGTGCATTTACTTTCCACTTGAAATGATTTGCCTTTATGAGGTTCAGTTGAAGTATGTTAGAATAATTTTGTACGACATGTCCATATAAGTGGTGCCACATGTTGGAAAAGTGTATGAATGTGTGGATATGCATTATATTACTCAATCTGTTAAAATCAGGTCAACATGTTAAGTAAAAGATGTAATAGTTTATTTATTACACTGTTGACATCTGTTTGTAAAAGGTTATATTGTTGAGTTCAAAAGTGCATTTGGTTCCCACTTCAAACGAATTGCCTTTATCAGGTTCAGTTGAAGTATGTTAGGAATAATTTTGTATGACATAGTCATATATGTTGTGACACATGTTGGAAAAGTGTATAAATGTGTGGACTTACATTATATTACTCTATCTGTTAAAATCAGGTGAAAATGTTAGGTTAAAGATGTGATGGTGTATGTATTAAATTGTTGACACATGTTTGTAAAATGTTATGCTGTCAAGTTCAAAAGTTCTTTTGGTTCCCATTTGAAATCATTTTCATTTATGAGGTTGGTTGAAGTATGTTAGGATTAATTTTGTATGACATCTTCATATAAGTGGTGCCACATGTTGGAAAAGTGTATGAATATATGTTAGGCAAAAAATGTGATGGTTTATTTAGTAAACTGTTGACACCTGTCTGGAAAAGGTTATGTTGTTCAGTTCAAAAGTTCATTTGCTTCCCACATGTTGGAAAAGTATATTAAGGTGTGGATATACATTATATTACTGTATCACTTAAATTCATGTTAAGATGGTAGTTAAAAGATGTGATGATTTATTTATTTAAGTGTTGATATGTTGTTTAGTGCAAAACTTTATTTAATTCCCACTTTAAATGAATTGCCTTTATGAGGTTCTCTTGAAGTATGTTATGTTTTTTTTTTTTTTTTTTGTATGATAACTTCATATAAGTACTGTCACATGTTGGAAAAGTGTATGCATATGTGGATATGCATTATATTATTCTATCAGTTGATGTGAAGATGTTAGGTAAAATATTTGATGTTATATTTATTAAACTGTTGATACATGTTAGTGTAAGGTGGTGATAGTTGAACTATGCTAATACTTACGTCTTATGCTTACATTTGTAGGTTTTATATTAAGTTATAGTCATGGAAGATGGAACTATTAATATTGAAGAAACAGATAGCGAATCAGATTGTGAGGTACATGAAGTACAATGGAAACCATGTCTTGAAATGGAGTTTGATTCTGAAGATGCGGCGTATGATTTTTACAACAATTATGGTAGCAGAGTCGGTTTTAGTATTCGGAACGAGTACCGAAATAAAAGTTGAAAGAATGGAAAAATAACATCTAGGTTATTTGTATGTAGCAAGGAGGGTTTAAGAGGTAAAGACAAGGGAGACGGAAAAACAAAGAAACCAAGGGCTGAAACACGTACAAACTGTGGTGCACGCATATTAGTAAGGTATGATATGGGTTTGCAAAAGTTCGTTGTAAGATAGTTTGAAGAAAGTCACAACCATCCCCTCATCATGTAGCAGTGCACCCACATGATGCCATCGCAGCGAAAAATCAGCTCAGTGCAAGGTATTGATATGGAGTTGGCTTGTGATTCTGGAATAACAGTTCGTAAAGCCTTCAAATTAAGCTTCAGCCAAGTTAGAGGTAGAGAAGCAATTGGCTACACCAAGGTTGATGTACAAAATTATATTAGGACAAGAAGGTAGAATGAACTAGAATATGGAGCGATGGGTTAGCTCATGAATTATTTCCAAACTCAGTCATAGGAAGATCCATTATTTTTTCATGCTGTCCAACTGGACAAAGATATAATGATAACTAATAAATTTTGGGCCAATTCGAAAATGATATTAGATTATGGCCATTTTGGAGATGTGGTTACATTTGATACAACGTACAAACTTGTCCAAGGTAATAGACCTTTGAGGGTTTTTCTCGGTTTGGCAGACATGTGTGTTTGGTGCCACTTTCATGTATGATGAGACGGCGGATTCGTTTGATTGGTTATTTAATACATTCTTGAATGCAATGTCCAGTAAAGTGCTGAGGACCATATTGACTGACCAAGATGCAACAATGGCAAAAGTCATTAGCAGAAGTAATGCCCGACACAAATCACCATCTATGTACATGGCACCTTATGCTTAATACACAAAAACATATCGGCAACATGTCTGTTGGTGGGAAAGGCATAAAAAGTATGATCTCCAAATTAATGTTTGACATTGAGGAGCATGATGAGTTTTTACAGGAATGGTCTTTGATGGAAAGGGAATTTGGTGTGGAGAATAATACATGGTTGGCTAACTTGTTTTATTTGAAACATGTATGGGCCAAGGCATACGTCAAAAATGTATGGTCTGTTGGTATGCGTACCACACAACTAAGTGAAAGCTTTAACAGTGGCTTGAAACAGTACTTATCTAGACAATATGTACTTCCAGATTTCTTCAAGCATTTCGACACGTTATTGTACGACAAGAAGTACAAGGAGTATGAAGCTGAATATGATTTGGTCCAGAAGATGCCTAGGATGAAAGCAAGATCTCCCATATTAGATCACGCTGGACATGTGTACACTGCTAACATATTTGAACTTTTTCAGGAACAATTATTAATAGCTTGTATGAGTTAGTATATCCTGAACTGCAATGACAATGGTAACGAGGACTATGTGTATGAAGTTGCGCTATATAATGACAAGGTGATACGGCGAGTGATACGGACACGTGACGACCATTTGTTTTGTTCTTAAGGAAAGTTTGAAATGGAGGGTGTCATGTGCAGCCATACTTTCCAAGTCCTCAGAGATAAGATGTCTGCGAACAAAATACCGAGCCGATATATTTTGAAAAGGTGGACAAGAAATGCGAAGGACAGCAGGTTGGAAGAAGTATTTGGCACAGATGTGCTGACGGATCCTAGACTTTAGATGAGACGACGGCACAGAATACTTTGTCGTCAGCTTACAGAAATATCTTCCATTGCATCCCTTAGCGACGACGGATTCAATAATGTTTTAATGCAGCTTAGTAGTTTGAAGCAAATTGCCTAAGGATCAATACTTAATCCTAGGGCTGCCACCAAAGACATTGTGCAAAGCATTCCAATATTTAATCTGAAGGGGATTGCCACCAAAGATATATCGAAAGGAAGAAGACGTATGTTCATATCTGTGTTGGAAAAAACCACTAGAAAGAAGAAAAATATTGACAACCATAATTTAGAGGTACGTACCCTTATCCTTATCATGTATGTATTTAGCTTTATGTGCATGGTTTTACTCTGTTATGTTTATCGTTTTATCTCTGTTCTCATTATACAATTTTTAAACAACAAATTCCTCATTTTGTGTTATATAGAATTCCAATGGTGGTGTTATTGCCGGAGTGGCAGGTTGCAGTGGTGGTATTACCACCCCTTCATATATTTTACACAATATGAGTGTTCTTCTAAGTTTGACATATCCGAAACTATATGTACATCATAACACTTGAGTTGATGGTTTGATTGTTTGAAAGGTGCTAAAATTCCATCAACATATTCATATCTGAAGAATTTGATTGGGTAGGAACTTCAACACAACCCCAAGAATCGGATAATAGCCCCCGTACAGCTTATTTTGGTGAACCCATGACTCCATTGAGTAACCTGTTTGCAAGTGAACCAGTAATGACCACATCAGCATATGAAGAACCATTCACGTTGAATCTGGTAAGTGTATATTATATGCATAAGGCCCAAATTTTAAATAGATTTGCTGTTGAAATTGCAAACAACTTATGTATTGTTTTGTGTGAATCATGATAGTAAAAGGGAGTTAATGTAGAGGCTGTACGTCAATCGAATATTGCGCCAATGTCCCCTGTGCCAATGGAAAACATGAATCAGACATTTCACCAACAACTCTGTCGGAAATGGCCAGAACAGAACATTCTCAAGCATATAAAAATTTGGTGCAGTTATTTCTTTTGCTACAAATATGTTATTGTAGAACATATATGAACTTAAATCTTTTACTTCCTATGTGATCTTAGAAAGACTTTTTATGGTTAATTTATGTAGATTGCATTTATTATTGCATATTAAATATTTTAGTTTGGTGAATTTGTTGGTAAGAACTGTAAAGAGTCTATGGTTTGTTTGGACAATTACTTTCCACCTACACTGGTAGTTGTTTGGACAATTCATTATGGTTTGGTAAGAACATTAAAGAGGCGAGCTATGTATACTCATTGCTGAACTTGAAGTTTAAATATTCGGGGATTCTTCATCTCCATATCCTTCGTCTCATATTCACATCACATATTCTGGATAAGTAATGGGTGCACGTCGGTTTTATGTTGTTTTCAAGGACCGGAATGTGGGTATATACAGGAAGTTGGCAGACGTGAAGGTACAGACACGGGGGTATCCTGATGCGAAGTATTATCCTAATATTAGTCATGCAGACACTGTTGAGGCCTTCAGCAGATGGAATGCCCACTGCCATGCTGAAGTGATAAAAAGTGAAGGTGAGGTACTACAAGATATTCAACCTCATGCAGTCCGTCCACCTCTACAGGTGTCTCAAGCTGAATGGCAACCAGAACAGCTTATTAAGTATGAAGAGTTAACAAAACCGAGGAGTGTAATTGTTACAGAGTGTAAACGAGCAGGTCTACCCATTCCAAGACCACGCTCACTTGAAATGAAGCTGGTAGGTACATCAGATATGTCTTCCATCATTGCTCAGATTAACCGTGAAATCCGTCAACTTTATGTGAGATGGCGTAAGGTGGAGAAAGTGAATAAAGCTAAAAAAAAACATATGAGGATCCAGCTGAACAAATTACCTCCATTTTGAATGACCCAGATCTGAAATTAGATTCTGAGTTGTCGGATTTTTCTGACTCGGGAGATGATGACTTTGTAATTCCACCTCCAAGATATGGTAGAAAGAAATAATGTAAGTGGATGTAAGAAATATTATTTCTGAAGTTGTACCTTTATTATAATAGTTATTTTCTAATTAATTTACTGGGAATAACATCAAAACAATTTCATATGTTTTGTCATAATTAATTTATATGTACTGTAGGAATTATTTCGTAACAGAATTTCAACCTGATGCAGTCCGTCCATTAATTATAAATTTTATTTTATAATGTACACGTGTACAGTTCTAGAATATCAATGAACTTAAAAAAAACGTATGAATGATTGACACGTGGAAACTTCCATCTTACCCTTGTAACCGTTGTTATATTGAAACGTTTTAACTTTATAACTGCCCTAGGAACTGTTTAAAGGTAAATTTATGCCTGTATTTATATCGCCATCAGCCATCCTCTACGCCATATCCAGTCGCTGCATGTATTCGGAAACCATGGATTTTGTTCTACTTACTGCGATTGAAGATGTGGTAGACGAGTTGAGGCTATAGCTTTTACAAACAGTGAGGAGAAGCATGCATGGTGAGTTATGTTTCAGTTTATAGTTTACAATTTACATGCATTATCGGGTTATGGGTCTACATTACTAAAGTGAGACATATGGGTGTTCTACGTATTTAAAATGAAGGGAAACGGCAGAACTGGGCACTGGACCATGGAGGACGGGTCTACAGCGATACGATGCAACAATTGAATTAGTTGCACGTAATGGGCCAAATGAAAGTATCCCAGCAAGACATATGTACCTAGAATAATGTTTTTAATCTTTGGATCATGTTGCAAAGTTTATTAAGGGAGTGGTATGTTTACTAAGATCATGTGTACTCTTTTACATATTACACTTTATTTATTTGTATGGTTTAACATACAAAAAAAATTGCACAGGTTGATTGGATTGTTTACAATGAAAAAATAGGGTTGGCTTTCCTCCGTATAAATGGTTACACGTCCCTCTATCCTATGTGTATTGCATTATTGTTTTCCAATGAAGCGGACAAAGAAGCGGGATTAATTTATTAATGTTGTTGAGGACAAATTCAATACTCAGCACTTTTATCAAGTCTGCCCGTAGAAAGATGTTAACAATTATTGAGAGGAGTTCTTCCTGCAATCGGTCATTCTTTACACATGTTCCAAAATGTTGTCCTGAAGGCAACCATATTGATTGGCATTGCTGGATCTTTAACGAGGATGTCATCAATTGTAATCGTTGTTGGTGTAATTTAAATATCATGGTTTTGCAAGGTCGTCTTTCTCCACATCACATAGAAGGATTATTTGGGTAGTTCTGTATTTTGAATGGGTAACACACAGTGGACTTTCACCATATCAGAATGGACTTTCTTCATGTATTCAAGTATATGAATTATAGAATAATTCATGATGAAAGTGATGTAGCAAAATATAATATTTGTAATTGTTATACAATTTTTGTATAGAGATGTTACTTTGAAAGTGACGTCATAACATTTTAATAACAAGTGCCACAAGTATATTGTATATCATATAGGTATATATTTTAAACACATGTCACAACAATTTGCCAGACGTATATAATATAACATATCTCACAACTTTATATATGTTTTAAACATATGTCACAACTTTATATATGTTTTAAACATATGTCACAACTACATAACATAAGTAAAATATTACAAGAAAACCATGAAGAACCACAAAACACTTATAAAAGTTATTTCATCCATCCACCTCTAAACTTCCAAGTCACAGTAGTAGATGGATCAAAAGCAGGTAGCTAATGGATAACCTATTTCCTGTGTTTCAAAGAAAACAATCACTGTTCTACAGCCATATTTCAATTCAAACATCCTCGCCATATCTGAATCGCTACTGAGCACCATTGTGTCGAGTGTCTCAGGGATAGAAGCATATACGTTCATGGTAAAAGGATATGGAATTGCACGAATGAATGGCAATCCACACAAATCTTCTAAAAATTTCTGGTAACCATAATTTTCTGGGTCCACATTTCTGATTTCACCAATACATGAACCATAGTAAACAAGAATGGAAACCATGTCGCCAATGCAATCTAAAAAGTAAGTACAAAAAAATGAATACTTAAGTGCTCAGACTGAAAAGTATAATTTATATATTCACAGTTAAGATAGAAATATTATACTTAACATAGGAACACTTACCAACTTCCCGATGAAGCTGCCTTCCTATTTCTCGGGTTGCAAGAAGTTGCCTTGAATTTTTATGGTTGAATAATCTATATTCAGTAAACTGAATAGTAATTAGTAATTGGGCACCATTAAATTTTCATTTATACCTAACAACTTCATTAACTAAACTTGTTTTATATAAATATCTTAGTTATTAATACAATACAGCTGCATCTCTGTTTTGCGGAACAACTAATTGAATGCAGCATTTCCACTCTGTTTTGCTGAACAACTAATTGAATGCAGCTGTATCTTTCCTTTTGCCACACAAACCTTTCTGATGCTTCTCTCTCTGATGCATCTCTCAAGGCATTTATGTATGATCAGATATGGTAGTTAGATTTTAACCCTACAAAACCTAACTCTCCACACTTTGTATAACCACAACCAAAATGAAGATGGATAGGAAAACTAACCCATCTCCTCCACCACTAGTCCCCCCACCTTAAACAACCACGACTGAGACTGATGATGAGTTGGATATGACACATCCTAACTTTCCGAATACTATCATAGGTAAGCTGACCCGTGTCATCAAGAAGATGCAAATGATGGAGAAAGAACTACACTAGGTGGAACGTCGCTTAGCAGACCTGGAAAACGAGCACGACAATGCCCTTATCAACGAGCTCTTTCCTCCATCTCCCATATCCTCTCTAAATGAAGGTCAGAACCTAGATGATGCGTAGAAGGGAGCCAACAGTTCAACTCTTTTGTTATGTGATATATAGATCCATGTATTTTGCAAGCCTTTTGTAGTTCCTATAAGGAACTTACTTTCATGCGTACTGCATGAAATATGAAATATGAAATCTCAACCTTTTGGAAAATGATGGTGACAAAGCCACCGGCGGGTTTGGCAATACCTCCTTCTAAATATGAAGGGAAAGAAGTATAATGCGAATATAAGTAAAAATGAAGAAGGGCTGAAGTGAATGTAGCAACCATTTTCTTGTTCCCAACTCTTTTGTACCTGTTTTGTAGTTCCGGCAGTAGTTCCGGCAGCCCCATTTAATTTCACTTTAACTAAAGCCCTCTGTTTTTTGTTCTTTTTGTTAATTGATTTCCCGGAATACAAACCATCTTTGACAATATATATTACAATGAATACAAACATTATTTTATTGTAATTAAAACTAATTATTTAAACTATTTTGAAACTGATGACTGACCCTTTAATTTGAATCATTATAAATGAACCATTAGAGAGCTGTTATAAACACACAGACACACACATAGGTATATGTATATATATATATATATATATATATATATATATATATATATATATATATATATATATATATACAAAGAACCAGTAACAGAGCACTACTGGAGTACGTCGAAATACATAGCCTGAAAACCTTCTAATCATCAGTCTTATTCCACTTTTCTCTAACAAAGGAGCTATCTAAGGTGTGTACTTTGTTGACTGCGTACTTTTACCGTCTTCAATGGCGTCATTGAGCAGCACTGGAGTATGTTGTAGAGGTGATGTTGACCATCCAATTTGTTTATGTGGAGAAAGGACTTGTATGTATGTTTTAAAGACCAAAGAGAATCCTAGGAAACGATTCTTCAATTGTGCAGAAAAGCGTTGTTCTTTTTTTGTGTGGATCGATCCACCATCCATGGTTGAAAACGTTGTTGCTCGTGCAACAACAACTACTGCAGATACCGATCTTCTAAATTTACATTTGTCAATCGCAAAAGCTTTGTTTATTTTTTTTTTTCTTGCAAGCCTGGTTTTTTTTGGATTGGCAGTGATTTTACTCATGTAGGTGTTGTTGCATAAATGAACTATTCGGATTAATGTTAAGAAGTAATTCATATGTTATGCAAAATTATTTTGTAACACATATTAGTTAGTAAAAAAGTGTGATGGGTATTTAACAGTTACTTTCAACTTCGTAATTAAAAATTGTAATGTATGTTAACAATGAATTCATATATAATATAGAATAACATTGCAACACATATTAGTAAAAAATTATAATGTGTATTTCACAGTTACCTTTAACTTCGTAATTAAAAGTTGTGATGCATGTAAACAAAAAATTCATATAGAATATACAATAACATTGTAACACATATTAGTCTAAAATTATGATGCGTATTTAATGATTCCTTCTACGCTCCCTTTAACTTCCTTTGCTCTACATTACTCGTAAAAGCTGTGATGTATGTTAAGATAAATGTTATATTATGTACAAATATGTTGTAACCCATAGTGCTTAAACATTCTGATGTCTAATAAATGAAATTTGTGTATTAGTCCTACAACATTTCAAAAAATTTGCCAGCCATCAATTTTAACACATTAACACAAATTAATTGTACGAAATTAACACAAATTAATTGTTCATTTGGGATCCATGAATAGATGACAGGGTGTACAAATCAACTTTTTTTTTCATTCCTATTATTATCCAAAAGCTGGAGCAGTATTTCAGAACGCATCGCCTTCGCGTCTGTCTGCAACATTATGAAAATTATAACACTTTTAGTTAATTCATGATAAAGTAAATGTGAGATCTAACCATTAATGTAATTATATGCATTATATTGTACGAATAAGTTATCACATTTTTTATTTACATGTTCCAAAGTAGGGGATAAACATTTCCCATTCCATCGCTCCATAAACCTCATGACAAATAGTCCACATGATTCATTGCAATGGCAACGTTTTTTAATTGAAAGTAATTACCTATATAAATGTATAGGGCAGTTTTCTAATTAAATACATAATAACTTATTCTTACCCATCTGGTTGTCTGGATATTACCCTTGGTGTGTTGGGCAGAAATTCTGTGAAATCTTCCTCAAACATAATCCCAATAAACTCTTTCTGTTGTACATACCAATATGTTGAAAATGATAAATATTCACTCCTAATCAATTACATCAAGACAAACTAAATATACGTACTAACACTTTAACATAATCCATATATTTATGGAGCTTTCCCAATGAACAAAGGTAATCAACCATCTTCTTCGGACGGTTGACAAGAAACAGTAACCAATATCTTTCTATGCATGCAGGGAAAAATAACTGCAGTAATGTAAGTATACAGAGTTAATAAATAGTAAAAGTAAGGTTTACAAGATTATGGAGTAAAGAAAAGGAAAAAACACACTAACCAGTTTTGCTGTGTCTATATCAGGTAGAAAACAGTACTCACCATGCTTCTTGAATTTTTCCCACACTTCTTTAAGGCGGCTGATGCGTTCAGGTTTTTTCTTTAATTCTCTTACCTTGAATTCACTGATTAACTGCATGGCTTTATTACTAAAGTAGTACCTGTCCCCCTTGGATCCTTGCTTCTTATTTAACATATTCCCAAAGTAATTTATTACCTGTAAAAATTACAGATTTTTTATGTACATGTTAAAGTAATCCAATTAACATTCATACATATGTATAAATAATGTACAAAGTTAATTTAACTCACATTGTTGGACACCCAGTTAGCAGCGAAGACACTATGAATCTCATGGCGAGATACGATAGTACCGTATATGGAAAGAATTGTTTCACTGACATAATTAACAACAAAGCTTAAGATTTTAGTTTCATTTTGAACAAATATTTTGCGATATATATGATCCAGAAATGTAAATATATTAAGCCAGTATTGGTGTGAAACATTTTTTGTACAATAAACAATACATTACACAGATATTTATATAGTTTATTCATATATGGTGTTCATATTTTGTTGCATAAAAAATTAAGCATTCCACAAACACTGTCACGTGTGATAAAATACATACCAGAGCTACAAAAGGAAGTAAAGAGACTGCTTCACAAGAAGGAAGAGCTTTTGTCAATGCTGTCTAGGCAAGAAGATAGAAATAGTATTGAAAATGAAGGATAAGTAGTGGAGAATATTCAAAACTCTCTATCTGTTGTCTCGGCAAGTCAACTAGGTGATAGAGAAGTGGTGGTTCAGATATCCATAGTCAAGCACAATAATAATCTGAATTTACAAAAGGTTGCTGCTACCTGTTTTGGTCCAAGTAACATGTTGTCTTAACAAGGGTATTTCAGTCATTTTGCCTACAACCTCAAGGGTATCAAGGGTATTTCAGTTAGCAGAGCTAATTTAAATCACTTCTATGAAGGTGCATTGTGTCAATTATGCTAAAAATTAGTATTTCTCCTGTATACACAACAAGTGACAATTGAAGGGCATTTATGGAAGTTCATGAACAATCCTATTTTTAATCTCTGAAATTAGCATGAAGAGTGTACTGATCCACTGAACTATAAAATGTACCTGTGAAGTTAATTTTATGGTGTAAATCTAAGGTTGCTGAAGGTGAAATCAAGTTGTGGCTACCTCTGGTGTTAAAACAAGGTTCAAGCATGTGTGGTTGTGGTTTTTACATTGGCAGAATGTGCTCTCTTGTACCAAAGTGAGCTGAAGTAAGATTTTACATCTCACACCTTCATTACACCTATTTTTCTGGTTTTCTCACTTAATCTGAGTTTATATTATTTGTATCTTGGTATGAGCTGCATGTTATTCATCCTAGCAAGTTTCCATTACTGATTAAAGGCTATTGAAACTCAACATTTACCAGAAAACTGATTATCTTTCTGGTTAACCTATTAAACCTCACTTATTAGGGTTTCAGGACTGTTTACTGTGATTTCAACTAAGAAGACATTACCTTGCTATCATTGATGAGATTTCTGTTTGAGCATGTATATTATCATGAAATATGACTGAGGGTCTCGAGTACAAAACAGTGCAACTGTGAATTTAGATTTCAGTCCCTAGTTGCAGAGTTTGTGCAGAAATTGGTTTAGAACAAATTTTGGGCCTAAAATTTAATTCATAACGAAGTGCTCAACCTCTAAGTTTTCTTTGAGAAGATAAACCAAGTATAGGAGAATATTTGCCAGGCTTGAGACCTTGTAGAATACCTTTTCTACACTCGGTTCATAGGGATCATAGTAGCTACAAAACTGACCTAAGCCTATTTGTTTTGTTATTGATTTTGTGCTAAAGTGTGATTATGTTGCTGTGCTTATTGACAACATTGTTGGTGCAAGTTTATAATGATTATTTGACGGTGTGAGAACCTATAGTTGCTCAAGGTTCAGGTGTGTTGATATAATTGTCCTTGAGAGCTTAAAAGGTAGGGTAAATTGCATTCCAAGCCTTTTGTGATCTGAAGTTATTATTTCCTACTTTATTCATTGTTTTATTCCTGTTACCATGATTGAATGAAGATATAAAGGCTGTGGAAATATACGGAGGTTCACAATTGAAGCTAATTACTAAAGTGACAAATTTACCTTGTGTGTTTCATTCTCACTTAAAGCTGTGTGTTTCATTCTCACTTTGTTTTACAGCTTAAGTGTATTGAAGTTGGTGTTATGACACCTCATTGTAAATGGATTTGAGGCTTTGAACATCTTCTGTTCAAGTGGTATCATACTAATGCAATCCATTGGCAGAACTAATATTCTCCTATCTATATGATCCACAAATGTAAATATATTAAAGGAATATTAGCTCAATTTTAACTAAATGTACCTTTAATATATACTAAGCATTCAAATGATGTAACAAGTCTAATAAAAGTCGGTGCATTGGAAAACTTACTTTTTTTCTGCCTCAGCATTTGCCACATATGTCAACAACATGCTTTTCTCCTTTGACAGACTAACCATTTTGCCGCCTTTGTATACATAAGGACAAAAACAATATTTTTTTAATTTACTCTTCTCCTTTCCCTTTTTATCTTTTACATGACTGGTTCCCTCTTTGATATTTCTTAAATCAATAACCTCATGACCCTCATTTTTTTCCTCTGCAGTTACCAACACCTCCTGCCTAAGACTAGAACAACCCTCATTTTTTTCACCCTCCGCAACACTCGACTCATGCTCACTTCTTCCATTACTTTCCTCACTCCCATGTAATTCATCTTCACTATTATCTAAACCACTTCCCTTGCCCACTATTTCATCATCACCACTACAGTCTTCACCATCATTTTCATCATTCATTGCACAATCCTTACCACCTCTGCTAGCATCTTCACCTACTTTGTTAACCGGTTCAACATCCCTCCCATCCTTACCACCTCTTTTACCATCTTCACATTCCCCACCTATACTGCTGTTATTGGCATTGTTGTCCCCAGACAGTTTTCCTTTTTTTCCGAATTCCACGCTTCTTCAATGCAGTCAACAATTTTCCTAAACTCTTCTTCGAATTTCTTGCATTAAATTCGGCTAATGCAATATCCATCTTAAAGTTTTTAATGTAAACCTGCGTATATACAGTTCAATGACATCTTGTGATACCCCTCAGATCCGAGACACGGGTTGATCAGGCCCAGACCCAAACCCAAGGGAATATCAAACAATTAAAGTATTTTAAAGCGAACACAGATGACAAAATGAAATAATATAGATGGAATAAAACTGAAAGAAACATTAATTACAAAATCCTCCATGTATAACTGAAAATTGAAACTCCAATCCTCCAAAACTTCAAGGTTACAACTTGGGAATCCACTGATGGACCCCTAACCAAAAGTTCAACTGAAACTGAAAACTGAAAATAGATAATGCTAGAAATATCGAGAGAAGTCCTACATAATCAGATGAAGGTGAGACTGTCCTCGACAAGCACGATCAAGCTCTAAGGCTGGAACCGTCCTGTACCTGAAAAGAATAATGAAGGAGTGGGTCAGACCCATGAGCAAGTTCTAGTCTAACTACAATCCATACAGTGACCCGATACGCAGATACACCGTAGACACCTCACAATATCTATCTAGTCCATACGTATAAATATATCCACACTAAGGGACATTCACTAGTCTATAATAGGGGTCTCAACCTGAATAGAAGGCAACATGCGAATACGCACTCAAAGGTGGGCATGAGTACCTAGACCTAACATGGTACACCTCAACCTATTATAACCAGCTACGCATCTACTGCATATACGCACCCTAACCAACGAGTCTGAGACTTAAGCTCAACTCGTGGTACCATAAACATATATATAAAGTCCGTCCAAATCCAGGGTATGTAGTTCAAATACTTAATAAACTGACATACAACAAACCAACTGGTTAGTCACTCAACTTATCCAGTTGATGTGACTTAACCACCGTCCGTTAATCCAGGAAGCCACTCAACTTAGTTGCAGTTGATATGTCTTAACCAAAATTAGGATTCAATATTTATAAATCCATTCCTTTAATCCGTTAGGTTAGGTTTAGGCATTTTGAGCTAAACCGTTCCTAGTATGTCACCGTCCCATACCGGTACATACCATCCTCCATATCCAGGTAAATTACAATGTATACATAATAAACAAGTAATCTACAGTCCAAAACCACTATCCAAATAATTGCAGAAAAGTATTTAAAGTTTCAGCAATTTAAATCCAAGAATTTAACCATATAGTTGCAAGAAAACGATTTAATAATTCAGCAACTAGCCTCCCGAGTATGCATAGATCAAACTTAATAATTAAATGATCTTATCATGCATTTGAATGTATTTTAAAACAAGTTTAATAAACACATTACATTCCATCAAGTTGCTGAAATTTATTTCAACAATTAATTTAACTTCCATTTGTTAACAACATAGAACGTGCCTCAATTTTTACACTGTTTGTCCCGACAATTTAGAACTACACTTTAATCAATTTAGGGTCTTAATAACACTCAAAATTCATTCTTTAATCCCTCTGTAAAGTTCCAAATTCAACCAAATAGTCTCCATGCTCCAACAGTGAACACAGTACGTAGAAAATTAAAAAAAAAAACTTAAAAAAAATCAGAAAATAAAAAGGGAGCCTGCTCCAAAATTTGGCGCAGGCTCTTTTTCCAGCCTAGAGCCGACTCTAGGACTCCCTAGAGTCGGCTCTACTTGTTGTGGGAGCCGGCTCCCACATCCATGGAGCCGGCTCTCACCTCCTCTGAGAGCCTTATCCCCGTTGCTTCGTTTCAGTCCGTCCGCTCCTTCTCTGATCAATTCCTATCACTCTGTTGGTTTCTAAAAACTAATCTTAGGACTCTTAATTTAGTCTAGAAGCATTCCCCAAGATTGTTTACAATAATTTTGAAAACAATTACAAAGTTTAATCAAGCCATTTAAACTAGCATTGTTGAAGAACAACACTGAAGCTAAATTGCAACATCAGTTTTATCCCAACCCCTCTGTTCTTCCTCCAATTTAAATTTGAAGTCTTAAATTACATCTAGTATCCAATTAGACCGTGGTTGATTTCAGTAAGATTCAAAATAAAAATTAAAACAGTGGGACGTTATGCCAAAACAGAGTCAAGAAAACATACGTGCTATAATTGTTTTGTAAATAAATGTTTCACAGATAAAACGATCAAGTAGAACATATATAAAACATGCATGGTTCAGTTTTAGGCCAATTAATCTCCTAGAGACTGTCTAGGTGCACAGAACACAAGCCAATGGGAAGGAGGAAGATAAGAACTTGCCTGTACAGTTTTATAACCAAAACCTTGTCGCCGTTGTTCTAAACTTTCTAGCCTCCTCTGGTTCTGACCTAATCCACCAAAATCCTCCCTTGGTCCTCTCTCAAAGCCTCACTGTGTAACTTTCTGCTCTCTCAAAGCCTCACTGTGTAACTCTCTGTATCTATGTTACGTGAGTAAAGTTTTTTTTTCCAACCCTTAATACAGATTACAACTATGTATATATAGGCGTAAAAAACCTAAACCCTAATCCTTGTTTAATTTGAGCCCTAATGCAACACTTAGTCGGCCCAAGAACAACCTAAGTTATAACCTATGTCGGCTAATACGTGAATATACAGAAAAACACAATCCTAATTTAAACCAATTTAATTAACTAAAACCGATTATCAATTAAGTCAAATAAAACATCATAAAAACAATTTAATTTAAAATAATTTAATAAAAGAAAACAAAACAATATAAACCATTAATTAAAACAAAAATCAAATTTAAATAACCATGGAAGAAACACACAATTAAAATAACCAATTAATAGAATAACACGCAATTAGACAATTAAATAAAAGATTAAACAATTAAATAAATGCCAGGACTATCCTTTTAAAATTAGGGGTATTACACATCTGTAAATTTTAAAACAAATATTCTACATACATGAAATGCATTTCACTCACTAAATGATTACCTCCACCTCTGAGTCAGAACATTCGTAATCATCATATTCAAAGGTTAATAAATCAGATGGAGAAGGGGCGGAGCCATCTTCGGCTGCACCATCATCGCCTCTGCTTCTACTACATGTCTTCGCCTTAAGAGGCACCAACTATTAAAAATCCATATGAAAATACATAAGTGAGTCACTACATTATCATATAAGAAAATAAATTTCATGTTAACAAGCAAAACTTCAATTATCTGTCCACGACCAAAAGCTCCATTACCTAATTCCCATCTTACGTATGACCGAAAAATCTCTGTGCTCCAAAAATCAAGGGCTTTAATATCTCCCTCTGGGTAACCTCCATATTCTGTCTCACAATGCATCATATAAAGTAGCTGTTTTCAATTACAAGAAACAAAGTAAATAAAAAGGAAATGTAAAGAAAACGAAAAAGAAATCAGAAGAAAACAAAAGCAATGAAAGCAATGATACCTGCAAAAACATCAAACAACCACCATATGACTTTTTCAGCTTCCCATTTGTACGTGGTTTCATAGTTCTCAACAAACATTCATGGACATAACCGCACCAGTTGTAAGTACTGATACTATTAACATTATCCACACTTTTCAACAAGCGCCAGTGGCATGCATTTCTACCAGTAAGACTTAGTAAAGTGGAACAAGCAAAGAGGACAAATGCTCTCTTGAATTCATCACTTGCCTTTAAGTTTAAAACCTGGTCAAATAACAATGAGTTTCGCCTGTGTCGAAGTAACCACCTTCGTCTAATTGTATCCCAAGAATCGAGTGCACATCGGCTGAATGTATCGATATAAAGCCTCCGTCCTCAAGTCTTATGCAAGAATTATCAGGGTCATAATTCTTTAGTAAGTACATGCATAAGTCCCGAGACATATATGTACATTTCAGCTTCAATAAATTTTTGAATCCAATGTCCTCCACAGCTTTTCTCTTATTCTCATCAAGCTGTGAAACAACTTGAACAAACTTCGAAACGGCACATCTGTGCCGTGCATCTATGCCACGTACCTGGATGAGCAATTTTTTTGGCCTTTCTCTTCTGCTTCAAAGCCATACCATTAAAAAACAAACATCATGCATATAATCTTTTCAAAGAACTTAGCCATAAAATTAAATCATTACAACTAAATATAATTACATTCTCTTATATGGGAGCTCTTTTTTCTGGAGCGAGCTTGTCATACTCTTCCATTAATCTTTTTCTTTCCCTTACCCACGATTATTTCTCATTAGCCGACATACCATTCCATGTCATTCTGCAAGCATTGTGCACTGAATTCATCAGAGCCTTCGACATCCTTCCCAATTTGCTATTAACTTTTCGATAATTGGCTATATAGTCAGACCTGTAATCATAATAAAGAAATTATTATCAACTTTTTCGAGGAGTCAATAATTATTAAATGAATGTATATTGCATCAACAAACTAACTTTCCTACCATGTCCAACAGCAGAAGATAATATGCAATACAAATTGTATACTAATTATGTTTTACGCCTACCTCTGTGTTCTTCAGGTCTTAAAAGGAATAATTGTAATCTGGTTGATAAGCTTATTAAAAAGATTTCTCATTGCAATACTAAGCTATTGTATCTTGCTGGTAAGTTGGAGTTGATTAAAATAGTGGTGAATCCTATCTTTCTTTTGTTTCTTATCAAGTTGGAAGTGGCTAGTAAATTAAATTGTTTCTTGACCCTTGGTGTGAGGGTTTAACAATTACACAAAAATTTGGTCATACGCTGGCTAGAATGTTATATTTACACAGGGATGTAGTATTATGCTCAATGGAGCCTGGAATTTTGCTTTGTTGCAAGATGAATTGCTTATTCCTTTCAGGGCTTATCTTAACACTATCAGCATTCAGTGTAAACCATATAAATTGATATGGAATGGTGGTTTATTTTCTTTTAACAGAGCATGGGAATGGTGCAGAGTTCCAAATGTTGAAGTACAGTGGTATAAACTGGTTTGGGGTAAAAGTAGGCCTCGCTGGTCTTTAATTGCAGTGTTGGTGTTGTACAATAAACTCCCTACTATGTTGAATTTACAGAGAAGAAAGCTATCTTTGGCTTCAAGATACTCATTATGCCTTCAAGGTTTGGATACTATGGATCATATATTCATCAATTGTGTCTTTTATCATATTTATTGAAAATGGATTGCTGAAGTCCTACATTAGAACTATGGTGTCGGTCTGATCCGGCGTGTCCAAGTATCTACTTTGGTTTGATTTCGCGTTTTAAATTCCAAGTTGATAACTTTGTGAGTTGTATCTTATTACATTGTGCTAGGAGTTCCAATGTCGGTTAAACATTATGAATTGATTTACATCAAATTGCAAGTTGTATAAAAATTAAGTTTTGCATGCTCATTCCCTACGAGTAAACTTGTTTACTTACCCCAAAGTAACCAAGTGTTTTTCAGGTAAAGAAATGGTATTGTGGGATCCACAACACCCCTTGGCTTGCTTAACTATTTGGAGCATTTTTGTTATGTTAGAATATGCACTTGTTAGCATATCATGCTTCCTTTTTGGTTTATTGTATTAAAACTTGTATTTATTGTTCAAACTATGTAATGTGCACTTAAGTGCACCTTTTGTCACCCTATGGAGGTGTATGTAATGAAGCCAAGGGCCAAAAAGAATTATATAACATGTATGCCTAATTATCTTCATAATTTGTTTATGCGATTTGTAAGATTTAAAGGTCATATTTTGCATATGACATGTCATGAGGCCATAGGCCATTTTAGCCCATCTATTTTATCATATTACACATGTGTGCATAGTCATTTCTGGGCAAAAACCCATTCCTTGGTGATTTGAGCCTCCAATAGACTCATTTCACATTTTTTTTTTTGCAAAAACTAAGCATAAGGGCATTTTGGGGTTTTCACATGAAAAATAAAGTTTTCTTTTGGCATGGTTAGCTAGAAAACATGATTTTTGGGGAAGGGGGGGGGGGTTTCTTCTTTGTGTTTTTTTAAAAAATGCCCAGAAAGTCCTCAAAATCACATTTGAAGTCCAAAAAGCTTATAAGCTTGTCTGCAAGACAAGCGCTCGTCCATAGGGGATGAGTGCTCGTAATAAGGGTAGTGGATTTTTGCCCTAGGGCGTGCCATCTACGAGCGCTCATCGCCCTTGGACGAGCGCTCGTCCGTACTATTCATGGGTGTGTGTTTGTCTTGGTTCAGCACTGCACTTCTAACTTCATGTTATTGTATCTTCTTTGTTTTAACTTCGAATTGATCCGTTCTTGAGTCTAAATTGATCGCGTCAAAATAAAATTTCCAATGGTATCAATTAGAGCTTTAGATTCCATTTGTAGCTCAAGATATTTAAGTTTTAGTGAGGTAATGTTAGAATTTGGTTCGAACCAGGATAGGGTTTCCCTTCCTTCGACTTCAGGACTTGATATCTTTGCCGTCCGAACTCCGAATCAAGTGATTCTTGAGTCCATCTTGATTGATTTTTTGTTGTATTTCCAACAGTGGGCTCAGTTACACCCGGATTTCCCTAGAAAATGACCAGTTTTTCCCCTTTTAGCATTAAGGGCTCGTTTTTCTTCGTTTTACCGTTTCTCCTTCGTCCGGACTCCGAATCATGCAATTCTTGAGTCCATCTTGATTGGTTTTTCATTTTTTTTTCCAACAGTGTGATCGGTGGCACCCGAATCTATATTTTCATAAATGACTATTTTGCCCCTAGGGGCTGAATTGTTATTTTTTCGATCTCTTGCTTCCGCACTGTATTCCCTTGGGTTCCGTGACCTCATGGAAGGTCGTCTTAGAGTCTTTGAGGTGTGTTGTGCTTTGGGAGACTATTGTTTTGTTTCTTGCTTGCACATTTTGGATCTGTTTCAGGTCAATCTTTATTTCATCACAGGATACACTGGGTTTGTAAAAATCCAAGGTCGTCATAACCACGCTAGGGTGATTTTCCTAGTTCCCTCTAGGTTACATTAACTCCACAGACCTTCGGTACCTTCTCGGCGTTTGGGTTTTTTAAAAATCCTTTTTATCAAAAAATTTCCCAAAATCTCTTTTCTTTCATTTTAAAACAATTTCCCTTTTCTTCATGCCCAATAATATGCAGGAATGCATCATGCCCTTTTTATGCCATGCTAATCAATGCCCATAATCATACATTTAATTCAATTATAAACCACTTAGCATACTTGCAAGAATTTTCAAAGAATTTACGGCATGTTTCCATTCAACAAGAATCTAACATGATAAGACTATAAACATGAAATTAATTCATACAAGCATACAATTTCAACTAAAAACATAGCTACATACTTCATTTACAATAATCTAATTATTTTAGAGGAAAATCAATATAAATTGGCATGCTAGACAATAATTCAAGATAAAAATTCACAAAGGAACAAGAAATTTCGTGGATTAGGAACCCTTACCCTAAAAAAGAATTTTCCTCACTAGATCATCAAAGCCTCAAGCCTCCAGCCTCCTCTGCAACCTCGGACCTCTCTCTGTCCTCAAACTCTAGGCTCACTCTCTGTAAACTCTCGTCTCTCTCTGTGAGCTCTCAGCTCATTGTGTGATTTCAATATCATTCACTTTTTATATCATTCCCAAAGTCACAAGATACACAATATACATATAGGCAATATTCCACCGACAACAACCCTCACCACACAAATCTACCAACAGCCCACGTGAAAGGACAAAGCTAAAGGAATTTTGGCCAAACAATTCCTAGCCATGGGTCTCGCAATCACAATCACCATTTCCTTATCACCTAATTTCGCAGGTGCACCATTCTAATCTCTATCTTCTCTTCAACATACATAATATATATCAATATATATATTACAAAACCAATTCAACCTCATTTAAATAACTCCAAGTGGGCCTCATCAAACCATTACCATTATCACAATTTCTTTTCCTTCAATCACCTTTCGGCAGAAACCATGCTGCCTCCTTATCTCTTCTGAAACTATAAGATACAATATACATTATATATACTAATACAACAAAAACCAAATCAACACCTTAACATCATTTAAGTGGGATCCAAAACAAAAAATTCTTCTTTGCATTTTTGGCTACCACCTTCTCCTTCATAAATCCAACAGACATTATATATATATATATATATATAATTTAACACAAATGAAATTCAACCCATTAAATATTTCAATTGGGTAATTCTCAAAAAAAAATAATAATAATAATTAAATAATCAACCTTGACTAAAAAAATCATGAAATAAAATTAAAATCCTAAAAATCCGGGTTGTCACAAACCTAATTAGTGCCTTTAATTCATTCATTCAAAGCAGTCCTTTCTAAAGAGCTTGAATCACACTTTAGGAATTGCAAAGTTTGACACAACCACCAACATGACTCGAACATGACACGAGTGAAGTGGGTTTAGGTTGACCTAAAATAAATTTGGGTAGTAAACGGGTTGACACGATTAACCAATTTAGTTAATCATATCATGTTTGAGTTGAGGGGTTCAACCCGTTTAACTATATGTGTCACAAATAAATTTTTATTTAAGTTCTAAAATAACTATTTAAACTTGTATCTTACAATTTATTATTTTGTAAATTAGAGGTTATTTAGTAATTTGATTGGGTTCAAACTTATATTTTTCTAATATTTATTATTTGATTGAGTATTATTAATAATTTACATAATATAATGTTTCGTTTTATTAAATAGGTCGGATTAGTGTTGAGGGTTCTTGACACGAGTATTAAACAGGTTGTGTTCAAATGTAAGCCCTGACAACTGATTAATTATTAAACACATATAATTGTTATCCGGTCAACTGATCAATTACCAAAAATTAGGAGCTTACTTCAGTTCAAATGTAAGCCCCGACTGTTGGAAATTTTTATATATAAATAATTATTATTAATTTATGGTCCTATGCACTATGCTTTCTAAAATAGGATTGTAATGTGATTATTGATACTTGATGGATTGGGTTATACTTTCCAATTTGGTGGTCTAATTGGGAGTATGGTTTTATAATGTTGGATTGTGATTTTCCAACTTATTTGGTATGATTTAATTCTAGCCATTTATATCTAAGTTTTCATGATAGGAAGAGAGACTTAGGTATGTTTATTTGTAGAGAAGTCGTCCCCCCCCCCCGGCGGCGGTTGTTGTTATATAAAGGTTTTAAAACCCTTATTCAGCCCTATCGAATAACAACTCTCAGAAAGGGGTAAAACACTCTAATGTTTTGTAGGAACTCAAAGATGATTGCATGGATATTCTAAAGGTACTATGTGATTTAATTATCAAACAGATATGATATCTAAATTATTCTTTAATTAATTACAGTATACTTGATTTCTACATGAATTATTGAAATAAAACCCAACAATTAGTATCAGAGCCAAGTTAGGGTTTGTAGAAATCAAAAATAGTAAAGATTGATTTATGGTGTATTTGAAATCAAACTGATTGCGTCATAAGGTTAAAATTGTGTGTCTGTACTGGTACATACATGGATTTGTAATTAATTTATATATAAACATAGAAGGTTTTGTCTTCAAATGCTATCATATATTGTACACACTGAACGAGAATTATTTTAAGCATGAATCAATTTGTTATTCAATTGTAATCAGAATTCATTTTCTTCATAATGTATGCACGCGGAACGAGGAAAAAACAGACAACGTTTTTTTTTTTTTTTTTTTTTTTTTTAAAAAAAGGATCAGCTTCTTATGTAATTGTAATTAGAATTTGTTTTCTTATGCGCGCCGAACGAGGAAGACAATTTAAGTGCAAAAAACAGATACTCTTTTGTGTTTATTATTGCTATAAGGTTTTAGTATTGACTACTGTTTTAGTAAAGGATGCACAAAAGTGGGAAAGGAAAGAAAAATCTTAAAGATTTGAATAATAAAGCTACTGTAAAGCTTTGAAGTTTGTCACTATCTTGTTGGTTGGATTAATCGATTATAGTGGTGCTTTATAAGGCTGATTCATATATAATTATATATAAAACAAATGCATTGGTTTTAATACCCAGACCATTTATTTAAATATTATAATATTATATTATGATGAAAGTTTGCTAGGAAACACTAGTCCAATGGATACAGATATTGGTATGCACACATGATTAATTTATGTATATATATTCATGGGTTAGAGATATACATATACAAGTGATGTAAATTTTTTCATGCCAGGTGCTAAACTGATTGGTTTTGTGAGAAAGCCTTTGTATAGTGAATATATATATATATATATATATATATACAAGATTGCATGTACATAAATAAATAAATAAAGTTTCTACTTTCATGAATTTAAAGTAGACTTGTTTATTTGAATGTGTTTATACATACACGCATCAAATGCATAAATGGACAGTGAGGTATTAAAACGTGATTTGTTTTTGCTTAGTTTATATCATGTATGAATAATCTATTTGATGTCAGGTTAAGATTTTTTAATTCATGTCATATTACCAAAATCAGTGACCTTTGAGTGGGACATGAGATTATGTGGCTATTTAGTCACACCCCACCCAGTGTTTTTATTAAGTAATTCATGATACTTGGTTAATTTTAGGTTGAAAAATTCATGAAACTTGCGTGCGATAATCAAGCAGTATTAACTAATTGATTTAAAGATTCAAGGGCTTTAAAGTGTTATTGGATATATAATACATGCATCAAGTTTTATTATTTTATTTTAATTAAAGTATATAAAGAATAGAGATTTTTTAAATCTCGATTGATGTGCATGTTATTTTTATATTGTTCACTGTAATTTCTTAAAATGTATGAGGAGGCTTTATTTTATTTTATTTGTATTCAAACCATTTATATTACAGTGAAATCAAGTGTTCCATAATATTTGGGTTTAGTTTATGTGCATTATTAAAAAATTGTTGAACTTAAATAAATGAAACTTCTGCAGTTTAGGTTCTTCCTTGGGGTTTAGGAAGACCGGTAAAGTGACCGTTTCAAAAGTATTAGCCAAAATAGGTGATGTCTGCCAAAAAGTGACACGCTCACGAAGGTTATTATTATTTTTGAAATTTTAAGACATTGGTCTTATTGAGATCTCACAGTGCACTTACCTACATGAGGGCATTAATTTTGCCAAAAGGTGATCAATGTCTTAGTGTGGAATAAGTGAGTAGAATATTTGAGAGTGCTTGAATTATAACTAAATAACCCTCTTGCCAAAAGGTAGTGGAAGTGTTTAGCAATAATTCAAGTATAATCAAATAGGTCTATATGCGATTTTATCGCAGGTTTGGGGGTAAAGTAAAATCTAAAATTCTGCCAAAAGGTGATTTTTAGATGGCATTTTTATTTGTTCCCGCATGGTAGATGGTTTTTGCACATGGTCAAACACCCTGAGAAATTCAGTTTAAAACTCCAAGCACGAATTAAAGTAATAATCCCTAAAGTTATGACATATTATTTTATATATTGTTTATGTGGTGTTATTCAATATAACATTTATTCAGGTTACAGACGCTTTTGTAATTTAAAGATAGCTCATAGGGATTGAACCATTGAATGGTTAAAATTATATTGCCTAGAAGACAGATTTTGATATTATATTGGGTTTTTTGGACTACGTGTCTGTGTTTTTTATTAGGAAGAAACCCATATGCCCAGTGCAGAGTCTTCTTAGGTAGAAAAGTTGTTGCATTTTTATGTGAACTAAAGGTATTACCACGCCATTAGGTTAATTTATGCTTCTATTGGTGATACTATTCAGGGTGGTATTCTGATTTTTGATACTGCCAATGAGCTTTTTGATTTTATCATGAAAGAGTTAATGGACATTAAAAAGCAACTACAATACTATTATCTGACATGGTTTATGTTAGTCAGATATGATGGCAATGGTTCAGTAAGGGAGTACATCTATATAATGTGCAAGCTGGTTAATGATCTGAAGTAGTAGAGAATCATATTTGATAATAAGTTATTAGTCCACATGGTGATATATTCTCTGCTTAGGTTTTCTTAGCTTTTCAAGGTGAATTATAATTCACAAGAAGTTAAATATGGGATTAACCAGCTGTTAGCACTTTGTGTGATTGAAGGGGAGTGACTCAAGGGTGTTAAAACTGAGTCAGCTTATCTTGCCGTGACAGCAAAAATCGTTTCAAGAATAAACTAGGCAGCAAGAAAGTGAATAAGGCTAAACAGAATAAAGAAAGGCAGAACAATACGTGAAAAGATATTGATCATGAAATGATAAATGTTGATCCTATAAAAATAAAAGGATATCAAAAGAAAAAGGTTATTGTGGTGAAAAAGAAAAACAAAGCAGGAAAGAAAATCTCCATGTTAATATTCAAGCCAAACTTGGTAAAAGTATAGGTATAGACATGGTAGATGGATCCGGATGTGATCATATCTGCTTCTTGTTTTCAATTGACTCGATATCGTTCGAACAAAATCGTGTTTTTGTTAGAGAGGATTCATCTATGTTATACATAGGATATTGGGTAATGTCTCTCAAAAGAGACTTGAACGCTTGGTCAAGGATGAGATTATTGGGCCACAAATTTTATGCGTTGGTTGTATCAAATGATAGATGTAGAGAAATGCAATTTTGAGGCTAGTCGATCATTTGGTCTTTTAGACTATATTTATAGCGAATTTTGTAGTCCATTTCTTATTGTTCATTTGTGGTAAAGGTATTTCATTGTCTTCATTGATGGGTTCTCAAGGTATGATTGTGTACTTAATCCACCAAAAGTCCGATGCACTTCACATGTTTAAGATCTATCAGACTGAAGTTAAAAAACAGATAGGTAAAAAGATTAAAATTGTAAGATTGGACCGAGGTGGTGAGTATTATGGGAGAATGGACCAGGAGGGTGTGAATCATGGTCCTTTCGTCACGTACTTCAAGGAGCAAGGTATAGTGCCACAGTATACCACAGCTGGTTCTCCTGAACAAAATGGAGTTGCGGAGAGGATAAACCGCACCAATCAAGATGTTATTCGCAATATGATGAGCCATTCTTCACTACCTGAGAACTTTTGGGGAGAAGCTCTTAAAACGGCAGTTTATACTCTTAATAAGGTGCCATGTAAAGCAGCTCCTGAAATACCTTTTAAGCTTTGGACAGGTCGTAGACCTAGTCTTCAACATTTATGTGTATGGGGATGTCTTGCAAAGGCAAAGTTGTACAATCCTGATATTAAGAAGCTTGATCCTCGCACTGTTACTTGTCATTTCATTGGGTACCCTGAGAGATCATTTGGTTACAGATTTTATTGTCCCTCTAGACCTATGGAGATTGTTGAGACTAGTCATGCAAAATTTATTGAGAATGACGAAATATAATGGGAGTTTGGATCATCGTACTTTCTCTTTCACAGAGGAGCAATCTTCTGTGCCTATTCCATTTACTATAGATTTAATTCCTACTTCAGTTATTCCACTCAGAGCTCCTAGTTCTACCCTTTCAGTTATTTCTCATATGCAGCCTCTTGCTTCAACTTTTAATCCACTTTCTGATTCTTATCAACTTAGAAGATCTTCTAGAACTCAAAGGTCCGCTATACCTGATGACTTTGAGGTGTATGTTAGTGAGGTTGACATTGGCGAGCATGAGGATCCAACTTCATTTAATGAAGCCATGGAGAGTTATGAATCTTCTAGTTGGATAGATGCTATGAAAGATGAAATGCACTCTATGGATGTTAATGGGGTATGGGAGCTTGCTGACTTACCTACAGATCGCAATACAGTGGAGTGCAAATGGGTCTTCAAGACCAAGAGGGATTCACTTGGAAATATTGATAGATATAAAGCTAGATTGGTGGCTAAAGGTTTCAAGTAGAAGCCAGGTTTTGATTTCTCTGAGACATTCTTTCCAATTTCATCAAAGAATTCTTTGAGAGTCATTCTTGCTATTGTTGCACATTATGATCTTGAGTTGCATCAGATGGATGTGAAGACAGCATTCCTTAATGGAGACCTTGAGGAAGAGATATGCATGTCTCAACCTAAAGGTTTTGTGGTTAAGGGACATAAACATCAAGTATGTAAATTAAAGAAATCAATTTATGGGCTCAAACAAGCTTCTCGACAGTGGTACTTGAAATTTGATGAAGTGATTACTAACTATGGGTTTAAGGAGAATGTTGGAGACAAATACATATATCTCAAGGTCAGTGGGAGTCGTTATTATTCTTGTCTTATATGTTGATGATATCTTACTAGCTAGCAATGACATTCATGCGATACATGATACGAAGAATTTTTTATTAAGTCATTTTGATATGAAGGATATGGGCAATGTTGAGTTTGTCTTGGGAATTAGGATCCACAGAGATCGCACGACAGGAACACTTAGTTTATCTTAAAAGGCATATATTAATAAAATTTTAAAAACTTTTGGGATGGAAAATTGTGCACCTGGTGAGGTTCCAGTTGTAAAAGGAGATATTTTTTCAGAGGAACAATGTCCTAGGAATGAGATTGAAAGAAGTAAAATTGATGTCACCGCATATGCGTCTGCAGTTGGAAGTCTGATGTATGCTATGATGTGCATTAGACCAGATATTAGTTATATGGTTGGGATGATTGGAAGATTTCAGCAAAATCCAAGTATTGCTCATTGGAAGGCGGTGAAGAAAGTTTTAAGGTATCTTCAGATAACAAAAGAGTTTATCTTGGTGTACAGGAAATCAAATTGTTTAGAGATAGTTGGTTATTCTGATTCAGACTATACAGGTTGTTCAAGTAGTAGAAAATCCACTTCTAAATATATTTTTATGTTGGCTCAGTGAGCTGTATTATGGAAAAGCTCTAAGCAATCCATTATCGCAGATTCAACTATGTATGCAGAGTTGATCAGTTGTTATGAAGTGACCAAACGTGCCATGCGGTTGAAACAGTTTATTGCGGATTTAAAGGTTATGGACTCCATACACAAGTCTTTGATAATTTTCTGTGAGAATGAAACTGTCACAAAATATGTGAAAAATGAAAAATTGACCAAGCGTAATATGCACATAGATGTAAAGTACCTTTACATGTGCGAGAAGGTTAAGCAAGGTATTATTGAGGTTCCCCATATAGATACAGCAAGGATGATTGCAGATCCTCTCACTAAAGGTCTTTAACCAAAAATATTTAAAGAGCACGTGATTCGGATGGGTATTCAAGAGTCATTGTTTTATGATATCTGATTTCTCTATTGCATCATGTTATATTATAGTTGTTTTCTTTCAGTTTATTTACACCTTATAGTAACAGTTATTTGCATCCAAAATAAAGTTATGATGCATCATTATTATTATTTTGATATATATGGTTTATGCACGTGCTATTATGTTTGCCTGGGAATGGCATTTCACTCATGAGGTTGTTTGGGCTAGATATGAGATTGACACCATATGGGTAAATTCATACATAAGATTTGTCTGGGAGTGGTAATACACTCATGAGATTGTTTGGACTAGATGTGAGATTGACACTATATTCGTAAATCCAAACATAAATATTAAAGTTTGCCTGTGGGAGTTTTTTTTACACTCTATGAGGATAGCTTGGGCTAGATATGGGATTGGCTCCATTGAACGGAAGGTTGGCGGTTTGCTGTAATATGTTCTGCTGACATACCGCGATGGTATGAAGCAGGACGGATAGTGAGGTATGCATTTAGACCACATGCAGTTTGCACATCTCATGAAATACAATAAAGACCACTATATTTGCTTAAATCCTAGATAAAATCGGTTTTGAGATCATGGAACTGTTTAGACTAATATATTACTTGTCTACGCATTCATGATCCACTATTAAGGAAGTTTACGGAGGAGAGTGTTCTAAAATATCAATCCATCTATTTCGATAATTGTATTTTTATAAAACAAAAATGAGTGGCCACTCAACTTTTTTCTAAAGTGTGTTGCAATCCATAGTGTCATTTTTATAAAATTTAGAATGCATGAACCAAGTGGGAAATTGTTGGAAATTTTTGTATATAAATAATAAAAATTATTTTGTGGTCCTATGCACTATGTTTTCTAAAATAGAATTGTAATGTAATTATTGATACTTGATGGATTGGGTTATACTTTTCAATTTGGTAGTCTAATTGGGAGTATGACTTTATAATGTTAGATTGTGATTTTCCAACTTATTTAGTATGATTTAATTATAACCATTTATATCTAAATTTCCATGATAGGAAGGTAGATTTAAATATGTTTATTTGTAAATAAGTCGTCCCCTCCATGTTGTTATATAAGAGTTTTAAAATCCTTATTCAGCCCTATCAAATAACAACTCTTAAAAGGAAGCAAAGCACTCTAATGTTTTGTAAAAACTCAAAGATGATTGCATAAATATTCTAAAGGTACTATGTGATTTAATTTTCAAATAAGTATGATATCTAAATTACTCTTTAATTAATTAATTAGAGTATACTTGATTTCGACATGAATTATTGAAATAAAACCCAACCCGACACCAGAACTCAAGTCAAAAATTCTTCTTGGCATTCGCGAACAACTTTATAGCAACGAGTACTTGGGACTCCGAGTAGTCTTTGAATTATCAAAGCTGGTCTCAAAAGCTCAGTGTCTTTTCTCCTGTTCAGATGCAACTACGAGATATATTGTTGAAAATTAAAACACTTCCACTCCGACATAAGAAGATCAAGTAGAAGTCGTGAACACTTTTGTAACTAAAAACAATTCAGCTCAAGAAGTAATAAAACTAATACAACGATCTTGTTGCTCTAAAAATATACTGTATTTGTCATTTTAACTCATACCACAGCTTAGGTATAACAAGCATCAAGATAGAACATTGAAATTATTGCTGTAATTGTCAGCCTATAAAAAACTTATTTTATAGCAATTTGAAACACCTTTGCATGCAACTTATAAATATCCTGTAAAAAGGTCGAAATTTTAGTTTTCATGAGAAATTCCTAGAAAAGATTAGAGTAAAGATGAGAAAGATATCAGTAGTCATTACTTGGTTTAGTTCTCAACTACTTTCCAGTCACCTAAGAAATTTAAAGAAGTCAAGCACTCAATAACCACAATTACTGATACTGTTTCTTTTGGCATACTCAGTCAAGCACTCAGTAACCACAAAAAGGTACCCAAAACTACAAAAAGGTAGGCAAAATATCAACTTGAAAGGCTTCCAGGAAAGGTATACTTGCTCAAAAAACCAATACCTCCAGGTATTAGCTTCGATTATAAAGTAGTTAATCTAAGCATAACATCAATTTCCTTACCCTGCCTCCACCTAACAATCAAAAGGCGAGCAATTCAAAACAGCCTTTCTCGGAATTCTTCCGCTAATGAAAGAGCTCTAGTCTCCCCTGGCACTTTGAATTGCAGCAAACGTTTTGGCTTCACCACCTCTGCCACAAGTGCTTCCAGTCATCAGTATCAGAATATGAAGACAATGAATCAGATGCCATATCCCTATCTTCTTCCGCCAACGAAAGAGCTTTAGTCTCACCCAGCACTTTGAATTTTGCACACCTACATCAAGAATCATAACATTAAGAAACATAATCCTTAAATAAATAAGAAATGAAAAATCAAATATATATGTATATAATAAAAAACAAACAAACAAAAAAAAAAACTATCCAAATAGTCACGACCAACAAAGATTGATCCTTTGACGCTCCTGATGCCTATAATGGAGCTTGAGGGTCAAAGTGGCTTTACATGAAGCCATAAAAAAACCTCAAGCATCCTTGTGGCGCCAGGAAAGCTCTCTCATCAAAGCCTATATTATGTCGTGAGCCCATGGACCGCCCTGCCACCCATGACCCATCTAATAGCAATATCAGGATCACCCTATAGCAAGTATTGCCAAAACCTTACATCCAAAACAACATACATTATTGCAAACTGAGAATTAAAGAATAAATAAGAAAATTGCATCACCAACCTTATGTTCTGCCTAAGTAGGGTGCTCAAGGAAAAGGCTAGAAACAGACCTAACTTTTGGCATAATTTGATACAAATCGACTGATCTCAAGCTCAAATGAATCTTTAAAATTTTAGCATATCTTATGAATGCTCCATGAGGCGCAGAATTGCCAACTAGAACTCTAGAGAACTAACCTAAGCTCTGTGTGCAATAATGACATTTGGTAATTCAACCCAAAAAAAATAATAAATAAAAAAATAAAAAGAGAGAGAGAATAAGGAAGAAAGGTTTCAAAGATAAAAAGCTCTTTTATATATCTACACACATACAAACACACATATATATGGAAAACAAAAAGGAACTGACACTGTCACGGAAAATATCTTAGGAAAGATGCAAGTATTGTTTTCTCAATAAACGTCTTCACATAAAGATAAATTAAGTTATTGAGCATTGAAAAAAAAAATGAACAGAAATAATTAGCATCTCAAAATGAAAATGAGAAATTATAAAAGGGAGAAACAAATCATTTCAACTATAAGAAGCATGAAACAGTAAGTTTAAAAGCTACAAACAAAGTAAATAAATTAATTAATTAAATCAAATTATATAAAAACACAAAGAGTATCCTACCAAAAAATAAATAAACAAAAACAATAAAAACAGAATCAAAACACTCAACTAATTGGTAATCATAAAGTTTGTCAGCAAAGCAAGTCGAAGCTTCCTGACTCTAAAGGGTAGTTAAATCAAACCAATACAATATATTTTGTGTGTGCACGCAAGCATTTGCAGCTAATCTCCACTTCTAAACACTAACAATCTATATCCTATACACTTGAAAATAACACGGTATAATTTTTGTTATTTTGCATTTCTAATTAACTCTTTCAGTCATCATTTATGATTGAAGGTGGTCAAACTAACTCTCAGAACGGTGCAAATTAGAGATGAAGGAATTTATCTTTGGGGGTCAACTTATAGGTATCATGTCTGTGAGTTACGCAATGTGGAAGTGATGTGGGAAGTTTAATCTCAGAAGAAAGGTCCGGAGGGGGATGAATAGGTCGAGTTTGCTAGTTTGATTGTTTTTCAGATTAATTTGGAATTGAGCCAATTAATGCAAAATAAACCAATTACACGAAGCAATAAAAATAAGAAAATGAAGTCAAGAGATAGAGAGATAAAACTGGGATTTTTTATGCAAAAAGGAGACTAGGCGTCGCGTAAAGGAGACTAGGCGTCTCTGGCGAAACAATCCACTATTCTGAGAAAGAGTATAATGAGTTCCAATGCTTGCAAAACTGCTCTCCAAAAGAGTATATGATTCCAATGCCTTCGGAATCACCTGTTCTTGACTTCCAACACTTAGTGTCCTCCTTTCCTAGTAGTGCCTTTGCTACCACTGGCAATACTGATTGATTGCCAATGCAATCACCTTCACAATGATCTGCCCTTTTTTGTCCTCCTGGGTATGATCTGCTTTTCCAAGTGATTGAACTTGCCTTTCTTCCACTCATGAACACGAAGATGTAAGGAAAACTTGTTGTTTTGATCGAACTTGATAAATCATAGATAGCTCACAAAACTGTCAATCAGAATTAGAGCATCACCCTAAAACACTCACACGTACATGTGTGCTCTCAAAAATATAAAAACAAACTCAAATCTCTAGAACTGGTGCCTCAATCAATGTGCATCTATACAAGCTATAGAAGAGTATTTATAGGCAAGAGAGTACAAATAAAAGATGGAATTTTAAAATCCTATTGGGCTTCTCTTGAATTGGGTTGAAAAAGGAGTTCAAATCTAATTAGAAAAAGTTAAGGTGAAAGACCTCCAACCGGTTGGCCAAATCCCCAACCGCTTGGGGAGTCGTACACTGAAATTTCTTCCGCTGAGGTGTCCAACCGGTTGGTGTATTCTGTTAACTTTTTCGAAGTCTGCTCAGAAGACCTAACCTCCCGAACTTCGTTGAGTGGTCAAAGGAACTCGAAATTAAGCAAATAATATATCATTGGAAAGCTTATCGAGTCTAGCTTCTGACCATATAAAGATTATTAAGTATGGAGTAAGATATTGCAAATATAAGACAGATGTCAGGATTTGACTAAATACAACCCCATGTGTATATTGTTTCAAGGCCCACTCAACTCATGTTCCAAAATTTTCAAAACATATCCTTACTCTTGAAAACATTCAAAAACCTTTTTCAAAAACAAGTGTACTCAGACATCACTAATCTCTTCTAAGTGATGTTCAAATCCGATGGATAAGTATTAAGCTTGTGTCAATCACTAGTCATTCAGCTTCTAAAATCAAGACTCAAAGTAAACGGAAAATTATAACTCGATTCACACAAGTTTTGACACCAAAATTTGCCAACACTAAACATATTTTCTACAATGTTTAGGAACTATTGCATCAAATGTAAAAAATGACAAGTCAGACACAATAGCTTTCGATTCATTATCAATTGCAAGCCTTGTAAATGCTCATTGGTAAGAGATCATAGACTAATAATCTTCAGGTGGACAATATGGCACCTTACCAGTAGCTGCAAGATTATTTTGGGAATTCAATACTTCCAAGATTCTAGATTATAGACAAGTTACTCTGAATTTTAGTATAACAGAAACCTCGTAATATTATGTAAAAGTAATCATTAACAATATCTAACAAAATATCAATGTCTGTTAATGTTCTTGTATGGATTTTTTATTTTTTATTTTTTTTGCAAGTCAAATCCAAGATTCCTTATAATCTTCCAAATTTTCTCTCTATAAACTCAATGTCTGTCATCATTTGTGGAACCTCATACGGTTGATCATTTTTAATAGAATACTTTGGGAAGGGGTGGAAGCTCATACCCATATACTCTTAGAAAGGAGACCTTTTAAGAGACAGTATCTCCTATAGGGCTTCTAAAATGTCAGATAGGATCCCTTTAAGTCCTCTCATAGACCTTGTGCAAATGCATCCTTTTAGATGAAGCATGAGGATCAATCATGACCTCACCTGACTCTCACCAAATCCCTCACGCAAAAAAGGAAAAGAGAAGTGAGAGAGAGAAACAACCTACTCATTGTTCTCTTCTTAATCAATAATACAAAAAAGGAAAAAAGAAGTGGGGGAGAGAACTATTAGGCCTCTCTACTACCGGCCATTGTTTAACTTTACCAACTATTAGCAAACACAATGTCATTTCACCCATATTGAAGTTATTATTTACAACAAAATATCACATTGACTAGATATTTTACAAGGTCTAATAAGTAAAGCAAAATGTAGTTTCTAAGAATTTGAGTGTCTTACATTCACAATAAATTATCTGACTGGACAAACTGATCCAACAATATCTTTTGAAGTTGATGCATGTCATAAAACACAAGTCTACTCACAAAATGGCGTCCTAAAAGAAATGTTACTGAAAGCAAGTTCCTTGAGAAATGGGAAGAGGGAGAAAAAATAAATACACCAAAGATGAAACATTCATTCCTTTTTCTTTTTTTCTTTTTCTTTTTTTCTCTCTTTTCATAATTTCCAAATGCGAATTAGTGAGATAAAAATAAAAACAAATAAATAAAAAGAGATATGAATGTAAGATATCATCATCAAAATCTATAAAATATATTGAAGTGTTAAAGTGACTATAATCTGCAAACAAGCACATACTTACCTTGAATTGATATTCAGGACCACCACATTATCTCCAACAATGGCTTCCTTAAGTGAAATGAAACTTGGAATATGAGCAATTGCTTCAAATTTTGATTTAACGCCACGAAGTTTAAGATATTTAAGTTCTTGTGATCGTTTGGGGTCATAACAAATCAGAGAGCTTGTGAAATATTGAAACATCAATAACGTTCCATTTTTGAGATAATTTATTGGCTGATATAAATCAATAGGCCACCTCTCACAATTACCGGTGTCAATAGAAAACATTTTTCTCCAAGATTTTTTAACACCATATTTCTTCATAACCCATATGACAATAGGACAGTAACTGGAGGCATCAGACATGCACAAACAGCCTTTTAGTACTCCCATGGATACATTACTCACTGTATTCAAACTAACCGTGCAACTGTCATCAAATACATCATGATGACGAGGAGGTGGCGGAACCCACTGGAACTGCTCGTCGTCGAAGTTAAAAGAAGCTATATAATTAGAAGTCTTGGAATTGAGACAGAACCAGTGAAGGCATCCCTTCAAATAGGTGGGAAATGTTAGCCTATAACATGAAAAGGGAGCATCACCAATGCTTCTCCATGATCCTGTGCCAAGTGTGTTTATCTCAGCACTACTACCATACCTTTCACTACCTGTAATAGGGTCTGCTATCCATTGTTGAAACATTCTAATCACCTTATACTGATTAGCCTTTGGACTGAACCCAAACCCGCAATCACCGAACTCTTTGGTTTTCTCACCAGCCTCAGCTCCAGCCCTGTTAACCACTGGAAGATTTATATACTCACCCGTGACTGGATTACACACAACAACAGGATCATTACGAAATGGTTCAGACAAGCAAAGAAAACCATTGCATGAATTCACAATTTTGAACTTTTGCTCTTTGGGTTTAACTTTGATGCAGCGTTTCCTTTTAACCCCACTGCCTTTAGAGAAGCAACCCATTTGGGCATCACCCTCTTCGCCGTTGAGAACCAGACCAGCATTGCGCAATGGGATCTTCAATTTGGTGTCAAGCTTCATGTTAACATGGTGGCCACATTCATCAGAGAGACCATAGCAACTGCAGTCCCCAAGATCAAAATTGTTGCAAGTTTCAGGCTCAATCAAGTAGAGCATTCTTGACACGAGCGTCGAATCCAATGTCCGAATCAAAGGACAGGGCTGTTGACGTGAGAAGTGCATCTTTGCAAAATGGGGGTCCGAAATTAAGCTGCGCCAAGTTTTAGAAACGCATTTGCAAACAAGAATTGCCTTCACAGGGAGTCGTAATAGAATATCGACCACGATTGGGCTCGGAAGATCATTGGCCGAACAATCCAGTATCTGAGTTTGTTCATCATTGTCTGCTCCTCTGTTCCCTATTAGGGTTGAAATTCTTCTTCTTCTCATGGCTTGGCTAGTATTCTATCAAATCTGTGGAAATGGAAATGGAAATGGAAGTGATTAACAGAGAAGATTAAAGGAAACCCTAAAAACAAAAGCGCACCAAAATGAGGGAAAATGGATATGGAGGTTAGTAACAGAGAAAATTAAAGTAAATCCTAAAAACAAAAGCGCAGCAAAATGAGGGAAAATGGATATGGACGTCAGTAACAGAGAAGATTAAAGTAAACCCTAACAACAAAAGCTCAGCAAAATGAGGGAAAATGGATATGGAGGTCAGTAACAGAGAAGATTAAAGTAAACCCTAACAACAAAAGCGCAGCAAAATGAGGGAAATGGATATCGAGGTCAGTAACAGAGAAGATTAAACTAAACCCAAAAAACAAAAACGCACCAAAATGAGGGAAAATGTAAAACCTGAAGTCATGATTTAAGGAAATAAAAGGCTACAACATGAAACCACAGTTACCTGTAATAGATTAGATAAATAGCAGTCACGACTCACGAAAAGGCTACAACATGAAACCACAGTTACCTATAACAGATTAGATAAATAGCAGTCACGAGAGAGAGAGAAAGTAAATAGAGAGATTGATTTATAGAGAAATGAAATAGCAGTCAAAACCCTAGTGTTAAGGGCGGGACAGAGCAGCGGCGGGAAAAAAAGGGCGGGAAGTGTTTTGGTTTTGGGGTTGGCAAAACATGTGATATTACTTATTAGTCCCTCCCAAAATATAATGATCCACACCCCCAATGGAACCGTAATAATAATATACCTCACCCAACAATCTTTTTTTATTTTCCCCTCAAAGTTAACCGTCGCTTCTTTACTTCTTGGCATAACTTATTCCACCCAGAGTGACCCAGGATCGGATTGGATTAGGAGTCAAATATAATTTAATCTAGTCTTAACGAATTTGTGAAATTTCAATTCTATTTGTCTTCAGGGACATAGTTGTATTGGCAATAATTCGAAAAGTAAGTCATTGAGATTTTGCTTTCGAATTGCACTTTTATCGTAAATGGTGTGTGCGTTGTGAGATTGATACATGTGCTTTAAGAAAGAAAAAAAATAAAAAAATATACATATATATCCTATTTGATCTATCCGAGAAAATATGAATTAGATTGATTTGCATTTATGAATTAATTTTTTTTTTAAATGACTTAATTTTATTATTTTTTTAATTATGACCCAATAGATAAAAGATAACTAATTTCATTAATTGTAGCACACCGTCCCAATTTAAATTTTACTCCACGTCCACCTGCTGTACCAACTGTCAAGTGCCAACCTATCTTTAAAATTTAAAATAATGAAATATAACAACATATTATTAACAAAAGTAGACAATAGTTAATAGGTCTTCAGGGACATGATAAAAATGCAGGAAATAAGACTTTGAAATCTCACTTTTGAACCGTACTCCTAACTTAAATAGTGCCTATGTTGTAGGACGAATACATGTACTCTACAAATAAATAAATAAAATACAACAGTTAACAGCCTTGTGCATTAACATAGGCAAACATGAACCTATAACAGAACAGCACATTAACATGACAAAATTTAATATAAATACATATATATAATTTTTTTCTATTTATTGGGATTGGATCGGATCTTTTAAAACCCAATTTGTTAACCAATCTGATCACTACAGATTAGTTGTTTCTCAATCCGTCACCGATCTGTGAAACTAAAACATCAATTTGATCTAATCGGATCAAATTGGGTTGGATTGGAAGGAGAATTGAGGGCATGTTCAGTATGCAATTTCTTGTTCGTGTTTTTGTTTTTATCATGTACTTTAGTAGTTGGTAAAAAATGTTTTGTTTTGCACAGTGCCAAAATGTTTTGTTCATAGTGACCAAAAATCGAAACACCAATTTAGTGTTTTTACATCTTTCAACACTTTAACAATGAGTACCCTAGGATGAACTATATATATATATATTATAAAAAAAAAATGCTTAAATGACATTTTTAAACTAACCATTATATTTTTCAAACTTGAAATTTTTTTTTATCAAACATATTTTCATTTTTTTGTTTCCAAAAATCTTGTAACAAATGAATGTTACTAAACATGCTTCCCATTAATATTCAAAATAATTCACAATAAAATACTTATTTTATTTCTAATTAAAATAAAAATGCACAAATAAAACGCATAGCAAAAAAGCCCTAAATGTCCACCCCTATATTCCACTACAATAAGGTATATATAATACACCCATCTCTAGTTCTAATCATAATGTTCTAATCATAATGTTCTAGTCCTTAACCACAACTAAAAGTCTTTTTAAGCCAACTGGGAAATTGTCAAAAAGGACCTCGTTAGTGATAAATCTATTACGGAGTATTATTCAACAGAGTTCCGATTTTCAGTTGGTTTGGGCTCCTCCGATGTGCAACAGTCGGATCCGTCTTCTTAATAAATGGGCCTCCTCTAAGTTAGTTTCGGGTCAAGCTTGGCACTCTGGCGCACTTGCCTCCTCGAAGCCTTTTAGAGACCTCTCTCTATGTTCCTCAGTTTTTTTTTTTTTTTTTTTTTTTGTACTGTTATGTAAAAAAAACTACCATTTTTACATTTTTTTTTTTTTTTCTCTAGTTACACAACCTTGATGCTTGGTGAGGTACCAAGGCCAATTACTTACCTACTTGAGTCAACCACTTGGGTTAAAAGAGGTTCGAGTTTTCCTAATAATATTTGTAGGCTATCGTTTTGTTGACATCATCTTTAAAGATCTAACCTAATGCAGGAAGTTTTGACTGTTGCAAGGTTTAATGAAGGAAATATTTCCTTGATTTGAACTCGTGAGATGTCATCGTGAAACAATCTTACCTTGACACTAATCTTGTTGATCAAATTTCAGATTATACCCTTAAAATACATTTAAAGACATTTTCCAATAACTTGTGTAAGTATACAAAGGTACCTTCTTTTTAACATATTAGATGGGCAAAAATATCATTATCTGCAAAAATCCATGTATGTGCGTGTGCGTGTGTACAAATCAGCAATATTCATACATAAAAGAATGGTATGCACATTTGTACATGCATAAAAAAGATTTGGTTATAGGAGATAGGGTTCCTCCCAACCACAACGTAAACCTTGGCTTTTCAATTTGCATTTGTTTGGCTCATGTTCATGAGTTAGAACCATTTAGGTTTTCAATCTCCAATAATCTATTTTAAATTTATTTATTTATTTAATTAATTGTACAGATTGTGTCTTGGAACTTTTTGCAAGACTCGTAGACAACTAAAGATATGATGATGTGCAGTGCTTTGCTATACAGAAAAAACTATGGAATCAGATATTACAATTTATAAAACCTTAAAATCTTTTTCAAATACAATAATTATTAAAAATAAATAAAAAATTAAAACGTTATAAGTTTGGTTAAACTGGACCCCAGACGCCAATATAGCAAAGACAAATCAATCCAAAGAATTCACATTACAAAATTGATACTCTGAAACAAGCTATATTCTGAATCCTTTTTTTTCCCTTTTCCCATTTTCCTTTCTACCAAACACTGGCAACTCTACTAAGAAAACGAGTCTCCTCTATCAAAGTGCAGATCCAAATATATTATTTTTGCAAATTGTCGTTAACACTTAATGTTACTAAAGTATTTCAGCTCAAGGACAATCAAACTAATTATGTAATGATTTTCTCATTGTAAAATAGTTTGTCACTTCAAGTCATAAAAGGCACCAAAACTAGCTAGAATAAGTGAAATAATTGTTTCCATAAAATCAAAATAGTCAACCAATTGTAAATCTCATGAGAACTTCCAGGTAAACTTTAGTCAAGCATGAAAAGATATCAGTAGTTGTATCTTCTAGGGTTTAGGTCTGAATATACTTTCCATTCACCTAGGATATATGAAGAACAATTCATATATCAACAAAAAAAAATGACAATTGTTTCTTGTGGCCTACTCAGCCAAGCCTTCAATAGTCTTCCCATAACCACAAAAAAGTACCCAAAACTACTAAAAGTACGCAAAATAAGAACTTTAGGTGTCATTCTTGGTGATATCAAACCTCCATGACCCTTCCTGGAAAGTTAGAATTGCTCAACTCCTCGACATCCAGATATAGCTTTGAAGCTTCACCATTTCAGACACCGGTGCTTCCTCCATTTGTCAGTTTCGGACGACGAATAAGTGATTCGTCCATCTGTCATCTCAGAATCATCAGAATATCCTGGATCAAAATCATCAAAATATTCCATGTCCCTAATTTGCTCCGCTAACGAAAGATCTTTAGTATCTCCAAGCACTTTGAATCCTGCACACCTACATCAAGAATCATAATATTAAGAGTATAATTCTCAAATAAAGAGAGATCTAAATAAATGTCGTAAATTTTTTAGAAAACACTACCCCATACCCCATTTTTTTACCAGTCCACACGATCATAGGAACTTGGCTACTACAGTGTGATCTTCAGTTTTACCATCCATGCTTCATGGAATAGTACACTTGCTGACTTGACATTTATTGCAAACGGGTATCCAAAACTAAAAAAATGCAACATGATCACACAATTTCATGAATCATGAGACTGCATAACCAACATAGGAGATCTTGGCATCCTCTCGGAGCACCATTTCACACAGAATTTTCTTTTAAAACAAACATTGACATTTTAAATAATTCTCCATAACTTCTTAAGAACTAGTGGGAAGATGAGATGTTATTATTCTTTCATTTATTTCTACTAGACAACTTGCATTAGCAGCATTACTAGATACAATATGTACGGTTTTTTCCACTAGTGCATGACTATAACAACAACCCTACAACCACTAGTAAATACATCTAATGAAAAAAAAAAGAAAAAAAAAAAGAAAGAAGAAGAAAGAAAAAACCAAATACGTAAGCAGTTTATATTACCATTATTTGAAAGATTGAACTATACCATATCAAATTACACAAATGTTACAAAAAGGACAATTACATAGGAGATCTTGGCATCCTCTTGGAGCACCATTTCAAACAGAATTTTCTTTTAAAACAAATATTGACATTTTAAATAATTCTCCATAATTTCTTAAGAACTAGTGGGAAGATGAGATGTTATTATTCTTTCATTTATTTCTGAAAGACAACTTGCATTAGCAGCATTACTAGATACAATATGTAAGGTGCATGACTATAGCAACAACCCTACAACCACTAGTAAATACATTTAATGAAAAAAAAAAATGAAAAAAAAAAAAACCAAATACGTAAGCAGTTTATATTACCATTATTTGAAAGATTGAACTATATATCATATCATATTATACAAAAAGGAGAATTACAAATAAAATCATAGCCTAAAGATAAATGGACATAGGACAACATCTACACATCTACACAACAAGATGAGAAGAGTACTTTGGAACATCAGATTTTAAAGCATTATCTCTGAAAATGAATCAAAATTTATTAAAATGATTCCCTACACATTTTCCAAGTCCAAAATCATTTAGTAGTAACAATTTTCAACAACCAGATGGTTATTAGGCATGTAACAACTTGGTTTCAAGAAAGAAAAAAAATTTGGGTAAATAATAATATTACATCTTCCCAATTCTTTAAGAAGAAACAATGAATCAATTATAATTAAAAATAAAAAGATATGCCCACACCAGGAAGTTCAACTGGTAAGCCTTTGGGGGTACCCCCTTGGGCCTCCGGTTCGAGACTCACCAAAGGTGAGGCCTGGACTAAAATGATGCATGTAGTTTGCGGGCGATTGTGTGCATCCAAAGTTTACAAACCATCCGAGAGTCCAAAGTGGCTAGCATTGGGTTGATTCTTTGTTACGATATATATATATATATATATGTATAGAAATAGGACAGATAAGATATCCTTGAAAAAAAGAAGGTAAAAGAACAAACACCAATTACTTGCACAAATGAAGGATAAGCTGGGGAAAAAAAATAGTCACTACCAACAAAGACCAATCCTTTGACCATCAAAGAACTAGCATTACATGAGTCCATCAAAGAACCGAAGTATCATTTCTTTCCAGGACTTCTAACAATCTCTCTCATCAAATGATTATATGCCACGAGCCATGGACTGCCCTGCCACCCATGGTCTAACAATAATATCAGAATCTCCCTATATTAAGCATTGCCAAATCCCCACATTCAAAACAGCCTTGAGAATTTCTAAAAGAGCTACTATCTCCACCTAAATAGAATCTGGTGTCACCCAACTTAGAGAACCAAAGCATCTAATTTAATGAAGCGTTGCTAGAATTGGCTCCAGTTCCTAGTTGGCCCATCTCCATTATAGAACTTCTTACTATCACATTTTGACGACTTTCTGCATTATATAAAGGTGTAAAATACACAATATGCACAATGCTCAAACTGAACTACACACAAATACACGCACATATTGCAAACTAAGAGAAATGAAAATATAAAAAAAAAAATAATTGCATCATCAACCTTATATTTCACCTACACAGGATGTTTAAGGAGAAGACTGAAAATAGATGTAACCTTTGGCATTATTATACATAAGTGACTGCTCTCAAGATTGAATTAATATTTGGTGTTGAAGTTTCATATATGAAAATTAATTCATGTTTATGTTTTCAATTTTTTAGTAGACTCCACATTTTGAATTATCTTATAAATTTAATCATATCTTATGAATACTCCATGAGGCACATGAATCACAACTAGAACTCTAGAACACTAATCTAAGCCCATGTGCAATAATGACATTTGGTAACTTTATGAAGTTTGGAAAATAATGCAAGTTAGCCCAATTAAAACAAATGAGAAAAAAAAAAAAGTTTCAAAGGTACCAAGCTATTTTCACCAGAATCAACGGACAATGTCAATGGAATTTTTCTTACAATAGTACTTTTATGAGTTTTTCTTTTTCTTTTTCTCGGCAACCTAAAATTTTTTTTTTTTTTTTTTATTCAACTTATTGTAAGTAATGATTTAACTATATCTTCACATAAAGATAAAATGAGATATTGAGCACTAAAAAAAATTCATGAACAAGAAGAAAAAAAAACCATCAACAAAATGAAAAGGAGAAACAAAGCCTTGTAAGTATAAGATATAGCAAAACTATCCCAGGGTAAGGAACCATAGAGTTATACATCCAAATAAGCAAGTTAAAAAAGCTACACACAAAATAAATAAGTTAATTAATTATTAATTTAAATCAAGTTATTTTAAAATGCAAAGAGAATCAAACATGAACAAATAAAATACAACATCAAGAACAGAATCAAAACAGTCTCTCAACTTCTTGTGATCATAAAGTTTGTAAGCAAAGCAAGTGAAAGCTTCTTGACTATAAAGGGTAGTTAATTCAAACCAATACCAGATATTTTGTGTTTGCATATATGCATTACTAACAACTAAATTTGCAGCTAATCTCCACATCCAAATGCTAATAAGCTATATCCAAAACACTTGAACACATGATATAATTTGTTATTATGCATTTCTAAAAAACTCTTCCAGTTATCAATTATGATTGAAAGTCAAACAACTACTTGAAATATTGCAAATCAAGGACAAAGGAATATGTATTTGGGAGAACATAATAGATTTTTAGTGATTCTCAGTTGCAACACTTTTTAATGCTCAGTGGTAAGTGAGTATAGACTAACAATATTCAGTTGTGGATTATATGCCTCCTTACCAATAGTTGCAAGATTCTCGATTTCAGACATTTTACTCCGAATTTCAGTATTGTATCATTAACAAAATCTTTAAATAATAATAAAAAACAACAACAATGGAATAACCATATTTAAGGGTAGGTCTGGGTCCAAAACACTTTACACAGCCACTGTTCTTATAAGCTTTTTTTAAAACATCCTAGATTCCATAGAATTTCCCAATTTTCTATGTATAGACACAGTATTTGCTTGTTATTTGTGGAACCTTGTAATGTTGAGCATATTCCATAAAAGACTTTGGGAAGGGGTGAGTGTTAGGAATATTTAATACAAATCATAAATAACAATAAATAATTATTTATAGTGATTTTTATTATAAAAGTTATAATTATCTCTTCTACTTCTCAACTCTTCCTATCCATTTCACTATAATGATTCTCTCCTTCTCTACCCATTATATATAAACATATAGTTACATATATTTATACATACATATATACATATGTGTGTGTGTGTGTGTGTACTTAGTTTATCATCTTTACAAGTTTATGGGCAGTGTGACAGGAAATTGGCAACTAATCTTCTGGTGAACATGCTCATTTAAAGAGGCGGCTGCAAGCATAAGGTTGTATCTTGGAGTCATTCTAGACCTTCATAAATGGCATTGTAGGGAGGCTATAACAAATTTAGGACAGTGCCTAGCATGCTTCTCCATCTCAAAGAACAGTTTCTCATTTCTAAGTTTTATTGTCTATTTTCATCATTCAACACACACACACACACATAAAAAAATAAAATAAAAAATAAAAAAACTACTTATTGTTCCAGTCTCTAATCACTAGTGCAAAAGAAAAAGAGAGGGAATAACCATGAGACCTATTTGCTACCTGCCATTGTATACTTTCGCAAACATTAAAAGCACAACATCATTTGCACCCATGCTGAAGTTATCATTTTCAACAAAAGAATGAAATTTTCTTTCTTTCTTTCTTTCTTCGTTATTTTATATATTACTTTATTTATTTTTTATTCAACAAAAATAATCACACTGACTAAAAATTTGACAATATCTAATAAGTAAAGCAAAGTGATAATAAATTTAAATTTATGGATAATATAAATCAAGAGATTGAATCATCTACACACCCCCAAGTACAGATATTGTTGGGTTTGTGGCTCAAATTTGCTGAAATTAGTTTCCCTTTTATGTTTTGGAAGACTGAAATTTGTGAGAGAAATTGTTTCATTAGGTTTCTATTTTAGAGTTGAGATTGATTTGGTTACTCCTTGTACACAAGTGATATAATTCTTGTCCAACAAGGAATTGGGTTTTGAAGACTATAAATAGAGATGGGTTTGGGTAGAGAGGTAGAGAGAGAAAGAGATAATTGTAGATAGAGAAAAAGTGAGTCGAATTTGAGAGGAGAAAAAGTGTGATCAAGTTTTGAAGTAAAGATAGTCGTTCTTTACCCGTGGTCGTAGGCAATTTTCCGAACCACGTAAATCTCTGTTTGCTTGTGCGTGCTTTTATCTATTATATTTGCCGATTGTGTGTGTGAAATCCTAACAAACATTGTTATATATGAGGTCCAAATTTACTAAAGACATGGATGACGAGATTGATATTTCAGAAAGTGGTTATGAGGAAATGTACATTCTAAACATTTGACTATCTCACATTAGAAACAAATTATCCGACTGTATACATTTATCCAACAATATATCCTTTTGAGGTTGATGCATGTCACAAAACTTAAGTTCTCGTACAAAATGGCCACATAAAAAAGATATGCTGTTGAAAGCAAGTGCCCAGAGAAAAGAGGGGTAAACAACACTGTTAAGATGAAGGATTCATATATTTTCTTTTTCATTTATCCAAATGCAATTTAGTGATGAAATACAAGAAAACGTCAATAAAAAAAATTATCATCAAAATGTATAAATACAATTAAGTGTTGAAGTGAAAGTAAACTGCACATCTTTACCTTGAATATATATTCAGCACCATCGCATTATCTCCAACAACAGCTTCCTTTAGTGAAATGAAACTTGGACTATGAACGATTGCTTCGAATTTCATTTTAGTGCCATGAATCTTTAGATATTTAAGTTTTGGTCCATCGGGGTCATAACAGATCAGAGTACTTGTAAAATAATGAAACATCAATATTGCTCCATCTTCAAGGTACTTTATTGGCTGATATAGACCAACAGACCACCTCGGATCATTTATAGTATCAATAGCAAACAATTTTGTCCATGATTCTTGAACACCATATTTCTTCATAACCCATATGTTAATGTAATTGGAGGCTTCACATATCCATAGACAGCCTTTTAGTATTCCCATGGAAACCTTACGCATTGCACTGAAACTAACTGTGTTGGTGTCACCATTTGTACGAGGAGGTGGTGGAACTGATTGGAACTGCTCGTTGTCAAAGTTGAAAGAAACTATATAATCAGAACTTCTTAAATCAATACAGATCCAATGAATACATCCCTCTAGATAAGTGGGAAATGCTAGCTAATAAGATGAAATGGGACCACCACCAATGCTTTTCCACGATTCTGTGCCGAGTCTTTGTATCTCAGTCGTCCTACTATATGTCTTTATACCTGTAACAGGATCACAAATCACTTGCTTAAACATTCTAATCACCTTGTATTGATTAGTAATTGGACTGAAGCCGAACCCACAACCAAAGAAAAGTTTTCTTTTCTCACCAGCCCTCTCAAACACCGGAAAGTTTGTATACTCACCCGTGATAGGATTACACACAACAAGAGGGTCATCACAAAGGAAACCATTGCATGAATTCACAATCTTGAATCTTTGTTCTTTGGGTTTAACTTTGATGTAACGTTTCCTTTTAACTCCACTGCGTTTAGAAGAGCAACCCCTTTGGGCATCACCAAATTCATCGTTGAGCACCATTTCAGGATTGCGCAATGGGATCTTCAATTTGGTGTCAAGCTTCATGTGATGAGTTTTAACACACTGATAAGAGCAGGTAACATAACAACGGCCTTCGTTGTCAGAATCATAACTGCAATACCAACTGCAGTACCCAAGATCAAAATTGTGGCGAGTTTTAACGCGTTGATCAGAGCAACAGGTACTAAATCCATAACAACCACTATCACATAAGCAGTACCCAAGGTCAAAATTGTGGCAAGTTTCAGGCTCGACCAAGTAAAGCGTTCTTGACACAGAACCTAAGGTCCGAAGCAGAGTACAGGGCTCTTGCCCCAAAAAGTGCTGCTTGGCAAATTGAGGGTCCAAAATTATAAAGTACAATCGTCAAGATTTGGAAACGCACCTACAATGTACAATCGTCTTCACAGGAAGTCTTCGCAGAATATCGACAAAGATGGGCATCGGAAGATCTGTAATTGAATACTCCAATCTCCGAACTTGTCTCTGAATTTGTTCATTGTCGTCATCTGCTTCTTTGTCTCCATTCATGGCTTACCTAAAATTTTAACAAATTTTTGAAAATGGATATCAAAAGTCAGTGAGAGAGAAAATTAAATTAAACCCTAATAGCAATAACCCAGGAAAATGAGGGAAAAAAAAATGAAGACATGATTTAAGGGAATAGAAAACTAGAAGAGAAAAATAATAATAATGATAATAATAAAAATTAGATACCATGAAAAAGTAGTAACAAGATAGATTTACCGAACAAAACCCTAGCTACCAACAAAATATACATACAATGAAACATTATGAAAGAGAAAGCAAAAGAAGCAGCCAAATTCAAGACGATAAGAAGCAATTTTCTTTAATTTGCTTCACTAATAATTTCTACTTCACATAATTTTCTGATTATTTATAAAACAGGTCACAAAATATGAAAGTGTTGAATCAGAAAGGTCTCAGATACTGGCATTCTCTGCAGAAGAGAATGTGAGATATACCTAGGGATCAGCGGAGGATTTATAAAACTACACCTGCTTGAGAGATAGAGAGAGAATGGTCTCACCACGGTGATCCGGTGATGCTCCGGCAGATCTTTGATGGTCCCGGACGGCAGTGTTCTGGTGATGGGTTTCACTGCTCCAACAATGAACCTTGGGAATGTGAGGAGATGTGAGGGGAGAGAGAGAGAGAGTGTGTAAAATAAATTAGTCGAAAGTACAATTTCGAATGGGATTTGATCATTTGGGTGACACCGTGAGAGAGAGAGGAGGAATCTGCTTCATTTACCACATGGCCTGAGCTTATGGGTTATATGATTAGAATAATGTTATATCACACCTCCTACACATAGATAAACGTACGGAGTATCAAATTTATATTAACATTAACCCACTTTTTATTTTTTGTGTTAAGATTGGCTGTCCATATAATAATTTTTCGATATCTTAGGAGAATTTATTAGCAATGTGGGGATCATTGATTCTGACCAATTATAAGTACATATTGACGGTAAACAAAATGTGAGTTAATGTGTTTATGTGTCAGCATTGGTTATGGTATATAATAATTTCTAAATAATAATTTTAAGAGTTAATTTCATTAACACTTTCTTTAGATTTGGTCAAATATTATATTAAAATATCTTTCAAAAATTACTATCACTTACATTACAAATTTGTGATCCGTTTTTCACTCATGTTTCAAAAATTACTTAGTGTTGTCAAAACACTTTTTTTTTTTTTTCATATAAAATGACATTATTACCCTTTCGACTTTGTTTTGACTTATAAAAGGATTGATTAATGTGTAAAATGGCTTAACTATCCCATAGTTTGATTAGGTGACCAAAATACCCATCACTCCACCAAAACTATCCAAGCTTCTCTTTTCACCACTCTTTCTGTCTCCGCCCATCAGCACCACCAACTCCATTATTCTTCATTGATGAAGCTTGAAAAAAAAATTTAACATGATTCTCATCTTGCCCTTTTGCACAACAAAAATTGGGTCACATTTAACCACCACATTCCCCATCACCAACATGGCCACACCAGTCACACACGCATATATAAACACAATCACACACATATATCACCAGACCGCTGAAGAACATAAATTTAAATATAGAATATAAAATTTGAATGAGTATGCAGAATTTAAAAATATATACATATAAAACATATAGAACTCAGAGGAGGCAAATGGGTATGCATAATTTTTGACAACATAAAAATCGAATTTGAATTTGCACAAAATATAATTTCATACTAATTAAATAAAAGAAAAAGAAATTCCATAGCATCATGTCACAATTCAAAAACAAGTTTTGCCTACTTATAGGGCCTGTTTAGTAACACTTTTGCTTTCTGATTTTTGCTGTCAATTCCTAAAAATAGAAAGTAAAAGTAAAAATTATGTTTATTAACACATTTTTGCTTTTTTACTTTCAAAAAGTACTTTCACATTTTAGAAAAGAAAAAGAAAGCACAGATTTCTCACTTTCTTGTTTTCTCCACTGTAGCGGAGGAATTACTTCCGTTACTGTAGCGGAACTTAAAAAACGCTGTGCTCCGTCGTTTATAACAATACCCACAACCCACAATCATCTCTCCCACCCACAACCCACAATTGTCTCTCCCATGTACCACGATGATGGCCACCAGATAGGCAACTCCGACGAAGATGATTCGCCGATCGGTATCGCCGGCGACCACCATATCGGCATTGATAGGACTTAGGTAAGTTTTGCTTTCCTCAAATTTGAATTTTTTTTCTCTCTCATCCTCAAGGACAAAATCCCCTCTCTTCCTCCCTCTGTTTTCTTACCACTGAATCCTTAGCACAAAATCAAAGAGTTAGGCACACAACAACGAATACGACGATGAAAGATTCCGACGACAACAAGGAGAATCAACGCGATGACGACAACAGCAAAACGCTCATCCAATTGGCGATGACTATGATCGTGTTACGAGGCCTAGACTCACTGACGTGGTTGTTGCGACAAAGGGGTTTCGGTGAAAGTTACGGGTTTGAAGATAATGGGTTGAGATTTCTGGTTTGATTGTCAATTTGAGATTGCACGGCGGCGGGATCGGAGAGTTTTTTATTTTTTGATACTGTGATTGGAGCAATTGCAATTGTAGTGGGAAGAGGGGGTTTTGGATGGTGCTGAACATTTTGGTTCTGGAAGAGAATTTAATTTTGTGTTGGAAAGAGGTTTGTCTTCTTTAACAGCAACTTAACCCAATCCGACATTATTGGCTGTATTGGCCCATCATGGTCAATTGTCAAGCTTCTCATACTGTATATATGAGAAATCTTATATCCTTTTCCAATGCCAATGTTGAAACTTGTTAACTCTAGCATGCGCTCAGTTAAATCTATATGCAAAATATGGATTGGAATAAAAATTTGCTGGCAAGCCAATCAAGACGATGAATTGAGCTCAACGACATTATTGATGTTTGAAAGCTATGATGTGAGGTGGTGGTGGTTTCTGGTAGTGCTTGTAGTTAGGTAGAAATGGGGGATAGTGGTTGCGAACTTGAACTGGGAGAAGGTGGGATTGGGATGGTAGATTATAGAACTACAGTAATGATAAAAAAAATAAAAGTAAAATCATAATTATTAAACTTGATTTTGTTATTTTGCTTTCAAAATTTTGAAGAATATGAAGTATTAGTAAACATGATTTCATTTTCTATTTCATTTTAAGAAATCAAAATCATACTTTTATTTTTGAAGGAAGCAAAAGTAAGAAAGTGAAAGCGTTAGTAAACGGGCCTATAGAATATTGGGTCAGTGGGTCACATGAGGGAGTGGACATTGGACACCCATAAAACCACCGACCTTTGATTGTTTGTATAAACTTGTATATATACACATAAATATATACATGGGTTATGGAGAAGAAAGGTGAGTGGTCAGTGGGTCTGAGACTTTGGAAGGGAAGATGGGTGTGCAGGAGGTGGGAGATGAAAGAAAATAGAATTTTAGAGAGAGAAATAAATGGGGGCAATTTTGTCTTTTAAGTTTGTTGATATTTTGAATCAAAATGAATTAAAATTTAGGGGCAAATTTGTCTTTTCGCTTATTTTTAACTGTGTCAGTAACGGAAAAGTAAAATTGGACCTGAGTGATAGTAATTTTCGAAAGGTGTTTCAATGTGATATTTGGCCAAACCTGAAGGGGTGTCAGTAAAATTAACCCTTTATTTTATTAAGTGTATAACAGAATAAGAGGTCAACAAGATTCAGGGTCAGACCATGAACCCTGTTCAAAGCAAGAAGGCAACAAAGAATGCGAAAAAAGTTAGGGTTGACCTAAAAAGGAGCTAGATTCAGCACAGATAGAATTCGAAGGTAGAAAGGATTAAGGGGAAATCTAAAAGCGGGCAAGTACAGAGCCGAGAAAAGCATTTTGCCCTCTTTTAAACCCTCACCGATACTAAAATTCAAATCATAAGGGTATTCCTTTAGGGTAACATCGGAAGGAACACGATTTTTCTTTATCAACTGGGAGATAGAGAAGGACTTCCTCTCTACAACATCTAAAGGGAGAACTATTGGACCCTCGACGCCATCACTCACATTAACCGCCGGCGTTCCCGATGCAGAATCAGACGCTTGAGCGCTATAAGTCAGCTCACTACTCTCTTGACTCATAATGACAGAATGAAATAGAAGAATGAGAGAGTAAAAGAATGACTAACCTTGACAGACGAGGAGAAAATTGAATAACAGCATGAGAATTTTGCTTAAAGCCAAGGTATGATTGCAGATGTGAACAATCAGATAGCGAGAATGCAATATATATATAGAAGATACAAGGCAGATAATGAAGAGGCAAGCACGAGACCACAAAAATCAGAAACCAAAGTGGCAATGATGAGTAGTAACAGCCGTAGAAACTTCTCCACTTCCTAAAACAGTTACAATTCCATACATGAATTTGATTCATCAAAGGAATTTGGGGGCAAAGTGTGGAGGGAAATTTCTCTACCAATCATAATAAAACACGTGTCCAAAGAATAAGGAAGCCTATCTCTAGGGTAAATAGTCCTGAAGCCAGGCCAACACAGCCTAGATGCCCAATAAGAAAACCTAAATAACGCCTGATGAGTCCATTCGGCAGAACATAGCCCATGCAGCAAAACGTAGACCAGGAAGTGGCCCAAGCCAAGCATATTCAAAATTCTATAACGCCCACCATGAAGGAAATGCCGCGAAACAAGGGATCATGAATGCCTACATCTGAAAACCGATGTAACGCTCTATAAAAACATATAAATAAGGGATGAATGAGAAGGGAAATCCATCGAATTCCAATTACATTTCTTTGATTATCAGAATTGCTTATACTCAGTCCCATCTTCTTGTTCGTAATTTCTGTATTTTTCTTAAGTGTTCGGGTGTAAAAATTTGCACATATAGTCTCCAAATCACCAACTTGTGATGAAATCGTGTTGGTTAGATCCAAATTCATGGATGGGAGAGTGAGAAAAAAATGGGTTCAGGTTATGAAATGATGGCAAGTAGAATTCAATGGTTTATATATATGTAATATATGTGTATATCTATATATTGGTTTATATATCTAAACTTCATGATTGTTGCTTAAAGTGGGTTTATATATGTCGGATTATGGCTTTAGGTTCATGGCTAAGAGACTATTATATAAAGTAGATATACATGTTTTTGTAGAATAGGGTTAGAGGGAGGGAGTGATGATGGGAGGAGAGATGAAAGGAGGTGTCGGCGGTGGTTTTCTAGGGGAGGTGTTTGGGATGAAGTGGTGATTTTGGACATTTCATATTTAAAAGAGTTGAGTCAAAAGATATTTAGGTTATTTTACCACTTGTCAAATCATTAAGGGTTGTCTTTGTCAAAGGAAGCAAACCTTAGGAGGTGTCATTGTCCAAAATAAGCCAACTTGTATATGGTTGTCTTTATAGCAAATCTCAGGATGTTACTATACTTTATCCTAAAAATAAAAAATAAAAAAAAAATTGTAGGGAAGAGAGAGAAAAAAGGAGGAAGAGATGAGAAAATAGAGAAGATAAGAGACACAATATCGAAAAGAGGAAAAAGAAGAGAAACAAAGAGTAGAAAGAAAACGGAGGAGAGGGAAGAAAGATAAACAGAGGGGGGAGAAAAAAAGGGGAAGAGAAAAGAAAACAGAGGAGAGAAAATGATATATTTAAAAACATAATAATAAAAATAATAATAATAAAAACAGTAAAGAGAGAAAATATAATTTTGTTTGAGTGGTTGAGATGGGTATCAACTCTTGACTCACCATCAACATCAACCCTTAAATGTAATGGGTGTCTCCTTTTTATTTATTATTGACCCACTCACTTAAATTTAAAAGCCCAAATGATTTAATTTTAGTTGGCGGACTTGGACGGTTTAAATTTGGGAGCCTAAATAATTTAATTTTAGTGGGTGGTTTGAAACATCAGAGTCTTGAGGCCATAGAACCACCCACGGACCTAGCATAGGAATAGTGGGGGTGGATGCCCCCACTAGAATTTTTTTTATTTGTATTACTACCTATATATTTTGTTAAAATTTAAGAAATGCCCTATTCAATTTTTTTTAAATACTTTATTATATACTCTTGCCTCATCTTTTTATTTTTATTATTATTTTTTTTTTCAATCTAAAAGATTCTAACTTGTTAAACTAATTAGGTTCTTATAATTATTATTTTATTTTTATAAAAGTCTTTGAGACTTTCACAAACACTCTGATCTTCAATTTGTTTCATTTAGCAACACAGTTTCAAAGAAAACTAGAGAGAGGGATTAGAAACAAAAGAAAATACCTACCCAAATAATCTCACATAGGAATAGTGAAGATGATGGACAGCGGCGGCGGCGGCAGACGACGGTCGGAAGTGGGGATGAGGTCAGTGGCGTAGCTAGAAATTTCCTCCAGTGGGGGCAATTTTTAACAATAATATATATATATATATATATATATATATATATATATATATATATATATTATTTGAACCAAAATAATATATGTAAAAATTAAACAGAAATATTTTGAAAGCACGCAATGAAATTTTCAAAATGTTCACGGCATAATAATAGTAAATTCCGATAATAAAAATATATATATCACATTACCTATCTCTGCACTGTAGTATTTGTTTGGAGACTCGCCGAAAGAGAAATGTTGAAGTTCGAAAATGTGATGGAAATTAACAACGCATTTGTTTGTGATAAAGTGAAAAGTGTGAAAGAATATCTTGTATTTTTGGGGAAAGTGGGAAAGAATATAATATTTTGAGAAAGTGGAAACAAAATATCATATGTTTTGGAAAGATTATATTCCTTTTTATTTTTATTTTTAATATAATACCGTAAATGGTCATTTGGTTATATATATATATATAGTATATATATGTACAATGTCAAACTTTTAGTAGAGACAATTATACAAATATAAAAATCTTTTCATATAAAATTAAAAAAAAATAAAAATTCAGTGGGGGCAGCTACCCCCACTTGTCCCTATGTGGCTATGCCACTGGATGAGGTAGGCCGGGTTCTTCTAAAGGGTTTAATAATGATATTAACATATCAAACATTGGATCAAAAAAAAAAAAAAAAAAAAAATTAATAAAGAGATCAGATTTAATATGAACTTTTTAAAAAAAAAACTACAAAAATTGTATAATATTTATTCCGGGTTTCGGGTTGGGCTCAACACCAAACCGAACTCAACCCAAAATAGGGCTCGAGCTGGAATTTTTCAGCCCGAATTCAACCCGAATTCAGTTGCTAACAAGCCCAGCCGAAAATTCTCGGGCTAGTTTCGGATTGAACCCACCCAACTTGTACCCTAAGTTAAAATTGTTTATAAACAACTTATTATTCCACAGGAACTCTTGTGTTCTAGGTGTTGCGGAAGTGGCCAATGATTATTCCACAAGAACTTCATAGGTCTACTTTTCACAACTCATATAAGAAGCAGAGAGATCTCAATTGCATTCACTATGAAAGACGAAACGGTTTTAAATATATATCTATCATCTCTTTTCTAAATTGAAGATTAACTGAGAGTTAGTTATCACTACAAGTTATGGCTTGGCTTCGCCGCTTCTTGCTTCGGCTTCACTACTTCTGTTTGGGAGAAGAAAAAGAAAGCATCAAAGGAGAAGAAGAAAGTAACAGACAAAGCAATGAAGAAAGTATCAGAGAAGAAAAAGAAGAAAGCAGACAAAGCAATGAAGAAAGCATCAGAGGAGAAGAAGAAAGTAAGAGAGATGAAAAAGAAGAAAGTATACAAAGCAATGAAGAAAGTGTTAGAGAAGAAAAAGAAAGCATCAAAGAAAGCAGACAAAGCAATAAGTTGAAGGCCAAAGAGATTACAACAACATTAATGCCTTACATTCCTCACCAGCTCCTTGTTGAAATATTATTAAAATTGCCCATGAATTCTCTGATACGATTCAAGTGTGTTTCCAAATCATGGCTTTCTTTGATCTCCCACTCCTACTTCACTAGAACTCACCTCAATCAATCAAAATCAATCACAAAACGAATACTCATAGTCAATTTCTGTCCGAGTAGCGTCGTTTACACTGTAGACCTCGGATCAACACACAATGAAGTCATTGTGGCAGAAAATATTGATAATATTATTTTTGACATTATGCCTCATCATCATCATCCCCATATCATTGGTAGTTGCAATGGATTGGTATGCATAGGGTTTCTTTACGGTTCATCATATGTAATATTCAATCCCTATACAAAGGAGTCCAAGCGAATACCATATTGCAATTTACTTCCTTTTTGCCCTTCCCTCGTATGTGGATTTGGATATGACCGTTTGTCTGATGATTACAAACTGGTGAAATTAGGTAAACAGAGCGTCTATATATATTCACTAAGAGCTGGTTCTTGTAAAAAGGTTCAAGACTATGTCGAAAACAGTTTTTATGTTGAATACAGTTGTTATTCCACTCGCGGGATGCTGCTGAATGGAGCCATTCATTGGTTTTGTTTGTATATAAATTCAAATAGGAAATCAAAGATTGCTGCTTTTGATTTGGTGGGTGAGAAACTCTCAGAAATTCCATTGCCTAGTTTCTTCACCAATGTTCATAAAATGTGCAGAATAGGGGTATTTGGAGGATGTCTTTGTGTAAAAGTACCGTATAGTGATGAATAAGTAAAAAAATATTAATGTCCTTTATTTTAATACATATTATATATATTTTTTCTTTTATGCTTTTGTGTTTTCTATTTTAGCAAACCAAACGAATTGTCAATTGAAGGAAAAGGAAAGAACCAACTATTACACTAGTAGGTTTATCTTTATCTCTATTTTTTTATTCTACTATTTTTTTTTAATTATTATTTATATATATATATATGTATATATATATATTTTCTCCTACACTCTCTATATTTTTCAATTACTCTATATTTGTTAGGTATATCTTTCAAATTTAACCTTAAGCAGAAAATACCAAATCAAAATAAAATTATAAAAAGCTTTAGGAATTATGTAAATGAGGATTCTTGTTGTTAAGAGAGAGGATATTCATTAATGGTAAAAATTGAGGTTTTTAGTTTTAATTATTTAACGATTTAATAGGAGTTCTTATTCAGAAGAAAGAGATTACTTATGGTAAAAAAATTGTAACTTCTAATTTTAATTATTTAAAAATTAATTGTAACTTCTAATTTTAATTATTTAAAAATTTAATAAAAAAGGTCTTCAAAACGAATATATATACTGATATAATTGAATTGAAGCTATTAAGTTATGTAAGGGTTTGGATGCCAGAATAGTAAGTTTTGCAATTTTTTCTCTCCAAAAATGCTACATTTCACTAATTTTTATTTGTGATTTCATCTTGAATTAGGTGGCTACTTATTTGGCTGCCTTGTGTGTTTTAAAAGTAATTTTTTTTAATATAGAAAATAACTTAATACAGGAAAAGGGAGAAAAAAATAGAAAAATTTACAATTATTGAATTCAAACCCTCATGTAACTTTATAACTTGAATTCAATTCTGCCAATATATATCTTCGGTTTGGGAGACCCTTTCTATTAAATATTCAAATAATTAAAACTAGAAATTACAATTTTTTACGTTCACTTAAAGCTTTTTATGATTATATTATATATATATAACAAAAAAATATTGGCAGAGAAAAATACATTCAAGATAGAGAGAGAAATCTAGTGAGAGAGAGAAATCTAGTGCAATTGTTCGTTCTTTTTTTTTTTTTTTTCCTTCCATTGACAATTTGTTTAGTTTACTAAAATAGGACATAAAAAACATAAAAGAATAAAGTGTAATATATATTAAAATAGAGGTGATCAATGTCTTTTTAGTTATCGCCACATAGATTCAAGAGCAAATCTCAAATTTTAATACCTTTTTTTCTCTCTTTCCTATATTAATTTATTTTCTATATTAAAAAAATTACTTTTAAAGCACACAAAAGATCTAAATAAGTTGACAAATAAGAGCCACCTAATTGAAGATAAAACCATAAATCAAAATTAGTGAAGTATAGTATTTTCCTTATTTTTATGAAGTACAAACCTATAATAATTGAATTTTAGTTTAGGAATCAAAATATTGCAGAAAATCAACTATTGAGCTCTTTCCAAATTTTTATAATAAGAAATTTTTTGACCATGCCATCTGTCTTGAAACTTAGAATGATTAATATGTCTTTTATTAGAAATTATAAATTATTGTAGTAACATCATATTAGATTACACACATTTGGGTTTTTTTTTCTCATTATATGATAGATTTTATTTTATGTCAAGTTTATATCGCTATATACAAATTTATTTATTTATAGGTTATTAAAATTAGGGATGACCTGAGAAATTCGAAAAACCAGTGAAATTCGTGCAGTATGGTGTGGGTTGAGATACAATGGATTTCTCGAGACTTGGGTTAGAACCTAGGGTTTAGCGTGGGCTTACCTCTTGGCCCGCCCAACCTGCTCAAGTCCCACTCCAACTTAATATTTAGGGTTAATTTAATTAACACCCCCTTCAAGTTTCACCGAATATCAAATTGAAATACCTTTCGAAAATTATTATCATTTACGTTGCAAATTTTTGGTTCTTTTTTCACTCACACCCCAAAAATTACTTTTTTCACTCACACCCCAAAAATTACTTTTTAGTGTTGTTAGAACACTTCTTTTTTTTTTTCCACATAAAATGATATTATGACCCTTTTGACTTTGTTTTGACTTATAAAATGATTGATTAATGCGTAAAATGGGCTTAACTATCCCATAGAACCATGACTTTTATAAAAAGATTGATTAGGTGACCAAAATACCCATCACTCTACCAAAACTACCCAAGCATCTCTTTTCACCACCACCAACTCCATTATTCTTCATTGATGAAGCTTGAAAAAAAAAAATTAATGTGATTCTCATCTTGCCCTTTTGCACAACAAAAAATGGGTCACATTTAACCACCACATTCCCTATCACCACCATGGCCACACCAGCCACACAAATATATACACTTAATCACACACATAAATCACTAGACCACTGAAGAATATAAATTTAAATATAGAATATAAAAATGGAATGAGTATGCAGAATTTAAAAATATATACATATAAAACATATAGAACTCAGAGGAGGCAAATGGGTATGCATAATTTTTGAGACTTTGGAAGGGAAGATGGGTGTGCAGGAGGTGGGAGATGAAAGGAGAGAAAATTTTAGAGAGAGAAATAAATGGGGGCAATTTTGTCTGTTAAGTTTGTTGATATTTTGAATTAAATTTTAGGGGTAAATTTGTTTTTTTGCATGTTCTTAACGGTGTCAATAACGGAAAAGTAAAATTGGACTTGAGTGATAGTAATTTTCAAAAGGTGTTTTGATGAGCGCTGAAAAGTGCTTATTTAAACTCCTTAAACTCGAATATTCTAGGACCTTTATCTATCTTATTTTTCCATTTTAGACTAATTTCATGTTATTACCCTTTTTAGGTGCTTATCCCTAAAATAAGTCAACTCGGCCAAATTAGAGCATAAAAGAAGCAATCTCAAACCGAATGGAAAAAATGAGCAAAGTGAAAGCAAAGTGGTGGAAATCAGCAATCTTCGATCGATGAGGAATACTTTCGATCGATCTCACATTAATCGATCCAGCCTCATCAAGATGGATCAAAACCCTTGTCCTTATCCTCAAAGAATTTCCATCTTCGATCGATCCAACTTCCTTCAGATTGATCGTACTTTCTTGATTTTATCCCTACCTACCACTTTTGTCTTTTTCTCAAAATATCCCAAAATATCTCAGAGATTTATCGTATTCCAAAAAGGCGTCGCCAATGATTGATCGATCTGGCTTTAATTCGATGGATCTGGCCACAGTTCGATCGATCTCATCTGAATTCGATCGATCGAATCTCTTCAAGTTCGAAATAAAACAGAGTCCAGCTCATTAAAAGAGGGCTCGTGGTGCAATCATTGGAAGGGACTCTTGTTGTGTACGAGACCTAACCATTAGGTGTGACACTTGAGCTACCTATATAAGGATTTTGAGTCATTTTTACATTATAACTTAGATATCTCAATATAGAATCATATCTCATATATCTTGGAGAAGAGGCTAGAGCTTAGAAAGACATACACTATTTTGGGAGTTCTTCCATTCTTCTAGGGTTTCTATCAAGAAGAAGAGCATTCCTACCATGGAGATGGCCCTTGAGGGTTGAATGACTACATCAATGAGTGGTTAAACATCTTTTTGGGGCTAGAGTTAGCCCTAAGCATGCCTTCTAGACCTTGATGTTTTGTATTTTGAAGGGATTTGTGTTGTAATCTTGTCTTGACACTTGATTTATATATGAATCTTGTTCTTACAATGATTTGTATGATTAATACTTCCAATTGATTATTTCATTCTATCCATATGTCTATGTATGTTAGAGTAGATGGTAATGTGTTTATCTTTTGGTTTTGTGATATTGATGCATATCTATGTGTATTGATATTATGAATCTAGAGATTGTCAAGGCATAATGCTTAAATATAATACTCTTATGGTTTGTTTGATGGTTCATACTCATTTCTTGATGGATTGTGCCTCTTCCTTAGTTTAATTAGTTTAATTTTCATGTCCTTAGCTTAGAAGTAGAGTAGTTGCTTTACTTTCTTAGATGTGAGGACAATCCATACTTGTTGTTTGATGTTCCATACTTATGAATGCAAGTAGTATACTACCTTGCTAGTGTGTTGATTGTGAGCTTAAATGAAGTATTAATGGCTTAGTTTGATATATTGTGCTATTCACTATGTTGTCTAGACAATGTATACTTAATTAGTCAATCTATACTTGTTGATTCAATCAATCACACCTCTTTGTATTGCAACACATATTTCCCCTCATTCATTACACATTGAGTGTCTAGAATGGTGATGTTTAATGGTGACCTCTAGATCCCAAGACCTCTCTCTTTTGTTTTCTACCCCTTTTATTTACGTCAATTGCTTAGTATTGAATTCATTTACATTGTAGTTTAATTAACCAAACAAATAATCTTTTAATCACTTGACCTACTAATCCGACCTTGTTTCCATATTAACATAGCCCCCAATCTCTTGGGGCGATCCCTACTCACCCTAGCTATATTAGTAATTAGAGGTAGTAGTGACACTTCAAAATTTTAAACTTGGCCACACTTTTATTGCAACTTGTTGGTGACAACACCATGTTTCAATGTGATATTTGGCCAAACCTGAGGGAGTGCCAGTTAAATTAATCCTAATTTCAAAAGATTATTATATAATTCATCCTCTACCACACTGTCCACACCACATTCTATTGTCCCACGATCCCACATTACTTGGTTAAATGTAGGATCATTGGACAAATTACACACATGTAGAACGTTTAGTCTTTATTATATTGACCTCCCTTGAGATTTGAATCATTTGACATGTGTGCTCAACAACATCCTGTCATTAATAAAAAAAAAAAAAAAAAAAGAGACTAAATTACCCCTTTTTTTTGTGTTAAAAACCTCAATAATCTTATATATTGACATAAAATGATAAAGATATTATAAAATGCCATTGAAGTACAAAGTATTAATTTTCATACCAATTTCATTTTATTAAATTTTACAAAAATAATTTTTTTTTTTTTTTTGTTTTTAGTCAATGTTTGATCAGGTTTTTTTTCTTTTGTGACAACAAGAAGAGAAATACAAGATAGGGTAATATAAGTAGTGTTTATAAGATGGAAAAAATAAAAGAGTAATAAGTCTTTTGATTTGGAATATTTTTTTTTTATTAAATTAGATAAGAATATAATGTTAAATAATAAAAATCAAATGCTCTATACCTGTGTAATTTATCCAAAACTCAAAAGGAATGAATATAATTTACTCTTTAATGTATCCCTCCCCTGTATCTCTGATTCTCTATAGCAAGCTTGTTCTTGTGGGCCTAATCACTCCATAAGCCCCACCCCCTTGTACATTTTTTACAATTAATTAATATATGTATATTTGCTTTTCCTTTTATATTTAGTTTCCGCAATTATTTTGTAAAAATGTATTTGCCAATTAATAACAACCAATCATGTGTCCCCATATAATTTGTATAAACCTATTTAATATAGGGTTGATTAGTTAATGGAATGAGAAAAAGGGGGACGAGAAAGAAAATATGCTGATGTGGCTATGTAAAAAAGTTGTGTAAAATACACAACAATTTTACACATAGGGAGGTGAAAAAAAATATGTTGATGTGACTATTTAAAAAAGTTGTGCAAAATACACAATAATTTCACACATTACGACTACCGCATAAGTAAAATACATTTGACAAATCTTCTATATAGTCATTAGAAAAAAGGCAAAGGCTCTATTCGGTAGGAAGGAAAAAAGAGGAGTGGAAAGAAAATAGGAGGGAATAAACAAAATTCATTCGTTCGGTAGGAAGGAGACACGGAGGGAAAGGATAATAAGATGGATCTCTTATCCCTCCTCCTTTTTAAATTTTCATCTGCCCAAATTTGGACGAAAGATAGGAGAGAAAATAAGTGGAACTATTATAAAATTATTAAATTACAATATTATCCTTTCTAAATATTAAAAATTAAACCCTACACATCTCATCTCACGCAAAAAAACCCTATCAAGGTATGATTCATGTGTTATATATATATATATATATTAGGTCTTGCACTACAAGAAGTCACGGTATTAGGGACAAAAAAATTTGTCCCTAAAGGTAGCCAAACTGTCCCTAATACCTTTTGGGGACAGCTGATGCATCCGTCCCAATATGTAGCGTCCTAAAAGCCATTTAGGGACGGACAAATTGGGACAGAATAACCTTCCGTCCCAAATACTCATTTGGGACGGAGACAAATCCACCGTCCCAAATTCTCATTTGGGTTTGGGACGGAACAACTTTCTGTCCCAAATACATATTCGGGACCTAATGTGCGCCTGTTATTTTATTATTATTTTATTTTATTGGTAATATGTGCGCCTGTTATTTCTGCTATTTCCATTTCTGTGTTTCAACCATCAAAATTATTAAGAAACTGAATTTCATATCAACACAAATAAAGAAGCTAAATTTTAATGACCATTACTTAAAAAAATAATGTACAAATCACATTTACATCAATTGTACTCAAATAAGTACCAAATAACATAGTATCTAGACATCAATATTTGAAATACATTCTTGTAATAATAAAAGATTAATCATCAAAATGTTGGTGGATGAGTTTGAAATGGTGAGTTTGGAGCAAACAGGCGAAGCATCAGTGGCTGCAAATTATTTAAATGGCTGCCAAAGGGTCTATAAAGTTGTTGCTGCTGCAAAACAAGGGTCGATATGCACCGAACTGTGTGGACATGAATTGAGAAGACAACCTTTGATACTCCAACATACTATTCACAATTGCCTTCAGTTCAATGATAAGACTCCCTCGCATCCAAGTTATCGAATGCCTCTAATGATGATTGGGTCACCATATTGTCCTGCATTATCAAACAAATGAATGTATAACCATCAAACAGAATAAGTGAGTGCAAAGCTAAAATCCAGATAACAAGCAATACCAACAGAATAACAATGTAATCAGTATTTGAAAGTGATACACATATGCTTGAATGCCAAAGTCATTAAAATTTAGAATAACAATGTAAGCAGTATTTGAAAGTGATACTTTGGCAATTCTTAATGCAATTCAAAAAGAATTAGTTGATACATGTGCTTTATAGATTTTCCTCCATATTGCATCAGCAAGAGGCTTATATGTTAAACCATGTTCCAAGTCCAAGATCAAACAATGTACGAGTTAGTTAAAAGAACTGTTCTACATAATAAACTACATGCAAATTTGATTGACTATTTTCCTCAATAGTTTGTAAATCAATTGAATGTGATTGTATATCTTAACTCTATTTTATGAATAAAAAAGCTTTTATCTTTGCCAGAATAAAACAGAAACCAAAACTAAAAAAATAAAAGGATTTTTCAAAAATTATAAATTCTCTGATCCAGCCTTGAAGTTGGAAGCAACTTTTCTTATGACTCGAGCTATTTTTCTTATGCATACTTGATGACTAAGACTTTGCCTTCAGACCTGAAAAAGATGAAGATGGGTATAATGACAACATAAATTACTTAAACATATAGAAGTACCATTATCTCATATAGAATTTTCTACAATCATGATTTATTAAAATAAACTCATAAGATCATTTACTCGAATGAAAATAATCAAACCTACTAAAGTGACTAATAGAACACAACTTCAATATTTACAATTGAATTAACACAAGCATGTAGGTCACAGTTTGACCTCAATAAGAGAAGTGAAATCTATTTCTAGAGGTAACATTCAGTACTAATTAATATGAAATCTTGAGCTAGAGAAACGTTCCCTGTAATTTGGGTGGCTTTATTTAGCCACTAAGCCCTTAGCCAATAAAACAATAACCTTCCACATCCCAATTTTACTAATTTACAAAGACGTTTGGCATATTTAAAGGAACAGCAAAAACTTAAAATTGATTATTATCCCTCTTTTTTTATATTTTTGTATCCCTGCTGCAATAAAACTAATTTAAAAATAATAAAAATAAAATAAATGACAAAAAAAAAGCATGTAAAACCAAAATATCCCAATTAATTTCTATCCACTCTCTTTTTCCGTATTTCTAATTCATGATATTAGAATTAAAAAAATGATCTGTTTACTGTTTTATTCATTGTCACTAGATTAATCAATTATCAATCAGTTAAGTTAGGAGAAATTGAAGGTTGCGATGGTAGGAAATCAAACATTTAAGCTTTAAATGGGCGTTCAAATTAAACACACAAAATTGAAGACAAAAACACACAGAGACATACAAATACATATATACACAAATCCTTTCAATGCTTGGAAAGATTACCTTCAGAAGGTTGGAGAACCGATCTATGCCGCCCTCTGTATTTTCTATCTAAACAAAACCTTTCTCTTTTTTTCACTGTAATTTGGGTGTGTATCAAAGCATCAGGAAAAAAAAAAAAAAAAGAGTTAAGGAGCTAGAGTTCAGAAAATAGAAACCTGTTTTGCTGGTCGTTAGGAGTTCAGAATTACTGTATCGACACCAGATGTCATTGCAGAATCAGTGAGGGAAGGATCTTCTGTGGTGCCGTTTGTTGTTCGGGTTACAAAGAGAGAACAGAAAGGTCCTCTAGGGTTTGAGATAGGGAAGAGAGAGATTATGAGGGGGCTAGAGAGATGGGGTAAGGATTTTAATTATGGGGTGACACGTAATGCTTTTATCCTCCCAAAAACCCATTTTGTGAAATTTCCTCTTAAATTTTCCCACCATAAGGTTGGCGGGCTTATTTTTGGGTTAATTGGGACCATAGGCCTCAACCGTCCCAAAAAACTCTAGCTTTTGAGACAGTCTTTAAAATGTCCCTAATTATCCGTCCCTAGTATCCAAAATTCTTGTAGTGATGTAATCCTTGTTTGGTCGAGATCTGGATCTTATATATATATATATATATATATATATATATATATATATATATATATGGATTATTTGTTATATAATTTCCTTATTAGTAAAAAAGAGGATTTAGAAGAAAAAATACATAGTCTACATAAAGAGCCATACAAAATCCATATTTAACAACAACAATAATATATATATATATATATATATATATATATATATATATATATATTATTTGAACCAAAATAATATATGTAAAAATTAAACAGTACTAAATATTTCAGAATATTTTTCATATTTTGAAAGCATGCAGTCAAGTTTTCAAAATGTTCACGGCATAATAATAGTAAATTCAGATGATAAAAATATATATATCACATTACCTATCTCTGCACTGCAGTATTTGTTTGGAGACTCGTCGAAAGAGAAATGTTGAAGATCGAAAATGTGATGGAAATTAAAAACGCATTTGTTTGTGATAAAGTCAAAAGTGTGAAAGAATATCTTGTATTTTTGGGGAAAGTGGGAAAGAATATAATATTTTGAGAAAGTGGAAACAAAATATCATATGTTTTGGAAAGATTATATTCCTTTTTTTTTTTTTTTTTTTTAATATAATACCGTAAATGGTCATTTGGTTATATATATATATATATATATATATATATAGTATATATATGTACAATGTCAACTTTTAGTAGAGACAATTATACAAATATAAAAATCTTTCCATATAAAATTAAAAAAAAATAAAAATTCAGTGGGGGCAGCTACCCCCACTTGTCCCTATGTGGCTATGCCACTGGATGAGGTAGGCCGGGTTCTTCTAAAGGGTTTAATAATGATATTAACATATCAAACGTTGGATCAAAAAAAAAAAAAAAATTAATAAAGAGATCAGATTTAATATGAACTTTTAAAAAAAAAACTACAAAAATTGTATAATATTTATTCCGGGTTTCGGGTTGGGCTCAACACCAAACCGAACTCAACCCAAAATAGGGCTCGAGCTGGAATTTTTCAGCCCGAGTTCAACCCGAATTCAGTTGCTAACAAGCCCAGCCGAAAATTCTCTGGCTAGTTTCGGATTGAACCCACCCAACTTGTACCCTAAGTTAAAATTGTTTATAAACAACTTATTATTCCACAGGAACTCTTGTGTTCTAGGTGTTGCGGAAGTGGCCAATGATTATTCCACAAGAACTTCATAGGTCTACTTTTCACAACTCATATAAGAAGCAGAGAGATCTCAATTGCATTCACTATGAAAGACGAAACGGTTTTAAATATATATCTATCATCTCTTTTCTAAATTGAAGATTAACTGAGAGTTAGTTATCACTACAAGTTATGGCTTGGCTTCGCCGCTTCTTGCTTCGGCTTCACTACTTCTGTTTGGGAGAAGAAAAAGACAGCATCAAAGGAGAAGAAGAAAGTAACAGACAAAGCAATGAAGAAAGTATCAGAGAAGAAAAAGAAGAAAGCAGACAAAGCAATGAAGAAAGCATCAGAGGAGAAGAAGAAAGTAAGAGAGAGGAAAAAGAAGAAAGTATACAAAGCAATGAAGAAAGTGTTAGAGAAGAAAAAGAAAGCATCAAAGAAAGCAGACAAAGCAATAAGTTGAAGGCCAAAGAGATTACAACAACATTAATGCCTTACATTCCTCACCAACTCCTTGTTGAAATATTATTAAAATTGCCCATGAATTCTCTGATACGATTCAAGTGTGTTTCCAAATCATGGCTTTCTTTGATCTCCCACTCCTACTTCACTAGAACTCACCTCAATCAATCAAAATCAATCACAAAACGAATACTCATAGTCAATTTCTGTCCGAGTAGCGTCGTTTACACTGTAGACCTCGGATCAACACACAATGAAGTCATTGTGGCAGAAAATATTGATAATATTATTTTTGACATTATGCCTCATCATCATCATCCCCATATCATTGGTAGTTGCAATGGATTGGTATGCATAGGGTTTCTTTACGGTTCATCATATGTAATATTCAATCCCTATACAAAGGAGTCCAAGCGAATACCATATTGCAATTTACTTCCTTGTTGCCCTTCCCTCGTATGTGGATTTGGATATGACCGTTTGTCTGATGATTACAAACTGGTGAAATTAGGTAAACAGAGCGTCTATATATATTCACTAAGAGCTGGTTCTTGGAAAAAGGTTCAAGACTATGTCGAAAACAGTTTTTATGTTGAATACAGTTGTTATTCCACTCGCGGGATGCTGCTGAATGGAGCCATTCATTGGTTTTGTTTGGATATAAATTCAAATAGGAAATCAAAGATTGCTGCTTTTGATTTGGTGGGTGAGAAACTCTCAGAAATTCCATTGCCTAGTTTCTTCACCAATGTTCATAAAATGTGCAGAATAGGGGTATTTGGAGGATGTCTTTGTGTAAAAGTACCGTATAGTGATGAATTTTGGGTAATGAAGGAATATAGAGTGGAGCAATCTTGGACTAAAGTTCATGTGGAATTTCCACTTTCACGTTATGCAAAGTCATTGGCTTTCTTAAATAATGATGAAACTCTTATCACGACACTCCTCACAAATTTAGTTTTATACAACACAAGAGAAAGATCATATAGGAATTTTGTACTGCCTAGTCTCCCACATGACTCCATTTGTGAGGTAGTAGTGTATGCGGAGAGCCTTGTATCACCTGTCAATTCTTTTTGCTAATTCCGTGGATGGTTTTTGTCATTATTCTAGTTTCAAATATTTATAATATTTTTAGTTTTATATTAAAGATTCAGGTTTGTTAATATTCCTCTCTTTTGTTTTTCTTAATATCCTTTTATGTATAATAAAAAGGAGTCTAAAAATAAAAAATTTAGTTTTATATTAAGATTCACTTTATGCAAAGGCATTGGATTTGTTAAATAATGATGAAACACTTATGAAGACGTTCGGCTTCAATTTAGTTTTATACAACACAAGTGAGAGATCATATAAGGATCTTGTACCGCATGGCCTCTCAGATGAGTTAGTTTGTGATGGAGTAGTGTTTGCGGAGAGCCTTGTATCACCTGCCAATTCTTTTTGCTAATTCCGTGGAGCAAATGATAGTTTTTGTCATTCTAGTTTCAAATATTTTTAGTTTTATATTAAGATTCATGTTCCTTAAAATTCTCTCTCTCTCTCTCTCTCTCTTTTTTTTTTTTTTTTTTTTCCTTAATATCCTTTTATGTATGATAAAAAGGAGTCTAAAATAAAAAATAAGGTGCATTGATTTGCTCTACTTCTGCTTGGTGGTGTTTATATTGTCATTCAATTTTGTAACATGTTTTATAATGAGTTTCCTCTTTATCCTATTAATTTAGAACACTATTTACTAGGTTGTATTTAACAAAAACTTCCTTTGGTATTCATCAACACCAAGATAAGTACTCTTCCGAAATTTCAATTGTTTTTTCCGCTGCTAACAAGCATCCGAAATTGTCATATACTCCAAGAAGAAAAACATTAACTCGTTTTGAGAACCATGGGTGGCTAACTAAAAGTGGATGTGCTAATGTGCAAGTTTCTAATCTAACAAGTTATATATGAACCAAAAAAGGATTGTTTGATAGTTTATAACTTTTATGTAAGATTATAATTAAAATAAAATAAAATATAGATTATTTATAGTATCATTAATTATGGATTCATGGTATTCACCTAACTTTGTCTCTTTCAACACTTTTTTTCTTTTCTTTTTTTTTTAATTCCAAAGCACGTTTAATGCTACACATCTCGCATATAAGTAAAAAAATATTAATGTCCTTTATTTTAATACATATTATATATATTTTTTCTTTTATGCTTTTGTGTTTTCTATTTTAGCAAACCAAACGAATTGTCAATTGAAGGAAAAGCAAAGAACCAACTATTACACTAGTAGGTTTATCTTTATCTCTATTTTTTTATTCTACTATTATTTTTTTTATTTATTATTTATATATATATATGTATATATATATATTTTCTCCTACACTCTCTATATTTTTCAATTACTCTATATTTGTTAGGTATATCTTTCAAATTTAACCTTAAGCAGAAAATACCAAATCAAAATAAAATTATAAAAAGCTTTAGGAATTATGTAAAAGAGGATTCTTGTTGTTAAGAGAGAGGATATTCATTAATGGTAAAAATTGTGGTTTTTAGTTTTAATTATTTAACGATTTAATAGGAGTTCTTATTCAGAAGAAAGAGATTACTTATGGTAAAAAAATTGTAACTTCTAATTTTAATTATTTAAAAATTTAATAAAAAAAGGTCTTCAAAACGAATATATATACTGATATAATTGAATTGAAGCTATTAAGTTATGTAAGGGTTTGGATGCCAGAATAGTAAGTTTTGCTATTTTTCCCCTTCAAAAATGCTACATTTCACTAATTTTTATTTGTGATTTCATCTTGAATTAGGTGGCTACTTATTTGGCTGCCTTGTGTGTTTTAAAAGTAATTTTTTTTTATATAGAAAATAACTTAATACAGGGAAAAGGGAGAAAAAAATAGAAAAATTAACAATTATTGAATTCAAACCCTCATGTAACTTTATAACTTGAATTCAATTATGCCAATATATATCTTCGGTTTGGGAGACCCTTTCTATTAAATATTCAAATAATTAAAACTAGAAATTACAATTTTTTACGTTCACTTAAAGCTTTTTATGATTATATTATATATATATATAACAAAAAAATATTGGCAGAGAAAAGCACATTCAAGATAGAGAGAGAAATCTAGTGAGAGAGAAATCTAGTGCAATTGTTCGTTCCTTTTTTTTTTTTTTTTCCTTCCATTGACAATTTGTTTAGTTTACTAAAATAGGACATAAAAAACATAAAAGAATAAAGTGTAATATATATTAAAATAGAGGTGATCAATGTCTTTTTAGTTATCGCCACATAGATTCAAGAGCAAATCTCAAATTTTAATTCCTTTTTTCTCTCTTTCCTATATTAATTTATTTTCTATATTAAAAAAATTACTTTTAAAGCACACAAAACATCTAAATAAGTTGACAAATAAGAGCCACCTAATTGAAGATAAAATCATAAATCAAAATTAGTGAAGTATAGTATTTTCCTTATTTTTATAAAGTACAAACCTATAATAATTGAATTTTAGTTTAGGAAACAAAATATTACAGAAAATCAACTATTGAGTTCTTTCCAAATTTTTATAATAAGAACTTTTTTGACCATGCCATCTGTCTTGAAACTTAGAATGATTAATATGTCTTTTATTAGAAATTATAAATTATTGCAGTAACATCATATTAGATTACACACATTTGGGTTTTTTTTTTCTCATTATATGATAGATTTTATTTTATGTCAAGTTTATATCGCTATATACAAATTTATTTATTTATAGGTTATTAAAATTAGGGATGACCTGAGAAATTCAAAAAACCAGTGAAATTCGTGCAGTATAGTGTGGGTTGAGATACAATGGATTTCTCGAGACTTGGGTTAGAACCAAGGGTTTAGCGTGGGCTTACCTCTTGGCCCGCCCAACCTGCTCAAGTCCCACTCCAACTTAATATTTAGGGTTAATTTCATTGACACCCCCTTCAAGTTTCACCAAATATCATATTGAAATACCTTTCGAAAATTACTATCACTCACGTTGTAAATTTTTGGTTCTTTTTTCACTCACACCCCAAAAATTACTTTTCAGTGTTGTTAGAACACTTCTTTTTTTTTTTTTTTTTTTTTTTTTTTTCACATAAAATGATATTATTACCCTTTTGACTTTGTTTTGACTTATAAAATGATTGATTAATGTGTAAAATGGGCTTAACTATCCCATAGAACCATGACTTTTATAAAAAGATTGATTAGGTGACCAAAATACCCATCACTCTACCAAAACTACCCAAGCATCTCTTTTCACCACCACCAACTCCATTATTCTTCATTGATGAAGCTTGAAAAAAAAAAAGTAATGTGATTCTCATCTTGCCCTTTTGCACAACAAAAAATGGGTCACATTTAACCACCACATTCCCCATCACCACCATGGCCACACCAGCCACACAAATATATACACACAATCACACACATATATCACTAGACCACTGAAGAACATAAATTTAAATATAGAATATAAAAATGGAATGAGTATGCAGAATTTAAAAATATATACATATAAAACATATAGAACTCAAAAGAGGTAAATGGGTATGCATAATTTTTGAGACTTTGGAAGGGAAGATGGGTGTGCAAGAGGTGGGAGATGAAAGGAGAGAAAATTTTAGAGAGAGAAATAAATGGGGGCAATTTTGTCTGTTAAGTTTGTTGATATTTTGAATTAAAATTTAGGGGTAAATTTATCTTTTTGCATGTTCTTAACGGTGTCAATAACGGAAAAGTAAAATTGGACTTGAGTGATAGTAATTTTCAAAAGGTGTTTTGATGAGCGCTGAAAAGTGCGTATTTAAACTCCTTAAACTCGAGTATTCTAGGACTTTTATCTATCTTACTTTTCCATTTTAGACTAATTTCATGTTATTACCCTTTTTAGGTGCTTATCTCTAAAATAAGTCAATTCGGCCAAATTAGAACATAAAAGAAGCAATCTCAAGCCGAATGGAAAAAATGAGCAAAGTGAAAACAAAGTGGTGGAAATCAGCAATCTTCGATCGATGAGGAATACTTTCGATCGATCTCACATTAATCGATCCAGCCTCATTAAGATGGATCAAAACCCTAGTCCTTATCCTCAAAGAATTTTCATTTTCGATCGATCCAACTTCCTTCAGATTGATCGAACTTTCTTAATTTTATCCCTACCTATCACTTTTGTCTTTTTCTCCAAATATCCCAAAATATCTCAGAGATTTATCGTATTCCAAAAAGGCGTCGCCAATGATTGATCGATCTGGCCTTAATTCGATGGATCTGGCCACAGTTCGATCGATCTCATCTGAATTCGATCGATCGAATCTCTTCAAGTTCGAAATAAAACAGAGTCCAGCTCATTAAAAGAGGGCTTGTGGTGCAATCATTGGAAGGGACCCTTGTGTACGAGACCTAACCATTAAGTGTGACACTTGAGCTACCTATATAAAGATTTTGAGTCATTTTTACATTATAACTTAGATATTTCAATATAGAATCATATCTCACATATCTTGGAGAAGAGGCTAGAGCTTAGAAAGACATACACTATTTTGGGAGTTCTTCCATTCTTCTAGGATTTCTATCAAGAAGAAGAGCATTCCTACCATGGAGATGGCCCTTGAGGGTTGAATGACTACATCAATGAGTGGTTAAACATCTTTTTGGGGCTAGAGTTAGCCCTAAGCATGCCTTCTAGACCTTGATGTTTTGTATTTTGAAGGGATTTGTGTTGTAATCTTGTCTTGACACTTGATTTATATATGAATCTTGTTCTTACAATGATTTGTATGATTAATACTTCCAATTGATTATTTCATTCTATCCATATGTTTATGTATGTTAGAGTAGATGGTAATGTGTTTATCTCTTGGTTTTGTGATATTAATGCATATGTATGTGTATTGATATTATGAATCTAGAGATTGTAAAGGCATAGTGTTTAAATAGAATACTCTTATGATTTGTTTGATGGTTCATACTCATTTCTTGATGGATTGTGTCTCTTCCTTAGTCTAATTAGTTTAATTTTCATGTACTTAGCTTAGAAGTAGTGTAGTTGCTTTACTTTCTTAGATGTGAGGACAATCCATGCATGTTATTTGATGTTCCATACTTATGAATACAAGTAGTATACTACCTTGCTAGTGTGTTGATTGTGAGCTTAAATGAAGTATTAATGGCTTAGTTTGATATATTGTGCTATTCACTAGGTTGTCTAGACAATGTATACTTAATTAGTCAATCTATACTTGTTGATTCAATCAATCACACCTCTTTGTATTGCAACACATATTTCCCCTCCTTCATTACACATTGAGTGTCTAGAATGGTGATGTTTAATGGTGACCTCTAGATCCCAAGACCTCTCTCTTTTGTTTTCTACCCCTTTTATTTACGTCAATTGCTTAGTATTGAATTCATTTACATTGTAGTTTAATTAACCAAACAAATAATCTTTTAATCACTTGACCTACTAATCCGACCTTGTTTCCATATTAACATAGCCCCCAATCTCTTGGGGCGATCCCTACTCACCCTAGTTATATTAGTAATTAGAGGTAGTAGTGACACTTCAAAAATTTAAACTTGGCCACACTTTTATTGCAACTTGTTGGTGACAATACCATGTTTCAATGTGATATTTGGCCAAACCTGAGGGAGTGCCAGTTAAATTAATCCTAATTTCAAAAGATTATTATATAATTCATCCTCTACCACACTGTCCACACCACATTCTATTGTCCCACGATCCCACATTACTTGGTTAAATGTAGGATCATTGGACAAATTACACACATATAGAACGTTTAGTCTTTATTATATTGACCTCTCTTGAGATTTGAATCATTTGACATGTGTGCTCAATAACATCCTGTCATTAATAAAAAAAAAAAAACTAAATTACCTCTTTTTTTTGTGTTAAAAACCTCAAAAATCTTATATATTGACATAAAATGATAAAGATATTATAAAATGCCATTGAAGTACAAAGTATTAATTTTCATACCAATTTCATTTTATTAAATTTTACAAAAATAAATTTATTTTATTTTTTGTTTTTAGTCAATGTTTGATCAGGTTTCTTTTCTTTTGTGACAACAAGAAGAGAAATACAAGATAGGGTAATATAAGTAGTGTTTATAAGATGGAAAAAATAAAAGAGTAATAAGTCTTTTGATTTGGCATATTTTTTTTTATTAAATTAGATAAGAATATAATGTTAAATAATAAAAATCAAATGCTCTATACCTGTGTAATTTATCCAAAACTCAAAAGGAATGAATATAATTTACTCTTAAATGTTTCCCTCCCCTGTATCTCTGATTCTCTATAGCAAGCTTGTTCTTGTGGGCCTAATCACTCCATACGCCCCACCCCCTTGTACATTTTTTACAATTAATTAATATATATATATATATATATATTTGCTTTTCCTTTTATATTTAGTTCCCGCAATTATTTTGTAAAAATGTATTTGCCAATTAATAACAACCAATCATGTGTCCCCATATAATTTGTATAAACCTGTTTAATATAGGATTGATTAGTTAATGGAATGAGAAAAAGAGGGACGAGAAAGAAAATATGCTGATGAGGCTGTGTAAAAAAGTTGTGTAAAATACACAACAATTTTACACATAGGGAGGTGAAAAAAAATATGTTGATGTAACTATTTAAAAAAGTTGTGCAAAATACACAATAATTTCACACATTACGACTACCACATAAGTAAAATACATTTGAGAAATCTTCTATATAGTCATTAGAAAAAAAGGCAAAGGCTCTATTCGGTAGGAAGGAAGAAAGAAAGAGGAGTGGAAAGAAAATAGGAGGGAATAAACAAAATTCATTCGTTCGGTAGGAAGGAGACACGGAGGGAAAGGATAATAAGATGGATCTCTTATCCCTCCTCCTTTTTAAATTTTCATCTGCCCAAATTTGGACGAAAGACAGGAGAGAAAATAAGTGGAACTATTATAAAATTATTAAATTACAATATTATCCTTTCTAAATATTAAAAATTAAACCCTACACATCTCATCTCACGCAAAAAAACCCTATCAAGGTATGATTCATGTGTTATATATATATATATATATATATATATATATTAGGTCATGTAATCCTTATTTGGTCGAGATCTGGATCTTATATATATATATATGGATTGTTTGTTATATAATTTCCTTATTAGTAAAAAAGAGGATTTAGATGAAAAAATACATAGTCTACATAAAGAACCATACAAGATCCATATTTAGAACGAAAAAAAAAAATGCTTTATGTAGACTGTGTATTTTTTTAGAACATATTTAGAACGAAAAATAAAAAAAAAAAACTCCATGTTCACACCTAGTTGGAAAAACAGTAGTTATTTCACTAGTATTGTCATATATTGTAAGACTGCAACTAGTGGTGCAAATAATTTTGAGTGTTCAGATCTCATGTTGTAATGCAAGTTAAATACAACACAAATGGCTGAAAATAAGAATTTTAGTTTGACATGACTCTACTGGGATAATATTTATTAACGAAGAGCAAACAATAAATTAGAGTGAAATTGATGGTATGAGTACTAAAGATGATGGCTATTTACCGGGAAAAAAATAATGAAGGGTATAATGGTAAAAATAATTTTAAATTTTCTCTTCCCTTCTCTCGCAACGAACAAAGGAATTTGATAGGTTCTTTTCTTCTTTTCCATCCAACCGAACAAAACGAGGGAAGTCCATAATCTCTTCCCTAGGGATGTCTCATCCTTCCCTTCTTCTCTCCCTTCCATCCAATTTACTTCCTTCCTAACGAATGGAGCCAAAGGCACAAAGATTTAGGTCCCCAAAGCGAGTTCGCCGCCAACTGTAGCGGCACCATCCGCTAAAATTTGTCCCCTTTTAATGCATTTACCCCGTTGAACCCCCTATTCTGGTCTGGTCCAGTATGAAATGAACTTATAATCTATAATCTGATGATCGAGTTAATTCCATGATTATAAGTTCATAACCCTAGTCCATTCTCATTTTGGGCGGAACAGATCTACTAATTCTTTGATTCCAGTTAGTAAGAGGGATTTTGAACTAAGAAATAGACCCTAAAAGCTAAAAAAAGGGTATCTTGAGCAATTGCAATAATCGGGGCACACTTGCCTACCCTTGAAATTTCCATTTACCCCTTGCTGAGGTTTAGTGCTTTAGGTGATGGAGATGGTCTCCCCTTAGACGGAGAACGGAGGTGCTGGACTAGAAAATAAGAGGGAGCTTGTCTAATAGGAAATTCCAGTTCAGTGCTTGGTCAGGTTTATTCCCTCATTCTCAGATCAATGGATAGCTAAAGGCCTGTTCAGTGCTATTTATTGAAGTGAATCATGCAGTGCTTGATGAACTTATGGAATTGTAACTTTAATTATACAAACTATATTCAGTGACTTTAAGATAGAAGTAGAATCAATGAAAACCTCCATTCGGATGGGTAGGAAAAGCTTTTCAATGATATAAGGACCATCACCAATGTTTTTCCATGATCCTATGCCAAGTATATTTTTCTTAGTCCTTGTATACCATTCCCGACTACATGTAATGGGATCACGGATCCAATGATAAATAATTCTAATCACATTGTATTGATTTGATCTTTGGGTTTAACTTTGATGCAGCTACCGTTTATTTATTTATTTATTTTTTGATCACAAGAGGAGTCGAACCTTAGACCTGATACTTCCTGAGACTCTAGGGCCAAATGAATTACTATTACGAGGGAGAGCTTGCACATTGGATCCGAATGAAAAAATGAATAAGTATAACTGAATGGGTATGTAACACTGCACAATAGCTTAGAATTTTGAGTAAATGGGCAAGCATCCTGCCCAGAGGGCTTTCGGGTCTTCATCTGAGTAGGCAGGGTGGCCCGAGCCGTAATAAGGGCGCTGCGAGTTCAGGTGGGAGAGAATGTTACAAGGAGGCTTCCTGTCCCACATCGGAACCGGATGAAAAAATGAATAGATATAAATGAATGGATATGCATCATTAGACAATAGCTTAAACTTTTGGATAAATAGACAATCCCCCACCCATTACACTTATCCACTTGAACTCACACTTATCCACTTGTGCACCCATTGAGTTGACATTGTATCTTCTACTGTTTATATCAATGGATTTTCTTGCTTGTATTAGTGGTGCCTTTTTATTTATTTATTTATTTTTTTAAAAAAACTCTTGACATATCACAATATCATGACAATCTCAAACAATTTGATTGAATTTTAATGCACCCAAAGCAAGGGGGGCTAACAACCTACCAATTGGAAGACAACAGAGTTGAATTAAAACTATACAAAGATTTTCACACTTCAAAAGATACTAAATAGTACAAGAGTTGAAGCATAAAAAACAGAAAAGTAGATGGAATACCTGAAACAATTGTTGCAATGACCGAATCAAAATACCTAAAAGCTATAAAGACTTGCATAATAATTTGGCGCCAAGGGACAATATTGATTTTATTTTTTTTCCCCCACAACCATGCCAACTTGGAAGGTCTTTGTCATGCAAAATACATTTACGCAATCAAGTAAGATAAGCATCAAAAAGATATTAGTAGTTTTATCTTCTTGGTTTAGTTCTCAATGTACTTTATTCACCTAAAAAATTTAAAGAAGTGAACTCAACAAAAAGCTATATATTATCTTGTGGCCTACTCAGCCAAGCACTCAATAAATTTCCCATAACAGAAAGGAAAAAAAAAAAAAAAACACGTACCCAGAACCTCCATCATCTAGCAACACCATACTTGCTAACTCCTCAACCTCCAAATATAGCTCTGAATTATATTAACTAGTTATTTCAGCACCTCTGCCACCAATGCTTCTTCCATTTGTCACGCGCATCAGAAGTCGATTAATCTGTATCAGATGTCATTGACCAATTTTCTTCCACCAATGAAAGAGCTTTAGTGCATCCCGTCAATTTCCTAAATCAATAATCATAAAGTTAAGAAACATAATCGTCAAATAAATAGAAATTAATATCTTCTAAATAACTATGTCATCAAAAGTTTCACAGAAGTTTACCCAATATCGCATTTAATCACGCAGTCCACACAATCATAGCAATTGTAGAAAACATTCTCTGTTCTGTAGTTTTAACATCAATGGTTCATGGTATAGAAGTACATTTTTTTGCCAGAAATGGTCTGGAACTAAATAAATTCAACATGATTACAACAAATTCCATCACATACTAGATCAACCACATTGGCAATCTCGACATTCTCTTGGAGCAGCATTTCACACATAACATTTTTCAAAAAAATAATTTGCCCATTTTACATAATTCTTCTGAACTGCTTGAGAACTAGTGGGAGGATGAAACATTGTTACTTTATTTATTTTCCGTTAGACAACTTAATTGCATGATATCTAAATACGATATATAATGCTTTGTCCCTGCTGCATTGTTATAACTACAACTAGGGCTGCAAATGAACCGAGCTGTTGATGAACAGCTCGGGCTCGGCTCGCTAAGGGCTCAACTCGTTTAATAAACGAGCAAAGCCTGAGCAACATTGGGCTCGGTTCGTATAGGCTCGTGAACACGAGCTCGTTTAGGCTCGTTAATGTTCGTTTAGGCTCGGCTCGGCTTGGCTCGGCTCGTTATATAAATACATATATTAGATATTATATATATATATACACACACACACACTTAGATCTTTTATTTTATTATAACTTAAGTACTAAAATAAATAAAATAATGTATACATTATCTCTTCACAATCTCCTTCATTCTCTAAGTGTTGACACGTACACATTATCTCTTGCAAGTTGCAATTTCTATCACTTTTTACCATTTTTTGTATTCTTTTCATTTCTTTTGCATTCCCTAGGTAGTCAGTCACTTTATTATTTATACCAATTAGATGAAATTGTGAAGAGCAAGTGAAGACCAAGAGAGGCAGAGACCAACGAAAAACCAGAGGGCAAACATAAAAAAAATTATATCATCTATGCATTCTTCCTCTCTTTCTAAGAGTCCAATGAAGATCAAAGTTCAGTGGAAGGTAAAACATCGTTGATTCTTTCTGTAGGGCTCTCTCTTGGTGTCTCAAGGCATCACTGAAAATTGGGGCTTGATCTTTGCCTTTAGTAAGAAACCCTATTTTGTTTTTGGTGTTTTCATGTTTAGGTATTACGTATCATACTTTTAAGGGGAAAATTCACATAACCCCCCTCTACTATTTTTTTCGATCAAATTGCCCCCACTAAAATTAAACACCCCCTTCAACTATAAACCGTCATCACATTGCCCTCTTTCCGTTCAAACCTATTAACCTGGCGTTTGGGTAGTAGTGCGTGACCAACAAGCGCTTAGCAATTTTTTTTTTCCTCTAAAATACCCCTTTCCTGTCCTCTGTGTTATATTATATATATAAGTGTGTTGTGTACTATATATATAAGCGTGTTGTGTACAAAGCTCTGAAGCCAGAATTCTCCTATACATATGCAAGGATGTAAATTCACACACCAAGTCCAGTGTGTATATATGTGTTTGTAGAATCACGATGCATATATATGCGTAGTGAAATACCATTATATTAACTCAACCCACCATCCTATACATCCACACCCATCTCATCTTCCTCACTCATTCTCTCTCTGTAAATTTGAAGTACATTAGCTCTTGATTGTTTATTGCCTCTCCTCTGTTTTTACTTTTTTTAGCAGAGCTTTGTTTGGCTCAACTCAGAGTGTGAATTTGGGGATGGGTCTCTGCCATGGAAGCAGAACAGAGCATGTCTTCTTTATAATACTTCTCTATTCATGTGAATGTGATTGTTTTCTTTAATTTTTTCCATATGGGTTTTACTTCAAATGTGTCATAATATATAAAGATATGGTTTTTACTAGTCACTAGAAGGTAATAGATCATCAGTAGATTCTAGAGAGGGCATCGATTGGGGCGCCATCGTCCTCTCTGTCGACACCGACTCCGATGAGTTGCAACAGAAGCTCGAGGACGAATTTGATAACTTCACCGCCAGCAAGGTAAGAACCAAAGTATTGTTGTGAACACTTCCTTCTGCGGCGGCGTTGCCATAATCACCAACCCAGTCAAGTTAAAATTTCAATTTGGACCTCCTTGTGCGACTCCGGCAACATTTTCCCTCTGTTTGTTCCTCTTGTAAGTAGCTAGAAACACCCCAAATTGATCAGACTCTATCTTTGCCAGAATATCCGCCGCCAAAGGACACCCCAACTCATCGATTCCGGTTGAAATTCTGGCAATTCTCTTATCGCCGGCGTTTCTAAAATGGGTTCACCGATAGAGGACGATGTCGTATTGGTCCAGAAAGGGAAGAAACAAGGTGAGCCCCACGTAATCACCGTCAATTGTACCGGCTGTACCGTGAGATGGAAGAGGAGTGGTGGTGAGATGGTAGGTGTATACAAATATGGGTTTCTGGTGCTTGAAATCAAAGGAAGATGGAGATGAACAGTAGACCCGGGTACAAGTCTTCTCTGCTATCTCTGTATATGTATATATAAGAGATCTCAACTTACATGATTCTCTCTCAATCATTTATCTCTCTGTATATATATATTGATATTGTATCGTTCATTCCTTCAATTTTGCGAAGGGTGTGCCGCTGTGCGATTGTTAATTGGTTTTCGAAAAAGGTCAAAATTTCTGAGATTAGCAAGGGATATGATGTACGCCGGAATTTAGTCGGAGATTGATTTCCAGTCGATTCCGGCACCAATCACTCCACCTCGTCGCTCTGTTTCCACCAATTTTAATGACGGCCATGCTTGCAAGAAAAACCGATACTTTCCATATACACAAACTGAGATAATCATGAAATAAATCTTAATTAAATCATTGACTATTGAAGCTCAGGACTTTGATGTTCTCTCTCGGCGCAGTGATTCATCTATAAAAAAGTTTCATACATTCGCTATATATAATTTGTATATATATATATATGTATATATATGATTTTTGTTTGACTTTGCTTGGGCTTATCCAACAACTGATAGTAGAGGAGGATTGATAAGGTGTCAATGTGTCATCAGCATAGTTGCTTTATATGTATATTTAGAGTGAGAAAGGAGGAGTAATGAGGATGAACTAGGAACAACGGCAAATTGGAGAGTCTCTTCAATCATACGGATCTGAGCTAAGCGGTGGTCGGAGACGGTGGCGTTGGGGTTGGGGTAGTAGAAGCCGTGGTGCATGTGGTCACCCTGGTGCTTCCAAAGAAAACATTTCTTTTGTATTTAAATTTCATATAATATTATGGGGGGTATAGTTGTCATTTCACAGCAGGTTAACGGGTTTAAACAGAAATGGGGCAATGTGATGACGGTTTATAGTTGAGGGGGGTGTTTAATTTTAGTGGGGACAATTTGATCGAAAAAAAATAGTAGAGGGGGGTTATGTGATTTTTCCCCTACTTTTAATTTTGAAATTGTGAAATTGTATTACAAGTATTGTAAGTTCAAACCTCTCTTATAAAAACAAGTAGCTTTGATTTGATAATCGGCTGGAAGTCGAGCCATTTTTCCATGATAGTGCATACTGTTTGTTGTTGCATGTGTATTATAATTAATTTTGAGTTTGATTTGTATTTATTTTTGTTAAACGAGCCAAGCCCGAGCTAAGCCGAAGCTTTTAAAATTAAGACGAGCCCGAGCCCGAGCCTGAGCTTGAGCCTGACCCCATAAACAAACGAAACGAGCCTGAGCAGACCCAAGCTTGGTTTTGCTCAGCTCATTTGTAGCCCTAACTACAACCACTAACAAATACATTTAAAAAAAAAAAAAAAAAAACTAAATAAGTGAAGTAGGTGAGCTATACATTACCATATATTATAAAAATAAAGAATATTACTCCAATTACTCAGATGTGACTAATATAATTAGGACTTAAAGATAAACGGACACATAACACCATTTCATATTTATACGTGTCACGCCCCCAAGTTGAGGACAGGGCAATCATTTTTTTTTCGAAAATTAAAGCAAGGACAGGGCAATCTTGACATTAAAAGTAACGTAAATTGTACATACTGAATTGCATAAATGAACAGTACATAAGGATCCTATTTATATGTGTGGGTAAGGATTGGTGAGTGTTATACAAGGCAACTGGGTAGGTAAGTGTTAAACAAGGCGGTAGTGTAGCGTGCAAGAAACTAGGCGATGAGCCATATATGGTTGGAAAGTTCTCACAAGTCTACTACTTTATAACAGAAAAATGACACTTGATTCAAACTTCTGTTGAGCGACTTATAGCCAATTTACTGAAATGGTTCTCTCACCTATGATGGATCAAGATAAGATCTACACAACTTGTAAAGTGATGGTTCTCTCTCTCTCTCTCTGTTCCAATTTTTCCACACTCGGTATCCTTGCTTGGAAATGACTAAGACGATCAATATTCACACATGGGATGCTTTCCTCAAAACAGGGATGGACCGCGGAGGCGGTGAGGAAAGTGGGAAAGCAGACAATAGCGAGAGAAAACGCAGACTACCCGGGAAGCTCCTCCGCTCTGACCTCCTTGCACTCAACTGCAAAGACAGCTGACTCCTTTTCAATAGAAAAGAACAAGAAGCTGGAAGGAGAATTAGCTGATCTCTCTCTCTCTCTCTCTCAATAGACTGAGAGCAATAAAATTTTGTAAATAAGTTGAGCTGTAATTTTTAGGAGAACTCCTCAGTTAAGCCTAGGGCAAGCATGAGAAAGACATTATAGTTTATCTTCTTGGTTTAGCTCTCAATATATTTTTCATTCACCTAAGAAATTTAAACTCACAGATCCACAAAAAGTGATATTGTTTGTTGTGGCCTACTCAGTCAAGCAGTTGATAGGCTACCATAACCACAAAAAGGCACCCAAAACTTCAAGTCCATAGTAAGCAAAATATCAACTGTAGGAGGTTGAAGGAAATGCATACTTCCCAGCATGAGCAAAATAATCCTTCTTCATCCTTCCATTCGTTATCAGAAGACCAGCAATCTGAATAAAGTTCCATTTCCCTATCTTGTTCTGCCAATGAAAGAGGTTTAGTCTTTCCCTGCACTTTGAACCTTGCACACCTACATCAAGAATCATAATATTAAGAGCAGACCAAATAAAAATTTAAATCTTCTAAATAATATCGTCGTCAAAATTTTCACAAAAGACTGCCCAGAACCCATTTATTCACACAATCCACACAATCGAAGCAACTATAGCTACTATCTTTGTTCTTCAGTTTTACCATCTATGGTTCATAGCATAATATAGAATGTAGCCAGTGCCACCACAAAGAATACCGTTACATTTGTATCCAGCAGGGATTCAAAACTAAATAAATGCAACATGATTATGACAAATTCATGGATCAGACAATACACGGGAAATCGTGGCATTCTCTGGGAGTAACAAAACACACATAGTATTTTCAATTAAAAAAATATTCTGACATATTACATACTTCCCAAAACTTCTTTAGAACTAGTTGGAAGATGATATGTTGTTAATGTTTATTTTCTGTTAGACAACTTGAATTATACAAGATTTTGCCCCTGCTGCATGGTCATAGCTACGACACTACTAAATACATTTAACCAGGAAAAAAAAAATGAAAAAGAAAAAAAGGCAAGCAATCTACATTATTATATAGTGGAAAAATAAAGAATATTAAATCCAATTACACAAATGATGCACAGAGAATAATTAAAAAATAATAATAATACTAATAAAATAAACAATCTAAACATAAATGGACGCTGGACAACGTTTAGGTACGTACATAACAAAGATGAGAAGAAGTTTTGGAGCATCAGATTTTAAAAAGTGAATCAATAATTTCATATATGATTCTCTACATTTTCCACATAAGTCAGAAATCAATTACTTGTGGTAATTTTCAACTATGACAGTTGCATAAAAAAAAATAAAAAATAAAAAATAAAAAAAAACTTTTGCTGAATCTTTCGTATAGTTATTAGTACAAAAATACAATACAAATAGCCCAACTGGTTTCTAGAAAAAAATTTGCCTAAATAGTTTTATTACATCTCTCTCATCTTTAAAATAAGAAAATGACAGATCAAATATTATTAAAGATAAAACATATAAAAATGCTAAAGAGGAGGATAAAATTATCCCTTAAGCAAATATTAAATAAAAGAAAAATAGGCAATCACTTACGAATGAAGAAGGAAGAACCAAATAAAAATAAAAATAGTCAATACCAACAAAAATAGACTACTATGACCCTCCCCATGTCTGTTTGGAGCTTGAGGGTCACAGTGGGCTTACACGAGGCCATTGAAACCTCAAAGCATTCATTTAACTGTTAAAAGACTTTTATCCATCTAATCACATCTCAAAAGTTGTGAATAGGTCAACAATCTCTATTATCAAATGGTGCCTTTAGCCTACAGACCAAGATGCCACCCATCTAAAAACAATATCAGAAATTTCCCTGTATCAAACATTGCCAAGGCCCCCCATCCAAAACAAAGAGAAAATTTCCGCAGCTTAGAGCACTCAAGTATCTAATTGCTTAAAAGTATTACTAGAATTCTCTCGAGCTCCCAGTTGGCCCATCTTAATGAACTCCATTATTGAACTTCCAAAAGCATCTCCACAAAATACGATCACAATATGAGATATATAATACATGTAAAAAATGCAATATGCACAGTTCTCAAATTGAATATATATAAATATATATATATATATTGCAAACTTAATAAGAAATTAAACCGTTTCTTTCAAAATTTGTAAGATTATACCACTCTAAATTAGAGGAACCAATTGAAGTCTGTTTTTCCTTCTTTTGTTGCATTTTGACGGAAATATAGGTTCTTGTGCAGCGTATGCATTGGATGCACCCCATTTAGGTGCTTCTTAGTGGACTTACTCTCACTTATCGAATAACTTCTTCTCCTTAGAGTTCGCAACTTAATTCAGTCCTTTTCTATTATATTAAAGAACTATCTATATATTATTTTCAATTACATGACTACAGTTTTTCTTTTGTTTTTTAATGAATTGACACATTGATAAAAGAAGTTAATAATTTAATAAGATAACACAGTTTCATCTCCACTTTGATATGAATAACTCAACAGTTGCTATCAATAACACAATGTAAAGATAAGTTGATGCCTAATGCAAAAGAACTTTTAACACCTTTCGATGTAGAAAATAAAGAAGAGAAGGAGAAAGAAGAGAGAAGAGGATAATAAAGAATACAGATCACATCACATAATTAAAGTCACAATCGAGTTGTTGTTCTTGATAAATTTTTATTCTATTTTTCTCTTTTCTTAAATAAAATTAATTCATTTTTACATATTCCAATTTTTTAGTAGACACTTTATTTTATTAATTTTCCTTAGAAATTTAAATATATCTTATGAATATTTCATGAGGCACATGATTATCAAAGAGAACCCTAGAAGGGTAGAACACTAATCACAAGTCCTGTGCATAATAATAATGTTTGGTAAATTATTGAAGTTTGGCAAAAAAATGCAAGTTAACACAACAAAAAATCAAGAAAAAAAAAAATTCAAATATAACAAGCTATTTAATATCTCAAAATAATAATAATAAAAAAAGGAACACATTTTGTCAACATATTTTGTCTTTCAAAAGCTCTTTTTAAGAAGTTGACATACTTTAAGTATTGCTTTTACTATAAACATCGAGAAGATGACTTATTATGTTATGCTTGTGCAGCAGTTGTGCATTATGAAAGCATGAACATAAAGAAATTAGTATCATCAAAATGCAAAGAGAAATTAAAATAAATTGGACAAATGAGGTACTGCAAATCTAAGATTTATAGCAAAACTATACATGGGGTAAGGAGCCATATATATATTTTTTCTTTAGTTGGTACTCACACACCTGTGCCTCCACTGAAGTTTGAACCCTTGACCTCCCTTTGAAAAGTAGGAGTTTGGTACCGTTAGGCTACTGCCCCATTGGTGTAAGGACCATAAAGTTATTAATCCAGATAACCAATACGCATCTAGATGACTAAGCAAACCGGAGAATAGTACCATAACACTAGGCTCTCATGTAGAGTAGCACAATGCCCATGATCTAGACCTAGAGGGGGAGGGGGTGAGTAGAACTTGAAAGCTAAGTTAACTAAGTTTAACTAATTTTTGAATTTTGACTTAATTTGTTAGTTATTTGAAAATTAAATTACCACAATAACAATTAAACTCATCATGCATCCAAACATAAAACAAATCAATCATGGAGAGTAATAAAGTAAACAGAACAATAGACACAGATAATTTTTATGTGGAACCCCAAAGGGAAAAACCACTGGACATTTTCAATCAGATCAAACCAACTATACAAGAAAGAAATTCACAACTAGGTTAAAAGTTCCAAAACCCTGAAAACCTTAGTTAACTTCTGACACAAACTGTAGTCAAACCCCCCACTTGAGTCTTCAGGACTTCAGTCCGATCCGTCAATCTATCTGCTTCTCTCCAAATTTGATCAATGGTCTAATCATTTCAATCTGATCCGTATAAGGTATCTTTGCTTGTGTTGAACTTGTTGTAAGCGCAACAATGATGAATAGTCACACACATTATATTCACTCACCATTCTGTTATGAATGTTGAATGAATGAGAAACAAACACTCTAGCAAGGGATTGCTAGAATACTCTCATGGCTATAATATACACTATATATTATAGCTATATGATGCATGCACTCTTTCTTGTTTTATGCATCTCTAATAGCTTTTTTTAAAACTAGATATATTTATAGATGGCATAGATACCTAGAAATATTAGATTTTGAGAGTTTTAATCAGAAAAGAAAATTGGTTTTCCATAAAACTCAGCAGAGTGTCTATCGAATCTATTGATCGATACTAGTCTCCAATGAGATTTCGATTGACCGTTTGATCGATTGAAGTTCCCTAATCTTGATTACTCAGGCCTTTCAAACTTCGTAGTTTCTAATAATACATATGTACATATCAAAAAGGATTTAAGTAGAAGTGATGTGGATTATTAAAGAATCGAAGTCGATTTGCTTTATAAAACGAAGAATCAATAAACTTTTATGAAGTGGTTTCACGGGATTCAGTAATCCTTCAGAATCAAACATCATTGACATGAAACCCTAATTGATGATTGTATATGAGTGTCAAAATTGGTTGCATGCATATATGAGTGTCAACATTACCTTTATACCCTTCAATTTTGATTCTTCCCTTGGACAAGAGGTTACTAACTTGACATTAATTAACATTCAAAATTCTAATTTAAAGCAAGAATAAAAATAAAGATTCAAGCCACAAAATTTGTGAACCTAAATCCTATTGACCTAACAATACCAATGCTTAGATTGAACGAACACCTAGTTAGCCAAACTTGAATAATAAGTCAAAAAAGCCGTACAGAAAACATTATGTAATGAAATCAAATTAAAGCAAACCGTACAAAAAATCCAAACAAGAATGAATGAAATATAACATTAAAAACAAAAACAAAACAGGTTCTCAACTACTTGTAATCTTCATATTAGTTTCATAATGATAAAGTTTGTCAACAAAGCAAGTGAAATCGTCCAGCCAGTAAAGAATATTTTACTCCAACCAATTCCGGATATTTCGTGTGCACATATGCATTAGCAACAACCAAATGTTGCAGCTAATCTCCACATCCAAACACTAGCATTCTATATGATATACACTTTAAAAGTAATACATGGCACAATTAGTCATCATGCATTTCTACCTAAATCTTTCAATAATCATTTAAGCTTTCAGAAAGTTGAAATACCTCCCAAAAGGGTGTAAATTAGAGAATTTGGGGGCCAATGCATATGTTATCATGTCTAGGAAGTACTAGGGACATAATGACTGGTTATACATAATAGCCTATGAGTCATTCTCAGTTGCAATATCTTGTTAACATTGTGATCATAGACTAATAATTTTTAGCTGTGGACTATATGGTCCCTTTCAAATTGTAGCAACATTCTTAATTAAAAACATGTGAAATTGAATTCAAGTATAATAGAGAACTAGTGATCTTATTTAAATTTCATCAATAACAAAATCTAGACAAAACAACAATACATTTAATCCATTTTAACTACAATTCATTCTCAAAACCTTGTTACTACCCTATGCATGCCCTCAACTCATTCCTACGTAACCTCACACCTGAACAAGAAAAGCAAAAAAGAAAAAAGCGAACAACTCATTTTTCTCACCCCCTAACCAACATTGCAAAAGAAAAGAAAAAGATTAAAATAAAACCAACAAACATCTTTGCTAGCAGCCATGTTTTACTTTTAGACAATCATTGGCAAGCACAATGTCATTTTCACTCATGTTGAAGTAATTATTTACCACAAAAGAATCATATTGAGTAGAATCTGTTAAGACCTAATTAGTAAAGAAAACTAATAATAAATTTGATTTTGTGGTTAATATAATTCAAAGGATTGACTTGTATGCACTCACTCAGGTACAGATTTATTCAAAACATGGATTAAAAGATTGATATTTCAGAAAGGGATTAAAGAAACATAGATTCTAAATGCCCTTACATACACAACAAACCACCAACAATATGCATTATCCAACAATATAGTCTTTTGAAGTTAATGCATGTCAAAAACAAGTCCACACACAAAATGACCACTTAAAAAGAAACGTTCTTGAAAGTAAGTTCAGGAATATATATATAAATGGTAAGTCCCGTAAGAAAGATTTAGATATGTTTCCCATAATATCCCAATGCAAAGTAGTGATGAAATATAAGAAAAAGTGAACATAAGCTATAATCATTAAAAACTATAAAATATATTGAAGGGTTAAAGTGACTGTAAATTGCAATCAAGCACATACTTACCTTGAACTGACGTTGAGCACAACCCCATCATCTCCAACAATGGCTTCCTTAAGTGAAATGAAACTTGGAACGTAAGCAATTGCTCCAAATTTTGATTTAACACCATGAATTTTAAGATATTTTAATTTTAGTCTCAGGATCACAACAAATCAGAGCACATTTTAGATGAAACATCAATACTGCCCCATTTTTGAGGTAATTTATTGGTTGATATATACCATAAGGCCATCTCCGATCAGGTTGATTATCAATAGAGAACATCTTTGTCCAAGATTCCTGAACACCATATTTCTTCATAACCCATATGTTAATGGGATCGTAACTGGAGGCATCACATATGCATAGACAGCCTTCCAGCACTCCCATGGATACATTATGCTTCATACTCAAACCATTAGGAGGCGATGGAAACAGTTGCAATTGCTCGTTGTCAAAGCTAAAAGAAACTATATGCTTAGACCGGTTTCTAGAAGTCCCACACATCAACCAGTGGACACATCCCTCCAGATAAGCCGGAAATCTTATCTTATTATACACAAAGGGAGCATCTAAATGCTTTTCCATGATCGTGCGCCGAGTGTGTATATCTCAACCCCTCTACTATAATTTATCCTACCCGTAGCCAGTGTGTATGTACTCATATAAAGACTAGGGGGATCACCAATCCACCGTTCAAACATTCAAATCACCTTGTACTCATTAGTCCTCGGACTGAAGCCAAACCCACACTCAACAACATAAGGGATTTTCTCATTATCGGCTGCTTTAGCCACAGGAAGGTTTATATACTCACCCGTGATCGGATTACACACAGCAACAGGCTCATTAGTCGATGGTTCAGACAAGCGAAGGAAACCATTGCAAGAATTCACAATTTTGAAATTTTGATCTCTTATGCGGCCCATTTGTGCATCACCCCCGAGCACCATTTGGGCATTGCGCATTGGTATCTTTAATTTGGTATTAACCTCCATATGACGGTCACATCGAAAACAGGTATGGTTGTCACATGTGCAGTATCCAAGATTGAAATTGTGGCAGTCTTTAGGCTCAACCAAATAGATTGAATCCAAGGTCCGAAGCAGAGCACAGGGCTCTGCCTGTGCATACTGCAGCTTGGCGAATTGAGGGTCGGAAATTATAGAGCGCCAAGTTTTGCAAACGCACCTGCAAACTAGAATACTCCTTACAGAGAGCTTTAGTAGAATGTCGTCGATGATGGGCCTCGGAAGATCTGCTAATGAATAGTCATACTTGTCTCCTTCATTGTTGCCTTTTTGGGTTGAATTTCTTCTCCATTTCATGGTCACTGTTCTATGATGAATCTGTGAAATAGATTTGGAGGTCAGTGACAGAGAATATAAAACCCTAAATAATTACGGATTCAGTAAATAATTTAAGGGAACAAAAAGCTACCAAACAAATCCCGACTTAGAATAACTTAGTACTAACAACAAAATAATTATATATATATATATATATATATATATATATATATGATATATCTCACACAAAACCCTAGTTACCAACAACAAAATAAATACGTAGAGATGATACAAAACCCTAGTTACCAACAACAAAATAAATACGCAGAGATAACCCTAGTCACAGGGGTATCCAGATCGATCGAAGAGTACTTGGATCGATCGAACATAAAGTTCGCATGATACACAGAGACCTGAAATATGCAGAGAATCTTCAAACGATGGAACAGAGAGATGAGAATATGCAGAGATGACGTTCGATCGATCGAATCTCTCTTGTGATCGATCGAACAAGGCACCAAATGCCTCATTTTGAGATGAAAGTGCAGAAAATCCTATGCTAAGCCCTAATGATGGTAACAAGAATAAAAATTGAAAATTGAATTGAAGAACGTACATAAGAACGAAAAATAAAAATAAAAAGAAATGATGGAGGAATAGAGTTTTGAAACTCTACGAATATTAGTGTTTAACGTCTCTAAGAAGACATTGGGTCAACTCACTAATCAAAAGAATCAAAAACCGGATATGAAACATCCTTATTGATCCTCTTTTCACTTTTCTCATTTGATGCCTCACTTATGACAATGAAATCATCCTCCAAAAGAATGACTTGAAAAGAAATGAAAGAGATGATATGGTTCCTTTCATCCACAGTCTTGAATACAAAATCAATTATGGTTAGGCTTGCCTCTTTGTTATGTTCTTGAAACACATTCAAAGGATCATTCACTTTGATAATTGGTGAGGCATTATCTTTCAAAGACTCATTTGGACTAATAGGAAACACCCTATATTCATCCCTCTTTTCTTCCTCAAAAATCACCATTTCCTCACCTTCCAAGTTAGCTAAGGGGTCCATTAGAGAGTTCACTTCATTTTTGGAGTTTTCAAGGTCAAAACCACAATTTTTATATATTTCAAAAAGGCACGTCTCAAGAGGGTCTTTGGAGATAATAGAAGGAAGGCCCTCTTCAACAAGTTCCTCCTCCTCCTTTCCTACCTCAAGTGTGGTTAACATCTCCTCACTCTCTAAAGTAGTAATGGTCGAGATAAAATCATAATCAAAACAAGGAAAGTCCTCATTAATCATGTTATGCTCTATTGGATTAGCCACCAACTCATTAGCCACTTTATCCTCTATACGAGATAGAGTGCTAGGCCTTAGCTCACTTATTACTTTCTCTTCTTCACTCTCATCATCCTCATCTATTTAAATTAAAGTTCTTGCCATTTTTTCATTTGCTTCTTCCCCATTCTCTTGACGAGAAAGAGTACTTGCAATTTGCTCAACTTGAGCTTTTAACTTGGCTAACATTTGAGAATGAGAATTAATAAGTGGAGTTTGTGAAATATGCACATCAAGTAAAGCTAATACTTTTTCTTCAAATCCGGGTGAATACTTAGAAGGTGGTGGATTTGGTTCTTCATAAAATGGTAAGGAAAGGCAATAGTCACAAGGAGGATAATAAGAATAGTCAAGTCCATAATAAGATGATGCACGTTGAAATGAATTGGACTCAACCTTATAAGAATCAAAATATGGTGGAGGGGCATAAGGTGAGGGGAAGTAATTTTTTCCTAAACTTGGATCAAACAATGACTCCATCCACATTCAAAATCCAAATGCAACAAATAATGGCCTCCACACGGGCTGATGCTTGGACAAAGATTTAAGCAATATAATGAGCCTCAACAAGGGCTCTCACAAGCATGTAAAGAAGTGCACAATTAAAATACAAGAGTTTCAAGAATTGCTCACAACGGTCCTTAAGCAACTTCAAATTCTAATGCTAGCTTTAAGCTCCAATGATTGCTTTAAGATCGAAAGTTTGCCTTTCTTGTAGTCAAGTACCTAATTGACAAATAATAATGAGAACAAGAGAAAAAAATATACAATGGAAAATAAAATAAAAATAGAAGCAATCAAATGAACACTATTGTCTAATCTAATTCCAACAAAACCGTTAATCTCCGGCAACGGCGCCAAAATTTGACGGTCCCCTTTCTATGTGTGTAATACCCCTAGATTTCCAGATGTGAGTTGGCCAGGCCCACGCCCGATTACCCGAGGATATCAAACCAATTAGCAATAAATGAACACAGAATACAATTAAGATAAATAGGAATAAATAAAATTGTTGAAAAGAAACTAGAATGATAATCCAAAAACTGAAACCTCAGAATAAATTTTATAGATAAGAAACTATTCTGATACATTAAATTTCTCCATTTCCAATACAATTCAGGAATCTATCTGGTGGACCCCTAATAAACTCCAACACCGAAAAACAACAACTGAAGAACTCAAATGCTAAATCATGAAGAAACTCCTACGTCGTCGGAAGAATGAGTAACCGTCTCTGCTCAGCACGAACAAGCTCTAAGATCTGGAACCGTCCGTTACCTGAAAAATAATAGTGGGTCAGGCTCACGAATAAGTTCTATCCTAACTACAATCCAAACAGAGACCTGATACGTAGATACATCCTAAATGTCTCAACCATATCTATATAATCCGTAAATATATATATATATATATATATATATATATATATATATATATATATCTACACTACAAGACTCTCACTGGACTATGATGAAGGTCTCAACCTAAATAGAAGGTAACATGCAAAACGTACCTTAGTGGGCATGACTACATAAGCCTAACAGGGTATACCTCAACCACCATAACCAGCTACGCATTCTACTACATATACGCTCCCTAACCGACGATCCTGAGACTCAAGCTCATACCGCGGTACCACAAATATATATTTAAAGTCCGATCCTATCCATCCATAAGAAATCCAGTTAGTCGTTCAGCTTGTTCAGCTGCACAGACTAATATAAATTATATGTATATAATTTCCATCCAAATACAATGTTAAGCCGGTCAACTATTCTTGCCAAAACACAACATAAAATTAGGATTTAAATATTTTAATTAAATCCATATCATTTCTAATACAGAAACTTAAACAACCATCCAGTATGTCGTTCAACTGTTTTAATTGACAGGATATGAAACCATGCAGGATTTAACTATTTCAGTTAATCCATTCCGTATGTATGAATGGGTTGGAATTAACGTTTTGATCTAATCCTTCCCTTCGTATGTCACCGTCCCATACCAGTGCATATAATGCATATAATCCATAAATGATGCAACATTTAAATAGTACATCAAATAAAATCCACATAATCCATATAGTTGATAGACACAGAATTTATACAGTTTATCAACTAACAATCCCTAATAATATCCATGTAATTGACGAGACAAATTTTAATAGTTCGTTAGTTTAAAATCCAGAATCCATCCATGTAAGTGACAGAATATAATTTTACTATTCTTCAATTAAAAACCAGACCACATCTATATAATTGACAGAATTTAATTTATTTATTCTTCAATTAAGTTCCAGACTCACATCTATGTAGTTTAACATAATATAATATATTTATTCATCAAATGAGATCCAGGAAAAACATAACAACATCTAACATGTACGTGACCCTATTATGCCTCCAGTTCAGCTTTAAAAATTATATTCCAGTCATCTAAGTCGCTAAAAACATGATTAAGCAACTAAATGTTTTATATCCGTTAACAGCGTGCGAAATTATTTAAACTTTCACACAATGTAATCCATTAGCATATAGGAATAAATTATGCCTCATAAGGTTTTAATATACCATAACATCATGTTTAGAGTTCATGCTACAATCCGTTAAAATTTTAAAACAAGATTTAGCAATTTAGTCCTTCCTATCCGTTAGCAGCGTACAAAGTTGCTTATTTTTACACTGTTTATTCCATTTGCCCTATGGACCAAATTATACAATTAAAGGGTTTAAAATCCCTTAAAATTACTTTAGAATTCTCATTCCAGTCCCTGAAACCATTTAGAATCCTAAACGGTGCCCAAATAGTGTCTAAACGCACCCAAACAAAGCCCAACCAAGGGAGCCTGCTCTCAAATCAACAGAGCAGGCTCTTTGGACCTTAGAGCCGGCTCCCTAGCCCTTGGAGCCGGAGGGAGCCGGCTCTATGAAGGGGGGAGCCGGCTCCCAACCTTTTGGAGTCGGCTTTTTCTTCCTTTGAGCCTACTGCTCCGCTTCCTACTTCGTTTCGAATTATCTGCTTCATCCCCGGCCTCTTCCTACCCTTCTGTTCTTCCTTAAGACTGATTTTAACAGTATAATATTTATACAGTATCATCCCTGTACTTAGTTTACAATGATAAGCACTAAAACAACGATTAAAACAATACCAATTTACATGCTTTAAATAGACGACGAAGAACAAAGGTGCAAGAAATATTTCAGACATAATTGTAAACATATACAGATGATTAATTTGACATATAATAGGCTTGCAAAAGCTCAATTAATATTTAATTAACATCCTAGAGACCATCTAGGTATGCACAGAACACAGGCCAAGGGGAGAGAGACAGAATAGAACTTGCCTCTGTGGTTTTTGAATAAAAACGTCGTCGCCGTCTTCCTAATCTTTTCTGGCGATCATGACTGTCGTCCAGGACTCCACTACTCAACCTTACCTCCTCCCAGGTCACTCCTTTAATCCACAGCCACAACCCTAGCTCTTCTCTCTCAGTTCCTCTCAAAAACCTCCCTGTATTCTCCCGTCCCTTACTGCTGCTATATGTCGGCTAATAATAAAAGAGAAGAAAATAAAAATAAAAATAAAATATATAATATATAAGTTGGCTATGGATTTCATTTTTATACAAAACCCCAAAATTAACTTAATTAGATTTACCCCATGTACATATACCCTAAAATATATGCATAAACATCTATGGGTATTAACTGTACCCATTACCCTTCTATCCGAATAGTCCATGAGACCCAAACGGTTGGTCCATCACTACTGTCCAAGCCCATCCTTTTAAACTAAAAATAAAATACACATTTACTTTAACTAAAAATTACAATTAAACAATTAAATAACATTAAACATATACTTAAGTTAAAACCAACAAATCAATTCACACAACACGTAATTCACATTTCACGCAACACGTAATTCAATTTCACATAAAACAAGAAACCATCAAAACACATAGCCACGTAAACACCTAAAAATAATAAAAGAAATAATGAAAACAATAAAAATAAATAGTGAAATTTCAATTATATCCCTTTTAAAACTAGGGGCATTACAATGTGATAGAAAATAAGACTTTTTAATGCTAGAGGTTGCTTCGCATGGTCAAAATATGAATGTGGTTTTGGAAGCCTTTCTAGTCAAATTTATATTTATAAAAACCACTACTACAACTAATGAAGTATAGTGAGTAGGGATCGTTTATAGAGATTATAAGTGTTGGAATTTAACTTCGACTCTAACGTATTAAAAGATTGCAAAGAAGGGTTGATTGTTTAAACTAAGGTGCAATGAAATTAAAATGCAATTAAAGTAAACTAGCGAGAGAAAGGGATTTAAGAGATATAAAGAGAAGTCTTGGGGTGTATTGGAATTACCACCAAGCTTATTCACCAAACCACACACTTTCAACTAATTTGGGGAAAACATTCTTGTGAACAAAATGAGACTACCAATTGCAATATTAAGCATGAACCATCAAATTAAAGAATGAATTGTCTACCTAACCGACAAATAAACTAAATGTAGCATAAACCATCAATTCTAAGCACGACCCATCAAATTAGTAACAATTGTAGCACACATCAATCTAGAGAATCATGAAATTTGCAATAATAAGCCATGGAATATCAACTCAAGTATAGATTGTCTGCCTACCTACAAACATGAATTAAATTGTAGAACAACCCATCAAGTATAAGAATAATCTATCAAATTAATTGACAAACCCATCTAATAAAAACCATGTCTAGTCATCACTAAATTCTTAATTAATCACACATGGACATGCAACTAACATAGAGAATCTAGTGTAGAGATCAATTCCCAAATAATGATACATAAAACAACATGTAATCACAAAGAGAATCAATAGAAAGAATTAATCCATATGAATCATGTGAGACATAATTCCCAATTTAATCACATATAGACATGTAAATAAACTAGGGAATTAATAGGAAGAATTAAACCATAGAAATCATAGAAATATACCAAGATTCATTAAATTCACAAGGCTAGAACATTAATCACAAGATATTATTCCCCAAAAAAAGTATAAAAAAGATAGAGGTTTAGATTACAAACTTAGGGCTCATCCAAGCCCCAAAGAGAAGCCTAGCCAATCATGGAGGAGGTGGGTGTGATCTTGGAACCCTCAAGGGCAATCCCCAAACATGGCTTCATCTTCTTCTTCTTCCTCTTCTTTGATGAATTCTAGAGAGAGGTGCGTGTAGATCTAGAGATGTGTTCTTAAGATGTGCCTCCACTTCCCTATTTTCTTCTGACCCTAATCTCTAACTTTTCTAGAAAGAGAAAATAAAAATTACAATGTAAAAATAAAATGATACCAAGCTCTTTTACAAAATTGTTCAATTCCCTTTAAATACAAGGTCATTTTCTTAGTCACTAAGTCAGAAATATAGTCCAAAAATATCTAATCCCGCAACTATGTGGTGGGTAGAAATCGGCGCGCTCGGGAATTAGACAGCTCACTGCCAGAACATTTTCGATTGATCAGACTTTTCTTCGACTGATCAGAGTCTGTTCAATCGATCCAACTCTGATCGGTCTCACTTTTTTGCAATCTATTTCACTTGGCAGTTTTTCAACATCAGCCTCATTTTGCTCCAAATCAGCCTCTTTTTGCTCCAAATTCTCACAAAGACTTAGTTTGACTCCAAAAAGGCCTTAAGAAACCATTTTTAGCTCGTTTTAACATTATTAACTAAAAAAAGGAAATAACACGAAATTAGTCTAAAACGAAAAAATAAGATAGATAAAGGTCCTAGAATACTCGAGTTTAAGGAGTTTAAATGCGCACTTTTCAGTACTCAGTGCTTTTAGAAATCTCAAATCTCTAAAGAAAATTTAGTTGCACACCCACTCATTTATAACCTTTTTACTTTCCATCCGAATTTGACGTGGGACAAATATCCCTTATAACACTCGGCTTCCTTATATGGTACAGACGGCTTTTACAAACAAGCAACATCTAGTTCACTTCAAAATTTTGAATTTGAAAACTTTATGTAAACTTTAATTATTCGTGCAAATCATTAATCACAAATAAACATAAATCCCAAATCTTAAAACTTCATTATTCTCACATACTTATAATGCATAAATAAATAGTTAGATATAAATACCTCAATCTATAATTGCAAATATCGTAGATATCAATGCAAACATTGTGATTCTTTCTGCGGAATGAACAACGTGATAATTAAATTGCAAGTCAAAGTGTGGAAACAGATTTCTCTCTCTTAACCTTTTGCACATATAAAAACATTATACGTGTTATTTTATTAGCGTACATAATTGATGGGAATATGCACTTTATAAAGGCAGAGAGGGTACCGGTTTTCCTTTTAGTAACTTTTAATTTCACTTTCCATCAAAGTAAGGAATAAATAGGAAAACACTTCTCCAATAATTAATTACCAAAAAAGTAATTTATAAATTAACCAAATAATATAATATATATATATTTTTTCATAATTGGGTTATGTACAAAAGAAAAAAATAAATATATACAGGCGCACAGAGGGCATACCCTCAGAATTTTACTGGAAAGAACAAGATCTTAAAGAAAAGCAATTCCAGTAAATAAAATAAAAACAATAAAGTGTTAATTAAATAATGTCTCTAATTGAGACATTATACACATCCAAGACTTCAAATAAAATTTGCCTAGCCACCTCTGAAGTAGAACTAGACTTATGTCTATGCAATCTTCAGTTTCTTTCTTTCCATATACTCCAACAGCCAGCAACAAGAATGGTATGAAATAAATTACTGGTCTGTTGCAAAAACCACATCAGCGTATCATCCATTGTAAAAATTGAATTAAGAACCAGCCCCCATTCGAGAGTATCCTCGCTGTTCCAGGACGGGACCTGTATTACATAGCAGCAACATAAGGTGGTGATATAACTACAATCCAAGTTTCTTACAACTACTACATTTATACTGTATTAATACCAGAAAAAAGTATAGGAACATACAACTTCGAAATCTTACTACAATTACTCCTACAACTAGTTTCGGATTCCAATTAAATCCATAATCCTTCCCCATATTATTTTAAGTCATAAAAGGAGTCTCACCTCTTCCACTTTGGTGTTAAAGTGCTTCTCTATCTTCTCCATTAGCATAATATCTCTATCAAAGCACAACAAGTTGAATACGGCTCCTGTAGAATTAAAGACAAAACAGGAAACAAATACTGCTTAATATTCCATTAGAGGCTTTAACTATATCTCTACCAACAATGAAGCAAATGCACAATGGGGAGTTGGCACTTCATTCTGAGACGAAAAAAATGGCTTTAAATCTTCTAATAATATTACATTATAGTATTATACTTGAACAAGGAGAGCATAAAAAATAAACAAGCCGTTAACTACTAGCTGGAGTTTATAAATGTATAAACCAGAACCATTTTTTTTTTTGGAAGATCTCATTTCATTTACAAGCCTACAAATCTAACCTACAAGGTTGGCGTCACCCTGTGAGGCTTTGACAATTAGCTAGAAGCAGATTCACGACTCTAGGAAGCCTAGGTACAGAAAAATCCTAACTAATAGGATACGTAATCAATATGAAGTTCTTCCTTAATTCCACACAATGTTTTGGTTAGGCCAGGCTGATCACGTGGAATGTCCACAAAAAAGGGAACTGACATACCAAAAGATACTCCCCAAGTTCTGGATTGCATGCAGGAAAACAAAAATACAGCTGTAGTTCTTTAGGCAAGACTAAGCAAAATCATAGGTTAGTATAATTTCAGCATTCCAAATCCAGGGTCTTCAAACAAATTATTCAAGACCTGGAAATCCCAGAAGTTAAAAAAACACAACACTTGATATTTACCCCCAACCCAATAGAAAAACAAAAATGACATTGATATCCACAGCCCAGAAAGTTTATTTTCACAGCTGCAGTTTCAAACACCTTAAAAATTAGCAACTGAACAATATTTAACAGTGATTACACATTGAAGCCACTGGTTCAGTAAACTGATTATTCCAATTTCCTCGTTAAGATACAGCTGTGGTACTACTTGATTGGTAAAAAGCTTCTGCAGGATCTGGAAGACCCTTGCTTGTACACATAGTAACACTCCTTTTCATTATTGTTGGACTTTTGCACATAAAGGCCAACAAAATATATGTTTCTTAGCGCGTTAAGCACCTAGCTCTCTCTTCTTAGCAACAGAGGGGCAGCCCTTAAACAAGTTCAGTTGAATTCCTAAGCCAAAACACATGGGCCCAAAAAAGAAACCAGGTTTTATACATGCAACTAAAAATTTCACTCACTCCAACAAGTTCCTAGCCTCTACAGCTACTATACAAGAACATTACCCATAAGTAGAAATTTTCATGCATAAAATTTTTATATAACAATTTCCGACGTATTTATATCATACAAACACAGTAAGCTTGCATGGTACTTTGTATATGGTGTATCTCGAGGAACCTATGTCATGCTTTTAGACACGAAATTATAATCAGTGATCAATCTGAACGTCTCATAGTCAGGCTCCGATGGAGTTTCGTACTTCAAAGGAAGATCATAATTGACAACCAGATTAACCTGAAATAAAACATGTTATGATGTCGATAATTTGTGCAGTAAAAAGAAAAATAAAAATAGGTAAAAAGAGATAAGAGTGAGCACCTTTGCTTGATCAAAACCCCGGGCGAGGAGGTCAGTTGAAATAAGAACTTGAGTCAATCCCTTTTTAAATTCCTTGATTATCTTGTCCCTGTCATCTTGCTGAAGAGCAGTCACCTCATAGCCATATTCCACAAGTGCTCGATACAACATGCTCGCACTATTTCTTGTGCGAACAAAAATAATGCTATGCCCCACCTTATTTCCCAATTCAAAAATTCTGTCTCTAATTACCTTTATCTTTGAAAGTTCATCGGGACAGTTCTCCTTGTAATGCTTCACAGACTCCAAGGATAGCTCTTCTTTGTTCACAAACATTTGATTGTAATATTTCTTGAAGAGAACTTTAACATTTTTTGATACAAAATTCCTGACAACATCATCAAAAGTTGCAGAAAACAAAAGCACCTGGTAATAATTTCCAACAAAAGGTAGAAGGGTGTCAGGCATGCAGTCCCATCTTGAAAGCACAAAGAAATTCTTGGGGAGGGTCAGTGTAATTTACCCAAAATAATATAATATAGTATAATATAAATATATTTGCATTAATAAAGGGAAGAATAGGACAATCTCAAAATAATTAAAACATGCGTCAACAACTTATTTTTTCTGCAGGAAACCACTATGCACTAAAATTCACTCATATAGGTTTCATTATTTGAACTGAAAAACATTTGCGCTAGCCTCATGAAAATACGAGGAAGTAGAAACTAGTGGGTGTATTGAGCCTTAACTAATTACATTGAACTTAGTGTTCATCCTCTTTCTTTCTTTAGTTAAAGGAGTTTTGATGGAAGTAGTCTTGACAAGAACTATATAGAACAAAAAGTAAAAATTCAAGCTAAGCTCCCCCTCTAGCATCAAAACAAGATTCAAACTACAATATGTTCAAACTATCTCTGACATGAAATATAACAAGCTAATTAAGTAGTCATACATCATAGTGCGTTCCAAGTGAACTAGCAGTATATTTATCTATCCGTATTATTCTACTCAGAGTCATGGCTACTGTTTCCAACTCAGAGAAGGCTTTACCATATATCCAAATACTCTACTATTGTTGAGCCTCTCTACCCAGCCAATGAGAAGAGGGAAAAAGAGAGAGAGAGAGAGAGAGAGAGAGAAAAAAAAGGGGGAACTCAAGATCATGTTTTTCCAATTACACCATAAAGTAGAACGTAAAAAAATTTACAAGTGGGTGTGTAAAAAGCGAGCTTATTATTAAATCACTTAGTTCAAGAGGCATAATAACAGATAAGTGCAACAAACCTGGCAGTCAGAATTGCATTTAACTATCCTTCTTGAGATGGCTTGGTTGCTTGTAATAGAAGCAAGCTCCCTGCCCTGCTCTCGTAGAAATTGATGTCTAACTGGCTTGTGGTCGAAGTTGTGGGCAGCGAGGCTTGATGTGCCCCGACTGCTGAAAATGGTGACAAATCACACCCCGGACTGACCCTGAAGATACAGGAACTGAGGGTGCAGAACGATTCTGTTGCGGTGCCCCCTGTGAGTGTGTACTATTCCTTACCTTAGCCTTCTTCCACTGACTCCCAGAAAATGATGGACTGTCCCCGCGAGGCTGCTTATGTGAACCCCTGATCCGTAACTGATCCCGTTTTTCTGCCTCAGCTAGCATAGCCCTCTGGACCACTTCTCTGTAAGTCCTCAAATCAAGAATTGAGACTCATGGCCTGATGTCAAGATGTAGCCCATCCTGAAACTTCATTGCCCTGGCCTCGTCTGTTGCTACCATATCCTCGGCATAACGAGAGAGAGAAGTAAATCGTGTCTCATACTCAAGGACACTCATAGTGCCCTGATAAAGACCTGTGAACTGTATCCTCATCTCCAGCCTCAGAGCCCTCAGAAAGAAGCGCTTGAAGAACAAATCTCTGAACTCATTCCAAGTCATCAACTCAACATTGTGGACATTGGTCATAGACCTCCACCAAATATCAGCATCTCCCATGAACATAGAGGCAGTCAAAGAAATCCTCAACCTGTCTGTGGGTACCGCTATACTATCCAACTTATGAACCATAAGGTCCAACCAAACTTCTAAGAGTAGCGGATCTAAACTCCCTGCAAATGCATCAATCTTAACCCTCTGTAGTCGCATAAAGTACTCCATTGCCTCATTGACTATCGGTGCTAGTGCCGGTGCCGGAATCTGTATCCCTGCCACCTACCTACGTATCAACTCCTGTAAGGATTCAGCGATCCCCTGATTGATTCCCTGAGCCACTCGTTCCTCATAAGTCGGTGCCTGTGGCGGATTAACATCCACGCCACGAACCAGAATCCTGGGCTTCCCCGGACCCTTCGTAAACTCGGTGTCAGCCACCTGCTCCTCAGTACCCTGACGTGAAGACTCTCCACACGTGACAACCATGATGCTAAACGTGCAATAGAAAGGAGGTCAACAATAACGCAAGTTATTATGACCGAGTGTAACTCACACTATGAATGCACGAAACACGAAACAAGACAAGGTATGCAACATACAGTCATGCTAAAACAATTAAAGAAAACTGTGTAAACAGTTAAGCACTTAAGCAAATAAGCATACATGTCAAACAAAGATGCTATTAACCACATAGGTATATAAGGACAAAGACATGTCAAACTACTAAACGTGTTACCAAGAAACACATAAACATGTTATAATGCTGAAACATGTCATCAAAAGCATGTGAATATATCAAAGTAAATCAATAAAAACATGATATGCACCCAAAACCCGTCATCCTAAGGTATTCAAACCTAGGAGCTCTGATACCATTTGTGACGGCCTAAGTTTTTCAACCCGGTGCGTCAGTGATGACCTGAAAGTTGACCCGGTAATGGATCCGAAATGCAGAAGCAAAAGATGAAACCATAGTCCTTTGAGATATAAATCATCTTTAAGACACCAATGTGACATTCCATGAGGTCATGGAGGTTAACGAAAGCGAATGAGCAAACGAGAGTTAAAATGGGCTAAATCTTTCAATTAAGGGCAAAAAGGTCAATTCACAAATAAAAGGAGAAAATTGACTCTAAATAAGTCAAACAAGATGAATACAACCTAATCTAATCATTTTACAATATTCCAGGAGGTCCCAAGAACATTGGCCAAGAATCCCACAAAAATGCCCTTTCCCGGTTTAAGTGAAAACTAACACTACCTCACTAAAACATAAATAACTACCACTGTGTTTGGAATCTAGGAATGGTATTGGTACCATTGAAAAGCTGACTCAAAATTCATGAATTTAGACTCGAGAATCACCCCCATTTAGGTTAGAAATAAATGAGTTATGACCCTTTGAAGTTGGAACTTCAGTGCTGAAACAATTCCTGGAAGGTAGGTGCATGAAGGCTATTTCGGTTGACTGAAATAGAGTTTCGGTCAACCAAAACTTACAGAAACTTTGTTGAAGTATTGTTTTTAAGGTAAGGTTGGTTCGGTCGACCGAATTGGGCCATCGGTCGACCGAAAATGTCCTGAACAGTGCAAAAGCCCACTGAAAATGATAATTTACTGTGCTATGAAGCTTCCAAAAGTCATCGGCCGACCGAAATGATGTTTTGGTCGACTGAAACACTTCGAAAACCTACTATAAGACCTGCTACATGCCCAATGTGTTAAAGTTCAACCCATACTTCATATCCCCTCATGAATTTGTTCAAAAATGAAATTTTAAATGTGATTTTCAATGAGATTTGAGTATGTGAGCATGTCAACAACCTTGAAATGAATAGATGAATGTGCTACAACAACTTATAACCTTGTAAATGTCAATTACAAAAATCTCACATGTCAAATCCCCAAAATTGGTCATGATGCATTTTTGTAGCAAAATTTGATACCAATTGGATACAAGTACAAAAGTAAACATGTTTGACCCTTGACCTTATTACATACATGCTTATAGTATCAAAAGTAAGTACTTAGGTATTATTACATATTAAGAAAGCTACATTAGCTTTTAAAATACCATACATCCATGGTATACAAAATATGTTATCCAAAAGTAAAGCATGCTAAACAAGTGCATGTCCATATACAAAAATGCTTCAAATGGCTCATAAGCCTCTAAGGATGACGAGCATCCAAAAACATTGTCTCCTTACTTGTAAAACAACCCAAACCACTAGGGTGAGTAATCAAGTTACTCGTAGGAAGAAGCATATGCGTATACCCTAAAGTTTCAATATCATTGCAAGATCTATATAGATGAATACAAGGGAGCATTCCACTTAACGTCTATGTGCAAGGTATTCTAAGGGATCACCTTAAGCTAATGTAATAATTTCATCATAACATAATAACAATATCAATGTATTTAACAATATTAATTCGCCAATAACCAAAATCACAAGTCACAATTAAACATTGGTTATCAACTTAGGAAAAGAATGTGAAATCAATTAGTGGAATACTTGGACATCAAATCTTGGATAAAGTCAAGACCTAAACGGTTATTTCGGGCATTAACCCGCTAGGAATATCACCTTAGTGCGCACTATAAATGGGGAGAACTCATACCTCCCGCACTAGAGCCAAACTCTAGCCATATCACTTGTAACAATGTCCCAAGATAATCCAAAATATATCAAGTTCAAAACTTATATAACATAATTAAGGCATATACACCACCTTCCATGCATAAGTATTTTGGAACCACATAAACCATGTCTTAGGGCTTCCAAGTCTAGAATGGCATAATAAATGACAAGTACTCATCATGATATAATGTGTAAAATAATATTACCAACTTATCAATTTGTAATGACCCGGTCATTTTTCTTCCTTTTTTTTTTTCTCAGATTTTAACGGATAATTTTTTTCCGTTATCTTTTCCTTTTTGGGTTTGATTTTTCATCACTTGATGTCGTCTCGAGTGCTCTGGAATGATTTTCGAGACTCTTTTCCTTGGATTGACAACTTCCTTTAGGGATTGTGTCATTTCCATATTTTATTTTTTCCGAACACTATTTACATTTTGTCTTTTTCTCGTTTATTCTTTTTCCTTGCACAACCTCACTTTTTGTACTCGGATTTGATTCCGGTTTTGCATGCATTCATGATATTTGATTTCCATGATAGTGGTATTTTTAATTTTCTAAAAAAATATGTTGATTGCTTACTTCTTTCATAAAGGGGCATTAATGCATACTTTAGTGTAATTATTCTTAACTTGTGGGTTTTAGTGTAATTAAATAAAGTAATTATTTTTCATCTTGGGGACCATTTTGCAATTAAATTTGGAGGATATTTTCAAAAAGGACCTTTTTGTAATTTTTGAAAAGTGTGACAAGTGTCACACTCTTATTGGTCTACTTGTTGACATTTGTGTGGAAACACTTTAATGCATTGGATGATGACATTTGGAGGGTGAGGATTCACCCACTTGTTGGCCTAGGATTGGTGCACTTGTTGGCTTGGATGGTTGACAAATGTAGGTGTGGGATTAAGCCTAGGAAGGAGCCATGGATTGGTGACAAGTGTAGATTCACAATTTAGTCTTGCAAATATCTTTGGGTAACTTTGGGATTATGATTTTAAAGGAGGGTTTTTGTGCAATTGACCATAGATGTGTGTGTTGACCATGGTGTAAGAGCACATAGTGAGTGGAGGATTTCTATTTCCTCCACTCACACTTAACCACATTATTTCATTCTCTTCCTTGCAAGAAAACCCTAGCCTTCATGGATGGAGCTTGAAGCCTTAGGCATTGACCTTGATCTTTGAGGCCCTTCCACTTACTTTAGACCATAAAGTTTGGAATACTTTTTGTTCCCCTCATCCTCCTCTTCAAAACACTTGAAGGATCTAGCCTAACTCCTAGTTTTGCTTTGGTATCTAGAGATTCAATTCTCTAGTGAGGTATTGATCTATTATTTTGAAGTATTTTTATGTCATTATTGAGTGTTTTACATGTATGGAAGAGAAGGACTTGTATTTTGCCCTTAAACTGTTTTAACTTGAAATTAATCTTGTCAAATTAAATATAGAATATGAAAATATACTCAATTATCTTTCATTTAGTTTTGGTTTCATGTAATTTGGATTTAAAATGAATTAGTTATGAATTTTTGAAGTTGCAAGCTAGTTGCTAGAAATTTGAAGCTTTTCCTTTTCGGTCCGGAAATGAATTTTATATGGAGTTGTGGTACTTCAATTGCCTTGAAATTTTTACTAGAACTTCCTCCAGGGGTTTTACACTACTCAGAATTTTTACACAATTTTAGAGCATTTCTAAATTTTTTTAAAAATTCGAAACTATCTGCTGTCCATGTTTCTATTGCAGCTGGAAAACATATTTTTAAATGATTTATTTCACTAACCTTTTGACATTGGATCGTGGCTTAAATTTTCAATTTTACACTCTTATATATTTACTTCCAAAATAAATTAGGTTTGCCCAATTTGGATGTCAAATGAATTTTTCATGAATTTTCAAAGTTGGAAGCTACAGGTTTGAAATGTGTTTTCTGGGCAGAATTTGTTTCAAAGTTGTGGGTCAAAACTGTTTCAATTGGGAAAATATTTTGTTAAACTAAATTGATATTATCAAATTACAGTGTTTAAGCTTTCATTGGGCTTTGGATTCATTCAATTTGGGTTAGAATTGAATTTTTTATGAATTTTACAAGTTGAAGGTAGCAAGCTGAAAAATCTGTTTTGCGGACCGAAAATTTGGGGCGATTTCATTTCGGTGGTAATTGGGATTTTCATTCCAATTGAGGTAGGGAATGTTTTAGGATTATTTGTGTATTGTATTGTGTGTTTGCCATGATTATACAACATATATGTATGCCTTGTATCAAATTTAGAAAGTTAGTAATTTTTATTTCTTTGTATAAGATTTAAAATTTATGATGATGTATAACTTTGATTTGAATTGTAACATGCTAAGAAATTATGCTTAGATATGTTGGTTAACATATATTAAATTTGGATCATTTGATTAAGAATTACAACTTTTATTTAATATTTATCTTTAGTGAAAGTTTAATTCACATGGTCGTATCAAGCATTAAATCAAGTTGTAATGTGGTATTTAAATAGGTGTTGGCATGTTTTCTAACATAGATTAAATTGAGGGCATTTGGAATTGTTTAAAAATCTAGAGGAAATTAATTAATTAGCTTGATTAATTTTATATTAAGTGTTTTAATCACTTAACTTGTCATTTGATGTTATATATATTATGACCATGACATGTTTTTCAATATATATTAAATTGAGGTTATTTGGATTAACTTAGAATTTAGAGAATTTAACTATTTATGTTTAATTAAATTCTACTTTATTACTCTATGGACTTAATTGTATTTTGGAAGTTGTTTCTATATTTAAATCATGGATTTGGATTCGATGTATGTTCACTTGATTACTTTTGAGCATTAGATAACAAGTTGTTACTTTTATATTCATGAGAATATGTTTTTCCTTATTGAATATATTGTTGTTATGTGTAAGGAATTGCACACTTTGTATTTGACATCTTACATGCCATAGTAGTTGTGAATTTTGAACATATATTGTATAAGTTTCCAAAATTTGGATTGTGCTTGGTAAATAGTTGATATCTTGTATATACATGTTGATATATATACGTTGTTGCACAATTTGTTGATTTTGGAAACTTGGGGATGTCGTTGTTTGGCTACGGCTAGGACTTGGTTCTAGTACGGGGGATTGTCCCTCTATATAGTCTAGTGCGTACATAGGGAGGTTACCCATAGGTTAGTAACCCTAAAGTAACTATGTTGTCGGTCTGATCCGGCGTGACGTCCGAGTATCCACTTTGTTTGATTTCGTATTTCATTTCAAGTTGATAACTAGATGATATCGTAACTTGTTGTTCCTTATTTGAGCTTAAGATGTAGCTTTGTGAAAGCATGCTTCATGTGTTATATTGGAAGTTCCATTGTTGGTTAAATTATATCGATATCATAATTTGTGTTTTGATGTTCAAATGTAGTTTAGGAATGACCTTTTAGATTCATTTTGAACATAGACGTTAGGTTGCATGACCCGCACTTGTTGTTTTCGTATTTTGGATTTCAAGTTGAAGACTTTGAGAATCTATATCTTGTTGCCGTGTATAACATGTTTCCATGTTGTTTGAATTGCATGAACAATGTGATTATGATAGAAATGATCTAGGTAGCTTAAGATGCTCCCTGTGACTCATCTTGACATAGACGTTAGGTGCATGAGCCCCTTTAACATGTTTCACCATAAGGTGATAAAATTGTAAAATGCTAGGTCGATGCATGCTCATCTCCTACGAGTAGCTTCATGTTACTCACCCCTACGATATTGGGGCATATTTCAGGTACAGGACTCAGGATTTGAAGATTCCATTGCTCCTTGGATGACTTACAGTTTCTAAATTTCTATTTTATGCAAGTGTTAGCATAAGATGTCTCTTTGTAGCCTTATTTGTTTAAACTTGTATTCGTTGATTCGTATATATAAAGTGTACGTAAGTGCACTCTTTTCAATGTATTTAACATGTATGAGATGAGGCCAGAGGCCAATGACATGTATCTCGTTTTCTATGCACTTTTGTTTTCAAAGTTTATTAATAAAATATTGGAAAATGTTAAGTCATTGCTTCATAACTTTCGCATCAGGTGTTGAAATTTCATATCTTTTCTGCCCGGACTCAGAATCAGATGATTCTTGAGTCTAATTTTGTTCATTTTTCGTTGTCCTTCCAATGGTGTGCACGGTGGCACCCTTTTCAGTGAGAATGACCATTTTGCCCTTAGTTCATCTCTTTTCGGGTTAGGCATTCTTGCTTCATTTGCTTGGCTCATTTAAGTTCCATGACTTCATGGAGAGTCATTTTAGGGCCTTAGGGATGATGTACATCTCTTGAGGTCATTTGGCTTCTTTCGCTTCCGCATTTCGGGTCCGTTATCGGGTCAACTTCCGGTTCATCACTAACGCACCGAGTTGAGAAATCCGGGTCGTTACACAATTTAAGCCATGCCTCAACAATAAACTTTATATACTAGATTACAACGTTATAGTATTAAGCTTCTAAAATAATTACAATTAATCATCAACATGAATATAAAATTATCACCACCATAATTATAACAATTCAAGTCATTAGAAATTTTATATAACATTAATAATTCTACAAGAGTTCTATATCACTACCACATGTGAAAATACTAGAATTTAGCATACTGCCAACTTATATAATCCTTCTACACATGGTATATACATATCATACATGGTTAAATCAATAAACCCTAAGTCAAGAAGTGAGGGTTTCCCATAATGTGCAAGACTATCATATTAAATGCATGTACACAATATATATTAAACCCCAAGAATTATAAAACACTTAAAATATAAACGTACTACCACCCCCACCTCAATAGAGAATTGAATCTCTATAATCCAAGCAACCAAGTTCAAAATGGAAAACAAGTTTAGGATTAATGAAGAGGAGAACAAGAGGAAACTTTTACTTCCCAAGGTTTTTGGTCTATGGTGAGTGGAAGGAAGCCAAAAATGAAGTCAAAGCTATTAACCAAGCTTTTCTCCAATGGTGGCTAGGCTAGGGTTCTTGAAGAACATATGAAAATGAAAAGGATAAAGTGAAAATGGTGAGTGGAGGAGTATTCCTCCACTCACTATGTATTCTTACACTACCTCTAACACACACACAATGCAAGACTTATTTTGATGCCTACACTTGTCACAAATCAATGGCTCCTTCCTAGGCTTAATCCTAAGCCTACACTTGTCAACCATTTAAGCCAACAAGTGCATATATCCTAGGCCAACAAGTGGGTAAATCTCCACCCTCCAAATGCCAATAGATTATGCTTCCAAGTCTCCTCACCCAAATGCCAACAAGTGGCTCCATGAGAATGTGACACTTGTCACATTTTTCAAAAATTGCAAAAAGGTCTTTTTTTCAAAATATCTTTCAAATTAAATTGCAAAATGGTCCCTAAGACGAAAAATAATTATTTTTCATAATTACACTAAAATATCAAAAATCAAGATTAATTATAATAAAGTATGCATCCATACCCTTTATGAAAAAAGTAAGCAATTAGCATGCTTTTCTACAAAAATAAAAATACAAATATCATGGATGCATGCAAAACCGAAATCAAATCCAAACATAACAAGTGAGGTCATGTAAGGAAAAATGATAAACGAGAAAAAGACAAAATAGAGAAAAGACAAAATAAGAAAAAGACGAAAAAAGAAAATCGCCGAAAAAGAAAAAGGAGAAAAAAGATCGGATCATTACAAAGCAAATTGACTGAGCTTTGAACTTTCTCAAGATCATCAGTGACAATCTCAAAAAATCTAATAGGGAAGCTCTGACTTCAGAGTGCCTTAATGAATTTTAATGCACCCAAAGCAAGGGGCAATCAACAAGGACACAACATAAGAATGCTATGTCCTCCTTTTGTAACAATCAATCCAAAGGGACGATCAGAGAAGTACTATGACATAAAACAATAAAATGGAAGTTGTGAACACTTGGCTCTTTTTCTCGGAAAAGATTTTTCTTTTTTAGATAAAATATTTTTTTTAATTTTTGTTTTTCGGGTGTTTGGCAAATGTGTAGGTCAAGATTGAGGTCGAGTCCATCGTGTAGGGCATGTAAAATAACTTACTTAAATTTTCTAGATATGCTCTCTTTGTTAGGTTTTAATATTTTTTTTTTCTGCGTAAATATTTTACGACAACCAAACACTTTATATTTTCTAAAAAATATTTTACATCCAAACAATCAGAACCTCAATGATACTAAAAATAATTGAGCTCAAGGGGACAATCGAACGAAAATGATTCACTCACTCAAAAAAAAATATTATCAATTCAAGTCATGCAACAACTTAAGCTAAAAAAAGCATCAAAGTACCTAGAAACTGAAACAATTGTTGCACAAAAATCAAAATAGCTAAAGCTATATAAAAAAAAAAAACTTGTTTCATATTAATTTGGTGCCAAGGGACAAAAATAAAAAGGACCGTCAACTTGAAGGACATTTTCATGCAAAATACTTTTACGTATTAAGTAAAAGATATGAGAGCAACAAATCTTTCATTTGCCACAAATTATAAAAACAATGTTAATAAAAGCTTCCTCCAGAAAGATATTAGTAGTTGTATCTGCTTATACTTTCCATGCTCAACTCCTCAACCACCAGATATAGCTCTGATTATATTAACTAGTTATTTGTGCCACCAGTGCTTCCTCCATTTGTCAGTCATATTGGAAGATGTATAAAAGCTTCCTCCATTTTCCACGATAATCTAATTCAGAATCTGAATCTGAATCTGATAAATAATACGATTCCTTTTTCACTAATGAAAGATCATTAAACTCTCCATCCACGTCGAATTCTGCACCCCTACATGAAGAATCGTAATATTAAGAGCATAATTCTCAAATAAATATAGATCTTCTGAATAAATGTAATCAAAAGAAAACACTACACCATTCCCCATTTATTCACCAGCCCACACAATCATACCCACCACAAATAATACTCTTACATTTATTGTCAGCAGGGATCCAAAAAAAAAAAACACACCGCAACATAATCACACAATTTCATGGATCAGAGACTACATAACCTACATAGGAAATCTTGGCAATAAACAAGTAGAGAGATAATGCAATAGAATCAAAGTTAGAACGTAGATAAGTGAGTTCTAGGGCAAAGAGACCCGATAGACTAAATCTGATTTTCAAGAAAAAAAAACCAATACAAAGTCTCTTAATAGAATATTTATACTAGGGTTACAACATCCTAATCCCTTATTACTTCAGTAACTAATAAATCTTAACCCTCCAAAGTACTTAAAAACTCAAATGACAGTCACATGACTATTTAAAAAGACTTTACTATAACTATCACCTACCAAATAACATAAAACATAAAAATCAAATAAGACACATAGAAAATAAGCAAATAACTAAAACCCTAAAATAACTAGAACCCAATCTTAGTTGGCTAGTGGGCCCAATTAGTCTTGCAGAGCCTCGTAGATGCTCCTGCATCAGATGAACTTCTTGAGAACTATAGGGAAGATGATATGTACGTTATTATTATTCTTTTTTTATTATTATTTCTATTAGACAACTTGCATTATTAAATATAATGTGTAGGTTTTGCCACTACTGCTTGGCTATAGCTACAACCACTAGTAAAAATAAATTTAATAGAAAAAACTAAATAAATCATAGAGGTCATATTTACCATGGTTTGAAAAAATGAAAAATATCATATACAATTACTGAAATATTACAAAAAGGAAGATTACAAATAAAAACAGGACCTAAAGACAAAATGACATTGGACAATGTTTACAAACAACAATAAGAGAAAACGACTTCGGAGCATCAGATTTTAAAGTATTATCTCTGAAAGTGGATCAATATTTTGCGATATGATTCCCTACACATTTTCCAACTCAGAAATCATTTAGCAGCAGCAATTTTCAACTACAACTGCATAAGAAAAAACCTATTGGTAATTCTTTCCTATGGTTATTAGGCATGTAATACCATTGGTATCAAGAAAAACAATTGTGTAAATAATATTAATACATCTTCCATTTTTGTTTTTTCTGTTTTGTTTTTTGTTAGTTTTTTTTTTTTTTTTTTAAAGAAGAAATGATGAATTAATTATAATTAAAGATAAAAAGTTATGTCCGCACGAGCTAGCTCAACCAATAAGGCCTTTGGGGGTACTCCTGTTTGGCCTCCGGTTCGAGACCCACCAAAGTTAAGGCTTGAACTGAACTTAAATGATACACATGGTTTGCTCATACAAAATTTGCAAACCATCCAAGAGTCCAAGCAGATGAGATATTCTTGAAAAAAAAAAGGTAAAAAGAACAAACACCAATTACTTGCACAAACAAAGGAAAATTCAGGGGGGAAAAAAAAAAAAAAAAAATTTGATAGCAAGAAAGACTGGTCCTTCGACCCTCCGGTCCCTCCCAACGGCTGCTTGGAACTTGAGGGTCAAACGGGGCCTTACATGAGGCAGAACCATTGAAGAACCGAAGCATCCATCTCCTTTTTGAATTATCTTATAAATTTAATCATATCTTATGAATCATGAGGCACATCAATTGACAACAAGAACTCTAGAACACTGACTAAGCCAAGTGTGCAATAATGACATTTTGTAACTTAATGAAGTTTAGCAAATAATGCAAGTTAGCCCAATAAAAAAAAATGAAAAAAAAGATGTTTCAAAGGTACCAAGCACTTTAATTTATACATATATATATATACACACATACATATATTTATAACAAAAAAAAAAAAATCAACGGACAATGTCACTACAAAAGAATTTTTATAAGGTTTTTTTTTTTTTTTTTTTTTTTTCTTGGGATGGTAAAAAAATATTTTTATGCGTTGACTCGCTATTGACTTCACATAAAGATAAAATGAGTTTTAGTGATCATGAAAAAAAATCCTGAACAGAGAAAAATTAGCATCACCAAAACGAAAAGGAGAAATTAAAAGAAAAAGGAGAAACAAAGCATTGTAAATATATGATATATAGCAAAACATCCCCAGGATAAGGAACCCTAAAATTATACATCCAAATAAGCAGTGCACGTCTGTATGAGTGAAAATATCAATGCTCAAATTGAATAACACCCACCTACCAAGCTTGAAACAATAAGTTAAAAAAGCTATACACAAATTTTTTCAACTGATTTGTTGGATTTTATATATAGCAACTGTTCTAATAATCCTTTAAAAAATTATTTTAATGATTTTATTGTAAAGTTACCATCATCTTTATTACCTAAAAGGAGTTATACTCTCGAACTTATAAAGGAGTCTCCATCATCTCTCAAGAAGTCTTCTACTTCTCAACTCTTCCTATCCATTTCACACTCTCATTTACTATATCTGTCTTCTCCTTCTCTAGCCATTATATATATATATATATATATATATATATATATATATATATATATGTAAATCTTAGTTTATTTTTGCAAATTTATAGGCAATGTGACAAAAATTTGGCAACTAGTCCTCTAGTGAATGTGTTCATTGGGAAACACGGCTGCGAGCATGTGTGGTTGTGTATTGGAGTTGTTCTAGACCTTCAGAAACGGCATTGTAGGGAGGCTATAGTAAATTTAGGACAGTGCTTAGCATGCTTCTTTACCTCAAAGACCAGTTTTTCATTTTTAAGGTTTATTGTCGATTTCTATTATTCAAATTCTTCATATTATTCACATCCTTACTTACCGGGATAAAAAAAATTTCTTCATCTCTCTTTCAAAATTTTAGTTTAATGTTTGTTACTATCTGTGATCACCGATACTCGTTTATGAGACGCAAATAAACTGTGAATTGATGTAGTCATGTGGCATCGCATATTTATGGAATACAAATAACACCAAATTATTAAAACTGTACTTATTTATCCAACAATAGAGTCTTTTGAGGTTGATGCATGTCACAAAAACAAAGGAAGGGGATGTAAAGATGAAATATTCATATATTTTCATAATTTCCAGATGCAATTTAGTGATGAAATACACAAAAATATGAATCTAAAATATTATCATCAAGCAGTACAAATAAAATTAGGCGTTGAAGTGAAAGTAGACAGCAAACATGCACATCTTTACCTTAAATCGATATTCAGCACCACCGCATTATCTCCAAAAACAGCTTCCTCTAGTGAAATGAAACTTGGAACATGAGGAATTTCTTCCAAGCCCGATCTAATTCCAAAAATCTTAAGAAATTTAAAATTTGTTCCTTTTGGGTCATAACATATAAGACTATATGCGTCATTTAACATTAATACTGCTCCATCATCGAGGTATTTTAGTGGCTGATATAAACCAACAGGCCACCTGTCATCATCAGTTAGAATATCAATAGACAACACTTTTGTCCATTGTCCATGATTCTTGAACACCATATTTCTTCATAATCCAGATTTTAATATACTTGAAGGATTCACATATGCATAGACAGTCTTCTAGTACTCCCATGGAAATATGAAGCCTTCTTGTATTTAAACTAACTGTGCTGGTGTCATCATTTTCACGAGGAGGTAGTGGAACCGATTGAAACTGCTCGTTGTCAAAGTTAAAAGACACTATCGAATCAGAACCTCTTAAATCAATACAGAGCCAATGAATACATCTCTCTAGATACGTGGGAAATGCTAGATTATAGTAGTTAGGTGAATTGGGACCACCATCAATGCTTTTCCATGACCCTGCGCCGAGTGTGAGTATCTTAGCACTTGAACCATATATTCCCCCATTCCATTGACTAAACAGTCTAATTATTAGACCTTGGACTGAAGCCGAACCCACAATCAACGCAACCATCGGGTTTCTCACCAGCCGTCTCAGCCACCGGAAAGTTTGTATACTCGCCCGGGATTGGATTACACACAACAATGGGGACATTACGCGATGGTTCACACAAGCAAAGGATACCATTGCACGAATTCACAATTTTGAATCTCTGATCTTTGGGTTTAACTTTGATGTAGCGTTTCCTTTTAACCCCAACTTCATAGTTGACCACGGTTTCATCATTGCGCAATGGGATCTTCAATTTGGTGTCAATCTTCATGTGGCAAGTTTGAAAGCACTGATCAGAGTAATAGCCACCAGAACAAGTGCAGTACCCGGGATCAAAATTGCTGCAAGTTTCGGGCTCAACCAAGTAAAGAGTGCTTGACACATATCTTGAACCCAAGCTACGCAGTAGAGTACAGGGCTTTTGCCCCGAAAAGTGCAGCTTGGCAAATTGAGGGTTCGAAATTAGGCTGCGCCAAGTTTTGGAAACGCACTTGCAAACAAGAATCATCTTCACAGAGAGTCGTACTAGAATGTGGACCAAGATGGGGCTCGGAAGATCCGTAATTGAACAATCCAATCTCTGTATTTGTTCATCCTCGTCTGCTACTTTTTCTACTTTCATGGCTTATTAGCTATGATTCTAACAAATCTGTGAAAATAATTATGGAGTTCAGTGACAGAGAGGATTAAATTAAATGCAACACAAAACCCTAGTTCCTCCTTTTTAAGGGAATAGAAAACTACAACACAAAACCCTAGTTAGTGAAACAAATTAGATACCATGAAATAGTGGTAACCAGAGAGAAATTTACCTGAAAAAACAAGAAGGAAATACTATGGAGAGAGACTGAGAGCAGAAGTTGAGCAGCGGGCCAAAAAGGGTTGGAAATTGGAAGACGCGCACAACTCTTGAGGGGCTTTATAGACTTGGAAAACGGAAATGGCGCGCAACTCTTGAGGGGCTTTATAGACACACAGAAAAAAAAAGGAAAGAACAAATTCCCCTAATCTAATTTGGCTAAGCCACTATTAAAAACAGAAAGAGTTCCCTCTTACATGGTCTAAAAAGAAAGAAAAAAAGAACAAAAAAACATGGTGCTTTAGCTTTTCTCTTACAAACAGGAAATTAAAAGTTCTTTAAAAATTCGAACCTGTCACCTTTTATTAAATTACTCTCCAAAATTAGATATATACAAAATTAGATATTTTGTAAAATTTTAATGGGATGAATAAATTATAAATTATAAATTTCTTAATATAAATTTTAAAATAATAAATTTTTGTTTATATAGTTTCTGGGGCATAGCGGCTTTGTCAAAAATTTCAACTGGCTGTCCGATCACAACTGGGATAATCATCCATTTGTGGATGCAAAAGTACTTGAAGTCTCGCTTTTATATTGCACTCGACTTTAATAATGCATGGAAAGGTTGCATATAGGGTCTGGTGATGACACCAGCCTAACGGAACATTTTTTGGTATTCAATTCCTCGCCATTGATGTATTTGTTAATGGTAATCTCAAATTCGCAGCCTTCATGATTTTGATCACTTCCATAGAACACAACTCTGCTCATGTTATTGATACCTTGCACCCTGCATGACACCAGCTACATTATTTGATTTGTCCCACTAGACAATACAAATTATCTAAATAAACAAATTTATCTCTACCAATGGAAATGGTGTATATATATATTGTGTGTTTGTTTTTTTTTTTTTACTATCATAGTGATAAAGTATGATCATATTCTACAAAAAGAAGACAAACATGTAATTTCATAGTTGGACTACTTTGACTCTTTTACGTGAGTGGAGAGGAGATGATGTCACGAAGATGTTACAATAATGGCAATTCTTATTTTCATAAGTTCATAACTGCCACGACTCTTTTACAAATTGTTAGCAGGGACAAAAGTACGCTCAGGACCATGGAGCCATTCATTCCAACCCTGGGTGCAGTCTTGACACAGCACTTTCCCGCCCACATGTATGACTTCAGTTTCCTCCTTCCAAGCTTCTGCAACATTGATGGAACCCATCAAAAGTGAAGTTGCAATTATCGTCAATACCGCTGCACCCATCTCTCTTTAACTTCTTCTCTCTCACATACACATTCCATGGATTAAAAATCATGTTCCATGACATCTTGGCCTATCTTTAAGAATGGAAAAGTCTCTCAACTATGAACAGTGCAAAATTATTCAAAAATCATACCTTACGAATTTAAATTTGAAATTTAATTATATTGTCACCGTTGAAATAGGTTCAAAAAAACAAACAAATTGAATAAATGTTAAACTGGTATGGAGTATAAACAGTTTTTAATCTCATCTTTAAGACTAGAGAGTTAACACGTTTTCCCCTAAAGTTGACCTTAATTACGAAAAAAAAATTATTATGCCCGTGCAATGGAGTTACAAAGGCATCCAATTGTTCATTACCACACGTGTATTATACGGACGGTCCGGACGCGCCCATTACACTATGCAACGGGCGCAAAGAAGTTTTTCTCCCTAATTACACACAAGTAAAACTTTCAAAAAGCTTCTACTCGCTTCCCTTTTACCATTATACTCGAATAATTTAATAATAAAAAGAAGGGTATAGTATAAAAAGAAATCCCTTAACTAAGTCTGAACTTGCAAATAATCATCCTGAAGTATATTTTGTGTATAATACTCATGAACTATCACATTTTGTTGCAAAATGCCCAATGCCTAAACTATTTATTATTAAATGACCATAATACTCGTTTCTTATTGAATTTCACTTAATCTATTTTTTTTATTAAATAAATTATGAAAAAAATTTATACTAATTACCTTTAATTTTTTATATTAATTGTTCAAATAAAAATCCTAAGTAGAAAATTTTAAAACATAGTTTCTTACTTTCATGAATATATTGCATGAAAAAGAAAGTATATTTTATTTGAGTAATTTATTAATTTTTTCATTGATATATTGTATGAAAAATAAGGTATTTTTTTACAAAATATATTTATTATAAATATTAAAGTTATAATAATAAATTAATAGTTTTAGAAAATGGTAGTTTCAAATCTATTCATTTTTTTCTATAATTAATATTTAGATAAGATAAGAGATAATAAAAAGATATAATACGAAATGATAAATTTAATGAGAAATAGTAAAACAAGTCTGTTGTGATAAGTTTGTCCATAATTATTCAGGAAGGTATTTTGTAGTTTAAAGGGAAAGGGGTTGTTTGCGAAAGAGCAATAGCAATATATATATATATATATATATAAAGAGATGAAAGAACAGTACATAAAAATTGATTTTAGCCATTTGGTATGGTTGTACACACCAACGTTTTTTTAAAAGCTTACTTTATAGGAAAAGGGAGCATGTGCACAAACGAAAATGGACAATACGGTCCTCACATCATGTCCATTTGTTATTGGTCTACATTAGCAACGGACAATACTTAGGTCCTCACATCATGTTCATTTGCTATTGGTCAACATCAGCAATCAGATGGTCAGTTTCTAAATAGACTTGCTAAATAACATTGAATACAAAAATATTACTTCTATTTCGAACATGACTTTTAAAAATGTGGGGAAAACTGTTCTATCAATTCTACAATGGGCTTGCATTCCAACCAAACATAGAAGAGACTAGATTATATGTAGTCATAAACTGTATAACATCGACTTCAAATTGCTACACAGCAAGATCAATCATCTGTTTAAACCCAAAACCAACATCCACAAAATTGATTCTGTTTAAACCCAAAACCAATATCCAAAAACTGATTTGGGGACTGATATTTATATCCAACAGTGGTGATCTTCCCAATAACACACAAATCTTTAAAAGAGACCAGCTTTTTTAAAAGCAGCCTCAAAATCCTCCTCGCTGTTCCAGGACGGGACCTGCATTACATAGCAGCAGCATAAGGTGGTGATATAACTACAATCAAAGTTTCTCATACCCATCTTACAACTACTACATTTATACTCTCCTATTATTACCAGAAAAGTATAGGAACATACAACTTCAAATCTTACTAAAGCTACTCCTACAACTAGTTTCGAATTCAAAAGTATTCCATAATCCTTCCCCACATTATTTTAAGTCATAAAAGGAGTCTCACCTCGTCCACTTGGGTGTTAAAGTGCTTCTCTATCTTCTCCATTAGCATAATATCTCCATCAAAGCACAACAAGTTGAATGCGGCTCCTGTAGAATTAAATACAAAACAGGAAACAAATACTGCTTAATATTCCATTTGAGGCTTTGACTATTTCTCTACCCACAATGAAGCAAATGCACAAAGGGGAATTGGCACTTCATTCTGAGATGGAAAAAATGGCTTCAAATCTTCTAATATTACATTATAGTATTATACTTGAACAAGGAGAACATAAAAAATAAACAAGCCGCCAACAACTAGCTGGAGTTTATAAATGTATAAACTAGAACCATTTTTTTTTTTTTTTTTTTGTAAGACTTCATTTCATATACAAGCCTACAAATCCAACCTACAAGGTTGGCATCACCCTGTGAGGCTTTGATGGTTGGCCTGAAGCAGATTCGTGACTCCAGGAAGCCTAGGTACAGAAAAATCCTAACCTATAGGATACTTAATTAATATGAAGTTCTTCCTTAATTCCACACAATGTTTTGGTTAGGCCAGGCTGATCATGTGGAATGTCCACAAAAGAGGGAACTTAAATACCAAAAGATACTCCCCAAGTTCTGGATTGCATGCAGGAAAACAAAAATACAGCTGAAGTTCTTTAGGCAAGACTGAGCAAAATCATAGGTTAGTATAATTTCAGTATTCCAAATCCAGGATCTGACTGTCAAACAAATTATTCAAGACCTGGACTTCCCAGAAGTTGAAAAAACACAACACTTGATATTTACCCCCATCCCAATAAAAAAACAAAAATGACATTGATATCCACAGCCCAGAAAGTTTATTTTGAAGAATCTCAATCACAGCTGCAGTTTCAAGCACCTTAAAAATTAGCAACTGAACATTATTTAACAGTGATTACACATTGAAGCCACTGGTTCAGTAAACTGGTTATTCCAATTTCCTCATTAAGATACAGCACTACTTGATTGGTAAAAAGCTTCTGCAGGATCTGGAAGACCCTTGCTTGTACACATAGTAACACTCCTTTTCATTATTGTTGGACTTTTGCACATAAAGGCCAACAAAATAAATGTTTCTTAGCGAGTTAAGCACCTAGCTCTCTCTTAGCAACAGAGGGGCAGCCCTTGAACAAGTTCAGTTGAAATCCTAAGCCAAAACACATGGGCCCTAAAAAGAAACCAGGTTTTAAACATGCAACTAAAAATTTCACTCACTTTAACAAGTTCCTAGCCTCTACAGCTACTATAAAAGAACATTACCCACAAGTAGAAATTTTCATGCATAAAATTTTTATATAACAATTTCCGACGTATTTATATCATACAAACACAGTAAGCTTAATGTAGCAATTGCTATATGGTGTATCCCGAGGAACCTATGTCATGCTTTTAGACACGAAATTATAATCAGTGATCAATCTGAACGTCTCTAGGAGGAAAGTTCACCAAATGAGTCAACGGTATTTCTACGAGTGGACAATCGGATGAACCACAAAAAAAAAATAAAAAATAAAAAATAAAAAGATACTCCCAAGTCGAGAGACTTTACCCTTGCGGCCAAAACGTCCTGCCCTGCCAATCCGATGCAAGTATACCTCATAGTCAGGCTCCGATGGAGTTTCGTACTTCACAGGAAGATCATAATTGACAACCAGATTAACCTGAAATAAAACATGTTATGATGTCGATATTTTGTGCAGTAAAAAGAAAAAGAAAAATAAAAAAATAGGTAAAAAGAGATAAAAGTAAGCACCTCTTTTTGATCAAAACCCCGGGCGAGGAGGTCAGTTGAAATAAGAACTTGAGTCAATCCTTTTTTAAATTCCTCGATTATCTTGTCCCTGTCATCTTCCTTAAGAGCACCTTGAATGGTAGTCACCCCATAGCCATATTCCACAAGTGCTTGATGCAACATGCTCGCACTATTTCTTGTGCGAACAAAAATAATTGTCTGCCCCACCTTATTTCCAAATTCAAAAATCGTGTCTTTAATTACCTTTATCTTTGAAAGTTCATCGGGACAGTTCACCTTGTACTGCTTCACGGACTCCAAGGGCAGCTCTTCTTTGTTCACAAACATTTCATTGTAATCTTTCTTGAAGAGATCAACATTTTTTGATACAAAATTCCTGACAGCATCATCAAAAGTTGCAGAAAACAAAAGCACCTGGTAATAATTTGCCACAAAAGGTAGAAGGGTGTCAGGCATGCAGTCCCATCTTGAAAGCACAAAGAAATTATTGGGGAGGGTCAGTATAATTTACCCAAAATAATATAATATAGTATAATATAAATATATTTGCATTAATAAAGTGAAGAATAGGACAATCTCTAAATAATTAAAACATGTGTCAACAGCTTATTTTTTCTGCAGCAAACCACAATGCACTAAAATTCACACATATAAACTCCTTTTTTTCTTTGCTTTAACAAGAAAGAGAATTATTAAAGCAAAGAAATACAAAGAAAGGGACAATTAAAGGAGCAAACCTAAAAAATAAAATACATTCTCTAAAAAATGAACCAATGTTTGTCACTTTGGCTGGAGAAAAATCTCTACTCGTTCTCTATACTTTCACACATGGATTTCATTTTTCCCCTCAAATAAGAAATGATATTGAAGGGGATATTATCATTTTCCAAAAGCTCTAAAGTAATTCAATTAAATAAATACATTGTAAGTTGCACGAAGTTCATAATTTATAATCTATAGAAGAAGACATGTACCACGGGAAACAAGCATATCCTTCTATATCACAACTGGATTGAAAGATATATATAAGATCTTAAAACCTACACAACTGTTGAAAAGAGAAGTACATCTACTTTAATCCCAGTCATAATAAACTGGCCCTTTCAGATACCACATTCAAATCAAATCTGAAATTATGGAAACAAGATGATCATATGCGCATGATTATATATTTTCATTTATTATTAAATATTGTGACTACATTATTTTATAAATTTATGAAGTTCTATAACAGAATTTTAATGGTGTTAGAACAGTTGGTTCCTCTTTAACTACCGTTTGAATATTCAAAACACAACTCTCAAAAAGTTTCGCTTCAAAAAGTACCATACTGAAATATCCAGAATCTTGGAACTCTCAAATATGATACAAATGCGTATATATTCCTATCCAGATCTATAAACCATCATATTTTACTGTTCTTAGTTTGGGTCAACACCTCTTTTCCAGAATCCTATTCTAAGAAATCAAAAACCTGTACCATAAAATACAACAAAAATACATTTTTTTCCCAACTTGAGGTAGGTACATGAATTCTATTTTTTCATTTCTCTCTCTATCTAAGGTCATTGCCCAAGTCAAACCACATTTTATCATATCCTACCTTGCTAACTCTACCTACTTAACTTTGGACTTCCCATTTACTTAGTTTTACCTTCAATGTTCACTATGTCTTTCTTGTCTAGCCGTACGTCCATCTCAAAGTTTGCATTTATATATCACTCGCTTTATGCATATATTTTTCTTAGTTGCCCAAAATGTTTCTCCAGTTGTCCAATATATGTTTCATTTGAACTGGAGTGTATTGAGCCTTAACTAAATTACATTGAACTTAGTGTTCATCCTCTCTCTTTCTTTAGTTAAAGGAGTTTTGATGGAAGTAGTCTTGACAAGAAGTATATAGAACAAAAAGTAAAAATTCAAGCTAAGCCTCCCCCCTCTAGCATCATTTGGACTTTTAAAACAAGATTCAAACTACAATATGTTCAAACTGTCTCTAACATGAAATATAACAAACTAATTAAGTAGTCATACATCATAGTGTGTTCGAATATTTATCCATCCGTATTATTCTTCTCAGAGTCATGGCTACGGTTTCCAACTCAGAGAAGGCATTACCATATATCCAAATACTCTACTATTGTTGAGCCTCTTTACCCAGCCAATGAGAAGAGGGAAAAGGAGAGAGAGAGAGAAAGGGGAACTGAAGATCATATTTTTCCAATTACACCATAAAGTAGAACGTAAAAAAAAATTTATAAGTGGGTGTGCAAAAAGCAAGCTTATTATTAAATCACTTAGTTCAAGAAGCATAATAACAGATAAGTTCAACAAACCTGGCAATCAGAATTGCATTTAACAATCGCCTTCATAATCCTCTCGGAGCAGTCTTTAAAGCCATTCTGCACAGAAGATTGATAAGCAATCAAGGATTAACAGAAAGTTTATAGAACATAAAAATCATTTTGTTAGTCAAACCCATTTTCATATACAAATTAAATTTTCTGCAGTGTGTAATCACTTACAGAATTAACAAAAAGTAATGCATCATTACTAGAATAATAGTTAGGACCATTGCTTGGTGCGGTGAGAAACCCTAGGCTGCCAATAAAGCCAAAGGTCAATCATATACCTTGTATACCCAGTCCACCAATCCCAACACCCATGACAAATGAGAACCACATTAGGAAATGGCCTTTATTCCTTATATAATACATTTCCTTATACGATAAATCAATCAAGGTAAAAGCATCTTTGCTTAACACTACCAAGCATCAAATAACTTGGCAAGCTCAGCCTAACTCGGCCAAACCTCATAATTGTTCCACAAGACCTAAAGGTTTGTAACATAAAATTCTTGTTCAGGCAATGAGATACAACCAGACAATTTGGCACAACACTTAAAAGAGATGCAAAAGATTGCTCCAAAACAGCAATTCAAGAGTTAAGTAAAGGACAGGTTGAACCTAAGAATAGTGTGTACACCATATCCTGGTCTTGATCCCACGTGCTCAACTCAATGATTGAAGAAGCAAAATACTTGACACACTTAGTAAACGGGCCCTAAGGATTTCTTCTCTACAGGTACACTTCAACGTTTATAAAGTATAAAGAACCACTTGACTATGTGTGTGTCTTAAAAGGACACACAACCAATAGCATCCATTATTAAAATACTTTTGGCTGTTTCAAAGCCTTGAGAGGATTGAAGGTTGAAAAGTATACTGATTTCAATTACATACAGTATTACCACAGTGATGACTTCCAAGGACAAATCATGAGGGCCTTCCACAGTTCCACTAGCATATTTTGTTTCTTCCTGTTCTAAAATATGGACTTACTTTATGCAATAAAATATTTAAGGACTACAATTTCAATCAAGTTATCTAGTTGCATGTATGTGTATATATACAAATATATTATATAGAAAGTTTCTAATTAGAATTGCTCTGTAGAGAGGAGAAGATGTTGACAAGAGAGGGAAGACACGAACTTGGGATGATTGTAACCAAAAAAAGATGGCGTACACACTAGTTGAGTTGAGAAAGTCATAATATACTTTCTCAAAAGGCCCCCAAAAGATTTGAATTTCATTATGAGCATTACAAATAATAGAATATAATTTTAAGAAAATATGTACCTCAGCCAACATGTGGTCAGCCTCATCAAAAACAAGAATCTTCATATAACTCATGCCCAATTTTTTTGGCTCCACCCATTTAATTATAGTTCCAGGCGTGCCAATCACCACTTGCGCCGTCACTGGTGCGCGCTTCTTAACTGGAATATAATTAGTGCTATCCATTGGCACAGCACATTCGGCAGTAATTCCTGTGAACTTTCCCATCTTCTGAAGAACTTTCATGTTCTGCACCATCACTAGCTACCATTAATAAAAATCCAGACCTCATAAAACTAAAGAAAACAAGCAAAATTATATATGCATTCTTATGGTGTATATCATCCCTCTTGCTACTACTGATTAAAACCTCAACTCAAACAACATCAATTAAACCAAACATGCCAAAGAACCATCTACGTTAATTAAGCCCTAAATTCATATCATAAAAATTCCAAAGATCCAGCAGAATTGACGAATTACACACTACTGCACTGATAATAAATCAACACTGAAGTCTGAACTCAGTGTATTAAGAGTACACTCACTGCGAGAACCATCCACTCACTAGAATTAATTAAAAGGGAAAGTGAACGTACGGATAACAAAAAAAACATACACATATACTTATCTTTAAAATATCATCATTTAAAACATAAATTTGCAAAACCAGAGATCCATGTACTCACCACCATTAGTTAGACCTTAAAACATAAATGAAGTGCAATTTAAGAATGAAACCTAAAGAGTACCATTAACTAATAATTTCACAAACACTTCAAGGAGGAACAATCAGAATTCAAACACAAATACATATAAAGATCAACACATATTTACTGTATATATATTCCAAACCTGAATGGCCAATTCTCTGGTAGGGCATATGCAAAGCGCCTGGGGAGCTTTAAGCTTCGTATCTATACGGCTGAGCATGCCGAGCACGAAACAAGTGGTTTTACCAGAACCATTGCGTGCCTGAGCGATCAGGTTCTTGTAAGGCGGGGTGAGAATCATCGGCAGACTCTTGGCTTGAATCTCGCTTGGCTTCTCGAACTGCATTCCCACATATAAACCCTTCAGCAATTCTGGCGAGAGATTCAAGTCCTCGAACTTCTTTGCAGACGAATACAATGTATCGCCGGTCGTGACCTGAAACGAAACAAACCCTAAACTATTCAAACCAGAAATCAAAAACCCTCCTTTTCTTCAAAGCATCCGAGGTTCCGGCGAGGAGGGGTTCGAACCCCGTTGATCTTCTACGTGTATTATGTCTGGTCTGATCTTCTCGATCCGGACCAAATCCATGGATGTAAAATTAAGGAGATAAGGAAAAATAGAGCATACGGCTGTGATATTGGAATCCTCGGGTTCCTCGAGGAACTTGTTCACTTTCTTCGAGTCGTCGATCACCAAGGAGTCCATCTCGGAGGATAAAGGAACAGCCGGTTCATCATCAGCTTCGTCACCCCATGACCGCTTTATCTCTGGTGCGGCAGGCTTTATCTCTGGTGCGGCGGTGTCGGCCATTGTAGTTCTTGGCGAGTGTGCTCCCGAATCTTACTTTTTCGGCCTTCTTTGGTCCAGTAAATAAGCGTTGGGGGTGATGAGATACGGATAGTCGTCGCCGCCGATGCTTTTGTAGGTCGTGACCGAGGAAAGAGAGGGTTTACGGGTTTAGGGTTTTGAAATATATATATATATATATATATATATATAGGAAATCCTTAACAGATTGAGATATGTTACTATTTAATAGGGTTGGGTTTAATAAGGGGAAGGGTTTAATTAGAGAAGACGGCGGATGGTTAATTAAAGAAAAATATAATTAATGGATATTTATCTCTCAAATTTTATCAAATTTTAATTTTTTAGATTGGATTTAAAACGTAATTAAAAAGGTATTTAAAATTTTATTATTATCTAATTATGTGATTTTAAAAAAGGCAAACCAAGTTTCTAAATCCAAATCCTGCATTCCAAATTTGGAACCAATTATTTTGGGATTTGGAGAAGGAATAGGAATAGGAATAGGTATAGGAATTGGAGTTAAAATGAAATTCCATTTATATATTTGGAACAAATTGAATTTAAAGTTAGATTTAAAATAAAAATAATATTATATCATTTTTGTCCTTGTTTAAATGATAAATGATATATTTATTTTATTATAAAATATATTTCAAAATTATATCAAATAGACAAATAACGTGAATGACTACGTGATTGAACTGAAACATAAAATTTATTTAACAAAACAATTTAAAAAGAACAATTATTTATTTACAAAAAAAAAAAATAATAAAAAAAAAATAAAACCCTAACTTATTTAACTGCCATCACCAACATATTTTAAAAAACAGAATACTAAAATGTAAACTTCGGTCTAAGCATTGATTTAATTAATATTTTAAATAAGTTTATATATTAAATACTAAACATGCTTATTAAAGTATATTAATTACTTTGTAACAAAAATAATTTGTATATTAACAAAAGTTTATATAAATACATATTGGTAACTAATTATTATATAAATTACTCAGCAAACTACTAGTAATTAAACATGATGCCACTTAGAAATTGATACACAGCCGTAGAGTAGTGATCTCTTGTTCCCCATGGAGTAAGAAAATTCTTTTGCCCTTTCTATAGTGACCAGATTAAATATAATGGTCAATCTAATGGTCAAATTCCAAACCTACCTATATAGTTTCCCTTTAATATAAACCACTATAATTATTTCTAGTTTCTAAATTTAAAATTTACCAATACCACTGATTACAACTATAAAAAGTAAGTACCAAACAAATAAAAATATAAATGGCTTCACCTCTGGAACGTCTCACCACCACTAATTGGAATTTTTATTTTCTTTGATGTCTTTGCTGTTACTTTACATATTAGTTGTCTTTCATACCTTTTTTGCTTACCAAAAAAAATGATGATAATGAGAAAGAAAAAAAAAAATGATGATAATAATATTAGTATTAAAGAAAAAACTAAGAAAAACAACTAATTTACAACGAAAATTTCATAGAATAATATAATTTTTTGTCGTGAATCTCCTCATTATGTCAATAAGTTTTTGTTATTATAGTAGAACAAGAAAAAAGATTTTGTATGACTTATTACGACATATGAGTAATTGGAATGTGCTTACAACTAGTTAAAATCTATAATAAAATAAAACAAAATTAACAAGAAAGATGAAACAATTTGTGACAAATGGGCTAGAGAACAGTAGATTGAATTTTTAATTTTTAAATTGATGATAATGAGAAAGAAAAAAAAAATGATGATAATAATATTAGTATTAAAGAAAAAACTAAGAAAAACAACTAATTTACAACGGAAATTTCATAAAATAATATAATTTTTTGTCGTGAATCTCCTCATTATGTCAATAAGTTTTTGTTATCATAGTGGAACAAGAAAAAAGATTTTGTATGACTTATTATGACATATGAGTAATTGGAATGTGTTTACAACTAGTTAAAATTTAGAATAAAATTAAACAAAATTAACAAGAAAGATGAAACAATTTGTGACAAATGGGCTAGAGAACAGTAGATTGAATTTCTAATTTTTAAATAGCATGTATACAATAATTTAAATTGTGAAGTGTTGTGCAAATCACAAGTTACCTTAAGTTAATCAAGTAGATAAAAAAATACAATTTTATTTTTAATTTTTTAAATTTTTTTTAGTTGATGTTTTGCATGTCAATAGTGTAATTTTTAATTTCTTTTTCACACTTAAACAAATACATTAAACAAATACGCAATGTTAACTTTAGTATCAAGTCATGGATGCAATTCTCTAACACTTATAATTTTTTTTAAAGAAAATAAAATTCCGATTAATGATTAGACGTGATTTCCAGATGTGAAGAGATTTCTATTTTTATTTTTTTAGTACTTACCTTTTATTCTAATAATTAATGGTATTGGTAAATATTAAATTTGGAAACTTGAAATAATGATAATGGTTTTGTAGTGAAAGGAAAGCATATAGGTGGGTTTATAGGTGGGTTTAGAATGTGACTGTTAATGTAATGGTCACTATAAAAGGTGAGGAAGAATTTTCTTACTCTATAGGGAGCAAGAGATCACTACTCCACAACCATATATACACTAAAAAATACAAGTATATTAATCAATAACTATACTTTCGCTTGCCTCGTTTGGTTAGTATTCCTATTTTACCCAACAACTTCATTAATATTATTTTACTCAACAACTTCATTTTATATTTTGAAACAACAACAATTTTTTACTAGTTTTAAAAAATTGGAGTCCACTAAGAACTTTATCATTGATAAATTTTTAATTAACTTGACTTCCATTCGTAGTTATTTTTCATCATATATGAATAATAATAATTCAAAAAAGCTCTAAATTAATTGAAAATTTTATCATTTTTTAAATATATTTTATTACTAATTCTTTATTATTTTATAAAACAAGGGTAATTTAGGTATCCAAACTATAATATGATATTTTCCTATAATTTTCTTGAAGAAATTTTCATCGTAACCAAATACATACTAGAAAATCACTTTTCTTTTCATTCACTTCACTTTTATTTTCATTTTTCATTTCTTTTCCTTTCTTGCTATTTCTATCTAATCAAACGGAGCCACAGATTAAATTTTTAATTATTAATATACTCTGTAAATATAAGTTTTGTTACACGATGTGAATTATGAATGATTGGATTGCATGACTTTTTGGTTATAAAATTTTGTCATACGTTTTGTACAAAAATAAAAAATTGATGGTGGATCAATTTGCTTGGACAATACCAAACAAAAAATGAAGATATTTGATTACTAACTTACATATATTTATATTCTCAAATTTAGATATATATATATATATATATATATATATATATATATCTGTAATGACCCGGTCATTTTCTTTCCAATCTTTTTCTCAAATTTTACGGAAATTTTTTTTCATTGATCTTTTGTTTTCTGATTTCGGTTTCTCATCACTTAGTGTCGTCTTGAGTGCTCGGGGATGGTTTCCGAGACTCTTTCCTTTGAATTGACAACTTCCTTAAAGGACCGCGTTATTTCCACATTTTCATTTTTTCGACACTATTCACTTTTTGTCTTTTTCTCCGTTTGTCACTTTTTGGCACAATCTCACTTTTTGTGTTTGGAGTTCATTTTTGACTTCACGTACCTTCATTCTAAGTGATTTTCATGAAATTCGTATCTTTACTTTTGTAGAAAAGTACTTTGGTTACTCCCCGTGTCCATAGGGGCATGGATGTATAGTTTTTTCGGAAATATTTTCTTTTTTTGGAATATTTTTCATAAATATCTTTTGAAGATATTTATTTTAGGGGTTTTTATGAAAATATCTTTTGGAAGATATTTTCATTATGAGCCAGTTTTGCAATTAACACTTTTTGTAGGACCATTGTGCAATTAATGAAAGTTATTGCAAAATGTCTCGTTTTGAGCCTGAATCCTCGTACGAGATTCATTTTTACTTTTCATTGAGTCACATGCTCTTAGAATTGTCTTCCGGTCTTTTACCCTAGTTTTAGGGTTTCTGACCCAGTTGTCGTCGAACTTATTCGGGGCATATCTTTCTACTCGGGACTCGGTTTTCAACGCTGTTTATTTTGTTGTTCATTTTATCTCATTTTGGTTCTTTTTTATTCATAGTGTTTTTCCATTTGAGCACGTCTACTCAAATTCCACTTTTTCGGAACCCGGCGAGACCCGTTCGAGGCAATTTTAAGGTTTTTCTATAAATAGGGTGACTTAAGATGAAAAATCAGATTTTCTCATCTCTTTCCCCTCTCTTAGCCGGCAGCCATGGCAGCCAAGGGGCTGCCACCCTTCTTCTTCTTTTTCTAGCCTTTTCCCTCGTAGTAAATGCCATAATGCCTTAGTGTTTATTGTAGGCCTTAGTGAGATCTTCCTTTCCCCCTTATTAGAATCCGTTTTTTACCATGTTTGAGTTCGGGTGTTGAGTTCAGGTTTGGATTTTGTTGGTACCTCCTTGGTGTTTAATGTTCACCTTGTTGTCCCCGACATAACCTAAGAGTATTGTTTGATTCAGAGCACTTTTCTTTCGGTGGGGATTTGAGATTTTATCTCAAATGAAGGTAGGGGATGTTATAGGTCTATATTTTTGTTGTATTGCATGCTATTGATGCTTATACAACTTGTATGCATGGTTTTGTTCATAATCTAGAATTTAATTTAATTATTTTCTTTGTATAAGATTTAATTCACATGGTTGTAAGTAACATGAAATCAACTTATAATGTGATAATAAAATAGGCCTAGAATGTTCTTCAACCTATATTAATTTGAGGACATTTGGAGTTATTTAAAAATCTAGAGGAAATTGATTAATTAGCTTAATTAATTTAGTTTAAGTGTTTTAATCACTTAATTTGTTATTTGATGTAATATATGTAAAAACCATGCTATGTCATTTAACATATATTAATTTGAGGCTATTTGGAATTGATTTGAAATCTAGAGAATTTAGTTATTTTATTTAATTAAATTCTATCTAATTACTCTATGGATTTAATTGTGTTTTAGAAGTTGATTCTATGTTTAAATCATGGACTTGGACTTGTTGCATATTCACTTGGTTATGTTTTAAACATTGGATAACATTGTTGTTATATTTATATTCATGAGAATGTGTTTTCAATATTGAATATATTGTTGTTTTGTGTAACGAATTGCACACTTTGAATTTGACATTTTACATGCCATAGTAATTATGGACTTAGATCATATGTTGTGTGTTTCCAAAATTGGTTGTGCATGGTAGATAGCTTATATCTTGTATATACATGTTGATATATACGTTGTTGCATAATTTGTTGATTTTGAAAACTTAGGACGTTGTTGTATGACTACGGCTAGGGTATGTTTCTAGTACGGGGGATTGTCCACCTATAGTCTAATGCGCACATAGGGAGGTTACCCGTGGGCTAGTAACTCTAAAGTAACCACGTTATCGGTCTGATCCGGCGTGATGTTCGAGTATCCATTTTTGTTTGATTTCGCAAATTTCGTTTTCAAGATGATAACTTTGAGTATTTATAACTTGATGTTTTATATTAGAAGTTCCAATTATATTTTGGTTAACTTTGCAATTTTGACTACAAGTTAGTAATTTTGATAAACTATACTTTGATGTGCTATATTGGAAACTACAACTATGTTGCATTGTATCATTTTGTTAGTTTTGAGTTTTAAACTTCAAGTTGATAAATTTGAGAATTTATATATCATTGTAATGTATTGGAAGTGCCAATTTTGTTGAATTTCATGTGATGAGTGTTAAAAAGTGCGCATTTAAACCCCTTAAGCTTGAGTATTCTAGGACCTTTATCTATCTTACTTTTCCGTTTTAGACTAATTTCATGTTATTACCCTTTTCAAGTGCTTATCCCTAAAATAAGTCAATTCAGCCAAATTAGAGTATAAAAGAAGCTGTCTCAAGCTGAATGGAAGAAAGGAGCAAAGTGGAAGCAAAGTGGTGGAAAAACAGCATCTTCGATCGATCTCACATTTCTTCGATCGATCTGACAGTGATCGATCTGGCCTCATCAAGATGGATCAAACCCCTTGTCCTTATCCAAAAGAATTCACCATTTTTGATCAATCCAACTTTCCTCAGATCGATCGAAATCCTTTGATCTTATTCCCACCTACCACTTTTGTCTTTTTCCCAAAATATCCCAAAAATATCTCAGACTTGTCCTATTCCAAAAAGGCGCTGCCAAGGTTTGATCAATCCAGTCCAATAGTGATTAATCTGTCCATTCTTCGATCGATCTCATCTTATTTCGATCGATCGAACTTTCTCAAATCCGAATTAAAACAGAGTCCAGCTCATTGAAAGATGGCTCGTGGTGCAATCATTGAGAGGACCTTAGTGCACGAGACCTGACCACTTGGTGTGACACTTGAGCTACCTATATAAGGATTTTGAGCCATTATACATCATCATTATCATCTATCTATCATATACATCATCATCTATCAAAGAGGAGAAGAGGAGAGAGTCTAGAGATTGGAGAGACATACACTATTCTTGGGAGTTCTTCCATTCTTCTAGGGTTTCCATCAAGAAGAAGAGAATTCCTACAATGGAGATGGCTCTTGAGGGTTGGATGACTACATCAATGAGTTGCTAAACATCTTCTTGGGGCTAGAGTTAGCCCTAAGCATGCCTTCCAGACCTTGATGTTTTGTATTTTGAGGGGATTTGTGTTGTAATCTTGTCTTGACACTTGATTTATATATAAATCTTGTTTTACAATGATTTATGTTGTTTAATACTTCCAATTGATCATTTTATTCTATCCATATGTCTATGTATGTTTGAATAGATATTCACGTGTTTCTCTTGGTTTTGTGATATTAATGCATGTCTATGTGTGTTGATGATATGAATATAGAGATTGTCAAGGCATAGTGCTTAAATAGAATACTCTTGTGATTTGTTTGATGGTTCATAATCATTTCTTGATGGATTGTGCCTCTACCTTAGTTTAATTAGTTTAATTTTCATGTCCTTAGCTTAAAAGTAGTGTAATTGCTTTACTTTCTTAAATGTGAGGACAATTCATGCTTGTCGTTTGATGTTCCATACTTATGAATGCAAGTAGTACAATTCTCTATCTTGTTAGTGTGTTGATTGTGAGCTTAAAGGAAGGATTAATGGCTTAGTTTGATATATTGTGCTATTCACTAGGTTGTCTAGACAATGTATGCTTAATTAGTCAATCCATACTTGTTGATTCAATCATTCACACCTTCTTGTATTGTAATACATGTTTCCCCTTATTCATTACACATTGAGTGTCTAGAATGGTGATGTTTAGTGGTGACCTCTAGATCTCAAGACCTCTCTCTCTTGTTCTCTACCCTTTTATTTACTTTAGTTGCTTAGTATTGAATTCATTTACATTGTAGTTTAATTAACCAAACAAACAATCTTTTGATTACTCGACCTACTAATCCAACCTTGTTTTCATATTAACATAGCCCTCAATTCCTTGGGACGATCCCTTATCACTCATACTACATAGTATAGGTGTTAAACGGTTTATAAGTTTAAAGTATGGTGCCCACTTGACACTAATTTCCAAATTCAAAGTGTTGTGCATTATTTTGTGCACACGCTTGGGGTTGCACTTTAATTTTGGCGCTATTGCCAGGGATTGATTTGGCAATGCCGTGTTTTGGAAACAACTAAGAATTAGTACTCTTTTGATCGTGTCTTTACTTTATTTTTCTTTTTAGTTACTTATTGTGTCTGTTTTTGATTGGCTAGGTGCATTGAGCCAAGGAAGTTAAGCAAGGGAGAGTTGAGAACAAGGAGCTAAGCTAAGAATAAAAAAGCTAAAATCTAAAAATTTACAAAGTTAAGCGGAAAATTGAAAAATGAATTGAAGTTGCTTAAGGACCCTTTGTGAGCTCTTTCTTAACTCAATCTCTAGTTAAATCGTCGACCCGCGTGGTGGTAAGTTTTTCAATTCTTAGATAGATTGTGAGCCCGCGTGGAGGCAATTTAATTTTCCTTGCATATTGTTCAAGCATGGGAGTATGGGATCATCGTATGTGGAGGAGTGTTGATTATTGATTTGTTGCGGAGGCAAAGTGATTGCTATTTACTTGTTACTTGTTTTTGTTTTGTTTGTGCATGCATAGTCGTAGGTCATTAAATCCTACCCTTGTCCCACTTGATTTCCATCTTGAATCGGTTGTTCGTAATCTTAGGGGAAGAGGTAGTTCTCATTACTCCATTTCATCATTGGAGGAGCAACATGACGACTATGTGGAGGACCTTGGTCACGTAGACCAACAAGGCATCCTCCACCCTAATGTGCATCATGATAGCAATCAAGTACCATTAGACATGCCTAAACCATTCATTCCCTAACAACAACAAGGCCAAGTTCAATTGGGAATGCCTCGGCTAATTTATGTTCCACAACCTCCCATAATTCAAGGCAATCAAGGTGCTTATGTTACACCACCAATTGTGAATCCTCCTCTTGCTTTAAGAGACCATTATGTGCCTAATGAATATAATGCACCCATTTGCATTCAATTGCCCCCATTTAGAGCACATCATTATGAGATTAAACCGTGACCATTCAAATGCTTCCTAACTATCATGGACTTTCAAATGAAGAACCGTATAAGCATTTGGATGAGTTTTTTGAAGTATGCTTCACTGTGAGATACACGGACATGCCAGAAGAAGTGTTAAGGCTCAAACTTTTTCCTTTTACCCTTAAAGACAAGGCAAAATATTGGTTCAACAACCTTAGGCCTTTTTCGATAACTTCTTGGGTGGAAATACAACAAGAGTTCTTGAAATAGTACTATCTGGTTTTAAAGACCAATGCCATGAGAACTTCAATTAGAGAATTTTCTCAAGGGGATGGGGAATTGTTTCATGAGGCATGGGAAAGATTCAATGATTTGCTTAGGAAGTGTCCATATCATGACATACTTAAGTAGCAATTAGTTCAATACTTCTTTAAAAGTTTGCCGGATAGTCACAAGGGTATGGTTAACGCATCTATGGGTGGTTTTTATCATGATAAGCATGAGGATGATGTGTGGCGTCTTTATGAAAGTATGAGTGAAAATTCAATGCATAGATCCTTATCTTCTAAAAATGGTAAAAACTTAGGTGGAAGGAAGAATGTTGGCTTATACCAAGTTGACAATTCAAATGACACAGCCACCGAGGTAAAATCCTTAACTTAAAGGTTTGATCAATTTTTGGTCAACCACAATTCGGCAAACCAAATGTTTTCTTCCCCTAATCATGTTCATCATCATGCATCTAATGAATCTTGTATGACTTGTTCTAGTGTCTTACATACTACTTCCAATTGTCCCCATGGACATGTGCAACGCGAGCACCAAGAACAAGTTAATGCTACATTTGTTAATCAAAATCCCTATTGCACACATTATAATCCCATGTGGAGGAACCATCCAAATTTCTCTTGGAAAAGCCAAGGGGAAGGCTCAAACCCTCCCCAAGGTGGTTTTCAAGGCAAATATGTTCCGCCCCCAATGCAAAGCCAAAGTTCCCAAGGTTATAGATCTTCTTTTTAATCACATAGCAACTAATTTTCTAACTCTCATTTTCCTAATCACTTATCTTATTCCCAAGGAAATTCTAGGAGTCCCGCTTTTGAGGAGAAAATGTTGACCACTTTGGGCACTTTAGAGGCTGATACTCAATTGCTTCATTCCCATTCTCAATGTATTACTAAGCTAGAAACTCAAGTCGGGCAAATAGCTAGTACCTTGAATGCTAGAGAGAAAGGGAACGTGCCTCTAAATGCCCCACCAAAGCAACAATTTGTTGTAGAAATCAATGAAGGTCACACAATTGAACATGTTAATGCGGTGACGGCCTTGAGGAGTGGGAAAATTGTTGACAATCAAATTGGTGTTTCTAATGAAGAGAGTGAACCGGTGCAACAAAAAGTTGTCACCCGTCCCGTTTCACATTCTATTCCTTCTTCATTGCATGTGCATGATCATCTTTGTGAAAAAGTGTTAAAAAATGATTTGAAAAGTGATTTAAACAATGATTTGAACAATTTTTGTATTGAAGATGCTTTGAAGAAAAATCTTGAAAAAGACTTTGAGCCAAGAGCTCCACTTCCGGATGCCTTAAAAGGTCCATTTCTCTTGAAAAACAGAAGACCAAAGTGAACGAAATAATTGAAGTGTTTAGGCAAGTGAAGATCAATCTTCCACTTGTGGATGCAATTAAGCAAATTCTGGCTTATGCCAAGTTTTTAAAAGATCTTTGCACCCAAAAGAGGAAGAACAAAAGCTAAGCACCAAAGAAAGTGGTCTTGACCGAACAAGTAAGCTCTATCTTACAACATAACACTCTCTCAAAGTTTAAGGACCCTAGTTCACCTGCTAATTCTTGCATCATTGGTGACCATGTCATTAATCGGGCTCTTTTAGACTTAGGAGCAAGTGTTAACCTTCTTTCATATGCGGTATATGTTAAATTAGGCTTAGGAGACTTAAAACCGACATCGGTAGTTTTGCAACTTGCTGACCGTTCTATCAAAAAGCCCTGGAGTATCATTGAGGATGTGTTGATTCAGATTAAAAATTCTTCTTTCCAGTTGATTTTGTTGTCATTGACACAGAACCGGTTCCAAATCCCAAGAGTCAAATTCCCGTTATCATTGGCTGTCCTTTCTTGGCAACGTCAAATGCCAACATAAATTGTAGGACAGGGATAATGAAAATATCATTTGGTCACATGAAAGTGAAGTTGAGCATTTTCAATCCAACCCCGAATTCAATAGACAAGCATGAAGAAGTGTGTGTTGTGGAGAAGTGTTTTAACAATGAATGCGACAAAGTTAACTCGTTGCTTGAAGATCAAATCTCCAAAAGTTCATCTTCTAATTTGATTTCTAAAAAAGTTGTTTCAAAAACAAGTGTTGAAAGGGCATAAAAGCCCAAGAATTGCATGGACAAAGGACCGTCAATCTCTTTTGAGTTAAATCTAACAAGTTCTTTGGGGAACTATTTGTTTGGTGGGATTCAAAGTGCCATTCACCCCGTCAAGGAAGGGATGCACAATAAGATTTTTGATCCAGGCTAAAAGAGCCTAATGTCTTGCTAGAGACGTTAAAGACTAGTGCTTCGTAGGGTTTACACCCATATTCCTCCTTCATGTCTATTTTACCTTTCATTTCTTGTGTCGTCTAGATATATTCTAGGATTCATACACATTGATAAGGGCTTTGGTTGAGAATGCATGCACTGTTATCTTCAAATTAAGCATTTTGTGCCTGTTTGATCGATCTCGAAATAGGTTCGATCGATTGAACATCATACCCTGCATATTTCAGCTCTCTATCCCATCGTGTGAACTTTATGTCCAATCGATCTAAGTACACTTTGATGGATCCAGTTTTCCCTTGGATCGATCTTCATTCTATACTTAGAAAAATTTTTGGAACCCAAGAAAAGGCCTCTTTGTGCAATCGTTCGAACTTGTATGCAGGTTTTCACCTATTGGATTGATTGAAGTTCCTTTCAGATCGATCTTTAATCGATTGATCCATGTTCCTTTTGTTGACTTTGACTACTTTTTGAATTTTGCATTTCATTTTTTTTAAAAAAAAAAATCCAAAAATATTTTGTTTTAATTATTTTTCAAAATTTCAAAAATATTCAAAAAATTTCAAAAAAATACTTGTCATTTTGTGAGGTTAGATCGATCTGAGTCCCTTTCAGATCGACCTTAGTTAGATCGATCTCATCTTTTCCAGATCGATCGAACATGTCGGGAACCATTTTAAAAAATAGAAGCCAAGAGTCACTTGGATCGATTCGAAGATCGATCCAAGACCCCATCTTCTTCCACCGCTGCCCATCATCTCTCCCACCTCTGGCGAACCTTCGGCGACCATCCCAAGTCTTCCAAACTCTCTCTCGACTCCGATCTACTCTCTCTCTCTCTCTCTCTCTCGGTTTCCACTTCTCTCATTGTTTTTTGGTAAGTTTTGAGTTGTATTTTTATTTTTGAACTTCAATCTATATGTTCTTGATGTTGCCATGTTCAGATCTAGGGTTGCCATGTTCCATTATTGCCGTTTTTGATCCTTAAAGCATGTGTATATATATATATATATATATATGTATATATTTGTATATATTTGATTCCGATTTTGTTTTCGGGGGTCACATGCCTACATAAGTGACCAATCTTGACTTGTGGACCCACAAGCTTGCTTGGGTGCCCCCCGTGTTGTTCACGTCACAGATCTGTGACTTTTTGTATTTTTGCAGAGTTCGATCTATCACGTTTTTCTCTGATCGATCAGAGAAAGATCGATCTCACTCAATTCCTGATCGATCCAACTTGGATCAATCTCATCTTTTCATGATCGATCGAACATCACAGGTTTGCATATTCACTTCACATGCCATCTTTTGTATTCCATGCTATCTTATATTTGCCCAATGCCTGTGTTTTCCACGTTGGGTGCATTTTATTCTGTCATATTTAGCATGTTTCACTTATTCATTTTCTATTCCTGGCTGCATCACAACTTGCATAGATTCATGTCAATTATTCTGAGTTGTCTATCTTACTTGACATATATGTTTTTATATATTGTACTTCAATTCTTTTTCTTGTACTGACTTTATCCGTAAGTTTTCTTTTCTTTTTGCAGGCCATGGCTCGAGTAAAGACTGTTAATCGTAGGCAGTATGAGCGCAGAGTGGGATGGCAGATAGAGGAGCCCGCCGAGCCTTCCCATACTCAGGACCCAACTCCAGAGCCAGCTACGGCTCAGTCCTTATCATCTGATACCAGACTCCAATCTTCTGCTTCCGTATCATCTTCTTTTGATGAGGCTAAGCATATACCATCTCCTTTACCACTAGCAACACTGTCAGGCCGGATCCAAGACAGACCTAGCAGGAGATATACACGCCTTCAGGTGGCACACGAGTCGGTCTTCAATATTGCCTTTTTTTCCCGAGCGACATTTGATGATATTGATTGGTGGGGTATTTCAGCCATTTTTGCTCCAGTCACTTATCCAGTTTACCGAAGGCTCGTCCGGTTGTTATTCCAGAACCTCCAGCCGGCCCCGAGTAACCTATTGGAGTTGCGGACTACTATAGATGGCCATCTCATCTGCATCACTGTTGAGTCATTGGCCACTTCCTCTCGATGCCCACATGTCTACCCTCTCGGCCTTCATTATCCTATTCTCAGGCGGCCATCTGATGCAGATATGGCTGTTGTTCTGGCTGGCCGCTACAATGATGGCAAAACATTCGCCACGAGGACTTATCTGCCTAATGATCTTTGGTTCTTCAATTCGGTCTTGTACCGAAACGTATTTATGGCGGGCCATAAAATCCAACGGCGTTCAGACTTTTTGGCTGCCCTTTACGCCTTCTATCAGGCCATTGGTTCTCTGTTCTTGCACTCATTTGGAGTGTTATGATGAGGTTATACGCGAGCTACATTAGCAAGGCCAAGCCTAAATGGGCCACTTTCCTTCCCTTTGGACATCTTATTACTTAGATCCTCCAAGATCAGCACTACCCTTTCCAGCCAGAGGAGCATTCTGAGTCAGGAGCTTGCCACTTTGGCAAGAAGGATTGGAACAAGAGCTATAATGCTCTTATCAGGAGCTTATAACAGCACGCCGTTTTGGCAGCTGAGGAGGCAGAGCTTGAGGAAGTAGCAGTAGCAGATGATCCAGCAGACCCACTGGTGGCTGCGGACGCGCATATGGACATAGATTTAGAGCGAGAGCCTCCAGAAGAGTCACCACATCACTTTCCGGCACGGTCGCCATTGCATTATCAGGAGCAGGGTTAGGATATACCTCCAGTTAATGATCCAGTCATCCCTGATGCTTTAATTCTAACACCAGGCCTAGGAGAGCGTTTACAGACCTTGGAGGACACGGTTGTTTCTCTTCGGTCAAATGTGGCATCTCTTAGCACTGACATGACTACTCTCTGCTCAGACATCATGGCTGCGCTGCAGGATTTATCCAGAGATATTCAGGGATTACGCCCTACTTCCTCTGCATGATCTCTATACATATCTTTTATCTTTTTATATATATTTGTGATACTTTGCTGTTACATTGATACTATTATTTTTGCGGCTAGTCTGTTGGCGTGATACTGTGATGTACTGTATATTATTTTTCTCTTTCTATGCATGCTATGTTTGGATGTCAAATTCTTATATTGATACATATATCTGTTATTGACTCCATTATCAGGTGTATCCCAGTGACTTCAGTGAGAAAGAGTGCTGCCCAATTTTTCAGGACCACCCTTATTCTTTTATCCTTATTTCATTTATTATCTCATTTACACTTGCATGTCCACTGTGCACTGTTTTTATCCCTTTTGTTATCTGATGAGATTTTGTCCTAGTGCCATCTTTTCAGGACCACAGTCAATCCCAAGTTTGGGGGAGTTATATCACCCACTTCAGATACTTGTGTCCCGGCCATTCTTTGCCTTAGCTGCACTGGTATACTCTTTCCTTTGTTCTCTTTGCACATTGAAGACACTGTGCCGATTAAGTTTAGGGGTAATGGGTGTTATTTGCAGTGTTTACTTTTAATTCAAAATTTTGAGCATGACTTGTGTATTTTAGAGATTTTCTATGGTTGGTCCATGATTAACTATGATTTTAATCTTTTGAGGATTATATTGCTTAAAATTTAAAAATTGCTTGACTTGAGAGTCCAATACTCCTTGTATGCCTTGTGGATGCCATTTAGGAGTAAATTTTTTAAAAGATTGACATTATGCTTGCACTTGTGGTCCACATCATCCTGATTTTGCGATTGTTTTGAGATTCACTCTAGGATTCTACACTAGCACAGGCGCACATTAGCATTCATTTGTGGGGACATGCTTTGTTGATTATTGAATTGGTTATATCCTAATTGGGCTAGTAGTGCATTGAAAGCTTTCATTTTTGACAAGGTGGATAACAATCCCTTTTCATTGAGTAGCCGGGATTCTAGCCTCATCAAGCACTGAATTTATCGCGCCGAAAGGTGGAGGGCCCAAACTCTAGGTTAATAATTGAATCGAAAAAAAAAAAAAAAAGTTTACAAAAGCAATAAAAAGTGAGGACTTCTCCCAAAAGGTGAGAAATGGGAAATGATTAGATGGAAGTTGTTTTAATTTGTAACCTAGTTGATTTGAGCTTGTAAGTCCGTAGGGGTGTTTTAACGCCTAATGCCCTAAAGCCGTCCGGTTTGGGAGTCATTGACCTAACGTTCAACCTCTAGGATTGCTAGAAAGCTTAATAGATCAACACATTGCACTATGCTTCCATCTTTGATCCTTAGGGTAATAAAAAAAAAAAAAATTGAGTGAAAAGAATAAGTGCACCTAGAACAATAAAGCTTTAATAAAAGGTTAACTATTTGTTTTGATGATTAGGACTAGATTTGTGTTCTAATTTGAGGGTAAGGATGTGATCATTTCTTTAGTTGGCTTAGATAGCAACATATTTGATGCCGGTTCACTAAAAAAGTATTCTAGTGTTGTTTTGATTTGCATGATCATTTTTTTGATGTGTGGAGGACCATACTTGTTTGCTTAATGTTGAGATTTTGGGAGATTACTTGGAAATTGTTGAAAAATTGCCTATTTAAGGTAGTTTTCTCCCAATGCTTGTTTGCAATATTGGTGCCTCTTTTGTGAGAATGAGCTTAATGTTTGTGGGTATAATTTCTGGAAACCCTTACGAGACTTCACTCGTCCACTAAGGGTAACCTAGGGGTTTAAAAGGCTTGTTGCATATGCTAAATGCAATCATGTTCCCTACGAAAGTGGCATTATCTATTTATTGCTTTATTAGTACATACTTGTATAGTTATTGATTTCATTCATTTACTTTGTAGTTCATTGCTAGGGACTAGCAATATTTAAGTTTGGGGGTGTGATGAGCGCTGAAAAGTGTGCATTTAAACCCCGTAAGCTCGAGTATTCTATGACATTTATCTATCTTACTTTTCCGTTTTAGACTAATTTCATATTATTACCCTTTTCAGGTGCTTATCCCCAAAATAAGTCAATTCAGCCAAATTAGAGCATAAAAGAAGCTATCTCAAGCTGAATGGAAGAAAGGAGTAAAGTGGAAGCAAAGTGGTGGAAAAATAGCGTCTTCGATCGATCTCACATTTCTTCGATCAATCTGATAGTGATCGATCTGGCCGCATCAAGATAGATCAAACCTCTTGTCCTTCTCCAAAAGAATTCACATTTTTGATCGATCCAACTTTCCTCAGATCGATCAAAATCCTTTGATCTTATCCTCACCTACCACTTTTGTCTTTTTCCCAAAATATCCCAAAAATATCTTAGACTTGTCTTATTCCAAAAAGGCGCCGCCAAGGTTTGATCGATCCAGTCCAATAGTGATCGATCTGTCCATTCTTCGATCGATCTTATCTCATTTTGATCGATCGAACTTCCTCAAATCCGAATTAAAACAGAGTCTAACTCATTAAAAGATGACTTGTGGTGCAATCATTGAGAAAACCTTAGTGCACGAGACCTGACCACTTGGTGTGACACTTGAGCTACCTATATAAGGATTTTGAGCCATTATACATCATCATTATCATCTATCTATCATATACATCATCATCTATCAAAGAGGAGAAGAGGAGAGAGTCTAGAGATTGGAGAGACATACATTATTCTTAGGAGTTCTTCCATTCTTCTAGGGTTTCCATCAAGAAAAAGAGCATTCCTACCATGGAGATGGCCCTTGAAGGTTGGATGACTACATGAATGAGTGGCTAAACATCTTCTTGGGGCTAGGGTTAGCCCTAAGCATGCCTTCTAGATCTTGATGTTTTGTATTTTGAGGGGATTTGTGTTGTAATCATGTCTTGACACTTGATTTATATATGAATCTTGTTTTTACAATGATTTATGTTGTTTAATACTTCCAACTGATCATTTCATTCTATCCATATGTCTATGTATGCTAGAATAGATGTTCATGTATTTATCTCTTGGTTTTGTGATATTAATGCATGTCTATGGGTGTTGATGATATGAATATAAAGATTGTCAAGGCATAGTGTTTAAATAGAATACTTTTGTGATTTTTTTGATGGTTCATACTCTTTCTTGATGGATTGTGCCTCTTTCTTAGTTTAATTAGTTTAATTTTCATGTCCTCAGCTTAGAAGTAGTGTAGTTGTTTTACTTTCTTAGATGTGAGGAAAATCCATGCTTATTATTTGATGTTCCATACTTATGAATGCAAGTAGTACAATTCTCTATCTTGTTAGTGTGTTGATTGTGAGCTTAAAGGAAGGATTAATGGCTTAGTTTGATATATTGTGCTATTCACTAGGTTGTCTAGACAATGTATGCTTAATTAGTCAATCCATGCTTGTTGATTCAATCATTCACACCTTCTTGTATTGTAATACATGTTTCCCCTTATTCATTACACATTGAGTGTCTAGAATGATGATGTTTAGTGGTGACCCCTAGATCCCAAGACCTCTCTCTCTTGTTCTCTACCCTTTTATTTACTTTAGTTGCTTAGTATTGAATTCATTTACATTATAGTTTAATTAACCAAACAAACAATCTTTTGATCACTAGACCTACTAATCCGACATTGTTTCCATATTAACATAGCCCCTAATCCCTTGGGATGATCCCTTATCACTCATACTACATAGTATAGGTGTTAAGCGGTTTATAAATTTAAAGTATGGTGCCCACTTGACACTAATTTCCAAATTCAAAGTGTTGTGCATTATTTTGTGCACACGCTTGGGGTTGCACCAGTATGATAGTTCATTTTTTCCAAGTATGCTTGTGTATTGAATATTTCGTTACGTTGTACCACATGCTTCTATGTCGTTTAAATTGCATGAATGATGTGGATTATGCTAGAAATGATCTAAGGTAACTTAGGATGCTCTTTGAGTCTCACCTCTGACATAGATGCTAGGTGACATGACCATATGAATTGATTTTATCAACTTAATAAGTTTGTAAAATATTAGGTCTTTACATGTTCATTCCCTACGAGTGGCTTTATATTACTCACCTCAAAGTTACCAGGGACATTTTTCAGGTATAGGATTCAAGATTTGGGGATTTGCATTTGCCTTGGGTGAATTGTAGATTTGAAGTTCATTTAAATATATCCTTATTCACATACAAGTGTTATCATGTTTAAGTTTTACTTTTAAAGTTGTAATACATAGCTAGGTTCAATATGCCATTTTTGCCTTATGATATGTAAAGTGTATTTAGATACACTATTTGGAACCTATTTACTATGTATGATTTGTGGCCAAGGGCCACCAACCTTAAAGTTCAAGGGTATGTATTTAAATTTCAAGTTTTGTCTTTGAAATGTAATTTTTCTAATTTTGGAGTTTTGGCATGTGATTTGGAGTAAATGTTTTTGAGCCAATGTATCACATTTTTATAAGCATTTTACACTTGTGAGCATACTTACACACTTGCACAAGCCTAAAGTGTTATTTTTGGAACAAATTCACGATGGGAATTGAGGCTTGGGTTAAGCCTCAACATTTTTGGTGTATAACAGGTCTTTCAGCACCATTTCGAGTCATTTTGGCCAACCGATGGCTTTTGGTTTTTAATTGCGCAGTAAAACTAATTTTCCAGTAGCTAAAATCACTGTTTGGGTCTATTTCGGTCTACTGATTCTTTATTTCAGCCTACCGAAGTGAATTTTCCTCAAAAATCAGATTTTTGGCCATTCTGGGTTCATTTCAGTCGACCTAAATAGCTCACACACACCAGCCTTTCAGATTTTGTAACAGCATTGTTGTTCCGACTTCAAATGGTCATAACTTCTTCATTTCAAATCCAAATAGGGTGATTCTTAAGCCTAAATTGAAGGATTTTGAGTCAGATTTCCAATGATACCAATACCATTCTTAGATTCAAATCATAGTAGGAGTTATTCATATTTTAGTGAGACAGTGTCAAATTTTACTTGAACCGAGAATGGGAGTCTTGTGGGATTCTTGGTCACAGTTCTTAGAACTTCTTGGAATATTGTGAAATGATTAGTATAGGTTGTATGGACTTCATTTGACTTGCTTGGAGTCAAATTTTCCTTCTGATTTGTAAATTGACCATTTTGCCCTTGATTAACGGATTTTGTCTGTTTTGACTCTCATTTGCTCTTTTACTCTCTTTAAGTTCCGTGACTTCATAGAAGGTCATATTGGTGTCTTGGGGATGATTTATATCTCTATAGACTTTGAGTTTTTCTTTCGCTTTCGCATTTCGTCATCACTGATGCACCGGGTTGCAAAACTTGGGCCGTCGCAATATCTATATCTATATTTATATCTATACTATTATTAAATGTGCAAAGAGTTTCAGTGTTTCAGTAATTCAATATTTATTTATTTATATAAAAAAATATTTATTAATTAATATAACAATAATTTTTATAAAAATAGTTTCTATAAAACTCTAAAAATTACCTAATAAAATCAATCACAATAAAATATTTATTAATTGATATAAAAAGAATAGTTATTTTTTATGGATAATTATCACAAACTAACCCGGCCCAGTTATGATTATTTCATTATCAGAAGAAGACACATGTCATCATCCTATTAATCCAAGAAGCCTATAAAAAGAGGCATTGAGGAAGGAGGAAGGGGTACAGAAATTGAGAATTCTAAAAATCCAAAATTTTAGAGTAAAATACAGAAGTTCTGCCAAAGAATTTCAAAATTTATTTATTTATATTAAAAAATATTTATTAATTGATATAAAAAGAGTTTTATCTATACTATTATTAAATGTTGATGCGTCTTTGCAACGATCAATAATAAATCAACCAGTTGCAATAGCACAAATCATTGTAAAATAGGGTTATTGAACAGGTAAGTCGAACCACTGGGAATGCTAGCTTATGGCAATCAAGCTTGTAAGATTAATTTACGGTTTGATTTATGAAAGTTAGTTTTTGGATTGGTTTGTTTGTCACATACATAAACTGAAATTAACTACAAATAAATAATTTGAATTTCAAGTAAGGAGAGTGTGGGAAAGGCTAGGGAATTGACTTCACCACAAGCCATATAAACATGCTTAATTGCAATTAACTTGGGGAACAAAATATACATGTAACCATGATACGTAGAAATGCAAGACAACTACAATATCTTCAAGAAGTTCACACATTCAAGAATTAAGTATAATCTATCAAAGGTTAGTATAATTCATCTATCTAAACTAGGGTATAGCATGAAATATCCTTCCTAAGTTATGAACTATCAAAGTCCTCAATTTGTGTGGTAAGTGCACATGAAGTCAAAAACTAAGCAATAATCCATTAAAGGTTTCCTTAAGCCATGGACTATCAAAATTTCCATACAACATGTCAATAAAACCATTGTATAATTTCCTCTTCACTCTCACTATAAAGATGTAAATAGCATAATCATGAAGAAACAATTTCTAAGACAAGATATGTGATACCCCCTGATTTCAGAACACGGGTTGATCAAATTTGCGCACAAAATTAAGGAATATCAAAACAATTAAAGTATTTAAACAAGCACAGATTACAAAATAAAATTAAGAATAAATAATACGCTGAAGAAAAACTAATAAATAATAATTTCCATTAATAATTCTGCAATGGTTGCAACTCGGGAATCCCGTAACTCAAAGACCCCTTAACCAAAATCCATTATCCAATAAAAACAATACTACTTAAAAGTAAACACAATGAATAGATGAATGACAGTCTCACAGCTGCGGATCCTCAACCTCAAGACTGGAACTTCTAATAACCTGAAAAATAAATCGTGGGTTAAATCCTACGAGTAAGTTCTCTCTACCAGACCTCTGAAAACCAATAAGTAGATCATCGCTGATTAAAACCATTCCTAATAAAGTTTTTATTTTAATGTACAATGATACAAATATATATAAACACTTATATATAATACCATAATCCTATCTACTAATAGGTTCATTAAATTGTCAAAACTATTCACCAATGATTAATTAATAATCATACATAGACCAATCAACAATTTCTTTTTAAAGAAACTCCTCCAACCTTAATTCCATCCTAGACAACAATTTAATAATTTAAACAATAAAATATAATTAAAAGAATATTATATTTAATTCCAAAACCAATAATGACTTTAAGTATTTAAATCACACAATCAATATCTAGGCTTTGACAAATCATCCATGTCACCACCAGTATTATTTTATTAATATGTATAAAATAATACACTAACCTGTAAGTACTAGACTATTCTAATTTAAGAATATCTAATCATAATTCAACTTACAAACAATAACCACAGATGATATATTTTAATCATCTAACACATAACATTATACTTACACTTTGGCAAATCAGCCATGTCATTATAAATATATTTATTTATATATTGGCAATTCAACTATGCCTCCTGAAAGTATATTTATTTATACCTTGGTAATTCAACCATGCCTCCTTAAGTATATATATATTTATACTTTTAACTAAGCAACTTATCCATGCTTACTATTTATATTTTATTCATCCCTATACTTAGGCAATATATTTACGCCTTTGGCAACTTATCCATGCCTCCAATTTAACCATGTTCCAAACTTTAGAAATTAATTTACCAACCAAACAATTCATACATAGGCAAATTAACTTATCAACAAAATAACACATACCTAGGCATTTCATGAATATCATATGCATATAATTAATTTAATAACAGCCTATCCATATATACCAAATAAGACTAATAATTTAATCATCTTAAGTGATATATACATATACCAATATATTATACAAGATATATATGTATAATACCTTCCATATATATATATATATATATATATATATATCCACCTTTCCTTCCGTCACAAAAGTATTAATTAATTATGTATACGCCAATTAAATACTACTAATACCGTAGTAGTATTTTATGGCTTTCAGAACACCAAGAATACCCCTTCAAATGGTTGCTTTCAACCCTAATGGCTAAAATATCAACTCTGGGAATTCACCGAACCCCACAGGAGCTTTTCGGGACTCCAAACACTCCCTCACGCGCCGCCACACGTGCCTAGACCCGCTGCACGTGCATCCACTCGCTTCCCTTCATTAGCAGGCGCGTGGACGCGCCTGCACACGCTTTCCTTACTCGCGGAGTGAGGTGGCGTCTTCTGGTAGGTTGGCTCCATTCTGCTTCGGTGAGCTCGCCACACTGGATCCATCTTCTTCGTTACACCTTGTTGGTTCTTTATATTGTAGGTCGCGGTGACCACAAGCTTGGAGAAACATGCAATTTAGGCGAAGGCCAAGTTTTACATTTGTAAAAGCCACTACTACCTTTCACTATAAATATAGCTAGGCTGAGTAGGGATCATCCCAAGGGATTGGAGTCGAAGTTGATTGTGGAATCGCTATTAGGGTTAGTAGGTCGAGTGATCAAACAATTGGTTGGTAGGTTGATTAAAGAGCAACAAAATTAAACTAAGTAATTGAATGCAATGGAGATTAAGTAAGAGAGAGAGAAGAGTCTTGGGGTTGGGGTTTAGAGATCACCACCTAGCAATGCATTTCTATATTATTGACAAGTGATTAATGAGGGCAATTAGGGTATTGCAATATTGGTGTGTGTGTATTTGGTTAATTCAACAAGCAAGGATGACTAATCAAGTATACATTGTCTAACCAACATGTAAAAAGTATAATATATCTAGCAATTAAGCATATATTGTCTAAATAGCATGTGAAAAGCACAACATATCTAGCAAATCATTTGTCCTTTTCATTAGGCTCACAATCCAAATGCAACACAAGATTAGAGACATATGTTACTTGCATTCAAAAGTATGGAGCATCAAACAACTAGCATGGATTGTCTTCCCATCTAATAGTACACTATCACTAAACTACAATTAAGCCATTGAAATTAAACTAATTTAGCTAAGAAAGAGACACAATCCATCAAGATATGAGCATGAACCATCTAGAGAATCACAAGAGCATTGCTTTAAGCACTATGTTTTGATAACCTCTAAATTTATGGCATCAATACACATAGACATGCATCAACAACATAAAATCTAGGAATAAACACATGAACATCTATTTTGACATACATAGACATATGGATAGAATAAAATGATCAATTGGAAGCATCAAACCACATAAATCATTGATTAAACAAGATCTATATATATCAAAGTATCAAAACATTAATTACAACACTAATCCCTCAATAATACACAAGATTAAGATATAAAAAGCATGCTTGGGGCTAACTCTAGCCCCAAGAGAATGTCTAGCCACTCATGGTGAGGATACTCCAACCCTCAAGGGCTAACTCCATGGAAGAGGTTTGCTTCTTGTTGATGAAGATCTCTAATGGTGTCTCTAGCCTTCTTCTTCCTCTCAACTTCCTCTCCAAGAGATGATATCAAAAATAATGTTGGCTCCCCTTTGAAAAAGCAATCCTTATCCTTATATAGGTAGGCCAAAATGACCCCCAAAATGAGTTGGGGGGTCGTGCACACAATATTCCCTAATGATTGGATAAAGGACAACTTTCAATGGAATGGAATTTTAACTTTTTCGCATTGGAGGAAGTTCGATCGATCGAAAGGAAGTGAGATCGATCGAAAGTAAGTGAGATCGATCAAACTTAGGCTGGATCGATCCAACTGGCTGAGGTTTTTGGAAAAAGAAAAATCCGAGATATTTATGGGAGATATTTATGGGAAAAAGACAAAAGTGGTTGGTGGGTGGTACAGCTGTGGATAGGATCAATCATTTGGATAAGGACAAAGGTGTTCGATCGATCGAAGAATGATGTTGGATCGATCAAACTTTTGGACTTAGGTGCTATGGGTCAAGGCTTGGATCTATCTTGAAGTGCTGAGATCGATCAATGTTCGATCGATCGAACCTTGGACTTGGATCAATCGAACTTGCTGCTTTGCTTCATTTTGCTTCTTTCTTCCTCCACTTTGCTCCTTTCTTTGTTCAATCCCAGAATTGCTTCAATTAAGCTCTTATTTGGCTGAGTTAGCTTATTTTTGAGATAAGTGCCTGAAAATGGAAATAATATGTAAAACGGTAAAGTAAGATAGATAAAGGTACTAGAATGCCTAAGCTTAAGGGGTTTAAATACGCACTTTTTAGTGTTTATCACACCCCCAAACTTAAATATTGTTAGTCCCTAGCAATAAACTAGAAAGTAAAGGAATGAAATGAACAACTATAAAACTATAACTAGAAAGCAATAAATGGATAATGCCACTTTCGTAGGAAACACGATTGCACTTAGCACATGCAACAAGCCTTTTAAACTCCTAGGTTACCCCTAGTGGACGAGTGAAGTCTCGCGAGGGTTTCCAGAAATGGTACCCACAAACATTAAGCTCATTCTTTCAAAAGAGGTACCAATATTGCAAACAAGCATTGGGAGAAAACTACCTCAAGTATGCAATTTTTCAAACATTTCTAAGTAATCTCCCAAAATCTCAACATCAAGCAAGCAAGTATGGTCCTCCACACATCAAGAAAATGATCATGCAAATCAAAACAACTCTAAAATTCTTTTGAGTGGACCGGCATCAATGTGTTGCTATCTAAGCCAACTAAAGAATTAATCACATCCTTACCCTCAAACTACCACACAAATCTAGTACCGATCATCAAGACAAAAAGTGGACCTTTTATTAAAACTTTATTGTTCTAGGTGCGCTTATTCTTTTCACTCGATTTTTTTTTTTTTTTTTTTTTTTTTTTTTCATAGGATCAAAGATGGAAGTATAGTGCAATGTGTTGATCTATTAAGCTTTCTAGCGATTCATGAGGTTAAGCGTTAGGTCAATGACTCCCAAACCAGACGGATTTAGGGCATTAGGTATTCAAATACCCCTACGGACTTACAAGCTCAAATCAACTAGGCTACAAATCAAGATAACAACTATCTAATCATTTCCCACATCTCACCATTTAGGAGAAGCCTTCACTTTTTATTGCTTTTGCCCTTTTTTTTTTTTTTTTTTTTTTTGTAAGTAAGTTCAATTATTAACCTAGAGTTTGGGCCCTCCACCTTTTGGCCCGAGAAGTTCAGTGCTTGATGAGGCTAGAATCCCGGCTATTTAGTGAAAATGGGTTGTTATCCACCTTTATCAAGAGTGAGAGCTTTCAATACACTACTAGCTCAATTGGGATATAACCAATTCAATAATTAACAAAGCATGTACCCCACAAATAAATGCTAGTGTGCGCCGGTGCTAGTGTAGAAGACTAGAGTGATTCTCAAAACAATCACAAAGTCAAGATAATGTGGACCATAAATGTAAGCAAGATATCAATCTTTCAAAAAAATTACTCCTAAATGGCTTCCAAAAGGCATACAAGGAGTATTGAACTTTCAAGTCAAACAATTTTTAAATTTTAAGCAATATAGTCCTCAAAAGATCAAAATCATGGCTAGATATGGACCAATCATAGAAATATCCCTCAAATACACAAGTCATGCTCAAAAGATATGCAATTTAAAACTAACACTGCAAAACACCATTCCCCCCAAACTTAAATTGCACAATGTCCTCAATGTGCAAAGAGAACAAAGGAAAGAGTATACCAGTGCAACTAAGCAACAATGATCGGGACTGAAATATCCGAAGTAGGTGGCATAGCCCCCCCAAACATGGATTAACTGTGGTCCTGTAAATTGGCACTTGGATAAACTCATCAGACAACAAAATGGGATAATCAGTACACAGTGGTCATGCAAGTGTAAATGGGATAAACAGATAATGAAGTGAGAGAGGTATAAGGGTGGTCCTGGAAATTGGGTAGTACTCTCTCACTGAAGTCACTGTGATGCACCTGATGGAGTTGAAAAGACAGATATATCAATAAAAGCATGCAACATCCATCATAAAAACAACCATAAAGTACGATACATCCAGTGTCAAAAGCCGACGGACTCGGCTGTAAAAATAATAGTAGCGTCACAAGAGTAGAAGACACACAACATAGATATAGAGTATAAAAAATAAAGAGACTGCAGTCTCAAGCAAAGGAGTCAGGGCAAGTATTGAAGCTTTTACTTAATATTTTTCTTGAATGAAAATTTAATTCATGTGGCCTTATCTAGTTTGAAATCAATATGTTACGGAACTTGGCCTTATTGTTATGGTGGTTGGATGAATGGCCTTGGCATGCCTAATGGTACTTGCATGTTTTCATTGTGCACATTGGGATGAAGGATACCTTATTGGTCTATGTGACCAATGTCCTCAATATGGTCATCCATTGAGAGATTGGTTCTATTCGAACTTCCTCTTCCCCTAGGATTTCTAACGATAGATTCAAGATGCAAATTAAGAGGGGCAAAAGTTGGTCTTAATGAACGACGCCCATGCATGCACAATACAAAACACAACAAACACAAAGAATGACAAACATTATGCCTTCACAACAATGCAATGAAACTCTCTCCACAAACACTTAACCCATATTCCTATGCTTTAACAAAGATGATGCAAAGAACAATAAAATAGCCTCCACGCGGGCTCACAATTTATCTAAGAATTGAATTACAAGCCTCCATGCGGGCCGATGATTTAACTAAGGAATTGAGTAAAGAAGGTCTCACAAAGGTCCTTTAGCACTTCAACTCCAAATTTTAAAGCTTAGCTTAGCAATTTTTTTAAGTTTTTAGCATTTTTCCTTTCTTTGCTTGCTTGAATTGAATGCTCAATGGCTTCTTTGCTTGCTTCCTCTCCAACAATGCACCTAGTGAAGTAAGAACAACACAATAAGTAATCAAAAAGAAAAATAAAAATAAAGTAAAAACACGATCAAAAGAGTACTAATCCTAATCAATTCCAAAAATCTGACATTGCCAAATCTAATCAACTAATCCCCAGTAACGGCGCCAAAAACTGGTGGTCGTCGTCTGATAAGCACTGAAAAGTGCGCATTTAAACCCGTTAAGCTTAAGCATTCTAGTACCTTTATCTATCTTACTTTGCCGCTTTAGACTTATTACGTGTTATTTATATTTTCAGTCACTAATCCCAAAATTAAGCTAACTCAGCCAAATAAGAGCTTAATTGAAGCAATCCTGAGATAAACCAAAGGAGGGAGCAAAGTGGAGAAAGAAAGGAGCAAAAAGGAATCAAAGTTGTGCAGCTGAAAAGTTCGATTGATCCAACTTAGAGTTCGATCGATCGAACATCTATGATCGATCACAGTACTTCTCGATAGATCTAACCTTGGCCTTTGCTGAAATTCCAAGTTCGATCGATCCAACATCACCTTCGATCGATCGAACCCTATTTTGTCCTATTCAAATGATTGATCTTATCCACAACTGTACACCTACCAACCACTTTTATCCTTTTCCCCATAAATATCTTCGAAATATCTCAGCCTTGTTCTTATCCGGAGGAGTCAGACCACTTCGATCGATCCAAGATGCAGTTCGATCGATCGAACCCATCTTCGATCAATCCAAGTTAAGGTTCGATCGATCGAACTTCCTCCAGCGAGAAAAAGTTAAAGTCCAGCTCATTTATTCTGTCCTTCACCAAATCATTAGAGAATATGCTTTGCACGACCACAGCTCATCATAGGGTGTATTTGACCTACTTATATAAGGAATATGATACACTTTTTGGAGAGGAGCCTAGAGTCTCTTGTCACACAATGAAAATCATCTTGGAGGCTCTTCTTGGAGAGGAGGAAGGAGGGAAGCTAGAGCACCATTAGAGGAGATCTTCACCAACAAGGAGCAGCCATGGAGTTAGCCCTTGAGGGTTGCATCATCACTACCATGAGTGTCTAGACATCCTCTTGGGGCTAGAGTTAGCCCCAAGCATGCTTTCTATACTCTAATCTTGTGTATTATTGAGGGATTAGTGTTGTATGATACATCTTGATATTCATGTATATATAAATCTTGATTATTTCATGGTTTGTATGGTTTAATGCTTCCAATTGACTATTCTATTCTACCCATATGTCTATGTATGCTAGAGTGGGATATTCATGTGCTTATCTCTAGATTTAGTGTTTTTGATGCATGTCTATGTGTATTGATGCTATAGATCTAGAGATTATCAAGATGATATGCTTAATGAATGCTATTTTGGTTCATTTGATGGTTTATGCCTATTCTTGATGGCTTGTGCCTCTCCCCTAGTCTAGATAGCTTTATTTTCATGCTAGTAGTGTAGATTTAGTGTAGTGGTAGTATAATGTTAGATGGGAGGACAATCTACTCTTGATGTTTGATGTTCCATGCTTGTGAGTCCAAATGGCATATTCCTCTAATATTGTGTTGTATGTGGATTGTGAGCTTAATGAAGGATTAATGACTAGTTATGATATGTTGTATCTTTCACATGTGTTTAGACAATTTATTCCTCTCCCAATAGATAAATTGTGGCCTCTCACATGATGTTTAGATAATGCATGTTTAACTAAGTCATCCTTATGGATTGCTTGGACTATGAGCTTAATGAAAGGTTCAATGACTTGATTTGATATTTTGTTCTCTTCGCATGATGTCTAGACAATATATTTCTCTACCAATAGATGTATTGTGGCCTCACACATGTTGATTGAGACAATTTGCACTTGTTGAGTCACCCTTACCAATTGAATGTCTTTTACACACACAACATTGTCGCAACACATTCATTTCCCTCATTAGTCACTTGATTATGGTTTGGAATAGTATTGTTTGGTGGTGATCTTTACACCCCAAGACCTTTCCTTCTTACTTACTCTTTATCTTAATGCATTTTAATTAATTCTTTTTTAGAAGTAATCAACCAACCCAATTCTCTTTTGCAATCATTTGGTACGCTAGAGTCGAAGTTGAAATTCCAACACGTATAATCCCTTGGGACGATCCCTACTCACTCTTGCTACGTTAGTAGTAGTGTTGGTAGTGGTTTTTATAAATTTAAATTTGACATAAAAGGCTTTTCTTGAACCGCACATTCACTACATTCAATTTGGCGTATTGGAACGGCCGTCGTCAGATTTTGGCGCCGTTGCCGGGGATTAACGGTTTTGTTGGAATTAAACTAGACAATAGTGTTCATTAGATTGCTTCTATTTTTATTTTATTTTCCATTGTATATTCTTTTCTCTTGATTCTCATTATTTTTTGTTCAATTAGGTACTTGACTATAAGGAAGGCGAACTTTGGAACTTAAAGCAATCATTGGAGCTTAAAAGCTAAATTTGGAGTTGAAGTGCTAAAGGACCATTGTGAGCAATTCTTGGCACTCTTGTATTTTAATTGTTTCACTTCTTTGTATGCTTGTGATAGCCCTTGTTGAGGCTCATTTTATTGCTAAATTTTTGTCCAAGCATAGGTCCTTGTTGAGGCCAATTTTTTCTTGCATTTGGGTTTTAATTGTGAATGGAGGAATTGTTTGATCCAAGTTTGAGGGGGAATTACATCCCTTCACCTTATGCTCCTTCATCACATTTTAATCCTTATGAGATTGAGTCCAATTCATTTCATGCATCATCTTATTATGGACTTGATCACTCATTTAATCCTTCTTATGACTATTGCCCTCCACCACCATTTTATGATGAATCAATTCCACCACCTTCTAAGTACTCACCCGGATTTGAAGAAAAAGTGTTAGCTTTACTTGATGTGCATATTTCACACACTTCACTTATTAATTCTCATTCTCAAACTTTAGCCAACTTAGAAGCTTAAGTTGAGCAAATTGCAAGTACTCTTTCTCATCAAGAGGAGGAGAAAGAGGCAAATGAAAAAATGGCAAGAACTTCAATGTATATAGATGAGGATGATGAGAGTGAGGAGAATGAAACAAGTGAGCTAATGCCTAGCACTCTATCTTGTATAGAGGAGGAAGTGGCAAGTGAGTTAGTGGCTAATCCAATAGAACATAACATGATTAATGAGGACTTTCCTTGTTTTGATTATGATTTTATCTATGATATGGCTACTTTAGAGAGTGAGGAGATGTTGACCACACTTGAGGTAGGAGAGAAGGAGGAGGAACTTGTTGAAGAGGGCCTTTCTTCTATTATCTCTAATGACCCTCTTGAGGAGTGTCTTTTGGAAATGTATAAAAATTGTGGTTTTGACTTTAAAAGCTCTAAAAATGAAATAAACTCTCTAATGGACTCCTTAGCTTACTTAGAAGGTGAGGAAATGGTAATTTATGAGGAGGAGAAGAGGGATGAAGAGAGGATGTTTCTTATTAATCCAAATGAGTCTTTGAAAGACAATGCCTCACTAATTATCAATATGGGTGATCATTTGAATGTGTTTCAAGAACACAACAAAGAGGCAAGCCTAACCATGATTGATTTTGTTTTCAAGACCGTGGATGAAAGGAACAATATCATCTCTTTTATTTCTTTTCAAGTCATTCTTTTGGAGGATGATTTTATTGTCATAAGTGGGACATTAAATGAGAAAAGTGAAAAGAAGGTCAATAAGGATGTTTCATATCCAGTTTTTGATTCATTTAATTAGTGAGTTGACCTAACGTCGTGCTAGAGACGTTAAACACTAGTATTCGTAGAGTTTCACAACTCTATTCCTCCCTCATTTCTTTTTATTTTTCATTCTTGTGTACATTCTTCCATCTATATTTCAAATTTTCATTCTTGTTACCATCATTGGGGCTTAGCATAGGATTTTCTGCACTTGCAGTTCAAAATTAGGCATTTGGTGCCAGTTCGATCGATCACAAGAGCACCTTCGATCGATCGAATTGTTCTTCGATCGATCCAACTATGGATTCGATCGATCGAACTCCACTTGAGTCCCAACACTTAGAAAAATTTTGGACCTGCATCCAAATTCCAAAATGCATGCTCTCGGGATCTCCAAATTTTCAAAAGTTCGATCGATCGTAAACCATTTCGATCGATCGAATTACCTTTCGATCGATCCAACATGTGGTTCGATCGATCATGAGTCCCAACACTTAGAAAAATTTTGGACCTGCATCCAAATTCTGAAAATGCATGCTCTCGGGATCTCCAAAATTTTACATGTTCGATCGATCGAATTTCATCTCGGATCGATCACAGCTATGTTCGATCGATCGAACTTCATCTTCGATCGATCACAACTTTGCCTCTTTGACCCTTTCACTTTTTAACTTTTTCCTATTTCTATTTTTATTTTATTTTATTTCATTTAGTTACCTCTCTCTCTTGACTAAAAAAAAAAAAAAAAAAAAAGAAGTTTTTGGAAATTTGTTAAAAACACAAAAATATTTTTGTTAATTTTATTTTATTTTCAAAAATTCCAAAAAGATTTTTATTTTATTTTCATTTTTACTTTTATTTCCAAGCTTTATTTTTATTTTTATTTCAAATATTTAAAAAAAAAAAATCAAATCCCAAAAATATTTTTCTTTTATTTTATTTTATTTCCTTTTATCTTATTTCCAAAAATTCAAAAATATTTTGTTTAACTTTAATTTTTAATTCTTCTAACTTATCAAAAAAAAAAAAAAAATCTTTGCATTCCTTATTTTCTTACATTTTTATTTACTTGCCTTTTATTTTTATTTGTGTACATATTTGTTTTGTCTAAAAAAATAATAATAATAAAAAACAAAAAACGGTTTTTCAAAGAAGCATTCCGTCTTGATAGAGACGTTAAACTTAGCACCCATTTTGCATATTTCTTACATTTTTCATTTTTCTTTGCATGTTTTCACATATATATTAAAAAAAAAAAAATGAAAAACAAAAAGTAAGAAAATTTTGTATATACTTGCATTGTACATATTCTTTTCATTTTTTTTGCATTGTACATATCCCTTTTCATTTCTTGTATTGCACATATTGTTTTTCATTTCTTACATTGAACATATTCTTTCATTACATTTTGCCTTATTTAATTTTCTTTTTATATTTTGTTCATGCATTTTATTCTTTGTTTTTCTTGCATTTTGTATATACTTGCTTTCATTAAATGAAAAATATAAAAAGATTCATCATTGTGCCCTTATGTGTAGTCATGCATACTTTATGCTTTAGTTAGGGCTTGATCTTATCACTCTCTTGCATCATGTGTTACATTGCCTTAGAATGCTTGATTTGATTATTCTTATCCCATTTGATATTTGATGTGAGTTTGCTAGCGTGGTTATTCAAGTAGGTTGTTGATTCCAAGTTTGGGGGAGACGTCTTTCGAATTGGATCATGACCGGGCTTCATGTCTACACCATCACGGTATACTCTTTCTATTTTTTTTCCATTGTTCTCATTGCACATTGAGGACAATGTGCGGTTTAAGTTTGGGGGTAAGGTGTCTTGTTGCATTCTACTTAAGATTTGAGCTTTAAATGCATGATTGAGATTTGAGATTGATGTTAGCTATGATTTTGATCTTTTGAGGACTATATTGCTTAAAATTTAAAAATTGCTTGACTTGAGAGTCCAATACTCCTTGTATGCCTTGAGGATGCCATTTAGGAGTAAATTTTTCAAAAGATTGATATCTTGCTTGCATTTGTGGTCCACATCATCCTGAATTTGTGATTGTTTTGAGATTCATTCTAGGATTCTACACTAGCACCGGCGCACGCTAGCATTCATTTGTAGGGTACATGCTTTGTTGATTATTGAATTGGTTATATCCCAATTGGGCTTGTAGTGCATTGAAAGCTTTCATTCTTGATAAAGGTGGATAACAACCCCTTTTCATTGAGTAGCCGGGATTCTTGCCTCATTAAGCAGTGAACTTCTCGCGCCGAAAGGTGGAGGGCCCAAACTCTAGGTTAATAATTGATTAAAAAAAAAAAAAAAAAAGAAGAAGAAGTTGCAAAAAGCAATAAAAGTGAGGACTTCTCCCAAAAGGTGAGAAGTAGGAAATGATTAGATGATTGTTGTCTTGATTTGTAGCCTAGTTGATTTGAGTTTGTAAGTCCGTAGGGGTGTCTTAACACCTAATGCCCTAAAGCCATCTGGTTTGGGAGTCATTGACCTAAAGCTCGCTACATGAATCTTCTAGAAAGCTTAAGAGATCAACACATTGCGCAATACTTCCATCTTTGATCCTCAATAAATAAAAAAAATTAAATAAAAAAAAAGAAGAAGAAAATGAGTGAAAAGAATGAGCGCACCTTAAACAATAAAGCTTTAATAAAAGGTCCACTCTCTTATCTTGATGATCGGTATTAGATTTGTGTGCTAGTTTGAGGGTAAGGATGTGATTACTTCTCTAGTTGGCTAAGATAGCAACACACTTGATGCCGGACCTATCACATGGATTCTAGACTTGTTTCGATTTTCATGATCATTTTCTTGATGTGTGGAGGACCATGCTTGCTTGTTTGATGTTGAGATTTTGGGAGATTGCTTGGAAATGGTTGAAAAATTGCATACTTGAGGTAGTTTTCTCCCAATGCTTGTTTGCAATATTGGTGCCTCTTTTGAAAGAATGAGCTTAATGTTTGTGGGTACCATTTCTGGAAACCCTCACGAGACTTTACTCGTCCACTAGGGGTAACCTAGGGGTTTAAAAGGCTTGTTGCATATGCTAAATGCAATCGTGTTCCCTACGAAAGTGGCGCTATCATTTTACTTGCTTTCCAGTTTATACTTGTTTAGTTGTTCATTTCATTCCTTTACTTCTTAGTTCATTGCTAGGGACTAGCAATATTTAAGTTTGGGGGTGTGATGAGCACTGAAAAGTGCGCATTTAAACCCGTTAAGCTTAAGCATTCTAGTACCTTTATCTATCTTACTTTGCCGCTTTAGACTTATTACGTGTTATTTATATTTTCAGGCACTAATCCCAAAATTAAGCTAACTCAGCCAAATAAGAGCTTAATTGAAGCAATCCTGAGATAAACCAAAGGAGGGAGCAAAATGGAGAAAGAAAGGAGCAAAAAGGAGTCAAAGTTGTGCAGCTGAAAAGTTCGATCGATCCAAGAGTTGGTCTTAATGAACGACGCCCATGCATGCATAATACAAAACACAACAAACACAAAGAATGACAAACATTATGCCTTCACAACAATGCAATGAAACTCTCTCCACAAACACTTAACCCATATTCCTATGCTTTAACAAAGATGATGCAAAGAACAACAAAATAGCCTCCACGCGGGCTCACGATTTATCTAAGAATTGAATTACAAGCCTCCACGCGGGCCGATGATTTAACTAAGGAATTGAGTAAAGAAGGTCTCACAAAGGTCCTTTAGCACTTCAACTCCAAATTTTAAAGCTTAGCTTAGCAATTTTTTTAAGTTTTTAGCATTTTTCCTTTCTTTGCTTGCTTGAATTGAATGCTCAATGGCTTCTTTGCTTGCTTCCTCTCCAACAATGCACCTAGTGAAGTAAGAACAACACAATAAGTAACCAAAAAGAAAAATAAAAATAAAGTAAAAACACGATAAAAAGAGTACTAATCCTAATCAATTCCAAAAATCTGACATTGCCAAATCTAATCAACTAATCCCCGGTAACGGCGCCAAAAACTGGTGGTCGTCGTCTGATAAGCACTGAAAAGTGCGCATTTAAACCCGTTAAGCTTAAGCATTCTAGTACCTTTATCTATCTTACTTTGCTGCTTTAGACTTATTACGTGTTATTTATATTTTCAGGCACTAATCCCAAAATTAAGCTAACTCAACCAAATAAGAGCTTAATTGAAGCAATCCTGAGATAAACCAAAGGAGGGAGCAAAGTGGAGAAAGAAAGGAGCAAAAAGAAATCAAAGTTGTGCAGCTGAAAAGTTCGATCGATCGAACATCTATGATCGATCACAGTACTTCTCGATAGATCCAACCTTGGCCTTTGCTGAAATTCCAAGTTCAATCGATCCAACATCACCTTTGATCGATTGAACCCTATTTTGTCCTATTCAAATGATTGATCTTATCCACAACTGTACGCCTACCAACCACTTTTGTCCTTTTCCCCATAAATATCTTCGAAATATCTCAGCCTTGTTCTTATCCGGAGGAGTCAGACCACTTCGATCGATCCAAGATGCAGTTCGATCGATCGAACCCATCTTCGATCGATCCAAGTTAAGGTTCGATCGATCGAACTTCCTCCAGCGAGAAAAAGTTAAAGTCCAGCTCATTTATTCTGTCCTTCACCAAATCATTGGAGAATATGCCTTGCACGACCACAGCTCATCATAGGGTGTATTTGACCTACCTATATAAGGAATATGATACACTTTTTGGAGAGGAGCCTAGAGTCTCTTGTCACACATTGAAAATCATCTTGGAGGCTCTTCTTGGAGAGGAGGAAGGAAGGAAGCTAGAGCACCATTGGAGGAGATCTTCACCAACAAGGAGCAGCTATGGAGTTAACCCTTGAGGGTTGCATCATCACTACCATGAGTGTCTAGACATCCTCTTGGGGCTAGAGTTAGCCCCAAACATGCTTTCTATACTCTAATCTTGTGTATTATTGAGGGATTAGTGTTGTATGATACATCTTGATATTCATGTATATATAAATCTTGATTATTTCATGGTTTGTATGGTTTAATGCTTCCAATTGACTATTCTATTCTACCCATATGTCTATGTATGCTAGAGTGGGATATTCATGTGCTTATCTCTAGATTTAGTGTTTTTGATGCATGTCTATGTGTATTGATGCTATAGATCTAGAGATTATCAAGATGATATGCTTAATGAATGCTATTTTGGTTCATTTGATGGTTTATGCCTATTCTTGATGGCTTGTGCCTCTCCCCTAGTCTAGATAGCTTTATTTTCATGCTAGTAGTATAGATTTAGTGTAGTGGTAGTATAATGTTAGATGGGAGGACAATCTACTCTTGATGTTTGATGTTCCATGCTTGTGAGTCCAAATGGCATATTCCTCTAATATTGTGTTGTATGTGGATTGTGAGCTTAATGAAGGATTAATGACTAGTTATGATATGTTGTATCTTTCACATGTGTTTAGACAATTTATTCCTCTCCTAATAGATAAATTGTGGCCTCTCACATGATGTTTAGATAATGCATGTTTAACTAAGTCATCCTTATGGATTGCTTGGACTATGAGCTTAATGAAAGGTTCAATGACTTGATTTGATATTTTGTTCTCTTCACATGATGTCTAGACAATATATTCCTCTACCAATAGATGTATTGTGGCCTCACACATGTTGATTGAGACAATTTACACTTGTTGAGTCACCCTTACCAATTGAATGTCTTTTACACACACAACATTGTCGCAACACATTCATTTCCCTCATTAGTCACTTGATTATGGTTTGGAATAGTATTGTTTGGTGGTGATCTCTACACCCCAAGACCTTTCCTTCTTACTTACTCTTTATCTTAATGCATTTTAATTAATTCTTTTCTAGAAGTAATCAACCAACCCAATTCTCTTTTAAAATCATTTGGTACGCTAGAGTCAAAGTTGAAATTCCAACACGTATAATCCCTTGGGACGATCCCTACTCACTCTTGCTACGTTAGTAGTAGTGTTGGTAGTGGTTTTTATAAATTTAAATTTGACATAAAAGGCTTTTCTTGAACCACACATTTACTACATTCAGTTTGGCGTATCGGAACGGCCGTCGTCATCGTCCTACCATAAGCTTGAGAGTGTGCATTAAGGTGAGGGCCAAGAGTTTACATTTGTAGAAGTCACTACTACCTTTCACTATAAATATAGCTAGGGCGAGTAGGGATCGTCCCAAGGGATTATGGGGATTGAGCAATGTCAGAGTTGATTGTGAAATCGTTATTAGGGCTAGTAGGTCGAGTGATCAAACAATTGGTTGTTTGGTTGATTAAAGAACAACTAAATTAAACTAAGTAATAGCAAAAGAGTGCAATTAGGAGTAAGTAAGAGAGAGAAGAGTCTTGGGGTTTAGAGATCACCACCAAGCAATGCATTTCTATATTATTGACAAGTGAATAATGAGGGCAATTAGGGTGTTGCAAAGTTAGTGTGTGTGTGTATTTGGTTGATTCAACAAGTAAGGATGACTAGTTAAGCATGTATTGTTTAAACATCATGTGAAAGGCACAATATATCTAAGCTATGAAGCATATATTGTCTAAACAACATGTGAAAGGCACAATAAATCAAAACAAGTTATTAATCCTTTCATTAAGCTCACAATCCAAATACAACATAAGGATAGAGACATATGCTAATTGCATTCATAAGCTTGGATCATCAAATAACAAGCATAGATTGTCCTCCCATTTAACACTACACTACAACTACACTATATCTACACTACTAGCATGAAAATAAACTAGGGGAGAGGCATAATCCATCAAGAGGTAAGCATGAACCATTAAGAGAATCACAAAAGCATTCTTTTTAGCACAATGTTTTGACAATCTCTAAATCTATAGCATCAATACACATAGACATGCATCAATAACATAAAATCTAGAGATAAACACATGAACATCTATTCTAGCATACATAGACATATGGATAGAATGAAATGACCAATTGGAAGCATTAAACCACATAAATCATTGAATAAACAAGATCTATATACATTAAAGTGTCAAAACATCAATTACAACACTAATCCCTCAATAATACACAAGATTAAGATATAGAAAGCATGCTTGGGCTAACTCTAGCCCCAAGAGGATGTTTAGCCACTCATGGTGATGATGCTCCAACCCTCAAGGGCTAACTCCATGGAAGAGGTTTGCTCCTTCTTGATGAAGATCTCCAATGGTGTCTCTAGCCTCCTCCTCCTTTAACACTTCCTCTCCAAGAGATGATATCAAAAATAATGTTGGCTCCCTCTTTTGAAAAAATAATCCTTATCCTTATATAGGTAAGTCAAAATGACACCCAAAATGAGCTGGGGTCGTGCACACAATATTCCCTAATGATTGGATAAAGGACAACTTTCAATGGGATGCAATTTTAACTTTTTTGCATTGGAGGAAGTTTGATGGATCGAAAGGAAGTGAGATCGATCAAAAGTAAGTGAGATCGATCGAACTTAGGCTGGATCGATCCAACTGGCTGAGCTTTTTGGAAAAAGACAAATTCGAGATATTTATGGGAGATATTTATGGGAAAAGGACAAAAATGATTGGTGGGTGGTACAACTGTGGATAGGATCAATCATTTGGATAAGGACAAAGGTGTTCGATCGATCGAAGAATGATGTTGGATCGATCGAACTTTTGGACTTAAGTGCTTTGGGTCAAGGCTTGGATCTATCTTGAAGTGCTGAGATCGATCAATGTTCGATTGATCGAACCTTGGACTTGGATCGATCGAACTTACTGTTTTGCTTCATTTTGCTTCTTTCTTCCTCCACTTTGCTCATTTCTTTGTTCAATCCCAGAATTGCTTCAATTAAGCTCTTATTTAGCTGAGTTAGCTTATTTTCAGGATAAGTGCCTGAAAATGGAAATAATACGAAATCAATCTAAAATGGTAAAGTAAGATAGATAAAGATACTAGAATGCCTAAGCTTAAGTGGTTTAAATACGCACTTTTCAGTGCTCATCAGTGTCGTCTCTAGTGCTCAAAAATGGTTTCTGAGGCTCTTTCCTTTAGATTGATAACTTCCTTTGAGGATTGAGTCATTTCCACATTTTTCGTTTTTCGACACTATTCACTTTTCGTCCATTTTATCCTTTTCCCTATTTTGTCTTTTCCTCGTTTGTCACTTTGTTGGCATAACCTCACTCCTTATGTTCGGAGTTGGTTTTTGACTTCACATATCTTCATTCTAAGTGGTTTTCATGAAATACGTATCTTTACTTTTGCAGTTAAGTACTCTGGTTGCTCCCGGTGTCTATAGGGGCATGGATGCATAATTGTTCAGAATCTTTTTCTTTTCTTGGGGTATTTTTCATAAATATCTTTTGAAGATGTTTTATTTTAGGGCTATCTAAGAAAATATCTTTTGGAAGATATTTTCATTCTGGGGCAGTTTTGCAGTTAACCCTTTTTGTAAGGGCTATTGTGCAATTAACGGAAGTTATTGCAAAATACCTTGTTTTGAGCTTGGATCCTCCTACAGGATTCTTTTTCACATTTCGTCAAGTCGTGCACTCATAGAATTTCCTTCTGGTCATTTTTCTCTAGTTTCAGGGTTTCTGGCCCTAGTTGCCGCCGAACTTGTTTGGAGCATATCTCTCTGCTCGGGACTCAGTTTTTGATGCCGTTTCTTCTGTTATTCATATTTTCTCATTTTGAATCTTTTTTGTTCACAGAGTTTCACTGTTTGAGCGCGTCTGCTCAAACAGTGAAACTCTGTGAACAAAAAAGATTCAAAATGAGAAAATATGAATAACAGAAGAAACGGCATCAAAAACTGAGAAAATATGAATAACAGAAATTCCACTTTTTCGGACCCGACGGGGCCCTTTTGGGGCACTTTTAGGGTTTTTCTATAATAGGAGACTTTAAGAGAAAAAATTAGATTTCTTCTCTCTCTCCTCTCTCTTGGCCGGCAGCCATGGCTACCACCCTTCTTCTTATTTTTTCGGCCACTTCCCTCGAGTGAAATGTTATCGTGCCTTAGTGTTTTATGTTCGCCTTGGCGAGGCTTTCAATTCCACCGATTGGAATCTCGTTTTGGCCATTTCTTGAGTTCAGGGTTTGAAGTCAAGTTATGATTTTGATGGGGCTTCTTGGGGGTTCATGTAGATCGTGTTGTCCCTAACAAAACCTAGGAGTTTCGTCGGATTCGGAGCGATTTCATTTTTGGTGGCTTTTGAGATTTTCATCTCAAATTGAGGTAGGGGATGTATTAGGATTATATATGTGTTGTATTGATTGCTTTATGAACTTATACAACTTGTATGCATGCTTTGTATAAATCTTAGAATTTAATTTAATTATTTTCTTGTATAAGATTTAATTCTAATGGATGTATGTGGTTTAGAATTGAATTGTGGTATGCTCGGAAATTAAACCTTGATATATTGAGTAACATATATTAAATTTGGAGCATTTGAATAAGAATTGCAAAACTTATTTAATATTTATCCTTTATGAAAGTTTAATTCACATAGTTGAAACAAGTATGAAATCAACTTATAATGTGAGATTAAAATAGGCCTTGGCATATTCTCTAACCTATGTTAAATTAAGAGCATTTGGATAAGTTTAGAAATCTAGAGATTTTGAATTAAATGAATTAATTAAAAATCTAATTAATGATTCCACTAGTTTGATTGAGTCTTTAACTTGGTAATGGCAGTGACTTGAGCTTGTTCACTTATATATATCCAATTGGGGCCATTTGGGGTTCTTTTAGTAAATCTAAAGATTTAATTACCATGTTTCAATTAGACTCTATTTTGTTGTCTCAATGATCAAAATTAGTTTTTGAGTTGGTTTGTGTAGTGACCATACCATGTTGTTTAACATATTTGAATTAGGGATCGTTTGGATGAGATTGCATTTTAATATTGAAATGAAATTGTTATAGCGTGTAACGAATCGCACACTGAAGATTCGACATTGTGAATGTCATTGTAGACTTGAACTCTAGGATATGGTTTGTGTGGATTCAACCTTGCATGTGCATGTAAATTCATTCCTAGACATTATTTGAGATGTATAAGTTTGGTTTAACTTATTGATTTTGCATAAGTTTTGAACTTATTGTTTTTGGAGGCTTGTAGGGATTATGTTCATGTGATGGTTAGGGTTTGGCCCTAGTACGGATTCGTGAGTTTCCTAAGTCATATGAAGTGCGCAGTAGGTAGTACCTTGTGGGTCGTAATTACCCGGAATAACTTATACACGTGCGCACTAGGTGGTACATTGCGGGCTAGTAACCCGGAATAACTCAATTGGTCTGCAGCCAAGGATCCTAGTCTTTCCACTGTTTGATTTCATATATAATTTCAAGTTATTAATTATGGATTACTTGTAACTTGAGAATTGATGCTTACTTTGGGTATTTGAATTCTATTTTGTATACTTGAAACTATATATTTGCCTCTTGTATTTAGATCTTAATTAGTATTCTTGAAACTGTATACTTGTTTCATGTATTTAGACCATAAATAGCATACTTGAAACTGTATACTTGTTTTGTGGATTTAGATCTCATTTAGTATACTTGAACTTGTATCATTGGTTATGTATCTAAACCCTAATTAGTATACTTAAGCATTACATGTTTGATTTGTGCAATCGGACTTCATTATGTATACTTGTGTCGTGTATGCTTGTCTTATGCGTAATTCATTTAGCTCAGTATACTTGTGCCTGTATACTTGATTCATGAGTTTTCCATGTTAATTGTATGTTGTATAACATGTTTTAACATTGCTTAGTATTCTTAAACATGTATACTTGTATGCCATTGTTCATTTTAAATTGCATGAGTAGCTTAGGATGCTCCTTGATTTTCATTTTGACATAGACGTTAGGTGGCATGAGCCCCTTTAACATGTTTCACCTTAAGGTGATATAATTGTAAAATGATAGGTCGATGCATGCTCATCTCCTACAAGTAGCTTTATGTTACTTACCCACGTAGTGGGGACATTTTTCAGGTACAGGGACCTTGATTTGGGATGCACATTATGCCATGGAAGTTTCGTAGACTTGAAGTATCATTTTCATGAAAATGTTGGCATGAAATGCCATTTTGTAGCCTTATTTGTCTAAATCGTATTCTTTGATTCGTATATGTAAAGTGTACATAAGTACACTTATTTTAATGTATTTGACATGTATAAGATGAGGCCGAAGTCCAATGACATGTATCTCGTATACCATGCACTTTTGTTTTCAAGGTTTATTATGAAAATATTGAGAAATGCGAAGTCATTGCTTCATAACTTTTGCATCGGGTGTGGGAATTTCATTCCGTTTCTTTTATAGGGTTTCTATGATCATGTATGAGGTGTGGCCAAGGGCCAAACACCATTTCGTTCTTGGTTTTGCATTTTAGTTCCATTTATTACTTTTTCAGGCATTTTTGGCCGTTGAGAGGTCATATTTTGCATTGGGGTCATTTTGAGGCCGCGGACCATTGGGACGCATCCTAAATGTCTTTTTATGTTTGCATACATGTCTACATTGCATAAAACTCTTGAGTTTCAACTTTGGAACTATTTTTGGGCGATTTTATAAGATTTTATGCAAAAAACCTTGCATGGGGGTGTCATTTGAGTTCCTTTTTGTTTTACCAAGTTTTAGATGCTTGAACAGGGCTAGGAAATGTTTTCAATCATGTTCGGATCATGTAGGATGCATGTAGAGCCATAGAGATGAACCTAGCACTATTTTCACCATTGCAGCAGCTTTCCATAGTAGCAGCAGAGGCGTCGGTCGGCTGACACATGCTCGAGGGTCCATTCCAGTAGGCTTTTATTGAAAACCTTGTTTCGGCCAGCTGATGATTGGGGTTCAGCCAACCGATGGTTGAGTTTCGGCCGGCTAATGATTGCATTTCAGTCGATCGATCTTCCTTAGGACCTTCTCCTTCCAGTTTTCCTTGTTCAGCCTTGTTGCTTCGACTTCAAAAGGTCATAACTCCTTCATTTCTAATCCAAATCAGCTCATTCTCTAGTCTAACTTCAAGAGCATGAAATTAGCTTTCCAATGGTACCAACCACTCATCTAAACTCCAACTGTAGTGAGAGTTATTCTAGTTCTAGTGAGATAGGGTCGTGGTATCTTCTAAATATAGAGGGCCACTTTGTTTTAATTTCATATCTTTTCCGTCCAGGCTCAAAATCAGACGATTCTTGAGTCTAACTTTGTTTATTTTTCATTGTCTTTCCAATGGTGTGCACAGTGGCACCCATTTTAGTGTGAAATGACCATTTTACCCTTGGTTTATTTCTTTTCGAGTTAGGCATTCTTGCTTTATTTGCTTGGCTCATTTGAGTTCTGTGGCTTCATGGGGAGTCATCTTGGCACCTTAGGGGATGACGTACATCTCTCGAGGCTATTATTTTATCTTTTACTTCCCCATCTTGGACCCGGTTCGGGTCATCGTAGGAAACACTGGGTTGAAAAATCCAGGGTCGTCACAGTTTCTTAGGTTATAAGCACTATTAAGATCGTTCAGCACCAGGCAAGACATAAATTGTGTTATGGATGTATAATCAAATTCTAGTATCCATTTATACGTTATTTATAAGAAGTTTTATTTAATTAATTATTTTGATTTGCATATTAGTTAATAAACTAAATATTCTGAGTCACATATTAGTATAATTCTTGTGTACATGATTTATAGAAAGACTTATTTTATTGAAGAGTCACAAATAATCACTAGTTACTTCTTCTATCACAAGGCCAAATTTGTAGCATGTATTGCAATATTGTTAAAATTTTTTATTACATACTTATTGTTGATTCAATTATGAGACTCTTGAGAATTTATTGTGATACGACATTATGTGATTTCCCAAGGGAAATGGTTCTGAATCAATTTTATCAAACCCTGTACTCGTGTTGGCAGGCCCAACAGACAATGCGCATAAGCCAATTGTGTTTCAGTAAAAGAGCTCAACATATAAAAGAAAAACCAATTGTGTTTCAGTAAAAGATCTCAATATATAGAAGAAAAATAAAAGTTATGTTTTCATTATGGTCCTACAGAATGACAATTACTTATATATTGTTCGTATAGTCGGAAAAAGCCAAGAGGCCCCCAATTCTACGAGGATGATGAGTCATAAATAAAAAAAGCATCATCTTTTATCAAACGCTACCATGTTTAGGTTAAGAGTGTATTGATGTGATTATGTTGTCATCACATCGTGTTGGTGAAGCTTATGAGATTAAGTTCTGTTGCTTCCAAAATTTTGCACGACTTTTAAAAGAATTCATAATTGAAATGTGTGGGTTTTTATTTATTTATTTATTTTTTTTATTTTTTTTGGCCGTTAAAGCTTACGAGTTTTGACGTTAGAATGAGTTTTGCTTAAAAATGATGTAGTTTTAATAAGTGGATGAGGTGGATTAATCTGGGCTGTTGAATTTAGCCTTGGAGAGTCCAATATGGAGATTTCTCAAGGAGAGGAAGGTTTTAAGTTTTCTCACACATAAGATGTAAAAAACTTCTAAAATTGCATTTTTGTGCATCAAATTTGAATCTGAATGAGAAAATTAGAAAAAAAAATCTTCATTATTGTAGTGATGTAACTTTTGCGTGGTACCAAATCAAAGGAGAAATCATGACATCGGCGATTTTGTGGCGATTTTGTGGGCGGGTGCAAGAGGTACTGGTAGGTTACCACACTAGTAGGTGCACAATCTCACATTTTTGGGGTAATGTTCAAGAACAAAACCGTGCGAGCTCAGGCCCAAAGCAAACAATATCATACCATGTAGTGGAGTGGATCCTTACTAAGGTAACCTTTCAACAACATACCCATCAATGGAAGAACTCAACACATAATGTGCTTTGGGATGATTTGCAATTCTAATAAAACAATTTTAATTTGTCACAAACTATATAAACAATTGTAATTTTTATGAGAACTTCTTACTAAAGCTTAGGTCAAGCATGACAAAGATATCATTAGTTCTATCTTCTTGGTTTAATTATCAATATACTTTCTACTCACTTAAAAAATTTAAAGTTACAAATGAGAAATAGCTTGTTGTGGTCTCTTCAGTCAAGCACTCAATAGGCTTTGTAAAACCACAAAAAGGTACCCTAAACTAGTAGTCCATAGTAAGTAAAATATCAAATTTACGAGGTTGCAGAAAATGTATTCTTCAACTCCACAACTCCAGATATATCTCTAGTTATTTCAGCATGCCACTGATGCTATTTCCTTTCATTCGTTATCAGAAAATCGGCAATCTAAATCAAGTTCCATTTCCCCCCATCTTCTTCGGCCAATGAAAGAGCTTTAGTCTCTCTACGCTCTTTGAATCCTGCACACCTACATCAAGATCATAATACTAAGATTAGAGCGTTAAGGAATAACATTTTAGATCTTCTAAATAATTATGCCATCAAAATTTTCACGAAACACTGCCCCATCCATAATTATTTGGTGCCTGAAGCTAAGCACAAGTCCGCAGTATAAGACGTGAGCCTAATCAAAGTAAGACACTTGTGTAAGAATAATGCATATTTAAACATATGTTATTTTATAAATAAAAAATCAAGCACTAATGACAATTAATTAATGTAAGTAATGAACATAAATTTATGAAATTTGTCAAATATTTCATAAGGTTAAACAATATGATATACTTATGATATAAACATTTTAGTTTAGTAGTCCTTTAATAAAAAAGAAATTGACATAAATAAATGATTAAAAATGTAACGACCCAAACCCATGGGTCCGAACCGTTCACCTGGTCTTTACCCGAACCCGAGGCCAACTAAGTCATACCGTCCATTTCCTGTGTCCATAACTGTCAGACGAGTCAATCCATTATCCAAATGCTCTAAGACAAAACCTTACAAAGAGGGTCAAATGTGCAAGTTAGTGAGGAAGGGTCGGTCAGTCTGACCCACATGGTCGATCGGTCTGACCAACACGGTCGGTCGTTCTAACCTCGGATGGCTTTGTCGTTCTGACCTACATGGTCGGTCATTCTGATCTCGGATGGCTTTATCGTTCTGACCTACATAGTCGGTTGTTCTAACCTATATGGTCAGTCGTTCTGACCTCGGATGGCTCTGTCGTTCTGACCTACACAGTCAGTCGTTCTGACCTCAGATAGCTCTGTCGGTCAACTGATTCTCCTTGTCAGCCAGCTGACAGGCCCTGGATAGATGTTATATGCAGCCTGATAGTTGGCTCTTAGTGAGCCAAACCTGATAATCACCTAGTTCCGAATTAAAGGCAACAATGCATGATAAGATATAGTTAAAGGCATCCACAATCAATCACAAAATATATACTAGCAATTTTCATTCACTACGAAGGTGCCAATATAGTTCCACTTTTACATTAAGCTACAGCCAATTATCATGATTAAATTACATGGCCATGCTTTACGATTGATACAATCTGGAAATTTAAGCTTTAAAAAAGAATGGTTTATGTGTACAAAAGGTAGCAAAATAAACTTTAAGTCCTCGAACTATACTTGCGGTGGACCGTCATTCACCACTTCTTTTCCAAGCCCTGAAAAATGTTAAATAACAACGGGGTAAGCCTAAGCTCAGTAGGTGTTGCCTAAGACACATCTCTTGAAACCTAATGAATCCAACAATGAATAAAAAATATAGAAGCAAGGTTATGCCATATCGGGTAAACGAAACACAAAATCAATATTCCAAGTTGTAATTAAATTAAGCCGTGCAATGAGATGCAATGTCATGAAGTGTCTCTCTCCCCAATTTCCAAAACAATTCCATTTCACCAATCCAAACCGTCAATACAACCCAACCCATAGCACCTCTATGGCATTACGAGTAGAAAGTTGGCTTGCAATTCCCGACCACATGGCACCTCTATGGCGTTGTCTACGCCTAGATAGCTCAATTTCCCTCTAAATTATATTAACACCACGGACCACTAGGTGCCTCCTAGGCGTTTGGATTTTCGCAAACCTTTTACCAAACCTTTTTCCCAAAAACCATTTACTTTTTATTTAAATCAAAATTTTCTCATTTCATGCCCAATGATATGCATAGATGTCTCATGCTTTCCAATGCTATGTCAATAAGGAACTTTACAACTCACAAAATTAACTTGCTTCCATACAACAAATTTCAACAATTTGTATATAATTGACATTACACATAAGCATGCTTTCTCACATAAGTCATCTATTTCACATAAGCATATAATTTATATACAATACATAATTTATTTTAAGGAAAAATCAACACAATGCAACATGCTAAATCACAAATCATGGAGAAGTAAACTCATTAAGGCCTAAGAAGTCATGGGTTAGGAACCCCTACCTTTTAGGATGCAAAACCCCCAATTTCCAAGCCCTAATTTTGAAAATTTAATAGTTAGCCAAACAAGATATTGCTTGCATCAATGCGTAGATCTCAACGAGTTCTCCAATTTACTGCAAACGGCACTCAAAAACTCACAAAATTGAGGGAGTAATCAAGGATTGAATTTGGTGAAGAAAAGAAAAAGAAAAACCAGGAAATGAGAGAGTGAGAGAGAGCTTATGGGAGAGAGAATGAAAAATGAGACCAAACATGGTCTCATGACCACTAAAATGGGTAATGGTGGGCCCCCTTCCAAAAAGATCTTTCTTTTAATATTAATTTCTACCACTAATTCATATATATATGCTACTTATTTTACAACCATACAAAATGACACACATAACCATAAAAAAATATGCGTAAAATAAATATGCATATAATGGAATGGACCCAAAATAAAATCCTCGTATACAAGGATCCCAGTAGCGAGTCCCAACCAGGACCATCCAGCCTGAAAAGCGAAAAAATGTCTAAATGGCAACCCTTGCATTTCAAAGAGTCCTGAACTCCATGAAATACCTCAACCAGCTCCAGAACACACTCGGCACACCCCAAGGTTTCTGGTACGCAAAACGAGAAAAGATAAAAATGCTCTCGCAAAATAGAAAATTCCAAAAAATGAAAAATGGCAAAAATCAGAAACATTACATTCTACCCTCCTTAAAAATTTTATCCTCGAAATGTATCCTCCTAAAAGAAGGACGCCCACAACCACATACCTTCCCGAGAAACACTTCATCAAACCGCAAGACTAAGTACTCAACAACCTTATTGCCTTTGACACCAGACGTTAACAGGCAACCACACACTGCCGCCAAAAAGACCCAATGCTCACCACTCTATGAGGGTACTCATCATTCATAACCTCCCAACACCAGGCTGACTTGTATGCCCTACGCTATTCCCAACTCAAAACGGACATCTGTCCACTTTACACTACTACACAAGGCTTCGGAGCCGAAAGAAGAACGATCACTAAACCACCGAATATGACGACATCCAATCACAACTCCTCCCTAAATGGACACACGAAACCCTAAACAAAGAATCCCGTCCATCTCACAATCGAGCTCAGCTTTAATCTACACATCCCTATCCGACTGAACACTCACTACCTAACACTCAACTACATCATTACATACCCGTACAACGACTACCAACCACTTCAAGCGGCAATCACTGTGACGGCCCAAGTTTTGTAAACCCAGTGCGTTAGTGATGACCAAAAGATGACCCGATAACGGATCCAAAATACGGAAGTGAAAGGTGAAACAATGGTCTCTAGAGATATAATGCGTCTCTAAGACACCAATGTGACCCTCAATGAGGTCACAGAACCCAAAGGAAAACAAATGAGGAAGTGTCGTTTAAAAAACGGACAAAAAAGAACCAAGGGGCAAAATGGTCATTTTGCAAAAAAGTGGATTCAAGTGCTATCGAACATACCACTGGGAAGACAATGAAAAGCTAATCATGATGGACTCAAGAATTTCATTATTCGGATTCCGGACGAAGGAGAAAGGTCAAAAACAAAAATGATGTCGTGGCGGCCTGACGAGGACAGCCTACTATTGCTACAACTGAGAGTAAAAACGGGCATCTAAACGGACTTTTCTGAAAAAACTCAAAGAAAACCCCCCCCCCCCCTAAAATTAAGTTTCCTACCCTGGATCAAGGACACAAACAAAAAAAATTCATTGTAAAATGCCCCCAAGAAAATATGGTCAAGGGGGTAAAAATTACTCCGAGCTACTGCCCAAAGAAAGGAAATAGGGCTTCGGGAGGTTTTTAAATTGCCTAAATTGAAAATGTAATCTTAAAATACACCCACAAGACCCCCAGAAGTTTTGGATCGGTCGAGACGATTTTCAAAAAAAAGTCGATGAATAGTACCAAGTACATTTGTACTAAAAATCTGCAAAACCTGGCAGCAAGGATTTTTCGGACAAATATGGATTTTTGAGAGCCAAGGTGATATTTTCTGGAAAAACACAAAGAAGAAACCCCCCCCCCCCTGAAAAAAATCAAGTTTTCTACTCCGTTAGATGGGCAAAAATGAAAAAAAACACATTGTGAAATACCCGAAATGCCCCTGGAACAAAATAGGGTAAAACCTCAATGAAATGCAACCTTAAGTTTTTGTTTCATCAAGAAGGGTATTGTTTGCCAAAGTGAGAATGCAAGTGTATGTAATGTGATAAAATAGATGTGTTACCATGGCCTATGGCCTCATTACAGTACATTTACAAGTTTTGGCGTACTAAGCCTCAAATTCTCACAAATAACCTACAATGGCAACACTTTAGTTTTAGAGGAAACATACTTGTAACCTTTTAAGTTAATGGCCCTTGGCCTCATGTCATACATGTAAAATGAACACTTCCAAATGTACTTAGATACTTATTACAAAAAGGAAGCCATCTTAGCTTCTAAAATACCATATCCATGGCATACAAAATATAACATCTAAAAGATAAAACATGCTAAACAAGTGCATATCCATATACAAAATGCTTTAAGTACTCATGAGCCCTTATGGATGATGAGCATACACAAATATTGTCTCCTTACCTGTAAAATAACCCACACAACTTGGGTGAGTAATCAAGTTACTCGTAGGATGTGGTGCATGTGCATACCCTATAGTTTCAAGTATAATGTGAACCAAACATAGATCATCACAAGGGTGCATTCCACCTAATGTCTATATTTTCAAGGTACTCTAAGGGATCATCTCAAGCTATACAAATATCTGAAATGACAACCACATAGCATCCAAGTATACATGAACAAGTACACTAACCGCATTGAAACTAAAATCACCAAATCATAAGCTACAAGAAATCCATGATTTATAACTTGGAATATAATGCGAAATCAAATAATGGAAAGACTAGGATATGTGGCCACGAGACCATACAAGTTATTTCGGGTAATTACGACCCACAAGGTACAACCTAGTGTGCACTAAGACTTAGGAGAATTCCTATCCTCCGTACTAGAGCCAAACCCTAGCCATCAAACATTTCATTTCCTTACAAGCTTCCAAAAATCAACAAGTTCATGACATTTATACAATCTCAATGCATGAAACTACCTACCAAGGACAAGTAGGGTAAAACCACACAAACCATGCCCTAAGGTTTCATGTCTAAAGTGGTAAGCTAATGATACTACACATTAAGCCATAAGAATTTAATATGAATGTAGGCCACAATTATTAATCATGCAATATAGTAATTTACCTACAAGCAATTACAAGTGCTACATACAAGATTTTCATACTAGACTTTCAATGAAATCTCCATTACTAAACAACATAAGTGAAATTTCAAGATATTCATAATAAACCCTCAATGAAATCATAAGGATTGGGCAAATCATTAAACAATAACATACCTATACAATTTAATAGTCATATACATGCTTAAATCCACAAATCCTAAGTCAAGCATATAAAATCTCTATTTATATGCAAATACAAGAATTTAAAAAGCATTTAATCAATATATATCAAGCTTCAATATATATAAAACCCAAAGAGGATAAACATACAACCACCCCTACCTCAATAGAGAATTGAATCTCTATAATCCAAGTAACCAATCTCAAAATGGAAAATAAGTTTAGGGTTAATGAAGAGGAGAGTGAGAGGAAACTTTTGTGTTCCAAGGTTTTAAGTCTAGGGTGAATGGAAGGAAGCCAAAAATGAAGTCAAAGCTATTAACCAAGCTTTTCTCCAATGGTGGCTAGGTTAGGGTTCTTGAAGATAAGTGAAAATGAAAATGATAAAGTGTAAAATGGTGAGTGGAAGGGCTAGAAATCCTCCACTCACTATGTGCTCTTACACTATCTCTCTCTCACACACAATGCAAGACTAAATGGTGAACCTACACTTGTCATGAATCTAAGGTTCATTCCTATGCTTAATCTCAAGCCTACACTTGTCACCATCCTATGTAAACTTCCAAGACTTAATATTGAACCTACACTTGTCAACCATCCATGCCAACAAGTGTACCAATCCTAGGCCAACAAGTGGGTGAATCTCCACCTTCCACATGTCATCATCCAAGGCATCAAAGTGTTTCCACACAAATGTCAACAAGTGGACCAATGAGAGTGTGACACTTGTCACACTTTCTGGAAATTTCAAACAAGTCCTTTTTGAAAATATCTTCCAAATTAAATTACAAAATGGTCCCTAAAACAAAAAATAATTACTTTGCATAATTACACTAAAACCCCTCAAGTTTAGGTTAATTACCAAAAAGTCATGCTTTCATGCACTTTACAAGAAAAGTAAACATCCAATATGTTTTTCTACAAAAGTAAAAATGTAGATATCATAGAAATAAAATATCATGGATGTATGCCAAGCCGGAATCAAATCCGAGCACAAAAAGTGAGGTTAAGCAAGGAAAAATGAAAAACGGCTAAAGGACGAAAAAGGGAAAAGATGAAAAAAAAAGAAATCTCCAAAAAAAGAAAAGAGGGAAAATGACCGGATCATTACAATCACTAAACTTATCATCCTCAAGATAACTAAATAATGAATCTCCCAACGACTACATAATCATGAATCAGCAGAACAATAAAACAAATTATCCTGTACCCAGGTCATTAATCCTCAAAACAAAATCTTCAATAATTAATGATCGAATCGCAAACCCTATATCAAATACTTAATACTACCTAACACATTTCGTCGCCAAAAACAAATCATCCGAATCCATACTGTCACACCGACACAACGGGCAATACCGTGCTCTCACCATCCCTTACAAATTAAAACAATCATTCACCTTTGACTTGACATCATGCTAAGAGGGACTGATTTAGGAGAAATGGTTGGCCAAGCCATTCTCATCATCGATCCGGTCTCAACATAGATGTTGTTTATGTCCTCAGGTCCAAACCTCATACACATTCTCACACAGTCCACAAGACAACCATGAGATTCACTCGCTATCAATCCATCATTCTACGTAACCACAACGGCTAAACAGTCACATACTTTCTCTAAAAATCCCAATCATGCTTTAATCATACAACCCTAATAAGCTAGTAATAACACAACACTAAACGTCATAATCATCGACTAACGTAAAAACTCTCTAATGATCTCATAGCACTCATACCAGGTAAACAACTCCATGACATTACTCAAGTCAATCCTCACCTCTTCAAAACACACAGCACAACCATTCCATACCTAAAACCTCAAAACCAAAGTCAATCATCCCCATTATTCTTCAACGGAAACCCATAATCACATTCTAGCTACTTAACACTCAAACAATACCAACACTTGTCCTCAAAACACTACCCGAATCAAATGTCAACAAAACACCCAAGTACATGACTCACATCACCTAAACAACCTTAAGCTTACGTCTCACGTTACACCCCTAGCCATCAATGACAATACCAGACACTGGAAACACAACCCCTACCTGGCAACTCGTGCCACCAAAATCGCTCTCTAAACAAGCATTATTAAAAACCAATGAATTTATCTCCCTCCATGGGAGTGAGTTGACTAAATCAACTAAACCTCAACTAATGAACTCGAACAACATAAAAAACTACATACACAGGTCTGCCCACCCACATATGCGCACAACTCCTAAATAGAAAACAAGACTCACGATAAATGACGTATTTACTAGGACTAGAACAAATAGAAAGGGTAACAAACCCGCTCTCACAAGAGACTAATGACTCTCACCTGAATGCACCCGACACCTTGTCATATGCTGTATATCAACCGTCCAACCATAGACACCTAATCCCACCTGAGATGAACTGAACTCCTTACACACAAGGAGAAGAACCAACTGGGAACACATGCGGGACTACGACCTCAACTCTAAGTGACCTCACCACAAACGGACCGTCGCACACTATCAATACCGGAACCTTACATACATTGCTGCTCAACACCCATGCTAACCAAACCCAATTAAAAAAGAGCACCAATTGCTTACTACGTACCAATACTAGAAACGATCACAACCCATCGGACGCTGCATCCCGTTCTACCTGAAATCCGTTACTCCCAAATGACTTCTTAGCCATAAAATGACACTTTACCATCCATTCCATCTTCCCATGCGACATTGCCTCGATCACCATGCACACAAGACCCGTGACTTCAGTCACAATAACCCACTGATTCTTCAAAAGAAAAAGATGCATGTATGGCAACACTACTCTCACTGGCTCTAAGGAGTAAGCTGTCCACCATCACCTTAATTGACACACAACCCCCATTACCTACCTGACAACATACAACAAACAACTCTCAATCTCTGAACCATCGTCGGATCATATCTCAAACCATTCTGCTTATTAGCTCTAAACGTCACCCTATAATGCCTCGACTACCATCATCCTCGGATGATAACTCAAACCTCTCATCTTACCGGACCATCAAACTACTACCAAATGATTCATCCTCAAGCATCCTTAAGGTAACACCACTATAACAAAATAATAAGTATCACTCTCGATACTTTCCCACAATGGCCACTATTTACCACTAGAAAAGAACCTCCATATGGCAATGCCATGCCGACAAATCCTCAAAACAAAAATGAAAATAAAACCCAAAATGCCCAACACTCAACTATCTCCTCAAAACCACCTATAATACAATTAATCACCAATGCTTAACTGGCCACCCTAACCACTCTTTCTAAGACAATCTACATACCTTAACAAGAATGCTTCATACCCCATGTTCAACGTCACTACTTCCCCTCTTCACCGTTCTTCAGAACACCCTTGGCCCCAATAAAAGTCAAATGGGAACTAAATCCACAAGATCAACCTCGTCTTAATCATCCTTATCATCAGCCTACCTCCTCGAATCCTTAAACACTAAGCACAATCTCCTGATACCTCAGACACAACATAAAATCCAACTCTAGTCCACAGCTTTCAATTTCCAATACCTAGTTCATTTGGTAACACAGTCCCTACCATCAGTCATTTCATTCACAAACAACCAAGCACTTCAACGACCCCATACTACTTGCCTTGTCGTGCAATCTTACACCACACCACTAAAATTAACCACTATATTTCACCTTGAGACTCTCTAGATAGCTGTGCCAACCCAGAACCCCGCTAATCGTCGAGCCATGCAATCGACTCACCGAGAGTCGATTACCTGCGACACACTTCTGTAATTTCCCGGAATAAAAATCACCTCTCAACCAACCGTAACCAACACACCTTCTTAGATTGCACCAGAACCCCCGCAATACACATCTACAACCCATAGACTACATTCATAACTCAAACAACTTTTGTCACACCTACCACGACCGGTTTGAGAAGAACCTCCGCACCAAACCGTGACCCAAGTCACAAACACTAACCCCCTGAGGTCATATCTTTCTCCCTCGAAACCCTCACTCGCACACCTGACCTCTACGGTCCCATCCACTGATGCATGAAACTCACACACACAAAGATACCCTGTCATGAAATATGAACCCGCTCTAGGATAGTGCTCTAAGCACCGTACAAAATGTAACAAGAAGATCAGGATGACAACACACTAAATAGCTCAATCCACGAGCTAAAAGTTAACATCTGTCATTCGATAAGAACCAGTACCCAACAACTTTGGAGCAACCAAGCTCCTTGCCTACTTATGTCAAAACTTACATAACTATCTATGTTGTGACAAGTACCCTACTGTAATAGCAACTATCCCTTGCTCGAAAGTATAAATGCACATAAGTATATAGATATATATATATACATATACAAAATGAATGAAACCCAAAATACCTTGTTCATTACTTGTCACATTATCAGAAAAGAAAATTACACCAACCGTGCATACTGTTTGCCATCGTCATGTATCACATACGTTCCATCTTATCATGTATAACATGCTTTCAAATACTTCCACATTTCATTTACATAGTTGGATCATATATGATTATTCCACATACATGGCCATGTAACACAAATATTAGCATTTAAACACGTAAACATGTGAAAACTTATCAAGAAAGCATGTCTTTTAAAGCTATAACACATAAGCAAGTAACAAGTAAACATTCTTCTCAAAATAATAAACACGTCATTTACATATACCGACAATTTAAACACGTAAGAACTTAGCAAATAGGCATGCCTTCAGAACTGTAAATATATAAACAAGTAGCAAGTAAGCATGCTTCATATAATATCAAGTACATAAACACCAACATGTAGTTAATGCAGGTCAACCTTTTACCCCCTAGGCAAGCTATTACTCATCGTCCTTAGGTTTTCGAACCTAAAGCTCTGATACTAATTTTGTATCGACCCGAACCCGTCGGTCCGAACCGTTAACCGAGTCCTTACTCGAACCCAAGGTCAACTAATTCATACCATCCATTTTCTGTGTCTATAACTATCAGACGAGTCAATCCATTGTCCAAATGCTCTAAGCCACAACCTTACAAAGATAGTCAAATGTGCAAGTTTGTGAGGAAGGGTCGGTGTTGGTCGGTCTGACTCACATGGTCGGTCGTTCTGACCTCGGATGGCTATGTCGTTCTGACCTACATGGTCGGTCGTTTTGACCTCGGATGGCTCTGTCGTTCTAACCTACATGGTCGGTCATTCTGACCTCAGATGGCTCTGTCGGTCGACTAATTCTCCTTGTCAACTAGCCGACAGGCCTGGATAGCTATTATATGCAGCCTGATAATCAATAAACCTAGGCTCTTAGTGAGCAAAAACTTGGTGTGCCGCCGTTGATGCAACCAAATTTGTGCAAAATAGTGTGACCAAGTTTTAAATTTATAAATGCTACTACTATCTCTATCTAAAAATATAGCTAGGGTGAGTAGGGATTGTCCTAAGGGATTGTGGGCGAACTAGCAATGGAAACAATATATAGGGTTAGTAGGTCTAGTGATCAAAAGTGGATTTTTGGTTGATTAAACTATAATGCAATTGCAATTAAAGCAAGTAAAAGTAACAATTTAGAAAGTAGGGAAAAAGATATAGAGGAGAGGACTTGGGGTACTAGAGTTCACCACTAAGCTTGACTTCACTAGGCACTAGCAATTGTATATCAATGGGGAAATTGAATTATAACTTATGGGTGTGTGTGTGACATTAAGTGAAACTAGGCATGGATGGAAAATAAGTATAGATTGTCTAGCCAATTCAAATGGAAAGTACAACCTATCAAATGAGGCCAAAATCCATTCAACGAAACCACAATTCGTGCACACACAACTATTTAGAAACATACACCTTTTGCATTCATAAGTATGGAACTCCAAGGAATAAGAATAGATTGTCCAACTATCTATGAATCTAAAGCAACTACACTACATCTACACTAAAGACATGAAAATTAAACTAAGTAAGCTAAAGGTGTGGCACAATCCATTAAGAAACAAGTGTGAACCATCAAATAAATTGCAAGAGTGTTCAATTAAGTACTATGTTTTGATTATCTCTAGATTAACTTCATCCATACACATAGACATGTATAAATTCCATTAAATCTAAAGAAAAGCACATAAATCATCTATTCTAGCATACATAGACATATGATTATAAATAGATAATCAATTGAAACCATTAATCCATACACATCAAGTAGAAACCACAAGATATATATATAAATCCAAGATCAAAACATTTATTATAAGTAAATTCCCAAAAATATACAAAGCACTAGGTCTAGGAAGCAAACTTAGGAGTTACTCTAGCCCTAAGTAGATGTCTAGCTACTCATTGAAGTAGTCATCCAACCCTCAAGGGCTATCTCCATGGTAGGAATAACCTCTTTTTTGATACCCTAGAAGAATGGAAGAACTCCCAAAGACGTGTAAAAACTCTCTAGTTTCTAGTCTCCTCTCTAAGATATGAAAAATGAATCAATCCCCCTAAGATATCATGTAAAAGAGGCTTAAAATCCTTATATAGAAAGCTCAGGTGTCACACCTAATGGTCTGGATTCGAGCACTAGGGTCCTCTCAATGATTACACCATGAGCTAACTTTTAATGAGCTGGACTCTGTTGTAATTCAGACTTGAGGAGGTTCGATCGATCGAATTATGTTAAGATCGATGGAACACTGGTGAGATCCATTGAATGCTGCAGAGATCGATCATACTTGGCGACGCCTTTTTGAATAAAGATAAATCTCTAAGATATTTTGAGATATTTTGGGAAAAGGACAAGAGTGGTAAGTGAGGATAAGATCAAACAATTTTGATCGATCGAAGGAATGTTGGATCGATCAAAGATGATGGAATCTTTTGGATAAGGACAAAGGCTTGGATCCATCTTAAAATGTCTAGATCGATCTTCCTCTGATTCATCGAAGGAATATTGAGATCGATCGAACTTGCTGTTTTTCCACACTTTGCTTCCACTTTGCTTCTTTCTTCCATCCAGTTTGAGTTAGCTTCTTTAATGCTCTTATTTGGCTGAATTAACTTAGTTTTGGGATAAGCACCTTAAAAGGGTAATAACATGAAATTAGACTAAAACGGGAAAATAAGATAGATAAAGGTCTTAGAATGCCTAAGCTTAAGCGGTTTAAATGCATACTTTTCGGCGCTCATCATAAGCCAAACCTGATAATCACCTAATTCCGAATTCATGGCAACAATGCATGATAAGATATAACTAAAGGCATCTAGAATCAATATACACAAAATATATATTAGTAATTTTCATTCACTACTAAGGTGCCAACATAGTTCCACTTTTACATTAAGCTACAGTCAATTTTCATAATTAAATTACATGGCCATACTTTACGATTGATACAATCTAGAAATTTAAGCTTTACAAAAGAATGGTTCATGTATACAAAAGGTAGCAAAATAAACTTCAAGTCCTCGAATTAGACTTGTGGTGGACTATCATCCACCATTTCTTTCCCAAGCCCTGAAAAATGTTAAATAACAATAGGGTGAGCCTAAGCTCAGTAGGTGGTGTCTAAGACACACCTCTTGAAACCTAGTGAATCCAACAATGAATAAAAAATATAGAACCCAGGTCATGTCATACCAGGTAAACGAAACACAAAATCGACATTCCAAGTCGTAATTAAATTAAGCCGTGCAATGAGATGCAATGTCATGAAGTGTCTCTCTCCCCAATTTCCAAAACAATTCCATTTCACCAATCCATACTGTCAATGCAACCCGACCCATAACACCTCTATGGCGTCGTGAGGAGAAATTTAGCCAGCAATTCCCGACCACATGGCACCTCCATGGCGTCGTCTGGGCCTAGATAGCTTAACTTCCCTCTAGATTACATTAACACCACGGACCACTAGGCACCTCTTAGGCGTCCGAGTTTCCCAAAAACCATTTATTTTTCATTTAAATCAAAATTTTCCCATTTCATGCCCAATGATATGCATGGATGTCTCATGCTTTCCAATGCTATGTCAATAAGGAACTTTACAACTCACAAAATTAACTTGCTTCCATACAACAAATTTCAACAATTTGTATATAATTGACTTTACACATAAGCATTCTTTCTCACATAAGTCATCTATTTCACATAAGCATATAATTTATATACAACACATAATTTATTTTAAGGAAAAATCAACATAATGCAACATGCTAAATCACAAATCATGGAGAAGTAAACTCATTAAGGCCTAAGAAGTCATGGGTTAGGAACCCCTACCTCTTAGGATGCAAAACCCCCAATTTCCAAGCCCTAATTTTGAAAATTTAATGGTTAGCCAAACAAGATATTGCTTGCATCAATGTGTAGATCTCAACGAGTTCTCCAATTTGCTACAAACGGCACTCAAAAACTCACAAAATTGAGGGAGTAATCAAGGATTGAATTTGGTGAAGAAAAGAAAAAGAAAAACCAAGAAATGAGAGAGTGAGAGAGAGCTTACAGAGAGAGAATGAAAAATGAGACCAAACATGGTCTCATGACCACTAAAATAGGTGATGGTGGGCCCCCTTCCAAAAAGATCTTTCTTTTAACATTAATTTCTACCACTAATTCATATATATATGCTTCTTATTTTACAACCACACAAAATGACACACACAACCATAAAAAAATATGTATGGAATGCAGTGAACCCAAAATAAAATCCCCGCACACAAGGATCCCGGTAGCGGGTCCCAACAGGGACCATTCAGCCCGAAAAACGGAAAAATGCCGAAATGGCAACTCTTAAATTTCAAAGAGTCCTGAACTTCATGAAATACCTCAATCAGCTCCCGGACATACCCAGCATACCCCACGATGTCCAGTACGCAAAAAAAAAGACAAAAATGCCCTCGCAAAACAAAAAATTCTAGAAAATGAAAAATGACAAAAGTCGGAAACATTACAAAAAAATACAAGGCATGCCTTTTTCTGAGCTTGGAGCCTACTAAAAAACGTGAGCTTAAGTGCTTTACGTGAGCCTAATTGAAGGGGCATGACTATAGAAGGTTGAGACGCTCTGGCTGAGTCTTGATGAGCTTAAGATTTTTTTGGAGCCTAGGCGTGCCTTTAACAACTATGGCCCTATGGCCCATTTATTCACGCAATCCACAAAATCAAAGCAACTATAACTGCTATCTTTGTTCTTCGGTTTTACTATCTATGGTTCATGGCATAATATAGACACCACAAAGAATATTGTCACTTTCGTAGATTCAAAATTAAATAAATCCAAATATTATTATGACAAATTCAGGGATAAGAATACATGGGCAATCTTGGCATATCCTGGAGCAACATTTCACCTATAGAACTCTCTTCCAAAAAATATTTTGACATATTACATAATTCTCCATAACTTCTTTACTACTAGTTGGAAGATGATATGTATTTTATTTTTATTTTCTGTAAACATGTAGGTATCTACACAACAAAGAACAGAAGAAGTTTTGGAGCATCATTTTAGAACATCATCTTAGAAAGTGAATCAATAATTTCAGATATGATTCTTTATATGTTCCACATAAGTCAAAAATCAATTGTTTGTGGTAATTTTCAACTATAACAGTTGCATAAAAAAATGAAAATATAGAGAAACCTTTTGCCGAATCTTTCGTATAGTTCTTACAAACATGCACACTAAAAAATGAAGAAGGTAGGGAAGCGAATCATCTGCTATGCAATTCCCATGCAGTTTCCTGCAGTGAGTAGTAAGTAGCCTTGGTTTGGCCACGTTTTACTCCACTTAATAGATACTAACATTGTGTTTGGTAATTGCATCACTATTTATAAGTAACATTTCACCACCATTTTTAAGTAACGTCACAGAAGTTTAAAAGTAATATAACATAGTTTAAAAAGTAATATCACCACCATTTATAAGTATCTTTCACCCTCAAAACGTGGTGATGTTACTTTTTAAACTATATGATATTTCTTTTAGACTTCTGTGATGTTACTTATAAATGGTGGTGATGTTACTTTTTAGACTATTTTTACATTTCACCACCATTTATAAGTAACATCACCACTTTTAATTTCAAATAATAACATAGGTGATATGTAAAATTGAGTTATGTTTATATGTGACATTACTTTTTAGACTATGTGATGTTACTTATAAATGGTGGTGAAATGTTACTTATAAATAGTGGTGTAATTGGCCAAACACAGCCTTAGTGTCCGTTAGTTAAAGAATGATGTGGCCAAATATGGACCACTTAAAAATTACAGCAGGAAACTACATAGGAGCCTCATTGCAGGTGATTCGCGCCCGGCAGGCAGAACCAAATAGAAGATATAAATAGTCACTACCAACAAAAATAGATTACTTTTACCCTCCTAGTGTCTATTCAGAGCTTGAGGGTCATATTGGCCTTACATGAGGTCTTTGAAACCTCAAAGCATCCATTTAATAATTTTTACATGATTTCTATATCCATCTAATCACTGTCTCAAAAGTTGTGAATAGGTCAACGATCTCTACTATCAAATGGTTATATGCCTTTAGCCTATAGACCACCATGCCACCCATCTAGCAGCAATACCAGAATTTCCCTGTATCAAACATTGCATGCCAAGGTCCATATACTCGAGACTTTCCAGAATCTCAAGTATCTAATTTCTTTGAGGTGTTGCTAGACCTAGTGCCGTAGTCAGGAATTTTCTTTAGTAGGAGCAATTTTTAATAGCAATAATATATATATATATATATATATAATTTGAACCAAAATAATATATGTAAAAATAAAAACATTGATTTATTATATTTCTATTCAGTACATTCATAACGATTTTTTCAGATTATTCATTGTTGTTTCAAAATTGAGTTCATTTAATTAAATATACTAAAAAAAAATCATATTCAATGAATCAAGAATAAAACATGAAAAAGAAAATAATACAGTTACCCGTTCTAGTATATCACATATGTAAAAAAAATAAAAATAAAAATTCATGATTACAGTTTATCTATGATTTCATTGATTTGGGCTGCAAATAAAAACAAATTCGAAGTGTTATTTAGAGAATAATAATTAGTAACATGATTACACAAACTAAATTTTGAAAGACCAAACAAGCCCTAAAATAATTTTGATAGTAATAACTAATAAATTTTCTAATTAAAATTATAATATGAAATAATAATTGTAAATTTATATAATAAAAAAAATAAAAATAAAATCAGATTGCCAGTCTGTCGCACTACAATACGACTCTTAGTCATTCTATCTACTAGTAAATGGTTGCTCCGCTTGCTTTGTTTGGATTGTGAAAAATGTTGAAAATTGAAGATATAATGGAAACAATCCATTTGTTTGTGGTAAAGTCAAAAGTGTGATAGGATATTAGGCAAGAATATAATATTTTGAGAAAGTAGAAAAAAAATCATATTTTAGGAAAAGTAATAAATTGATAGAATATTTACAATTATGTGATGATTATATTCCTTTATTTTGTGCCTTTTTCTTTTCTTTTTTTAGTGTAAAACCGTGACTAAGTTTTTGATTATATATATATATATATATATATATATATATATATATATATAATTTTAGAGGGGACAATTATACAAAAATAAAAATCTTTCCATATAAAATTCAAAAAAATTTAAAAGTTGAGTGGGGGCAATTGGCCCCCACTTGTCCCTATGTGGCTATACCACTGGCTAGACCTGTTTTTTTCCTTCCTTTTTTTTTTTTAAAAAAATATATATATATATTTTTAATTTTTTTGATGCTTGATTATGGTAAATTATTTATCAATAAAAAATATTATAATTTAACAAAAATAATTTATTCATCAATTTTTTGTCAAATTATTTTACATTACTCAGTTCAAATATGGAAAAAATAAAAATAAAAAAATATTTTACCTAATTTGTAAGTTATTGTATATATCTATACTTTACCTCTCACTTATAAATCGGCCATTGGTTGGAAGAGCCCATTTAAAAAATATACTTATATATATATTCATTTCCTATACAAATTTTGTAACATAGATGGTTTTACTTGGGTTTATATGATAGCCAAACATACCTCTAGCTTTCTATTAATATTATTTTTTAATGGGTGAAATTGGTTGTTGTGGAAAGGTATTAATCATTGCATGTCCCATTTATGTGGGCTGTTTTTAGGAAAGATTGCAATTTAACACACGTAATCCTACTTTATACGGGTGACTAAAGACAAGTTTTGGTTGGATGGAAAGTAAAATTTTTAAAAAGCAAGTCAGTTTAACTTGTAACTTCGAAAATAATTCTAAAAAATTTAAAATACAAAAAACTATTTCTCTGAAAAACAGGCTATTTTATTGTTTGCCTTTCAGTTTCACCACCTACGGTCCATATCCACCACAAGTAACACTTTTGCAAAGAAACAGTCTCACGCACCAGATAGTCGCTCATAAGCTGCATCACTGTCCCATACCGCTTAGGTAGTTAGGTTACAAAAAGGAGATTAAGAATTAAATCAGGACTAAAAAATAAATGGACGCGGGACACCATTTATACCGTTTAGGTTTAAGGCCCACATACGTTCCAGGTTTAGTCCAGTCAAAAGTGTCTTGATCAAAATTTAAAATCTTGTTAATATTTCTGCTTAGGGTTTAGTTTAGTTTATTTGATCTAGCGTCCAAAATAGTTGTAAAACAGGCCAATATTGCTTCTTTTACAGAAGGAAGACCCAAGCCCAAAGAGCAAAAGATCAGCAGCTCCAAAAGAGGCAACAAACCAAGCAACTAAGGATTGATTAGCTGAAAGAACGTATAAGCATTAAAATGATTTATTATCATATAAAAAGTTAAAATTCCAGAAGTTTTTTTGATTATCACCCAAAACTCAGAAATTTCTAGGAAAAACATAAAAACAAAACTGCCTGATGAAACACAAGTCAAAATGGTCTGTGTTGAAGTTCCTCGAAATGTTCGTTCACGAGGCCTCTCATTAGTCCAAAGTGCCTACAAATACCCCTCCCAAAATTCAAGGATTTACATTATTATGTTCCATACACTCTGAAGATGTAAGTGCGGTATTGTCCGAATGGTTAGGTTGCTCCTGAAGCTCGTATTCGAGCCTTACACCCTTCCCCACCCCTCTAACCACTAATTTCCACTCTGAAGATGCCTTGAGCCCTTTTTACGGTATTGTCACAAGCTGAAGGGAAGATCAAGTAGTTTCCCTGAGGCCAACCTATTTTCAACCTTTAAAACTCACTAAACTTGACTACACAAAGTGTTTTCTATGCTCGGGAATTGCGTTTTCTCAATTTTGGCTGATATTAGCGAGTTCGGCTGTTTATTATAAAACTGGGCTCTTTCCGGGTCAAAAACGGACTCGTCGAAATCATTCGAAAAAAACTGGTCAGCCAGCACGTTTGACCTTTTGTTGGTCCAAACAGATTCCAAAATCTTTAGCTATTTGTTCTGAATGATCATTCCCTACTTACATAAATTTAGTCGGATGTAATCGACTCTTGGACTCCCTATCATTGCTCTTTAAGAAATTTTCATTCTTATAATGTCCTATCGAAATGATGGCAAAAGATTGAAAACTCTCAAAATCAGCCAAGTTATAACACTACTGATGAGACCATAATTTGCTACACTTTCTGAGGTTTTGAGAGGATCATTTAAAAGATTTATTTTCACAAAGCCCTTTTGGTACTTACCTCTTAGGCTATATTCAATATATTTTCTGATTACATAAAAAAAAAAAATACCCCAGAACAACTAGAGCGAGAGAGGATTCCACAAACCTACGCTATTGGAGTCACAGAGGTGAAGTTTCACTAGTATTCAAGGTGAAAGAGAGGGAGTGTTCTAGTACTGACAATCAACCGGTGGTCGGAAGGTATCACTTCTATTTCAATGGATTTGATTTGATAAAAATTACTTGAAAAAGATACTGAAATTTCGTTATATGCATCTATAGAAAATGTGGTGCTGAAGGTGAAACCTTAGAACATGTGTGTTGGAATCTCTAAATCTCTCTCCTTTTGAGAGTGGTTGCTGAAGAAGTCGGAGCAAATTTATATACTGAGGGCACGACTTTCAAATTAAATGGGTAAGAGTAGTGTAAAGAGCATTTGCTAGCATCTTTGGAAAGCTCCTGATGGCTTTATCTTCATTGGAATATGCTGGGATGTTCAAGTCACCATAGAAAATTCTAAAAACAACTAAAAAGTAGAATTTGCAAGCACTATTGATACAACCAACAATGAGCGTTCTACATATATATATATAATATATATATATATTCCATTGATCCACAATTCTCACAAACTTCCAACTCTTTTTTCCTACTTTCTCCAATATTTATGTGGCATTTGGATTATCAACCTGGGCAATGAAGTGTCAAGTGGTTGCAAGTTGAGAAAAAGACTCCATAACCCCAACAAGCAAATTCATTTTCAAGAGGCTTCTGCCATCTCGATATCAATTGCCAAAAATTTATTCCGCCCATTTTAACTTCTCATTTCCTACATCCAATCAACGAGCTAGTATCAGAAGACACTACATAATTGAATTTTACCATGACGTCCAAAGTAACCAGCCAGGTGTTTTGTTAAACCTTTTTGTTCACAGCATTACTACGACATATGACACTCAACTGTCAAGTGAAAAATGGACTTCGCCATTGTGTTCGAAACGTCTTAAAACCTTATGATATACCTACAATTTAGTTCATAAAGCAACTCTCGGCATTCTATTGCTAAACCCTTAGAATAAGGGCAAAATCGTAAAACAAAGGCCCAAAACAAAAGTACAGAACAAGATGGGAGCAAATTGAGTCACAAAAATCTTACAAAAACAATTATTCAGGTGAAAGGTACATGGGCAGGCTTCATGTGACACTTCATTTTATGTTTTTTTTTTTTTTTTGGTAAATTTAAATTGGCTAATTTTTATATACTTCTAAGCATGTTTTTATCCATTAAATGTCTGCTTTGCGGCGAACACCTTCGTAGTTGCTCCCTCTTGTTCTTGGGAGTGTGACTTTGAGTTTTCGCACCTCTAACTTCTAATCTAATATTCTTGCATTAAAAAAAAAATGTCTTTTTTGCACACATGCCTAATTATTTGAATGCTTTATGTTTCTTATGCTCTATTAGTTACTTTGTTTTGTGTCAGGTGTTTGTTTGTTTTAGTCGTGTAATGTAACCCAGTGGTTGAGCTTTTTCCCGTTGTTTTTACATGTTTTCATCTTATAACAACAAGTACTATAGCAAAAAAGAGTAAGAAAAAAATAATAATTGAAAATATCTAAAATGAATTTTTTAAACTAGTCATTATATACTTTTTTTAACCAAACACATTTGAATGTTTTTGCTTTCAAAATTTTTGCAATAAATAGATATTATTATTTAATTTTTTTTATTTCTTATGAGAAGTGATAGATTTTCCGACTTCAATTGCCGACCACTCCTCCAAATATAACGTGGTTGGAAATGAGTCGAAGAGAAAGAGATGTTTACGGAAATTGTTTTAAGAATTTCAATGGGATTCAACCACGTTGTATTAAGAGGAAGAGTCGACAATTAACGTCGAAAGACCTATCATTTTTCTTTATTAAAAGATACAATTATTTAAATATTTTTGTTTTTAGAAGACGAGAAAGTTACCAATAAACTAGAATGTATGTCAGATATTCTGAAGTTCTTATTTATTAGTCAAATTGATAGGCATATTGTGTTATCTTTGACGTTATTTAAAAAAAAAAAAAGAAAAAGAAAAAAGAAAGAGTAAAAAAACAAAAGTGGTCACGGGCGAGTTTGAAAGTCCGGATAATCTCCCCAAATGAGATTTAATGCCATTAATATTTCTAATGTTATCATGGGACTAGGGGTAATAAATTACGACATGATACGAACACGACATGAATTAAAAGGGTTTTAGATTGGTATAAACGGGTTTGGGTCATAAAAAGATCGACACGATTAACCCGTTTACTTAACCGTATCTGGTTAGAATTGAGGTATTCAGCTCATGTAATCCGTTTATGACCCATTTAACTCAATATGTTAGAATCGTGAATATGACCTACGTACATAGATATTTAGGTCATTTTAACATAAATCTTGTCCATATTTTATTTTTATTTTGAATATTTGGATTAATTATCATTAAATGAGTTAAAATATTTATCTGTTTAATAATCGAGTTAGGTTAGTATCGAGAATTTAATTATTAAATGAGTTAAGTTTAAGTTTATCTATTAGAGGACATACTCACATATTTATCGGACTGACTGAAGATGGGCCGACTTTGGGTTAGTGTCGGACTTGCCCAACTTGCCCGACTACCCATGAATTCCACCGAGACAGATTTCGTAACCATGAATTTCGACGAGGCAGAGATTTCGGAAGGAGAGATATAACGTGATTCTGACACCTCCTAAGACGATATATATATATATATATATCAGGCCTAAACGAATCATTGAGAACCTAAACAAGTCTGATAAGGTAGCCAACGATCTATTTTACAGCAAGAGAATGAAGACATTAATTCAGGAATCGAGGGTGACTTCACTGTGTAAAACTTGAAGAGCCTTTTACACGTAAGGTCGTTAACACAATTCACTTTATTATTATTATTATATTTTTTTAGAATAGTAGCAACAAATTAACCTTTTGGATTTTCTGTGTGTTTGAAAATTTTGTTTGTTAGATTTTTTTGGGTCTTCATATCAGAGCTCCTTTTTATTTGTTGTATATGTATCTGATTAAAATGGGGTAGGTGTGGGAAACACTCTTGAAGTTGTTGGTACTAAAAAAAAAATAAGTGTTTTCAACACTAATTTAATTTAAAAATAAATGTTCAGATTATTATCACTAATTTATTAACAAATCAGTATTTAGGAGAGATAGAAAGATAAGGGACACAAATCTTCATAGTAACGAAGGGCAAAAGCGTCTTTTTAGAATTATGATATTTTATAATTAAAATTAATTAAATAATGAAGAATAATCTCATGTTTTCATACTTTTTAAGGATATAAAAATGGTATGGTGCGGTAGAAGGAGGACTGTGAAAGGAAATTGATTCCATAAGGAACTCGATTTATATCGCTTAGACAATAATTTTACATTATTTTTATAATAATTACACCGCATCATTATTTCGTAGAGTTGCACTTCACACGGCACTGCAAGAGTGAAAATAGTGACTATGACACCTCCAAAACGATAAGATATATATATATATATATATATATATATATATATATGTTATCAGCCCTAAACGAATCATTGAGAACATAAACAAGTCTCATAAGGTAGCCAACGATCTATTTTACAGCAAGAGAATGAAGACATTAATTCAGGAATCGAGGGTGATTTCACTGTAATACTTGTAGAGCCTTTTACAGGTAAGGTCCTTAGCTCAATTCACTTTTATTATTATTATTTAGAATATTAACAAATTGACCTTTTTTGGATTTTCTTTAAGTTTGGAAATTTTGTTTGGCTGATTTTTTTTGGGTCTTCATATCAGTGTTGTATATATATATGTATCGTCCTATATATATATATATTAAGAAAGGAAAAGAAAGAGCATCTCCTTCTAGTTGGATTGGGATTATCCTTCATAGGGTCTCTATATATTAAGGAGGGTTGATTGAATTGAGATAATCCATATGTGATTTGGGTGCTTTTGAAAGTTATCGGATTCAATTTATGTGAGAATTTTTTAAACTCTTAAGTTATCGATTCAATTTATGTAAGTCATATGATGAAACTTACCATCACTCCGGTCACATAAATATGATAATTTGGGAAGAAATTTTATTTTCCAATACTAAATTTTCTTAATTTTCAGGAGATTCATGGAAAAGAAGTGGGTGTCAAATGATAACCATATGATGTGAGTTTGTTTGAATGCTTATTCGCGGTTACTTTGATGACTACGGTTTTGTGCGGAATCATAGCATGGTCAGTGTTATTTGCCATTGTTTGGGTGCAAGGACTAGTACAAAATATTAAAGACATGAAGCATCCAAACCCTAACCATGACATCACAGCTGATTGCGTCGCTACACTTACTATGTTTATTATTTGGCTCATTTCAGTTACCTCGATTTCCATTAGTTTTGTTGGGTTGATTTTAGAGGCCATCAAAGGCGATCAAAAAGAAAGAGATTGGTTGATTTTAGAGGAAAGAGACTGGTTGATTTTAGAGTCCATCAAAGACCAAGAAGAAGAAGAATAAGAAGAAAGTCTTTCTTGTACTAATCAATTATATTTCGGCAAATGAATAAATTGATGATACATGATCATTAATACAACATAATTAATAAATATTTCTCCGGACCAAAAGGCAAGGCAAGCCAAGTATTGTAGTAGTATCTGGTACCGTGTCATCAATCAATTAAACAGTTTGGTTGATTTTAGAGACCGTCACAATTAAGAAGAAAGTCTTTCTTGTACTGTCATCAATCAATTATGTCTCGGCACATTAGTAAATTGATGATACATGGTCATTAAAGTATTGTAGTAGTGTTTTTTCTTTCCTAGTTCACTTTATTTATTTTATTTTAATTTTTTTTTAATGATATGATAGATTTGCAGTGCTAAACAAAATGCAATTATGAAATCGGGCTGTGTGATCAAGCTTCATGAAGTGACTGCTCTCAAGATTAAATGAATAATTGGCACTTAAGGTTCATAAATGAATATTAATTCATTTTATGTTCTCAATTTTTTAGTAGGCACTTCACTTTTTGAATTATCTTATAAATTTAATCATATCTTATAAATTACGAGGCACATGAATTGTCAACTAGAACTGTAGAACACTAAGCTAAGCTAAGTGTGCAATAATGACAATTGGTAACTTCATGAAGTTTAGCAAGCCCCCCCGCCCCAAAAAAAAAAAAAGAAAAAAAAAAAGAGGTTTCAAAGGTACCGAGCACTTTAATAAAATATATTGCTCTGATTAGTTCTCAATGTAGTTTTCATTCACCTAAGAAGTTTAAAGAAGTCATAGATCCACACACACAAAAAAAAAAATGATATTGTTTCCTGTGGCCTAAGCCAAACATTCCGAAACCATAAAAAGGATGCTAAAACTTCTAAAATAAGCAAAATATCAACTTTAGAGTTTAGGATCTTGATGTTCATGGAATTACAAACAACAAAAAAAAAAAAAAAAAAAAAAAAAAAAAAAAAAAAAAAAAAAGTAAGCAAAATATGAACTCACTACAACAAATTTGGGCTGTTGCCACGAAATTTTTTGTCACATGTAAAATTTTGTGCCAAAAAGTACCTTTTGGCCACAAAATAAACTTCTTGTGGCTAATATTTGAGTGTTTGTCACGGAGTAAATTTTTTGTGGCAAGTACTAGTTCTTGCCACGAATATTAGGGACGACCTAAAAATTTGTGGTAAAATGTCAATTTTGCCACGACGAATTAGGGACGACATACAAAGTTGTCGGCAAATGCTATTTGTGCCACTCAATTCTATTTGTGGCAATTGTATGTTTCTTTTGCCACAAATATATTTTTGTGGCAAATCACTTTACAATTTGCCATGATGTTATTCTCGTCGCTAAAACATGGATTCTACCACAAATTATTAGTTGTGGCTATGATACGCTCTATTGCCACGAAACTATTTTTGTGCCAAATTTATTAGTTATTCTCAACGATGCTTTATTCGTGGCAAATAGTGTCTTTTGCCACGAATTTTCAATCCTTGTGGCGAAATGTCTTTTTTACAACGAATTTATTTTCGTGGCAATTAGGAGCTATTTTGTCACGAATTTTCAATCCTTGTGGCGAAATGCCATTTTTGTCGATGAATTTGTTTTCGTGGCAATTAGGATATCTTTGTTGACTATTATTTATTTATTTAGTTTTTATAATTCCTTAAATAAGAGGCCTAGAACGAAAAATCCCTAAGCAAATTAATTAATTGTTAATAAAAATCCAAAATGGCATTTCCTTTAAATTTGATCCTTTTTAAATATTACAACTTGTCATATAGAAAAGATTAAAAAAAACAAAAACGTACCAAATATTCTTTTATTGAATTTAGATTAATCATCTATATATATATAAATCCATAATGCAATATTTATAAGAAATTAAAAATTAAAGATATAATAAAAAATATAAATCATATATCAAATCTTGAATAAATTTACAATTACAAAATTTTACTTCTATTTAGTAAGGGTATAAATAAAAGATTTAGTGATTTGTGAATTAAATGAAATAAAAGATCTTAAAAGTACGTAGGATTTTGTTGGCACAAAGCCTTTAACCAAGGACAATCTAGTGATTTTGGTGATTACAAACTATTACTGGTCTTTGTGGACTAATGTTTAACTATATACATTGAGTGTTATAGATGATGCGTCTTCAAAAATGACCTCAATGAAGCGATCACATCAATGAAAAAGAATGGATACAAAGAGATATGAATTAAGTTGCAAGGAAACCAAATATTGCAAGTCCATCCAATGATAGCTTGGGCTAAAATTAATGAGCAAACAAGCAACTCAAAGAAATTGGAAGAAAGTAAGAATACCTGAAAGCCTAAACAATCATATATGAACAAAGTTTGAAGAAATGGGTAGATAGTATGGTGAGTGTTTATGATTCAATGTCAAAATATTTATAAATCCATTTGAAACTCATCTCTATAGGATTATGCATATTATATCATCATTCACATGCATGTTTCTATATCCACTAGCAATAAACACATGAAATCATTGCTAAAAGAATAAGTTAGTTCAAATTTGCATAAGTTTTGAAAGAACTCAATACTTGAGCTAAAAATGCTAAGACCATGCACACAAATTGATCATATATTTTATTTTGGTCTCTAGAGAGTAGAGTTTAAGGCATTGAACTTACTTTTTCATTCACAAAGCCTTTGTTACCATGACTTGGTAAATGACTTTACGATTCGGACATTTCTCATGAAAAACTATTTCTTGGTTTTTTGGCTATGTATGGAAAATATGATTTTTTTGAAATAAAGATATTTTCAAAATAATTTTTTCTGATAATTACTCCTTACACTTTAAATAGCCTAAATTGATTTTATGGGATTTTTCATCAATTCTACATAGGCCTACATGGAGGATCAAGTTTTACCAAAACTTTCAGGATCCCCAATTTGTTCTAAAACTGAATTTTTTTGATTTAGTTAGATTTTAATTTTCTTGTATTTTTTATTAAATCCAAATAGGGGGTACTTCCTTATTTACTTAAATGTTTTCAATGAAAATAAGGTATGCAGAAGTAACAACCCATGTTGTTTATCAGATGACTAAACCAAAAAATTTATTTATTTTTCATTTGACTGATCATACTATTGATAGGATGTCAAAACCAATGAACTCGCATCTTTAGTGGTTTATCAATTGACCGATCAATTCACTAATGTAACCGATTAGATGTGTCCAAGTGGGCGATCAGATGCTTTATGTAACCAATTAGATGGATCAAATTTTAGAAAGCGTGATGAAACAAAATCTGATCCTACTAATCAGTTCTATAATTTAACCAATCAGATGCTCCAACTGCCCGAATAGATATAACATATATTTGATCACTTTAGACCAGTAGATAACTCATGTGACCGATCAGATGGACTAAAATTTCAGATTTGGAAAATTAATTTACCCCTAAAGGCTATATTTTTCAAGGGATTATAAATACACAATATTTTGGACATTGTGGGGATGCATTAGAGAGAAATAGAGAAACCTTCTTGAGTATCAAAGAGCTTTTGTTCTTCATCTTATTCATCATCTCATACATATCATTCATAGAGTATTAAGCTTCATTTGTATTTATTTATACTCTAGTTGTGAGATTTGATTTGCATATCAATCTTTGAGAGATATATTCTTGTGTAACAAATTTATATCTACAATCAATTGTATGGATCGATGTGATCCAACAGAAGTCTAAGACAGGATTGTTCTCTCAGTAAGAAGATTAAAAGCGGTGTGCTTCTTCTACCGGTTTGCTCTCCACCCGTAAGGAGGTGCCATAGTGGGATTGGAAACGTTTCAAGAGGGATCTTGAGCTGAAGAAAGATGTAGATGAAGCGAGGTACCCAGATGGGGGCAAAGAGAGGAAAAAAATAGATTTGTCGGGTTTAACTCTAAAAAATGAGTACGACCCATGCTTTGTATCTTTTTAAGTTTAAAAGAAGTGTCAACCTCTTATTGGGACACGTTAGTGTGCATGATACAATTTGTCTTGATGGGTAGGACTGAAGCATTATCCTATACATAAAGCATCTAGAGGATGACTTTTAGGTATATTGTAAAAACGTAGTGTGAAACTTTTGTGTATAAGGCTATGAGCTTATAAGTAAAATATCATCTATCTATCTATTGATTAATTCTTGTTATGTATTTCATTACTTATGTTTGATGTATTCTTAATTTATTTATCAATTAGTGTGTATAGTATAAACACACTTATTGATACTTCAAATAATTTTAAACATGATTTTTATTTTTTATTTTTTTAGATGTTTGTCTTTTCCAAAAATTTATATTTTCTATCAAATTACCCATCATATATGTAATCTAATTTTTGAAAATTAAATATATTAAAAATAGGATTATGTATATTTAGAGTTTAAAATTATTTTTTATTTAAATTAATTTACTTAAATATATAAAAATTAGTTTGATTTATATGATAGTTATAGTTCATATCACACTATTTAACAAAATAGTTTAATTATTTAAATAGCTTAAAATATTTTATAAAATATTTTTCAAAAAATTGGACTAAAAATACTTCCAATTAGGTTTATATATATATATATATATATTAAAAATCACAAAATTTATTGAGAAGGAAAACAACAAAAAATGATTTCATTATTTTACAAATCACAAAATATATTGATAAGGAAAACAACAAAAAGTAGTTTCATTATTGGGATGCTAATTTCTCATTCTCTCCTTATTATATTTAACTAAAAATATTTACATAATTAATTTTTTTTTTTTTCATTTTTATTGTAAAATCCACTGAAGCGCCATAGTTATCGTGCCAAATTTCATCAATTTAGAAGAAAAACGACGTCGTTTCCATATGGAGCCAAAACATATCCTCTAGTTTCATTTTCATTCTCTATTTTCATTTTCATCTCCTCTATATGCAGTACATATTATGACACTCTGGCTCTGTTTCCAAAGAATACTTGATCCATTTGTTAGAGAAGCCACTGTGAACCTTTGCCTCTTCACTTCACTCACAGAGATTGACGAGAGATAGAAGTTAATTCAGAAACTGCACTTGACGTCTGACTAGTCATTAGAGCTCTGCATCTCTTTCATTCTATCTATCACTGGTAAGTGCTCTTACTCAATATTGGTGATTTGATTTACAATTAGTAGATTTTTAGGTTTTAATTTGGTATTTAGGGTTATGTAGAAGCAAAGTTGCCACAAGAATTGAATCCTGAATTTGTTGTTAGGGCTCTGCATCTCTTTCACACTCTCTATCATTGGTAAGTGCTCTTACTCAATATTGGTTATTTGATTTACAATTAGTAGATTTTGAGGTTTTAATTTAGTATTTAAGGTTATGTAGAAGCAAAGTTGCCATAAGAATTGAATCCTGAATTTGTCATTAGGGCTCTATATCTCTTTCACCCTCTCTATTACTGGTAAGTGCTCTTACTCAATATTGGTGATTTGATTTACAATTAGTAGATTTTGAGGTTTTAATTTGGTATTTAGGGTTATGTAAAAGCAAAGTTGCCACAAGAATTGAATCTTGAATTTGATCAATCAAATCTTTTGAAAGACAGGGTTGCAAACCTTAGAAAGATGTTTAAAATCTGTAATTCTTCTAAAATTTTAAATGTTGGATCAGAAATAGTGAATTTCAACGAGTAGAATTGAGAATTTATTTTGCACACCACTTAAATGGTCTGATTAATGGATTGCTCAAATATATGCTTTCTAGAACCACGCGAAACTCTCCTGCAGGCCAAGTAATATATGATAGCCTACAAGGGCTTTTGTTGTCCAAGAGATTAGGTTTTCTTCTCTGTTCATTTCAGTTGTTGATGTTTATTTAAGTAAAGCTCCTTTCTAAGCTTCAACAAGAGTCACTGTTAACAAAGACCCTTTAGTTGAAAGGCCTCCACTCTATTTAGATACAAATAATTTTAAATTTTGTAAAACACTCCATTCCTGATAAGCATAGTATAAAATTATTGATCATGCTTTTTAGGTCAATATTCCATCATCCTAATAAATTTCTCTTTTGTATGCTCTATTTTGAGGTGATTTTCTTTACCGAGCTGGTTCTTTTATAGTTTTGCTTGTAGGTCTTTTTACAGTTTATTTTTATCAATACACATATAAACAAAAATATAAAATGATAATTATAGATAGATAAATAAATAAATAAATAAAAAATCCTACTAGATTTGTTTGGATTTGTTTCATGTAGTGAGTTCCATTGCTGACCATTCTCTATCTTAACCCATCTTTATTGAACCATCGTTTCCTTCAATGAGGATTCAATTTGTTCCGTTTTAAATGTTGGCAACAACAACACCATGTGTTTCTCATATTGGAATAACAACAATCTGGATTATGCATTAAAACATCAATTTTTCCATGGCATTCAAACATCACACAAGTTCCAAAAGAAAAATCATCTATAATTAAACACGCCATAAAACATACCACCGTATTCTTCCCCTCACCAACTTATTAAACACCACCATTCATGCCCCAACTTTCAAATCCCAGTTTGTGAGTAAAGGGGAAAAACAATTAATTAAAAAATGTAAAATTTAATGTACACATCCTTTAGTTAGAACCACCTCCTAATTTTATTTTATATTTCCCTCCAACTCTTCTACCCACTATAAAAGAAATGCATGCAGGACCATAATAGAACTGAAAAATATTATGAATCATTCAAATCATGTTAATTGAAGGTAGGGTTTCTCTAACACTTGTTCTATGTTTGGTTATGGATTACTAATTTTTATTGCCTTGTTTTGGTTTCATATTGGCCTAAAATTTATTGATTTAAATTGATAGAAGCAAAATATAGTCTTTAAGCTTCCAATGAGCTTTGGTTTCATGCAAATTGGTTGAGAATTTATTTTATTATGAATTTTCAAAGGGAAGTATGTTTTGTTGGGCAAAAACTATTTCAAATAGATTTTTGGGCTACTAATTCCTTAAAAATGTACCTATTAGTCAATGTGATTATTTTATTAAAATGTTGGTATCAAAGTACATAGGTTAGTTTTCAAACAGCTTTGGATTCAGGTAATTTGGATTGCAATGCTATTTTTAGTGATTTTCCAAACATAAATTTTCTTATTAAAATGGCAGCTTGGTTATGGAAGTTATATTGTATGATTCTGGAAGGTTTTTATGTAATTGAGATTATTAATATAATTATTGTGCTCTTAACATCGGCTTGTTACACATAGAGTCTTGTGCTTTGATTTAAATGACTAGAAGATCTGATGTACATTTGTATCATGAGTTGATCAATCTATGATTCTTGTTCTTCGGTTTATTTTTTGCTTTATTTTAAGTTGCTTGAATTAATTTTTCTCTTCTCTGTATAATTTTAAATTATTGTTTTCTTGATATAATTAATCATTCATTTATACATTTAACCTTGGAAAAAAATGCTATGCATTCTTGAATCAGATAGGAATAATAACATGTTGTTCAACTTATGGCAGGGTGATGGATCGAAGTTGGATTCAGATTGAAAATAGGCATTCTAGTGAGTACATTAATGGAGTGGAAAGCTTCACGGCTATGGCACGTAACCATACAGATGCACTAAAATGGACACGATGTCCTTATCGTAGCTACAATAATGTTTTGTTACACCATTTAGAAGACGTGGAATATCACCTATTTCATAATGGTTTTGCTAAAGCTTACACAAAATGGGTACATCATGGTGAAAAAGAAGATCCACCAATAGACATAGAGGATGATGAAGATTCTGATATGCCAGAAGATGAATATGGGGCGCATGATGCCATGCAAGACATTCTGGAAGACATATATGGAGGATCATTCATGTGAGATATATTTTGTAATTGGCTTATTTCGTTGTCAAAACAAGTCCGATCGAGTTGAAATTGTTCGGTTCATAGTTTCAAAGAGTGACGATCGGATGCGGATTTGAGGAAGAAACTCAAAAGTCAAGTGTTCATGATAAACTACACTCCGAGATGATGAGAACAACAGTTTAAGAAGGTGAAAAGGGAGTGAGAACAGTTAGGGAGTGTTCTGGAAGGTTCGAAACAAGTTTAATTGCAAAATATTGCAAGATTTCAAGACTGCTCATCTTGAACCGGTTCAAGTGGGCTGAACCGGTTCAAGAATCCGTGGGATTCCTTACTATCCATCTTGAACCGGTTTAAGGACCTCTTGCAGCACTTGGATTTTAGTTTCCTTTTTGCTGAAAGTTTCCTTTTCGATTCCAACTTCCTTCCAAATCCTATGCACGAAATTTATCATATTTTCTGAGGGATTAGGACTTTAAAAACTATATATAAACCATGTCATATATGTTGGTTGATAATGGCTTTAGGGAAAATCAATTCTATATTTAGAGAAAGCCTTTGGAGAGAGTAAAATTCAGAAAATCAAATCTGATTATTTTGAATTTATTTTTGAGAGCACACATATATATTCATGAGTGAGTTGTAGTGTTCTCTATCGCATCAGAATTGGATCTGTATTGAAGATTCAGATATTCCAGATGATCAGTAGGATTTAATTCTTCTACAATCAAGTTCAGATCTTGAAAAACAGAAGTAAACGCAGTCACACTTTGAAAGGGTTAGAGCATTCGTGGAGTGCTGTCTGATCTATCTACTACTCTTCTACAAATATCAAGTATAAGCCTGAGGTTGAGTTGCTATTGGACGAGGAGTCGCAAAGCCTGAGGATCGTTAGCCGTTGGTGTGGTGTAGAACGATAGGGTGTAAGCCAGAGTCAAAGTTCGGTATACTTTGTTTCAAACATAGTGGATTGGTTTACTTTTGACTGCATAGTCCACGAGGTTTTTCCCATAACAGTTGACATATTTTATCAACTGGGGTTTCCTCGCTAAAATCCTGGTGCAATCTCTCTAACCCTAACTTGCTTTACGTTTCATATATTTGTAATTGTGGATGCATGTTTAAATTGGTCAGATAATCTAGTTAATCATAAATTGAGCAAGTTGACCTAATAATCTAGGTCATTAAGGGAGTTAATCACAATTAAAAATAACTATTTGTTTCCGCACCCCGCATAACTCTTGTTTCACAATTTGGTATCAGAGTAGGTTGCTCGATATACAAAGTAGATCATAGTTGTTGATTAATTGTTGATATTTGCATCATGTCTGAAAATTTATCTATTGATGTGTTACCTTTAACTCCTGTTTTTGATTCTGTTACAAGCATGCAAATTGAGTGGTCCAAGTTTAAAAAGGATTTTGAAAATTTGTTAGAGAAATTGAATCTTGCGGAACTTGATAGAGATATTTATAAATTCAAAGTTTCTATCTCTAATAAAAATTTGGAGAAATTGGCTATAAGAATTTGAATCTTTTTCATAAGATTGATTTTCTGGAAAAGGAATTTAAAAAGGTAAATTTGTTTAATAAATCACTGAAACTTAAAATTGATAATTTGAGTAGTGAATTTGTTAAATCAAAACAATCTTTTTAGAAAGTTGATATTGACACTTACAAAATTGATACGTTGAAAGGATTAGTTGAGAATACTTATAGTAACAAAGAATTGGCTTCGACTTCAAAGGATTTGTATTTTCAAAATTCAAAAGATATTTTTGTGAAAGTTGATACCAAGCCTTGAGTTATGTCTATTTCTCTTAAACTTGTTTCAACATGTCATTTTTGTGGTGAAAAAGGGTATATCAAATATAAGTGTCAGAAAAGAAATATTGAACTAGAAAAGAAATTAAAAAATCTAGAGAGTTCAAATTTGAGGAAGAAGAGGATTAGGACTGTTGAGCCTTGTGACACTTTGCCTAGAACAATAGGGAAATCATTGCATAATGAATCTAAAATTGTTTGGGTAAAGAAAGAGAATTTTAAGTGTCTTGTCATGCACACTGCACTTAGAGTACTTGGTCCATGTGGTTGGTATTTTGATAGTGGTTGCTCTAGGCATATGACAGGAGATAGAACATTGTTTACCACATTTAAGAATTACTCAGTTGGTAATGTTACTTTTGGTGATGGTAAAGCTTCTACTGTAAGTGGTAAAGGTAAGATCAAATTTCCAGAAATTAGGGAGTTAAAAAATGTTCTATATGTTAAAGGTTTAGCTGCCAATCTGTTGAGTATTAGTTAAATATGTGATGAGGAGTTTCAAGTCAATTTTACTCAATAAGGGTGTTTTGTAACTAATGAAAAAGGTGAATGCATCTTGAAAGGAACTAGAACTTCTGATAATTGCTATGTTGTATTTTCAGATCCTTTATTTATGTGTTTTTCTGCAGCTACTGATGAGACTGTTTTATGGCATAAAAGACTTGGACATGTGAATTATAATGATTTAGTGAATTTTTCTAACAATGATCTTATTCGAGGTTTGCCTAAATTGAAGATGCCTAAGAATGAAATATGTATTCCATGTCAGTTAGGAAAACAAACTAGAATGTCACATAAGAGACTTATTCATAGAGTCACTTCTCGACCTTTAGAATTGATTCATATGGATTTGATGGGTCGCATAACACCTGATAGCATTAGAGGAAAAAGATATATGTTTGTTATGGTTGATGATTTTTCTAGGTTTACTTTTGTTGCATATTTAAGAGAAAAATCTGATACTTTTGTGAATTTCAGGTCTATTTGCCAACTTATTCAAAATGAGAAGGGATATCGAATTAATCAAATTAGGAGCGACAATGGAGGTGAATTCGAACCTAAGGAGTTTATTGAATATTGTGATAAGAATGGCATTAAGCATGAATTTTCAGCACCTAAAACACCACAGCAAGTATGGCTCGTACTATGCTTCAGGAGAATAAAATTGCAAGTCACCTTTAGGCTGAATCGGTACGTACTACTTGTCATATCCTAAATAGAGTTTATCTTAGGCCTGGAACTAACAAGACTTCATATGAATTGTGGTATGATAGAAAGCCTACTGTTAAATACTTTAAAGTCTTTGAAAGTAAATGTTATATCCTTAGAGATAGGGAACACTTAGGAAAATTTGACTCTAAAAGTGATGAAGGTGTGTTTTTGGGTTATTCACAAACCAGTCGGGCTTATAGGGTTTTTAATCTTAGAACCAAAGCGGTCATGGAGTCTATAAATGTGATTTTTGATGATACAAAATCTAAGATAACCTCTTCTCAACTTGATGAAGAAAAAACTAATTTTGAAATTGCAGGAGAAATGAAAGAACCTACAATTCAAGAAGAAGAAAGAGTTGAGGATAAAGGTGGAGAAAGTGAAGAGGGTGAAGAAGATGAGGATGAGGAATTAGAGGTTACCACTGATGAACCTATAGGAGTTTATGCACCATCTCTAGATATTCCCACATCTAGCAGTTCTAGAGTTAGATTGAGTTATCCAATTGATAATGTGATAGGTCCATAGGATAAGCATGGTACTAGGAGTATAGTTCGTGATGATGTAGGACACTCATGCATTGTAGATGATATTATTCATTCATGTCACATGGCTCAGTTTGAACCTAAGAATGTTGATGAAGCTCTTTAAAGTTCTGATTGGCTCATGGCTATGCAAGAAGAATTGTTTCAATTTATGAAGAATGATGTTTGGGAATTAGTGCCTCAACCTAGTGATGTTAATATTATAGGGACCAAATGGATTTTTAAAAATAAACTTGATGAACATAGTCTTGTGATGAGAAATAAAGGTAGATTAGTTGCACAAGGATACACTCAAGTTGAAGGAATTGATTTTGATGAAACTTTTGCACCTGTTGCTAGACTATGTAGCACAACCAAAAGGTTTTACTGATCCACATAATCCTGATTTTGTTTTTCATCTTAAAAAGGCTCTTTATGGTTTAAAGCAAGCACCTAGAGCATGGTATGAGAAGTTGACTTCTTATCTATTGTACAAGGGCTTCAGAAGAAGAGGAGCAAATAAAACATTGTTTATTTTCAGGAAAGGAAAAGATTTTCTTGTTACTCAAATATATGTTGATGATATTATTTTTGGTGCTACATGTGATAACCTTGTTCATACTTTTTTTAAAGATATAAGTAAAACTTTTGAAATGAGCATGGTTGGGGAACTGACTTTCTTTCTAGGTCTCTAAGTGAAACAACTTGATGATGGGATATTCATATCTCAATCAAAGTATGCCAATGAGCTAGTTAAGAAGTTTGGTATGAAAGATTCAAAGTATATTCAAACTCTTATGAGTACTTCATCTAAATTGGATAGAGACTCTGATCCTAATAAGGTTGATCATTTCTTGTATAGGAGTATGATTGATAGCTTATTATATTTGACATAAACTAGGCCAGATATTTCATTTAGTGTAGGTGTTTGTGCTAGGTATCAAGATGATCCTAGAGAACAACACATTCTTACAGTCAAGCGCATTATTCGTTATGTCAATAGTACATTGAATTATGGATTGCGTTATTCTTCTGAGTCTAACACCGAGATTGCAGGCTATACTGATGCTGATTGGGCTGGAAACAAGGATGATAGAAAGAGTACTTCAGGTGGTTGTTTTATGTTGGTACTAATCTTGTTTCATGGTACAGCAAGAAGAAAAATTGCATATCTTTATTATCTTGTGAGACTGAATACATTGCTCTGGAAATTATTGCATACAATTGCTTTGGATGAAACAAATGCTATTGGATTATGGAGTTGAACAAGGTACTATTTCTATCTTTTGTGATAATACTAGTACAATTAATATTTCAAAGAATCCAGTTTTGCATTCTAGGACTAAACACATTAACATTCGACATCACTTTCTTAGGGAACTTGTTGAACAAAATGTCGTGTCTTTGAAAAAAGTGCACACTGATCAGAATTTGGCTGATATTCTTACTAAACCATTAGATGCTCCTAAGTTTTCTTATTTTAGGAAATCTATTGGTATCTGTTGTCTTGATTAGATGCATTGCAAAGACATAGTCTAGAAAGGATCTTCATGCATATCTAATTGTGAGAGTCTAGATTATATTTTTGGGATGATAAGCAAACCATATTAATTAAGTATGTTGAAAATAAGGAGTTTCATGACACATGGATTATCTGTGGAAAGCATACAATGACTATGATTTGATGAAATTGGTTTTGCTTACTTATTTTATATAGTAAATGAATAATTGATAGTACATTTACTTGAGATTTTATTGTTTTGGTCAAAGATAATGTTGACATGATTGATCATTGTCTTGAAATTTAAACTTGATTTATATGTTTTAGACCAAAAGAGTGAAAAGAAAATTGAATAAAACAACTTGGAATGAAAAAAAAATTTGAAAAAGAAAGAAAAATATTTGATATTTTGAAAAAAAAAAAAAAAGGTGAGATGGAAAAGGCTACCTTTGGGATTTGTCCGAAAGCTACCTTGACTCGAAACAAATGGGAATAAGGGAAAGAGCTGGCTGCCCATAAGCGTGAAAGCCGTTAATGTGCAAAACGAAAAATGGAGCACAAAGAGAGATAAAAAAAAATGTGTCTTTTGCACATGTTGATTGTTTGATTTCTAAGGATATGTGATATTATTGATTTAATATCTGAAATCTTAACAATTGACAGATCATATGTTTTTGGAACTTGGTGGTGATTTTACTACACTTACTAAGTTTATGGAACTTCATTGAATTGATCTTGGTTAAATCTATTGATATATATAATCTTGTGGAGTCTACATTCTCATTGGTTTCAATTTACAAGATTTATATGGTTGGTTGCTTTCTTTCTTCTAGGATATTTCTTCATTGTGACCCTTGTTAATTTGTGACAAAAAGGGGGAGAGAGTTTAGAGCCAAAATCATTTAGGGGGAGAGATACTTTTGCATTGAGGGGGAGAACCATTGTTATCATTGCACGTGTTTACATATTGCGTTGATATTCAGGCATTCTTAGCGTTGTGGTTTTATGCTTATGTATATTTTCTTGATTAAGCTTCACGGGTAGTTGTGTTTGAGCTAATGTGCAGATTACAGGTTGCTACATGTGTTGCAGTTTCATGAAGTTTAAGAGTTCAAGAAAATTTCCGTGTAGCGTTTTATTACCTTTAATAATCAATGTAATTTACTTTCCTGCTTGGGTAGATTGCTGAATTGTTTTTAGGGTTTTGTCATAAAATTGCCAAAGGGGGGGATTGTGAGATATATTTTATAATTGGCTTATTTCGTTGTCAAAAAAAGTCCGATCGAGTTGTAATTGTTCGGTTCATAGTTTCAAAGAGTGAAGATCAGATGCGGATTTGAGGAAGAAAGTCAAAAGTCAAGTGTTCATGATAAAATACACTCTGAGATGATGAGAACAACGCTCTAAGAAGGTTGAGAGGGAATGAGAACAGTTAGGGAGTGTTCTGGAAGGTTCGAAACAAGTTTAATTGCACAATATTGCAAGATTTCAAGACTGCTCATCTTGAACCGGTTCAAAAGGGCTGAACCGGGGTTCAAGAATCCGTGGGATTCATTACTATCCATCTTGAACCGGTTCAAGATGGCTGAACTGGTTCAAGGACCTCTTATAGCACTTGGATTTTAGTTTCCTTTTTGCTGAAAGTTTCCTTTTCGATTCCAACTTCTTTCCAAATCCTATGCACGAAATTTATCATATTTTCTGAGGGATTAGGACTTTAAAAACTCTATATAAACCATGTCATATACGTTGGTTGATAATGGCTTTAGGGAAAATCAATTCTATATTTAGAAAAAGACTTTAGAGAGAGTAAAATTCAGAAAATCAAATCTGATTCTGAATTGATTTTTGAGAGCACACATATATATTCATGAGTGAGTTGTAGTGTTCTCTATCGCATCAGAATTGGATCTGTATTGAAGATTCAGATATTCCAGATGATCAGCAGGATTTAATTCTTCTACAATCAAGTTCAGATCTTGAAGAACAGAAGTAAACGCAGTCACACTTTGAAAGGGTTAGAGCATTCGTGGAGTGCTGTCTAATATACCTGCTACTCTTCTACAAATATCAAGTATAAGCTTGAGGTCGAGTTGCTGTTGGATGGGGAGTCGCAAAGCCAGAGGATCGTTAGCCGTTGGTGTGGTGTAGAACGATATGGTGTGAGCCAGAGTCAAAGTTCGGTATACTTTGTTTCAAACATAGTGGATTGGTTTACTTTGGACTGCATAGTCCACGAGGTTTTTCCCATAACAGTTAACATATTTTATCAACTAGGGTTTCCTCGCTAAAATCCTGGTGCAATCTCTCTAACCTTAACTTGCTTTACGTTTCATATATTTGTGATTGTGGATGCATGTTTAAATTAGTCAGATAATCTAGTCAATCATAAATTGTAATATCCCTAATTTTAAAAGGATAGTCTCGGTATTTTTAATTATTGTTTTCTTGCATTTTAATTATTGTTTTCTTGCATTTTGTGTGCCTATTTGTTTATTTGATTAAGTGTTTAATTATTTTACTTCTTTAATTGATTTAGTTGTTTAATTATGGAAGTTAAATTTCATTAATTGATGAATTATCTTATTTAAGTGAATTATTTTAATTTAATGGAATTGTTTATTTAATTGACTTATTTGAATTAACTGTCTTAATTATTTGTCTATTTTATATGCTTAGGTGGATATTTAATTATTGCATTGTTTTAATTATTGTAAGTTAGGATTTTATTTTTATGATTCACATTAGTCGCCGTAGACTTATGTTACTTTATGGGCCGACTGGGATTGGAATTGGGGCTTAGTCTCTAAGTATATATGAACTAGGGTTGTTGTTATAAGCCTATAAATATGCACATTATGGTGGTCTAGGGTTTTAGAAAATATAAGCATAATTCACGTATCAGAGTTACAGAGAGATACAGAGTGAGGTTTTGAGAGAACAGAGCACGTTTGGTGTGGGGATTTGATTGAGGCTTCAAGGTCGGACCTAGGATAAGGGAAGAGTAGAAGTAAGAGGAGGATAGACAGTAGTTCAGTGTTGCCAGAACAGTGGACACGACGCCGAGATTTCAAAACTGAAATCACTGGCAAGTTCTTTTCTTCCTCCTTCCCTCTGGCTTGTGTTCTATGCACCTAGATAGTCTCTAGGGTTTAATTAATCATTAACTGAGTTTTACATGTATATTAGATGCTATATTGATGATATATATGTGTTGAAATCTGTTAAATTATTATTCATGCATGCCTGATTTCAGTTGTATTCTTAAAGCATGCTTAGTTTGTAGAACTTATAGCTTTTGTATTTAATTTCAACTACTATAAACACTCCATGGGAATTATACTGGACACAGTTAGGACCCTTAGGAATAGTTTAAAACCAAATAGATAGGTTGGGAGCGACCGAAGATGAAACAGAAGGTCGCAAAAGTTACAACGGTTGAAGACGGTTCTCAGAGGAGGTGAGAGCCGGCTCCATAGAAGTGGGAGTCGGCTCCCACACATGTAGAGTCGGCTCCCACACATGTAGAGTCGGCTCCATGGTCATTGGAGCTGGCTCCAGGCTGATTGGAGCCTGCTTCCAAAGTCTTGGAGCAGGCTCCCTTTCAAATTTGCTTCCTGATGTTGTTTTTGATGCACTATTTTGAATTGTGTGAGTATTGAACTGTTCCAATGGTTCTGGAATTTCACATAGGGACTAGGAAGTTGGTTTTGGGTGTCATTATAATCTTAAATTGATTTAGGATGACCTCTAAGTGAATGGGATAAACAGTATAAAATTTAGGCACTTTCTATGCTGTTAACGAATGGAAGATAAACTAAGTGCTTAATTAAATTTCAGCATTTTAATAGGGTTTAATATGTTTATAAAGCTTGTTTTAAATGCGTGATAGGATCATTTAATTATTAGTTTTGATATATGCATGCTTTGGATGCTAATTGTCGGAATATTAAATCTTTTCTGCAATTACCTGAATTATTGTTTGGATTTTAATTGCTAGAATATTAATTATCGTCTCTGCAATTATTTGGATATTAGTTTGGACTGTAAATTACTCAGTATGATTTATATGTTGTAATTTATATGGATATGGAGGATTGTGGGCATCGGTATGGGACAGTGGCACACTAGGGACAGTTTGGCTTCAAAATGCTAAGACCTAACCTATCGGATTAATGGAATGGATTGTAAACTGTTGAATCCTAAATTGTGTATAATTCAGATCAACTGACTAAGTTGAGTGACTTCCTAAATTAGTTGGTTGTGGTCAAGTCATATCAGCTGTATAAGTTGAGTGACTATCTGGACTGTGTTTTGTATGTCTCCTCAATGAATAATTGAATGACATACTCTAGATTTGGACGGACTTTAGATATATGGTTATGGTACCACGAGATGAGCTTGAGTCTCAGGCTCGTTGGTTAGGGTGCGTATATGCAGTGGATGCGTAGCTGGATATAGTAGGTAGGTGTACTTTGTTAGGTCTAGGTACTCATGCCCACCTTCGGGTGCGTTTTCACATGTTACCTTCTGTTCAGGTTGAGACCTTTATTATAGTCCAGTGAATGTCCCTTAGTATGGATATATATATGTATGGACTAAATAGATACTGTGAGATATCTAGGTTGTACCTACGTATCGAGTCATTGTATGGATTGCAGTTAGATTAGAACTTGTTCGTGGGCCTGACCCACTCCTTTATTCTTTTCAGGTACAGGATGGTTCCAACCTTAGAGCTTGATCGTGCTGTTCGAGGACAGTTTTTCATTCGTCAGTTTGCGTAGGACTTCTCTCAATGTTTCAGTTTTATTTACTTTTAATTATTTTAGTTCAGTTGGGATTTTATTTAGGGGTCCACTAGATGGATTCCCGAGTTATACACTTGGAGGTTTTGGATAGTTTGGATTCATTTTATTCATTACCGTTTGGAGGATTTGATAAAGGATCTTTCTGTTAGCTTTATTCTAAAACTTATTTTATTTAAATCTTTGTATTATGTGTTCGCTTTAAAATAGTTTAATTGTTTGATATTTCCTTCGGGTTTGGGCCTGGGCTTGATCAACCCGTGTCTCGGATTTAAGGGGTATCACATAAATTGAGCAAGTTGACCTAATAATCAGATCTAGGTTATTAAGGGAGTTAATAACAATTAAAAATAACTATTTGTTTCCACACCCCGCGTAACTCTTGTTTCACAATTCATGTATAATTTTGGAGGGGAAGCATTTCCCAATAATTTTGCATACGATTTAGGAGCTGAAGCATATGAAAATTACGATTCTCATAATGTTGATGTGGAATTAAATAAATTTGCAAGATTATTAGGGGATATGCAAACTGAACTTTATCCCGGTTGTGAGAAATTTTTGAAGCTGTCCTTTCTAATTAGGTTGCTTCATCTGAAGGTAATTAACGGTTGGACAAACAAATCAGTGGATATGTTGCTTGATTTTTGTAAGGATTTGCTTCCAAGTAGTGCGACTTTGCCAAGCTCTCATTATGAGGCATGAAAATTAATGCGAGACTTAGGACTTGGATACGTATCAATATATGCTTGTATAAATGATTGTGTACTATTTTTTGAAGGATAATGAAAAGTGCGAACAATGTCTTATTTGTGGGGAGCATAGATACAAAAATGTGAAATGTGGGAGTAAAAAGAAGATTCCTCATAAGGTGTTGCGGTACTTTCCTTTAAAACCAAGATTACAGAGACTATACATGTCCAGGAAGACGGCTACACATATGAGGTGGCACAAAGAAAAGAGCCAAGATGAAGAAAGAATGTTAAGGCATCCAGCAGATTCTGAAGTCTGGAAAGATTTTGACAAGCATCATGATTGGTTTGCTAGAGATCCTCGAAATGTTCGTCTCGCGTTGGCCACTAATGGATTTAATCCATTTGGAGACATGTCTAATGCCTATAGTATGTGGCCTGTAATTTTGAGAATTTACAATTTGCCACAATGGAAGTGCTTATTTGGAGACATGTCTAATGCCTATAGCATGTGGCCTGTAATTTTGAGAATTTACAATTTGCCACAATGGAAGTGTTTAGAAGATGTCGCTTTTATAATGTCAATGCTTATTCCTGGGCTGAGGTCCCCTAGAAAAGATATAGATGTCTTCTTGCAACCTTTAATTGATGAACTAAAACAGTTGTGGAATGAAGGTGTTGATACATTTGATGCTTAAAAAAAAAAGGTTTATTCGATTACATGCAACGGTGTTATGGACAATAAATAACTTCCCGGCATACTCAATGTTGTTTGGTTGGAGCACCAAAGGCTATATGGCATGCCCACCTTGCAATAAAGATATAAGTTCGTACATGTTGAAGCATGGTAGGAAGATTTGTTATCCGGGTCATCGTCGATTTCTATTGCAGAATCATAGTTGGCGAAGAAATAGGAAATCATTTGTTGGCAAACAAGAACTTCGGTCAAAACCTCATGAATTGTTAGGTGATGACTTGTTGGAACAGTTATCGAGTGTTAGTGATGTGATATTTGGAAAGGGACCAAATAATAAAAAGCGAAAACGATCCCCAAATGAGCCTACTTGGATAAAGAAAAGCATTTTCTTTGAACTACCATACTGGCATACGCTGAAATTGAGACATAATTTAGATGTGATGCACAAATGAGCCTACTTGGACGAAGAAAAGCATTTTCTTTGAACTACCATACTGGCATACACTGAAATTGAGACATAATTTAGATGTGATGCACATTGAGAAGAATGTTTGCGATAATATCATTGGCACATTGTTGGATATAGAAGGGAAAACAAAGGACACTATCAAAACTTAGATGGATCTAAAGAAAATGGGTATCAAGAAGGAATTACATTTGATTCTGCACGGTGATAAATTCATAATGCCGCATGCATGCTACCAACTACGTGCAGCTGACAAAAAGTGCTTTTATCAATGGTTGAAAACTGTGAAGTTCCCAGATGGATACGCTTCAAACATATCTCGATGTGTCAATGTAGGAGATTGTAAAATATCAGGAATGAAAAGCCATGATTGCCACATTTTTCTACACTGGCTGCTCCCAGTGGCTGTACGAGGATTTGTTCTGAAAGATGTTAGCGAAACATGATCTGAGTTGAGTTACTTTTTTAGCAAATTGTGTTCAAGGACATTGCAAGTATCTAAGTTGGAGAAAATGGAACAAGACATTGTAATTATACTGTGTAAGCTTGAGCGGATATTCCCTCTAGCATTTTTTGATGTCATGGTTCACTTGGTTGTCCACCTACCTCGCGAGGCGATACTTGCCGGACTAGTGGCATTTCGGTGGATGTTTCCCATAGAGAGGTAATATATAATTTACATATAATTTATTATAATACCTGTAATTGTGTTACTCTGTGTCTATGTTTGTGGTGACCTTATACTTTTGTATAACTTATGGCAACAGATTTTTACATACTCTAAAGAAAACTGTTCGAAATAAGGCAAGACCAGAAGGGTCAATTACCGAGGCATATATTGATAAAGAATGTCTAATATTCTGCTCAATGTATTTCAAAGGGGTGGAAATAAAATTCAATCGGGAGGAACGCAATTGTGATGGTAGTCAACGGAGTAAGCCTACAGGGTTACATGTTTTCACGCAAAATGTACGCATGCTGGGAGCGGCAACCCTTGAAATGATGCCATTAAATGACCTGTATAAGGCTCAAATGTATGTGCTGAACAATTGTGAGGATGTAATGCCTTATTTAGAGTAAGTAAATTATATTGGCTCATGCTATATAGTATACTTGGATTAAATTTTTATTAATATTTCTATTATTTTTTTTCCCGATGTAGTGAACACAAAAAAGATATCCAAGGAAAATACACCACAAATATGGAGCAGAAGCATGACCAAGAATTTCCTCGATGGTTTAAGAATCGTGTAAGTTTTCATATTTATGGTGAATACATATTATATGAATGGAGTTCATATAGTTAACTAAATTTAATAAATTTTGTTGTCAATTTTATTTATAGATGAAATAGAGCTATGCACTAACTAGAGGAGTTGTGTGTAAGTCTAAAACCTAAACAAGAGCTATGCACTAAGATTTTGAATCTATTCATTTACTTGGTGTTTTTAGTTGAAACTCATTATATATATTTTTTAAATTATAGTGCCTCCTATGCATGGTGTTGTTTGGAAATTTTTTTCTCTTCCCTCTTTATTGGTTTTGGTTTAGAATTAAATTGGCATACACTAATTGTACTTATTCATCATTGGTTTTGTAGATTGTTGATGGGCCATGCTACAAGAATTCAAGTTCATTTTGTTTTGGATAGGATATGTTGCTTTTGTTTGGATTTTGGAACTCTTTATTTAGGATTCTACAGCTTCCTTTTTGTCTACGATCTTAGAATATCTTTTTATGATACTGGCCCATTTTTGCCCGTCCCTATTCAAACGCGCGCTATCAGATTTCTTAGCCAAAGTCTCTCTTCAACCTCTGTTTATTTGGTAAGCAATTTTTATATAACTTCATATCTATTTCTGTGTGTGTCCATGGATGCATGTATATAGCTATATAATTTATCAGTTTGTTTTTTCTTTTATTTATGCTAAAGTTTATCCTTTTTTTGTTGATAGAAATATTTGAATTTTATATTAGGGAATTTACTATTATTTTTTCTTTGGTATGTAGAGGGCAGTGAGTATCACTCCATCAATGGCGCATCAACTTATTCAAGTACTCAATTGCTGATCTTTACCAGCTTTTTCCAGCTTCTAACAAAAATAATTCTCTTGCCATCTAATATTATATGATATCTTGCATTTCGGTCATAATTCTAAATATCTGTTGCCCAAATTTCATATTACTCCTTCCATTGAGTAGGTCTCCTTTTACATTTCTTGACCAAATTCTATACTGTTTCTTACATTGAATTATATTTCATAATCTCACATTTAATCTTTTGATTCTATCAAATGGTGTTTTTTCAGATTTTGAGAACATAGAACTTTAATTTTGTCATAGTTCTGTCCGAGGCTGATGCACAATTAGCCTATTTGTCCAATCTTGAAGAAGAAAAAAGTGAAATAGTAGTAGTGATATCAGAGGATAGTGATCTACTAGCATACAAGAATTTTTAGGTCAAAAGCCTTTTGCAATTGTCTCATTCTCGTCATTGAAGCATGATCCCATTTCAACATTCTTCAACTTCAGAATTTCCTTACAAGCATCAGTTACTTGATTTCAAAAGCTTGTGCAAAGCTCTATTCATTGTGTATGTAAGCTAAATTATATTGTCCTCTTAAACATTTTATCTTGCTAGTTTGGGTTGTTGTGGTGTAAGAAAGATATTATAAACAAAGGGGGTTATTCTTGGTGATTTATTGTAAAAAAGGGAAGTGATTAGTGAAGAGTGTGTGACAATGGTGAAAACACATGTACTAATCATTTTGTATTAGTGAATCTTAATTTGAGACAAATCATGTCACTAGAAGTAATTCTTGTAGTCCTTTGACTCTATTTTAAAGTAAACTAATAATGTATTTGTGCAATTCTTATTAACTTTTTAAGAGTAAAGCACCTGTGACACTAGTTAATAAATAGTGCATTAGCAATTAAAATATCAAAAATAAACTCTCATCTCTAAAACAAAATTTTTAACAATTTTTACAATCAAACAGAATTTTGAATTTTTGTGTGTGTTTGATCTCTTTTTGTATTTTCTGTTTAATTTTACAACATATATGGTGAGTGTCTGTATATATACATATACTAATTGATATAGTAAACAATGTTGAAAATGAATTTATTTTATACATTTGTTTTTTTTTTTTTAAATATTTATTTTTAATCAAATTTAGCCATCACATAAGATCTGAAGTATCTAAACTAAATTCCCAAAAAAAAAGAAGAAAGTATCTAAACTAATAGAGAAACAACATATAAAAAAAAAAAATAAGATTGTATGTAATTAGAGATTATAATTATTTATTATTTAAATTAATTAATTTACTAAAAATATATTAATATTAGTTTAATTTGTATGATACTTACAGTCCATATCATTATATTTTACAAAATAGTTTGTTTATTTAAATTGCTTATAAAAATTTCTAAATTTTTAAATAATTTATAATTTATTAAAAAAGTAATTTATAAAATTTTCTCATAAAAACACATACTAAAAATATTTGTAATTTGTATGATACTTACAATCCATATCATTATATTTTACAAAATAGTTTGTTTATTTAAATTACTTATAAAAATTTCTAAATTTTTAAATAATTTATAATTTTTAAAAAAAGTAATTTATAAAATTTTCTCATAAAAACACATACTAAAAATATTTGTAATAAGATTATTTTTATATTTAACTTTTTTTATATTTATTTTTGGTTAATTACACTATAACACCAAAAGTTATCACTCTTGGTTAAGTACACTACAGTGCCAAAATTTTTGCTCAATGTCCTGAAGCGCCAAAGTTAATTTAGCACCTAAAATTTAGGGAAAAGCGGCGTAAATTTTAGGGAAAAGGAACTTAATGGCTATTAGAATCCTAAACATCATTATCTTTCATTACTTCCTCATCCCATCTGCTCTCAATAGTGTAACCATCCTTCTTCCATAGGCATTAGATCATTCTCTATAATCAGATCACTCAACATCTCTGGTAAGAGTTATCACTCTTCTATTAGAGATTTCATTTACAATTAAAGAATTTCTGATTTTAGTTCTCGCTCTTCTATTAGAGATTTGATTTACAATTAAAGGATTTCTAGTTTTAATTTGGTGTTTAGTGTTTCAAGAATGAGTTGTCACTCTTCTATTAGAGATTTGATTTACAATTAAAGGATTTCTAGTTTTAATTTAGTGTTTAGGGTTTCAAGAATGAGATATCACTCTTTTATTAGAGATTTGATTTACAATTAAAGGATTTCTACTTTTAATTTGGTGTTTAGGGTTTCAAGAATGAGATTATCTCTTTATTTTGTATATATACTATATATTTCTCTTTGAGCTACTATATTTTGTACCTTTTTAGGTAACTTCTTGATGCTTTGAGGAAAGAAATTTGATTAAAACAATAATAACACCTATTACAAATCATCTATTTGTTGTCATTGCTAATTTAGGTTTTAATTTTGTGTTTAGGGTTGAGATCATCTATTTGTTTCGAAAGATCTGATCATGTTTATTTGCTTGAAAGATCTATAAAAATTGTGCTTTCATGTTGTGTGTCTCCAGAATACGAAAAAAGTAATTTTTTAATTTTTAATTTTTAATTTTTATATTATCCTTACAAATTAGAGGGAGGGAATTCGAACACAGACGCGCAGGAAGTTGGATGAGTTCGAATTTCATATGCTGAGACCCGCATACAATAGTATTAAAAGATTTGCTAAGAGTGATACATAATTACATACCCTCTCTACATATGTGCGCATATATTAGTTTTCATTCCACTATGTAGAAAAATGCCTATACAATGGATGTCTTATTAATCTCTAATCTACAATGTTTTAGCTAGAAACAACCTTAATTATATATTGAAAGAAGTGTAAAAAAATTATTGAAATTTTTTCTCTCCATGAAATGGCTATATTTGTGAATTGACCAATAAAACCCCTACCATGCATATAAGAAACAATTCTGATTATATATTGGATGGGTTGTATTAGAAATTTTGACTAATTAAGCAGTCTGAAAGTGTGTAGCCAAATGAACTTTATCCATTTCAACTGACTACTTAGTTGGATTTGTCAGCATTTTTCTTTTCAGACCACACTGTTAATCAACGAATTTTATTTGTTATTTATACTCATGTTACATTTATAATTATCTTTTCATTAAAACATTGTATTTTTCAATACCTTATGTGTTTTCAATGTATAATATATATGTATATATATATATATATATATATATTTTGTTACTACATTGGGAAGAACAAGCACCAACAAACTAATAGTAGAAGTTAGGTTTGCCTATACTCTATCCACAACACACTGTATACTCTGAACACATGCTGGGTAATTAATATATATATATATATATTTGTTTATGCTATCCACAAGGGAATTAAGTAATTAAGGTCCTCTTCAATGACTTTTAGTTTCCTTGATGCATGATATCTTTTATGTATTTCTTTCTTTTCTAGTAACTAATTTTCCCAAACCCTATTGGTTATTTAATGGAGTAGCTCTTTTCGGTATGTCAATTTGTTTTAGATTAAATTGTGCATCATGGCTGGACCTGGACGGCTTAAGAGACGTAAGCTTTTGGCAATTAACTCATCCTCTTGTGTTGATGCATCCATGTCCATAACCACAGGCAGTGATGTCCCCATTAGTATTCTAACTCCGAGTCTTGTTCCAACACCCACTCCCACGAGCTTTAATGCCCCTAATCTTAGTCCTACTCCAAGTCTTGTTCCCACACCCACTCCCACAAGCACTAATGTTCCCATTCCTCCTAGTCTCACTCCCAATACTTTTCCAATGCCCACAAGCACCGATATCCCTTCTTCTAGTTCTACTTCAACTCATATTCCCACTACCAAACTTCACCTATATCCGATGCTGCAACTCACACATCTGGTTTAGGTAAATTTTTTTTTTTAATGCTTTGTTCTAATATATTGTTTTTTTTTTCATGTTATTTTATCCATGCAACATTTGATGTTTATTAGTATATCTTACTATCAATCTTTTCAATCATTTTCATTATTATAGCTACTTCCACGTCAAAGACCAAGCGTGGTAAAACAACAGGAGTCGCACTCACTACATTTTTAGTAAAGAAAGATCTTAAACCTGTTGTAATTTTTCGTAAGGGGCAATATAGGCCAGTGGGTGGTTGGGCGAAGAACTTTCGAACTGAAGTTGGTTTAATATGTCGTACACGTGCACCTATCACTTGTGGGACTTTGATGAGTGTTGAAAAATCCGCATTTAAACCCCTTAAGCTTAGGTATTCTAAAACCTTTATCTATCTTATTTTTTCTTCTTAGACTAATTTCATGTTATTGCCCTTTTTAGGTGCTTATCCCCAAAATAAGTTAATTCAGCCAAATAAGAGCATTAAAGAAGCAATCTCAAGTTAAATGGAAGAAATGAGCAAAAATGAAGGAAAGTGTGGAAAGTCAGCATCTTCGATCGATCTAAACATTCCTTCGATCGATCAGAGCAAGATCGATCTTGCCTCATCAAGATGGATCCAAGCAATTGTCCTTATCTAAAAGATCTCACCATCTTCGATCGATCCAACATTTCTCAGATCGATCAAAATTATTCGATCTTATCCACACCTACCACTTTTGTCTTTATTCCAAAAATATCCCAAAATATCTTAGAGATTTGTCTTTATTTAAAAAGGTGCCACCAAGGATGATTTATCTCTACAGCATTCGATGGATCTCATAAATGTTCGATCGATCTCAACACAGTTCGATCGATCGAACCCTCTCAAGTGTGAATTAAATCAAATTCTAGCTCATTAAAAGTTGTCTCATGGTGCAATCATTGGAGGAGCCCTTGTGCACGAGTTCAGACCATTGGGTGTGACACTTGAGCCTCCTATATAAAGATTTGAGCTAATTTTTACACATATACATAGATATAGGCTTAGATACATTATTAGAGTGGAAGAAAAGAGAGAAGGAGAGGCTAGAGACACATTCTTGGGAGTTCTTCCATTCTTCTAGGGTTTCCATCAAGAAGGAGGTCATTCCTACCATGGAGATAGCACTTGAGGGTTGGAGGACTACTTCAATGAGTGGCTAAACATCTTCTTGGGGCTAGAGTTAGCCCTAAGCATGCCTTCTAGACTTTAATGCTTTGTATTTTGAGGGGATTTGTGTTGTAATCTTATCTTGACACTTATTTTATATATGAATCTTGTTTATTCAATGATTTGTGTGGTTTAATACTTTCAATTGATCATTTCATTCTATCCATATGTCTATGTATGCTAAAATAGATGTTCATGTGTTTATCTCTAGTTTTTGTATTATTGATGCATGTCTATGTGTGTTGATGCTATGGATCTAGAGATTGTCAAGGCATAGTGCTTAATAGAATACTATTGTGGTTTATTTGATGGTTCATACTCATGTCTTGATGGATTGTGCCTTTCCCTTAGTTTATTTAGTTTAATTTTCATGCCCTTAGCTTAGTTGTAGTGTGGTTGCCTTAGTTGTTAGATGGGAGGACAATCCATGCTGTTGTTTGATGTTCCATGCTTATGAATGCAAGTAGTATTATTTTCTAACCATGTGATGTGTTTGGATTGTGAGCTTAAAGGAAAGATTAATGGCTTAGTTTGATGTATTGTGCTATTCACTAGGTTGCTTAGACAATATATGCTTACTTGGTCATTCATGCTTGTTGAAACAATCAATCATACACTCTCAAATTGCAACATATGTTTTCTCTCATTAATTATACATTGAATATCTAGAATGGTGATGTTTAGTGGTGACCTCTAGACCCCAAGACCTCACTATCTTGTTTTCTCTAAATTTCATTTAAATTGCTTATTTTACATTGAACTTGTTTAGTTTAGTTTGTAATTTAATCAACCAAACACACCATCTTTTGATCACTCGACCTACTAATCCTATTTATTGTTTCCATTGCAATCACGCCCATAATCCCTTGGGACGATCCATACTCACCCTAGCTATATTATTTTTAGTTAAAGGTAGTAGTGGATTTTATAAATTTAAAACTTGGCCACATTGCATACTCACACTCTTAACATATTTTTAAACATTGGTGCCATGACACACAACAAGTTTTTGGCGCCGTTGCCAGGTATTGAAGTGGCAACGCCGTGTTTTAGAAACAAATAGGAATTAGTACTCTTTTGATCATGTTTTTACTTTATTTTCTTTTTAGTTACTTATTGTGTTTGTTCTTATTTGGCTAGGTGAATTGAGCAAAGGAAAATTGAGAGCAAAGAAACCAAGTGAAGCTAGCAAAAGCATAAAAGGCTAAAATCTAAAAATTTGCAAAGCATAGCAAGGCATGAAAATTGAAAGTTAAATTGAAGTGGCTTAAGGACCCTTTGTGAGATCTTTCTAACTCAATTTCTAGTTAAATCGTCAGCTCGCGTGGTGGCAAGTTTTTCAATTCTTAGATGAATCGTGAGCCCGCATGGAGACAATCTATATTTCCTTGCATATTGTTTAAAGCATGGGAATATGTGACCAATGTATGTGGAGAATGTTTGTTGATTGATTTATTGTGGGGGCGAAGTGATTGTTATTTAATTAATTGTTTGTTATTTGTTTTGCTAGTGTATGCATGGTCGTAGGTCATTGAATCCTACTCTTGTCCCTCCTAATTTGCATCTTGAATCCATTGTTTGTAATCTTAGGGGAAGAGGTAGCTCTCATTACTCCATTTCACCAATAGAGGAATTGAATGACGACCATGTGGAGGACCTTGGTCACATAGACCAACAAGGCATCCTCTACCCTAATGTGCATCATGAAAATATTCAAGTACCATTGGGCATGCCTAGACCATTCATTCCACCACAAAAACAAGGCCAAATTCCATTGGGAATGTCTCGGCCAATTTTTGCTCCTCAACCTCCTATTGTTCAAGTTAATCAAGGTGTTTATGTAACACCACCAATTGTGAATCCTCTTATTGCTTTAAGAGACCATTATGTGCCTAATGAATACAATGAACCTATATGCATTCAATTGTCCCAATTTAGAGCACATCACTATAAGATTAAACCACAAACTATTCAAATGCTTCCTAACTATCATGGACTTCCAAGTGAAGAGCCTTACAAGTATTTGGACGAGTTTCTTGAAGTGTGTTCCACCGTGAAATACACGGACATGCCAAAAGAAGTTTTAAGACTTAAACTTTTTCCTTTTACCTTTAAGGACAAGGCAAAATATTGGTTCAACAATCTTAGACCTTTTTCGATAACTTCTTGAGCAGAAATGCAACAAGAGTTCTTGAAGAAGTACTATCCGGTTTCAAAGACCAATGCCATGAGAACTTCCATTCGTGAATTTTCTCAAGGGGATGGGGAAATGGTTCATGAGGCATGGGAAAGGTTTAATGACTTGCTTGGAAGTGCCCACATCATGACATACCTAAGTGGTAATTAGTTCAATATTTCTTTGAAAGTTTATTGGATAATCACAAAGGTATGGTTAATGCATCTATGGGTGGCTCTTATCTTGACAAGTATGAAAATGATGTGTGGCAATTGTATGAAAGTATGAGTAAAAATTCAATGCATATATCTTTGTTCTCCAAAAATGGTAGAAATCTAGGTGGAAGGAAGAATGTTGGCTTATATCAAGTTAACAACTCCAATGACATAGCCGCCGAAATGAAATCGTTATCTCAAAGGTTTGATCAATTTTTGATCAACCAAAACTCAGCAAACCAAGTGTCTTCCTCCCCTAATCATGTTCATCATCATGCATCTAATGAATCTTGTATGACTTGCTCTAGTATTCTACATTTTACTTCTAATTGTCCCCATGGACATGTGCCAAGTGAAAACCATGAACAAGTCAATGCTACATTTATTAACCAAGGGAATAATCCCTATAGTTCACACTATAATCCTGGATGGAGGAACCATCCAAACTTCTCTTGGAAAAGCTAAGGGGAAGGCTCAAACCCTCCCCAAGGTGGTTTTCAAAACAAGTATGTTCCACCTCCAATGTAAAGCCAAAGTTCCCAAGGTTATAGATCTTCTTTTCAATCATCACATGGAAATCAATATTCAAATTCTCATTTCCCTAACCAATCATCATATTCTCAAGGAAACTCAAGGAGTCCCGCTTTTGAGGAAAAAGTGTTGACCGCTCTAGGTACTCTAGAGGTGAATAATCAATTGTTTCATTCTCATTCTCAATCTATTGCTAAGCTAGAAACCCAAGTCGGGCAAATAGCTAGTACTTTGAATGCTAGAGAGAAAGGGAAGATGCCTTTGAATGCACCACCAAAGCAACAATGTGCTGTGGAGACTCATTCCTCATCGGAAGGACACACAATCGAGCATATCAATGTGGTGACGACCTCGAGAAGTAGGAGAATTGTTAATAACCAAGTAGATATTCTCAATGAAGAGGGTGAACCAGTGCAACCAAGAGTTGACACCCATCCCGTTTCACATTTTATTCCTCCTTCATTGCATGTGCATGATCATCTTGTTGAGAAAGTTGTCAAAAATGATTTGAAAGATAAATTGAAGCATGATTTGAAAAATGATTCTAAGAATTCTTGTGTTAAAGATTCTTCAAAGAAAAATTTTGAAAAAGCTTTTGAGCCTAAAGCTCTATTTTCGGATGCCTAAAATGATCCATTTCTCTTGACAAACAAAAGACTAAGACCAATGAAATCATTGAAATTTTTAAGCAAGTGAAGATCAATCTTTCGCTTTTGGATGCAATTAAGCAAATTTCGGCTTATGCCATGTTCTTAAAAAATCTTTGCACCCAAAAGAGGAAGAACATGAGCCAAACATCAAGAAAAATGGTCTTGACCGAGCAAGTGAGCTCCATTTTGCAACATAACACTCTCCCAAAGTTTAAGGACCCCGGTTCACCTACTACATCTTGCATCATCGGTGACCATGTCATTAATCGGGCTCTCTTAGATTTAGGAACAAGTGTTGACCTTCTTCTATATTCAGTGTATGTTAAATTGGGCTTAGAAGACTTGAAACGGACGTCGGTGGTTTTACAACTTGCCGACCAATCCATCAAAAAGCCCCGGGGTATTATAAAGGATGTTTTGATCAAGATTGATAAGTTCTTCTTCCCCGTTGATTTCGTTGTCATAGACACGGAACTGGTTCCGAATCCCAAGAGCCAAATTCCTGTTATCCTTGGCTATCCCTTCTTGGTAACCGCAAATGCCAACATTAATTGTAGGACGGGGATAATGAAAATCTCATTTGGCCATATGAAGGTGAAGTTGAACATCTTTAATCCAACCCTGAATTCCATGGACAAACATGAAGAAGTGTGTGTTATAGAAGAGTGTTTAGACAATGAATTCGATGAAGTTGAGTCTTTACTTGACAATGAACACTTCTATGGTTTGCCTACCAAAAATAATTCAAGGAAAGTTGTTGTGAAGCCAAGTGCACTAAGGGCATAGAAGCCCAAGAGTTGCATTGATAAAGGACCATCAATGTCTTTTGAATAAAATCCAACAAGTTCTCTAGAGAACCATTTGTTGGGTGGGATTCAAAAATCTATTTACCCTGTCAAAAAGGGGATGCATAACAAGATATTTGATTCGGGCTAAAAGAGTCCAACGTCTTGCCAGAGACGTTAAAGACTAGTGCATTTCGTAGGGTTTACAACCCTATTCCTCCCTTATTTCTATTTTATCTTTCATTTCTTGCGTCGTCTAGATATATTCTGGGTTCATACACATTGCTAGGAACTATGATTGAGAATGCATGCCCTATTATGTTGAAATTAAGCATTTTGTGCCTGTTCGATCGATCTCAAAAGAGGTTCGATCGATCGAACATCAATCTTTGCATCCAATCATCTTTCAGTTCCATCGATCGAGAATTCCCTGCATAAATCAACTCACTGTGTATCGAGCAAACTTCAGTTCAGATCGATCTGAGTGCTCCAAGATTGATCGAGATTTTCCTCAGATCGATCTTCATTCTATACTTAGAATTTTTTTTGAAACCCATGAAAAAGGCCTCTCTGTGTATTGATCGAACTTCTCTGCAGGTTTGCACCTGTTGGATCGATCGAAGCCTCTTCTAGATCGATCTTGGATTGATTGATCTGTGGCCCTTTGTTGACTTTGACTTTGATTTCCCTTTTTGAATTTTGAATTTATTTATTTAAAAAAAAAAAAAAACAAAAACAACAAAAATATTTTCAATTTACATTTTATTTTATCTTCAAAAATACAAAAATATTTTTCTTTTATTTTATTATATTTTCAAAAACTCCAAAAAGATTTTTTATTTGATATTCATTTTTATTTTATTTTTCTAAAAAATAAAAAATCTAAAAACATTTTATTTTTATTTTTATCTTCAAAAAATTCAAAAAAATAAATTTTTTTTTTAAAATTCAAATTTTCAAATTTTTTTAAAAAAATACTATGTTGTTTTGAAGCTTAGATTGATCTATGTTCGATCGATCTGAGATTTTTCCAGATCAATCGAATATGTCAGAAACAGTTTTTAAAAATAGAAGTCAAGGGTCATTTTGATCGATTTATACATCGATCTCAAACCCTAGCTCCTTTTCGCTGCTACCCACCTTTTTCCCAACCTCCGGCGAGCTTCCAGAGCTTCGAATCCCTCTTCCTCATCTCAGATCTCATCTCTCTCTCTCTCGATCCACTTCTCTCCCCGATTTGGTAAGTTTGAGTTGTATTTTTGGATTTCGAGCTTCAATCATATGTTTTAGATGTTTTCCATGCTTAGATCTTAAGTTTCCATGATTGAATGTTTCCATTTTTGAGTTAATGAAGAGCATGTATATATATGTATATATATCTATGTATTTTTGCATATAATTTGATTCCGAATTCGATTTTGGGGGTCACGTGCCTATTCAAGTGACCATTCTTGTGTTGTTGAGGTGTAGAGGGACCCACAAGCTTGCTTGGGTAGCCCCCGTGTCATCCATGTCACATATCTGTGACTTTTCAAATTTCTCACAGTAGTTCGATCGATCGAAGTTTTCTCTGATCAATCAGAGAAAGATCGATCGAACTTAGTCCTTATCGATCTGAGAGAGATCGATCTCACTCAAGTCATGATCGATTGAACTTCACACACTATCCATAGTGTTCATGTTAGTTTCTTGATGCCCAATGCCTATGTTTTCCACATTGGATGCATTCCATACTTACACTATTTAACATGTTTCACTTAGTCACTGCTTACTTGGCTGCGTCATCACTTGCATATATTCATGTACTTTATTCTGAGTTGTCTATCTTACTTGACATACATGTTTCTATATAATGTGCTTCAATTCTCTATTATATGTTACTAACTTATTTTGAAAGTGTTTCTTTTATGTTTTGCAGGCCATGGCACGGGTTAAGACAGTCGCCAGCTCTGGCTCAGTCTGACCGTTCTGCCTCTACCGCTTCTTCATCTTCATCTTCAGCAGATGAGGCTGAGCATATATCTTCTCATTGCACAGCCTGGCCAGGTCCAAGATAGACCTATCTGGAAGTTTAGACGCCTTTTAGTGTCACATGAGCCCATATTTGACATAACTTTCTTCTCCCGGTCAGTCTTAACTCGGGCAGCCTTTGACAATATTGAGCGGCGTGGCATTTTAGCCATTCTGGTGCTAGTTACTTATCCTGTTTACCCGCGGCTTGTTCAGATGTTCTTCCAGAACCTCCGGCCGGCCCCGAGTAACCTATCAGAGTTACAGACTACTATTGATGGCTACTCCATCCGCATCACTATTGATACATTGGCCATTTTTTCTCGGTGCCCACATGTCTGCCCTCCAGGTCTTGTTTATCCCATTCTCCAGCGGCCATCTGATGCAGACATGGCAGTTGCCCTTACTGGCCATTATGCAGATGGCGAGATTTTCGCCACCAGGACTTATCTACCCGAAATGTATTTATTCGGTCATGTACCAAAATGTATTTATGGCGGGCCATAAGATCCAGAGACGTTCAGACTTTCTGGCAGCTCTTTATGCATTCTACACTGGGCACTGGTTCTCCATCCCTGGACTCTACTAGAGTGTAATGATGAAGTTGTATACAGATTATATTAGTAAGGCAAAGCCCAAGCGGGCTAAGTATCTCCCCTTCACTCATCTTATTACTTAGATCCTGCAAGACCAGCGCTACCCTTTCTATCCACAGGAGCGTTCTGAGTCAGGGGCTTGCCACTACGACAAGAAGAACTGGAACAAAAGCTACAATGATCTTATCAAGAGCTTAGAGCAGGACGCTATCTTGGTAGTAGAGGAGGCTGCAAAGGCTGAGAAGGTAGAGATGGCAGCAGCAGCAGCAGACGATCCAGCAGACGCACCGGTGGCTATAGTACATATGGATATAGACCTGGAGCAGCAGTCTCCAGAGGAGTTACAGCATCACTCTCTAGTCAGGTCACCAATTCATTCTCAGGAGCAGGGTCAGGATATACCACAGTTTCATGATCCAGTTCCATCACCTGGCTTAGGTTAGCGTGTCCAGGCATTGGAGGATACAGTAGTCTCTCTCAGAGCAGACATTTCTACTCTCGATGCGAACGTCTTAGCTGTGTTGCGTGACATATCTAGAGATATCCAGGGATCACGCCCCGCTCGCCCTACCTCCTCTGCCTGATTTCTCTATCTCTTTACTCTCCTCATTTGATATATCTGTGATACATTACTGTTACATTGCTACTGTTATGATATTTTTACGACCAGTCTATTAGCCCTGATATTGTGATGTACCATATACTGTTCATTATTTCTCTTTTACTATGCATGATATTTTTAGATGTCTGGATTTTATATTGATACATCTGTCTGTGATTGACTTCATTATCAGGTACATCCCAGTGACTTCAATGAGAGAGAGTGCTGCCCAAATTTTTTCAGGACCACCCTTATTCCTCTCTCTTTACTTCATTTACTATCCCATTTACACTTGCATGTCCACTGTGGACAGTTATTATCCCTTTGTTATCTGATGAGTTTTCTCTAAGTGCCATCTTTTCTGGACCGCAGTCAATTCTAAGTTTGGAGGGGTTGTACCACCCACTTTGGATATTTGTGTCCCGGCCATTCTTTGCCTTAGTTGCACTGGTATACTCTTTACTTTTGTTCTCTTTGCACATTGAGGACACTGTGCCATTTAAGTTTGGGGGTAATGGGTGTTAATTGCAGTGCTTACTTTTAATTCAAAATTTTAAGCATGCCTTGTGTATTTGAGTGATTTTCTATGATTGGTCCATAACTTGCGATGATTTTGATCTTTTGAGAACTATATTGCTTAAAATTTAAAAATTACTTGACTTGAGAGTCCAATACTCCTTGTATGCCTTATGAATGCCATTTAGGAGTAAATTTTTTGAAAGATTGATATCATGTTTGCACTTGGGCCCACATCATCCTGATTTTGTGATTGTTTTGAGATTCACTCTAGGATTCTAAACTAGCACATGCACACACTAATATTCATTTGTTAGGTACATGCTTTGTTGATTATTGAATTGGTTATATCCCAATTGAGATAGTAGTGCATTGAAATCTTTTATTCTTGATAAAGGTGGATAACAAACCATTTTCATTGAGTAGCCGGGATTCTAGCCTCATCAAGCACTGAATTTCTTGCACCGAAAGGTGGAGGGCCCAAACTCTAAGTTAATAATTGGCTACTTGAAAAAAAAAAAAAAAAAAAAAAAAAAAAAAAAATTGCAAAATCAATAAAAAAGTGAGGACTTCTCCCAAAAGGTGAGAAGTGGAAAATAATTAGATGGATGTTATTTTGATTTGTAGCCTAGTTGATTTTAGCTTATAAGTCCTTATGGGTGTTTGAACACCTAGTGCCCTAAAGCTGTCCGGTTTGGGAGTCATTGACCTAACGCTCGACCTCATGGATCGCTAGAAAGTTTAATAGATCAACACTTTACACTATACTTCCATCTTTGATCCTTAGGATTAAAAAAATAAATAAATAAATTTTGAGTGAAAAGAATAAGCGTACCAAGAACAATAAAGTTTTAATAAAAGGCCCACTCTTTGTCTTGATGATCGGTACTAGATTTGTGTGCTAGTTTGAGGGTAATGATATGATCATTTCTTTAGTTAGCTTAGATAGCAACATACTTAATGCCGGTCCATTCAAAAAAGATTCTAGAGTTGTTTTGATTTTCATGATCATTTTCTTGATGTGTGGAGGACCATTGCTTGCTTGATGTTGAAATTTTGGGAAATTGCTTGGAAATGGTTGAAAATTTGCATACTTGAGGTAGTTTTCTCCCAATGCTTGTTTGAAATATTGGTACCTCTTTTTGTGAGAATGAGCTTAATGTTTGTGGGTATCATTTCTGGAAACCCTCACGAGACTTTACTCATCCACTAGGAGTAACCTAGGGGTTTAAAAGGCTTGTTGCATATGCTAAATGCAATCGTGTTCCCTACGAAAGTGGTGTTATCCATTTATTGCTTTCTAGTTCATAGTTGTATAGTCATCCATTTCATTCTTTTACTTTGTAGTTCATTGCTAGGGACTAGCAATATTTAAGTTTGGGGGTGTGATGAGCGCTAAAAAGTACGCATTTAAACCCCTTAAGCTTAGGTATTCTATAACTTTTATCTATCTTATTTTTCCGTCTTAAACTAATTTCATGTTATTGCCCTTTTTAGGTGCTTATCCCCAAAGTAACTTAATTCAGCCAAATAAGAGCATTAAAGAAGAAATCTCAAGCTGAATGGAAGAAAGGAGCAAAAATGAAGCAAAGTGTGAAAAGTCAGCATCTTCGATCGATCTCAACATTCCTTCGATCGATCAGAGCAAGATTGATCTTGCCTTATCAAGATGGATCCTAGCAATTGCCCTTATCCAAAAGATCTCACCATCTTCGATCGATCCAACATTTCTCAGATCGATCGAAATTATTCGATCTTATCCACACCTACTGTGATACCCCTCAATTCTAGAGCCACGGGTGATCAAGTCCGAGTACAGAATATAAGGGATATCAAACAATTAATATTTAAACAAGCATTTGAATACAAAAAGAATAATAAAGAATAAATAAATAATAAGCTGAAGGAAACTAAATAATAAATCTCTATTTTAAAATCCTCAAATAAATAATAATTAAAAATCCAATAATAAAATCCTCCAATCTTCGGATACTAGTAATTAATTAAACTACAACTCGGGAATCCATCCTGTGGACCCCTAATAATATCTTAATTGAAATAACTGAACCGAAATAAAAATAATAAGTAACTAATGAAGACGAGTCCTACGTAGAGTCAGAAGAGTGAATGACTGTCTCTGCTCGGCACAAACAATCTCTAGGACTGGAACTGACGAACACCTGAAAAAAATAATGGTGGGTCAGGCCCACAAACAAGTTCTAATCTACTACATCCCAAACAGAGACCCGATACACGTACATATCCTAATTAATTCAACAATAACTAAATAGTCCATATGTAGATATATACACACTAAAGAAACCTCACTAGACTATAGAGTTGTCTCAACCTGAATAGTAAGCAACATGCAAAACGCACATATAGTGGGCATGAGTACCTAGACCTACCAAGGTACACAACTACGATATATCTAGCTACACATCCCTGGCGATATACGCACCCTAACCACTGATCCTGAGACTCAAGCTCATATCATAGTGTATAATTATATATTTAAAATCCGTCCTATCCAACCATCAAAAATAAACTATCCAAATATTATTTTAATAATATGTCATCCAACTATTCCGTTGACCTGACACAAATAAGTAGGACTTAACACTGTGGTTAATCCGTTCCCTTATTAAAAATAGGTAGGACTTAACTTTTAAGTTAATCCGTCCCTAATATGCCCCCATCCCATAATGGTGCATTAATCCACATCATAACCAGATAAAAGTTTCAAATCCAACGATAATGTCAATAATGTTTACATATAACAATCCAAATAAATATGATATAAATCATATACACATCCTTTGCATTTACTTGAGCAAAAATATAAATTCCAAATAGCATGCATTTAATTTACATTACAAGAAATTAACATGCATCTCAACTAAATTGTACATCTCCATATTCTGATTAAATTAATTTAAATCTAACAATTGATTAAAATAATTTAATCCAAGAATATTTAATTAATTTATCTCTTTTATAATTAATTAAATTCCATACTTAGCATGTAAACTTAAATCATGCATTTCAATTCATAATGAATCTAATTAAATAAAATAAATATTTAATTCAGATTCATCACTCAAAAAAACAACATATATTAATTTAATATTTTTGCATTAATCAAAATAACATTTAAAAAATATTTAATGTATAATTAAATTATTATTATTTTTATATACACAAGATTCATTCCTACCCACTGTGTATGCAAAAGTAAATTTAAACTACAAATAGCAACTGATGCATTAGTAAAGCCTTTTGACTTTTTACTTCTTTCCTCGTTCGGCGTGCCTTTATAAAGGAACAAGAATTTTGATTTCAATTTCTGTGTTACACCTTACTGCAATCTGATTAAGTTGCCTCGTTTGACGTGCCTAGCTTGTAAAGAATTACTAATTTAACCTTACTCACGCATACAAACTGATGCATGGAACAAGCATCACTAATTTAACTTTACTCATATGCATACAAATTGATACATGGAAAAAGAATTCTTTATTTAATTGTTTTTATTATTTTTTCCACCATTGTATTGACCTCCTTGTTTCGCGTACATGCTTTCTGTAGAAACAAATTCTAATTCTATATTTAAACACACCACTTGATTCATGCTAACATAAGTCATGAAAAAATAAAATAAATTAAATTAAAACCAAGGCCACCAACAGTGTAGGCAAAAAAAAATTAAAACCCATTATTAAAACTCATAAACTGAAATTTCAAAATAAATCTATGTAATTAGATCCAATTAATTTATTTAAAGAACCTAGAATTAATCTAGCATGCATAGAGTATGAATCAAAGGAGAAGAGAAGAATTAAAACTTGCCTTTAGGGATTTGATAAAAACCCTAACCTCCTTCTTCCTTTTTCTCTTCCTTCCTCTTCCTTCTTTCTCTCTCTAAAATATAGTACGCAATATATTTTCTCACCTCTTTCACAACTCTATAGTTATATATATATAGACAACTAAAATAACCCTAATCCTTTTCCCATTCCAAGACAAACTAAAATAAAATAAAAATAAAATAAAATAAAATTTAAATACTAAAAAGGTAACTAAATATATGTTACGTATAATCTATGTGTACCCCTTTTTATATATAATATATAAATATATATCAGATTATTCTTAAAGGGACTTTCCTTACATATATATATATATATATATATATTTATTTATTTATTTATTAAATACACATATACATGGGTAATCATCCGTACCCATTAAACCCCTTATCCAAGTAGTCCATGGAGCCCAATTGATTGGTCAATTACTACTATCCATATCCAATTCCTTAAAAATATAAAAATAAAATAAATAAAATAAAAATAAAAATAAAAATAAAATAATTAAATTCCTAAATAAATACACATCATCACATTCAATTCAATTTAAACAAATAATTAAATCAATTAAACAAGTAAACAATTAGCCAAGAAAACAACTAAATAATTAAATACAATTAAAACTATTAAAATAATACCGAGACTATCCTTTTAAATTAGGGGTATTACATTCTTCCCCCCTAATAAAAGGAATTCCGTCCTTGGAATTCGCCCTTACCTTCTTCCATTATATCTGGAAACTGTGAGCAAATGACATCATCTTGTTCCCAAGTGGACTCAGTCTCATTATGGTGATTCCACTGGACACGTACTGACGATATGACTTTATTGCGAAGAACATGATCCTTACGGTCAATAATGCGACACGGTGGCTCCACATATGTTGCATCCGGTTGCAACTCAATCTCTCCCACATCGATATGCTGATACCGATCTTCATCTCGCAGAAATTTTCACAACATGGAAACATGAAACACATTCTGCACTCGATCCAAATGATCTGGAAGTGCCAACCGATAAGCTACAGCTCTAACGCAATCGGTAATCATAAATGGACCAACAAACCGTGGTGATAACTTCCCTTTCTTCCCAAAGCACATTACATCTTTCATAGGAGACACTTTGAGTAGAACCTGATCCCCAACCTGAAACTCTAATGCATGAGTACGACGATCCGCATAACTCTTTTGCCTACTCTGGGCAGTGCGCATGCGATCCCTAATAAGAGCAATCTTCTCAGAAGTATCCTTAATGAACTCAGGACCCAAAAATCGACTCTTGCCAACCTCCATCCAACAAACAGGAGATCTATATGGTCGGCCATATAATGCCTCAAACGGTGCCATACCAATAGTCTTCTAAAAGTTATTGTTATATGCGAACTCCACAAGTGGCAAATACTCCTCCCAATGGCCCTTAAAGTCAAGGACACAAGAACGAAGCATATCCTCCATTATCTGATTAACCCTCTCGGTCTGTCCATCAGTCTAAGGATGATAAGCAGTGCTAAGATGCAACTCTGTACCCAAAGCCTGCTGAAAACTCTTCCAAAACCCTGATACAAAGCTCGAATCCCTATCCGATATAATAGATAACGGAATGCCATGCAACTTCACAATCTCTGTAATGTAAAGTCTCGCCAACTGTTCCGAAGTGTAATCAGGGCGAATAGGCAAGAAATGAGCTGATTTGGTCAACCTATCAACGATGACCCAAATGGAATTGTGATTCTTGAACGAATTAGGCAATCCTTCCACAAAATCCATAGAAATGCTCTCCCATTTCCACTCTAGTATCGGCAGTGGCTGTAGAGCTCCTGGCGGCCTCTGATGATCAATCTTGACCATTTGACAAGTACTACATCGTGAGACAAATAGAGCAATGTCCCTCTTCATACCTGCCCACCAAAACTGCTGCTTCATATCCTGATACATTTTGTCACCTCCAGGATGAACCGAAAACTCAGAGTGGTGAGTCTCAGTCATCACATCCTTCCTCAACTCATCAGCAGAAGGTACCACTAACCGTCCCTTGTACCTCAAACCTCCATCAGCCCTAACATAGTAGAATGGAACCTCTCCGGAAGCTATCTCTGCAACTTTATCAATGCACTGCTGATCCGTGAGTTGTGCCTTCAAAACTTTGTGAATGATAGAAGGTGTAACTACCATGTAAGCCAAGAAAGCATCAGACAATGCATCCACCCTCTTCAACGCATTCCACTCAGTAGTGAATAGAGTGGAAAGACTACCAACAGGTCGACGACTGAGTGCATCCGCCACCACATTCGCTTTCCCTGGATGATACTGTATAGAAAAATGATAGTCTTTCACAAACTCCAACCACCTGCGTTGTCTCATATTCAGCTCCCGCTGAGTGAATAAATACTGCAGACTCTTATGATCGCTGAATAATCTGAAGGACTCACCCAACAGATAATGCCTTCAAATACGTAAGGCAAAAACCACAGCTGCCAACTCCAAATCATGCGTTGGATAATTAAGCTCGTGAGGCTTAAGCTTCCGAGATCCATACGAAATTGGTCGCTCCTCCTACATCAAAACACCTCCAAGACCCTGCAACGAAGCATCTATGTACACAAGATACTCTATCCCGCTCTGTGGGGTAGACAAAACTGGTGCAGAAGTCAACTTAGTCTTCAGCTCATCAAAAGCTTTCTGACAATATTCATCCCACATGAACCGTACACCCTTTTTAGTTAAATGAGTGAGTGGTCCTGCTATTTTTGAAAACCCCTGGATGAACCTCCTGTAATATCCTGCTAAACCGAGAAAACTCCGAATCTCGGTAGGTGATGTAGGCTGTCCCCACTCAACCACCGCTGAAACCTTGGCTGGATCCACCGCTATTCCACTTTTTGACACCACGTGACCCAGAAATTTCACTTCCCACTGCCAAAATTCACATTTCTCAAACTTGGCATACAACTGATGCTCACGAAGCGTCTGTAAGACTATACGAAGATGTCTAGCATGATCGTCCTCTGACCTCGAGTAAATCAAAATGTCATCTATGAAGACAATGACAAATTGATCCAAGTAAGCTCTGAAGACTCTATTCATTAAATCCATGAAAACTGCTGGTGCATTAGTCAACCCGAACGGTATCACCCGAAACTCATAAGATCTATATCTAGTGAGAAACGCTGTCCTCGGGACATCCTGCTCCCAAACCCGAAGTTGATGATATCCAGACCGCAGATCAATCTTAGAGAAATAAGTAGCTCCCTTCAACTGATCAAACAAGTCATCAATCCTAGGCAAAGGATACTTGTTACGAATAGTAACCTTGTTCAACTCCCTGTAATCTATACACAAGCGGAGTGAACCATCCTTCTTTTTCACAAATAAAACCGGTGCTCCCCAGGGTGAAGTACTCCTGCGAATGAAACCCTGGCTGAGTAGCTGCTGAATCTGATCCCTTAGCTCGCGCATCTCCATTGGTGCCATCCTATATGGTACCCTAGCAATAGGCGTAGTGCCTGGAGCTAAGTCTATCACAAAGTCGATCTCGCGACTAGGCGGCAACCCTGGAATCTCCTGAAATACATCCGGGTAATCCTGTACAATTGGTATATTATCCAATAATACAGTAGTCCCCTCCTCCGTTTCCTTTTCCATATGAAACAAATAGGTGTTAGTGACCCCTTTAGAACCCGGCATAGCGACGACGTACATGTCCTGACCAGGTATGGTGAAAACAACTGACCTATCATAACAATCAACTTAGGCATGGTAATGCGATAACCAATCCATCCCAAGTATCACATCATAAGTGTGCATGTCCAGGACCAAAAGATTAGCTAGAAATCTGAGTCTACCAATATCTAGTGTCATAGACCCATCACTCTCATGAAGAATGGTTGTATTGCCTAACGGTGTAGAAATTCCATGTGGTCTACTGCATACCCGAGTCATCATCCTAGACAAAGCAACAAATGACCTAGCTACAAATGAGTGTGTAGCACCCGTATCAAATAAAACACGTCCAAGTAAACCATGAATAGGAAACTTACCCTCAACAGCCTGAGGTGCCCGAACATGCTATGGCATGGGGTTGTACACCCTGCCATAGTGCAACTGCTGCGGTGTTTATCCCTGAGGCTGCGGTGGCGCTGGTAAAGCCGGATATGTCTGTCCCTGAATCCGTGGAACCTGTGGAGCTGGTACAGGCATTGGTGCCCTCTGCCCCTGCTGCACATGTTGTCCCTGTCGCTGTCCCTGTCTTACTGTAGGACACTGCCTGGAAGTGTGACCATACTCTCCACAAGTATAACAACTACCCTGGAAAGTACCAAATGGCCTCCTCTGTCGGTTAGCCTATGGCTGACCCTGTCCTGCTTGTGGTCCCCCATTCTGCTGCCTCTGAATAGGTGCCCCATTCTGCTGAGCATCTGAACTACCCTTGTGCTTCTTCCAAGGCTGATGTCCTTAGAATTTGCCCCTATCATTCTGTCGGTGTCCATTCCCATTCCCTTTCTCAGCTGACTGATTAGCAGAGTCTCGATCACCCCGCTTCTCACTCCTAGCCTGTCTGAAATCCACGGTCAACTGATACTACTATAGAGCGGCGTCTACCACCTGAGCATAGGTAGTATAGGCTGGACTACCCGTAATAGCTCTCTTGATAGACCACATCAGTCCCTTGACGAAACTGTTGCGCTTCTTCTCCTCTGTATCCACCTGCTCCGGTGCAAAGAGAGACAAGCGTGTGAACTGCTGCTCATACTCCGCTACTGTCATGTTCCCCTGCTGCAGATTAAGAAACTCAATCTTCATGGCTGCCTTGATTGCATAAGGGAAATACTTTTCATTAAAGCGTGCACTGAACTGATCGTAAGTCAATGCCATCCTCTCTGCTGCGGTGGTAACTGACTCCCACCACTGTAGTGCATCCCCAACTAGCTTGAAGGTAGCAAGTATCTACTTCTGAACCTCCGTGCACTGAACCAAGCAAAGATCTCGCTCGATATCCTATTTCCACTGATGAGCTGCTCTCGCATCGGTGGAGCCTGTGAACTCAGGTGGGCTCCCCTTTGTGAAAGAACTCCTAGCCTTCTCCCAAGTATCAATCCGAACAACTGGTGCCGGTAACGGTGCCAGCTGTACTTGAGGCTGATTCTGAAGTACAGTGGTTACCCCTGCATCTATAGCCCGAGCAATAAGGTCATTGATGTAAGGAGGAAACTCTAGATCTCCTCCTTGATCCCGAGTCTGCTGAACTTCCCCATGCTCCTCATAGAACTGACCCTCATCCTCCTTACGTTGCCTAGGAGCCGCCTCCCTTCGTTGCCTATTTCTCTGATTGTCCCGTCTTCTTTTAGCGTTAACCATGCTGTTAACATAGAAAGACAGACATTAGTACGATTCAACCGAACCGCAAAGAATACAACGAATCCTAATCTTAGGCTCTAACTAAAAGAATACGCTACGCGGAAGTCTTAAAACGATAGATCCCTAGAGGCACTTGAACATGGAGTGCTCTGATACCAACTGTGATACCCCTCAATTCTAGAGCCACGGGTGATCAAGTCCGAGCACAGAATACAAGGGATATTAAACAATTAATATTTAAACAAGCATTTGAATACAAAAAGAATAATAAAGAATAAATAAATAATAAGATGAAAGCAACTATATAATAAATCCCTATTTTAAAATCCTCAAATAAATAATAATTAAAAATTCAATAATAAAATCCTCCAATCTTCGGATACTAGTAATTAATTAAACTACAACTCGGGAATCCATTCTGTGGACCTCGAATAATATCTTAATTGAAATAACTGAACCGAAAAAAAAATAATAAGTAACTAATGAAGACGAGTCCTACGTAGAGTCAGAAGAGTGAATGACTGTCTCTGCTCGGCACGAACAATCTCTAGGACTGGAACTGACGAACACCTGAAAAAAATAATGGTGGGTCAGGCCCACAAACAAGTTCTAATCTACTACATCCCAAACAGAGACCCGATACACGTACACATCCTAATTAATTCAACAATAACTAAATAGTCCATATGTAGATATATACACACTAAAGGAACCTCACTAGACTATAGAGTTGTCTCAACCTGAATAGTAGGCAACATGCAAAACGCACATATAGTAGGCATGAGTACCTAGACCTACCAGGGTACACAACTACGCTATATCTAGCTACACATCCCTGGCGATATACGCACCCTAACCACTGATCCTGAGACTCAAGCTCATATCATGGTGTATAATTATATATTTAAAATACGTCCTATCCAACCATTAAAAATAAACAATCCAAATATTATTTTAATAATATGTCATCCAACTATTCCGTTGACCTGACATGAATAAGTAGGACTTAACACTATGGTTAATCCGTTCCCTTATTAAAAATAGATAGGACTTAACTTTTAAGTTAATTCGTCCCTAATATACCCCCATCCCATAATGGTGCATTAATCCACATCATAACCAAAGAAAAATTTCAAATCTAAGGATAATGTCAATAATGTTTACATATAACAATCCAAATAAATATGATATAAATCATATACACATCCTTTACATTTACTTGAGCAAAAATATAAATTATAAATAGCATGCATTTAATTTACATCACAAGAAATTAACATGCATCTCAACTAAATTGTACATCTCCATATTCTGATTAAATTAATTTAAATTTAACAATTGATTAAAATAATTTAATCCAAGAATATTTAATTAATTTATCTCTTTTATAATTAATTAAATTCCATACTTATCATGTAAACTTAAATCATGCATTCCAATTCTTAATGAATCTAATTAAATAAAATAAATATTTAATTCAGATTCATCACTCAAAAAAACAACATATATTAATTTAATATTTTAGCATTAATCAAAATAACATTTAAAAAATATTTAATGTATAACTAAATTATTATTATTTTCATATACACAAGATTCATTCCTACCCACTGTGTATGCAAAAGTAAATTTAAACTACAAATAGCAACTGATGCATTAGTAAAGCCTTTTGACTATTTTACTTCTTTCCTCGTTCGGCGTGCCTTTATAAAGGAACAAGAATTTTGATTTCAATTTCTGTGTTACACCTTACTGCAATCTGATTAAGTTGCCTCGTTCGACGTGCCTAGCTTGTAAAGAATTACTAATTTAACTTTACTCACGCATACAAACTGATGCATGGAACAAGCATCACTAATTTAACTTTACTCACATGCATACAAATTGATGCATGGAAAAAGAATTCTTTGTTTAATTGTTTTTATTATTTTTTCCACCATTGTATTGACCTCCTTGTTTCACGTACATGCTTTCTGTAGAAACAAATTCTAATTCTATATTTAAACACATCACTTGATTCATGCTAACATAAGTCATGAAAAAATAAAATAAAATAAATTAAAACCAAGGCCATCAACAGTGTAGGCAAAAAAAAATTAAAATCCATTATTAAAACTCATAAACTGAAATTTCAAAATAAATCTATGTAATTAGATCCAATTAATTTATTTAAAGAACCTAAAATTAATCTAGCATGCATAGAGTATGAATCAAAGGAGAAGAGAAGAATTAAAACTTGTCTTTAGGGATTTGATAAAAACCCTAACCTCCTTCTTCCTTTTTCTCTTCCTTCCTCTTCCTTCTTTCTCTCTCTAAAATATAGTACGTAATATATTTTCTCACCTCTTTCACAACTCTATAGTTATATATTTATAGACAACTAAAATAACCCTAATCCTTTTCCCATTTCAAGACAAACTAAAATAAAATAAAAATAAAATAAAATAAAATTTAAATACTAAAAAGGTAACTAAATATATGTTACGTATAATCTATGTGTACCCCTTTTTATATATAATATATAAATATATATCAGATTATTCTTAAAGGGACTTTCCTTACATATATATATTTATTTATTAAATACACATATACATGGGTAATCATTCGTACCCATTAAACCCCTTATCCAAGTAGTCCATGGAGCCCAATTGATTGGTCAATTACTATTATCCATATCCAATTCCTTAAAAATATAAAAATAAAATAAATAAAATAAAAATAAAAATAAAATAATTAAATTCCTAAATAAATACACATCATCACATTCAATTCAATTTAAACAAATAATTAAATCAATTAAACAAGTAAACAATTAGTCAAGAAAACAACTAAATAATTGAATACAATTAAAACTATTAAAATAATACCGAGACTATCCTTTTAAATTAGGGGTATTACACCTACCACCCCACCCACCACTCTTATCTTTATCCCAAAAATATCCCAAAATATCTCAGAGATATGTCTTTATTCAAAAAGGCGCCGCCAAGGATGATTGATCTCTGCAGCATTCGATGGATCTCACAAATGTTTGATCGATCTCAACACAGTTCGATCGATCGAACCCTCTCAAGTGCAAATTAAATCAAATTTCAGCTCATTAAAAGTTGTCTCATGGTGCAATCATTGGAGGAGCCCTTGTGCACGAGTCCAGACCATTGGGTGTGACACTTGAGCCTCCTATATAAAGATTTGAGCTACTTTTTACACATATACTTAGATATAGGCTTAGATACATTCTTAGAGAGGAAGAAAAGAGAGGAAGAGAGGCTAGAGACACATTCTTGGGAGTTCTTCCATTCTTCTAGGGTTTCTATCAAGAATGAGGTCATTCCTACCATGGAAATAGCCCTTGAGGGTTAGATGACTACTTCAATGAGTGGCTAAACATCTTCTTGGGAAAAGAGTTAGCCCTAAGCATGTCTTCTAGACTTTAATGCTTTGTATTTTGAGGGGATTTGTATTGTAATCTTGTCTTGACACTTATTTTATATATGAATCTTGTTTATTCAATGATTTGTGTGGTTTAATACTTCCAATTGATCATTTCATTCTATCCATATGTCTATGTATGCTAGAATAGATGTTCATGTGTTTACCTCTAGTTTTTGTGTTATTGATGCATGTCTATGTGTGTTGATGCTATGGATCTAAAGATTGTCAAGGCATAGTGCTTAATAGAATACTATTGTGGTTTATTTGATGGTTCATACTCATGTCTTGATGGATTGTGCCTCTCCCTTAGTTTATTTAGTTTAATTTTCATACCCTTAGCTTAGTTATAGTGTAATTTCCTTAGTTGTTAGATGGGAGGGCAATCCATGCTTATTGTTTGATATTCCGTGCTTATGAATGCAAGTAGTATTATTCTCTAACCATGTGATGTGTTTAGATTGTGAGCTTAAAGGAAGGATTAATGGCTTAGTTTGATGTATTGTACTATTCACTAGGTTGCTTAGACAATATATGCTTAATTGGTCATCCATGCTTGTTGAAATAATCAATCACACACTCTCAAATTGCAACATATGTTTTCCTTCATTAATTATACATTGAATATCTAGAATGGTGATATTTAGTGGTGACCTCTAGACCCCAAGACCTCACTCTCTTATTTTATCTAAATTTCATTATTTTACATTGAACTTGTTTAGATTAGTTTGCAGTTTAATCAACCAAACACACCATTTTTTGATCACTGGACCTACTAATCTTATTTATTGTTTCCATTGCAATCATGCTCATAATCACTTGGGACGATCCCTACTCACCCTAGCTATATTATTTTTAGTTAGAGGTAGTAGTGGCTTTTAGAAATTTAAAACTTGGCTACATTGCACACTCACACTCTTAGCACATTTTTAAACGTTGGTGCAGCGACGCACAACAGACTTGGTCACATGTGGATGAGGCTAATAAGGAAGTGTTAAATTGAGCTTTAATGGTAAGTGAGAATTAATCATAATATTTAAGTATTTAATTTTTTATTTAGATTTATTATCATAATATTTAAGTATTTAATTTTTTATTTAGATTTATCCAATTACTTGAAAACTAATATTTGATGTCTATGATATCAACATTCTTTTAGGATAAGTTTGACATACGGATAGAGGGGACTGACCTCACAGAATTTCGAAAGGGTATGTACACATTCTTTGGTGATAGGTTCAGAGCGTGGAAGTATGACGTACATGTGTATTTTAAGTCTTTCAACGGTAATGTCTCAGAGGCATGTCGTCATCCTTATGAGGGAGTTGGAGACGAGGATTAGTAGGTTGTCTGTGATATGTTTATTAATGATGCATTTTTGGTAAGTACCCCCTTATTTATTTACTTATAATTTTTGTTTTTCGTACTCTGACCTTTTCATACTTATTATTTGTAAAATTTGTATGTAGAAAAAGAGTGGGACAAACACAAAAAACAGGGAGAAGAATGTCACAAATCATTGTTCTGGCTCGAAACCTTTTATTAGGTATCGATATGAGATGGTTTGTTAACTTATACTCGCACTATGTTCTTATTATTTATAATGAGAAATTTGTATACATAATCTTAAAACTATTTTAAAATGAATCAGAGAAACGAGGAGACACAAGAGGAGCTTGATTTGGTGACTTTCTACAAAAAGACAAACTGCCGAGAGAAAGGAGAGAAAAAAGGGACATGGATGACACCACAATGTGAGGAGTTACATGTAAGTTTTTAAGTTAAACAAGAGTTTGAACAATATTAAATTTTTGCTTGACTAATCTTATTGCTCTGTCATTACTAAAAGTATTAGCTATGCGTTGTCTAAGATTTTTGTTTTTAAAAAGAGGTTTAATTTTCTTTTTTTGTTTGGAAAAAAAAATATTGAGGAAAAGAAAGAGTAAGGGAAGTATATATTCTAGTTTAATGAATGATCCATTGATGATTTGATAAGATTAATGAAATATATCTTTCATATATATATATTTAAATATATGTATGATAAAATTATAATAAGTTGTTAGTTAAATGATGATGAAATAAAAAATAAATGAAAACAAGCCTATGCAGCTCATGATTTATAAAAGTATTAGCTATGCACTGTCTAAGAAAAGAAAGGTTCCAGTAGAAAGTTGGTAGAAAACTAAGCTTATGTAGACCAAGAATCTCAGTGAAAAGTTATACTTTAGACTTGAAGACAGGTGTGCTAAATCTTGGATAGTTGTTCAAAAATGATTTTCTATAAATAATATGCTATCCTCACAACTTCTCATTGCAGGCAAAGATGGTCCAGAATCTACAATCTCATGCATCTGATGATTCATTTGAATCGGGATTGGTGCAAATGACCCCAACTGAAGCCTTTTCCCAAGTAATTGGTCACAAGTCAAGATACTTTAAAGGTCTCAGATATGGGCAGGCACCCATTACTATTTCAAAATGCAATCAGATAGAAATTGCAGAGGCCAGACAAAGAGTAAACCAATTAGAGACACAGTTGTAGGAACAGAATCAAGCCATGCAAGAGCAACTACAAGAACAAAATCAAATGATGCAACAGAAGATAGAGGATCAATCTAGAATGATGTAAGAACAAGAAGAGAAGATTCATGAGATGCAGCAATACAAGGTGAACAGGAGCGCAATGCCCAACAACAGCAACTGACAATTAACTCCTTGGAGACTAAACTTGTTGATTTGACAGCAATGATTGCTTAGTTTATATCACCCCAAAAGAATCGTCGTTTATGGTAAGTACTCCTTATTAATAGAGCTAGTTATATTAATTTTTTACCTCATTCAAAAATTTATTTTAGTCATTTAACCACTTAGAATTTTCGTGGTCAATGAGAACGAAATTTAGTCTCATTTTTTTAGGAAGAAAATAAAATTGTTAGAAAAATTCTTAAATAAAATACTTATCAAGTTAAAAGAAAAACCTAGAAAGGCAAATCTTTTTCTTAATAGCGAGCAACAGATTTTTATGATATCTAGATGTGTCAAAACTAGCAAACAGTACACCGATACATAATGCAGAACAAAGAGTAATTTGGAAGTTGACGGGTACCCACCTTCTGAGAATCATGAACTTGAATCATATATAAATTGAGTATATTTTATTCTATATATATTGGTATCATTGGGCTTTAAGTTTTAAATTTTTAGGGTTTTTTAGAGTTATTAATTTTTAGGTGTTATTTTTATTTTATTTTTTTTATTTTTATTTTTATTTTTTAATATCAAATTGTTGGTTGATTTTGGTTGCATTAATAATTATTTGTTGGTCTGACATGATTCTAATTGATTAGAACACAAGTTTGATTCAGATTGATCATGTATAGGCATGTTATGTATGGTTATATATGTGTGTCTATTGTGGGTTCTTTTGTTTGGGGTTTTTTTATTCATTTTTTTTTTTTTTCGGGATATGTTTGGTTTCTCTTCAGATGATTGGTTCTGGTAGAAATGGCTTTCTTATTGGTTCAATGCTCCATTTTTGGTGATAGAGTTTTTCCAATGCATTCTCAATGTTTGATCTTTTCGTTGGTTTTAGTTCATTTGTTTAGTTTAGTTTACTTTTGGTTAGGGTTGTTGTTTTTGGCCTGCCTTAATATTTGCAAATAAATTGATTGGGTTAGTAATCCTACCTATTTATGTAGCCGGCAAAAAAAGTTCATTTAAATCAAGCACAACTAGTTCCCAAGTGTTGTAGAATCTTAAATCTTTAACTTTATCCTTGAACAAAGGGCTAAACTTAAGTTGATAGGAATTAGTGTAATAACCTTGACAACCTCATCCAACACCACAATTTTTCCCCACTTCAAAACTGCTATAAACTTAAGTCACCACTATTAAAATATTGGTCACTACCTCTAGATTTTCAAAGGTAAATTTTGATGAAGAATTAGATGACACTCGGAACAAATAAGCATTACTAGAACAGCATTAACATAGTTCTACCACATCGAATCAAATTTTGCAGCGTATAACATTGGCTAAACATGACACTTCTTTTGAATAAAGCAATTTTAATTATATTTACTATATTTATTATTTTGTTCAATGATGTAGTGTGCAACTTAAGCCCTAGATTATACCATTTAGTTTTGTGATCCTCAAATAAATAGTTCTCGTTAAAATCTTTCAATTTTACCAAAATAGTTTTAAAATATATATAATGTGTATGAAATGTTGGCAGATTAGTAAAAAGCCCCTGGTTAATTGCTTGCAGTGATTTAATTATCTGTTATCTACTGTGATCACTTAGTGGATCTACAGTTTAACCAAAAGCAATTTTATGTTTAATTTTCTATGCTTAATGTTGAACGGAGACAATATATATTAATATCATGCACACAATATATAAGTGTTGTAATGGGATCACACATATATGCTTAAATGGAAGATTCAATTTTTAGTGCTTCTTAATGGAACTTTTTTCTTTATGATGAACAGTTTTTAGAGTTCATCTTTGGATTCATTTTTCTAATTGACATAGGTACTAATTGTACATCATCGGTTTCTAGATTCTCGATTGATCCATGTTACAAGAATTCATTTTTGCACAAGATATGGGAGAGTGCATGTAATAGAGGTTATTCTTTTTGTTATAGAATACTAAAAAGTGAGAGTTTGAGGGCTAAAATTTAATAAAACATTAACAAGGGTCTAAAAGTGTTGTAGACTAAAATAATGAGCATATTACAGAAGGTAACTAATTAACAACACTTAGACTATGTATCTTGTAAATGCTACGTTGTTAATAATCATTTTTGTTATAGTGTAGCGAGGAATAACATAAAAAGTAATATGATTAGTTTTGTTTCACAAAGTAAATATTCTTACATATTGAATTTTCAAAGCGTAACTTGTCAATGATAAATCTTAATAATATTATGTTTTTTTTATTTATACTTTTCATTATCTTTAATGAGTTGATAAATCTAGTCTATTGGTGGTCTTATTTTCTATTTATATTTTTTTCTTTCATGTAGTATATTTTGAAAACTTAGCATTGGGTTCATTTTTTTTTTTTTTTTTTTTTTTTTTTTTTTTTTTTTTTTTTGACATAGGCACTAATTGTATTTATTCAATGTTGGTTTTACAGATTGTTGGATGGGCTCATGCTATAAGAATTCAAGCTCTTTTTGTTTAAGTAGTTTATGTCCAGATCTTTGAATCTTTTGTTTAGGATTCTATACCTCATTTTTGTCTAAGATCTCGGATAAGGATACTAGTTTGTTTTTGTCTAGATGTTAAGACTCCTCCTCCTTTTATTTATTTATTTATTTTTTTTTTGCGATGGGTTTATTGTTTATGTTGTAAACAATATTTTTGGTTGGTGTGGTATATAATATCAAGTATTTATTTATTTGCATAACCATTTTGATGTGTGATTAAATTTTATTTTTAATATTGTTTATAAAGTTAATAATTTATAGGTTATAAAATTATAATTGGTGCCATATTAATATGTTTTTAATATATAAATTAAAAAAAAATTAATATATTGAAAAAATTGGAATATTTTCCACAAATAAATTTTGTAGCAAATATTCGTGGGCAATTAGATTTATAGCCACGAATGAACTTCGTGGGAAAAAGGGTTCAATTAGCCATGATATATATTTTCGTTGCAAAAGTATTGAATTAGCCACGATTAATTCCTATATCAAGATTGCTAATTGCCACGAAAGTATTGTTATTTGGCTATGAAATAGCTTATGGCGATAGGAGGTATTTTACCACGGGTTCAAATTTTGTGGCAAAAGTTCCACATTTTGCCACGAAATTTTTTAGTCGTGGTTATTTGCAATCTGTGACGTGGCTACACTCACGACTGAGCCATGAGCTAATTCTTGTGACTAAAAGGCTTTCGCCACGAAATTTGACAGTTTTTGCCATGAAGTGTCTTGTGGCAAGAACCCTAGTTTGTTGTAGTGACTTTAGGAGACTGTTATTCTTTAGAGTAAATATGAACTCAATAGTCTTCCCAAGTCTCAAGTATCTAACCTCCATGACAAAATTATACTTGCTCAACTCCTCAACCTCCAGATATAGCTCTGATTATGTTAACTAATTACTTCAACCTACATAGCTTCACCATTTTTGACACTAGTGCTTCCTCCATTTGTCAATATTGGAAGACGAACAAGTGTTTCCTCTGTTTGTCTTCATCTTCTATAACTGAATCTGAACCAGATGCCATGTATGTATCTTTTATCACTAATGAAAGATTATTAGTCTCTCCATCCAGGTCGAATTCTGCACACCTACATCAAGAATCGTAATATTAAGAGCATAATTCTCAAATAATTAGAGATCTTCAGAATAAATGTAATCAAAATTTTCAGAAAACACTACCCCATGGATAGAAAAATACACTACCTAGTTCATATCGAGCCATAATATCTCGCAGCAATGTTATAGATGATGATGATCATCTAGTCAATGTGGAGTTGATGTGAAACCTTAGGACATGTAATATTGAAGAAGCCAAAGCAAGTTCTACAGCTACCAACTAAGAGTTTTGAGTGGGATTAATTACAGTTCTAATAGAATGAGAGCAATAAACTTTTAATTTGTTACACCCTATATAACTATATAAACAATACTTGTCTGTTGAATAGCCTGCTATAAGAATTTTGTAAATAACTTGGAGCTGTAATATTTATGAGAACTTCTCAGTAAAGCCTAGGTTAAGTATGACAAAGATAGTTACAAATCCACAAAAAGTGAAATAGTTTATTGTGGCCTATTCATTAGTCAAACACTCAATAAACTTCGTGTAACCACAAAAATGTACCCTAAACTAGTAGTCCATAGTAAGTAAAATATCAAATTTACGAGGTTGCAGAAAATGTATACTTCAACTCCACAACACCAGGTATATTTCTACTTCATTTCATTTGTCATCAGACAACCAAAACCGTGAATCAAGTTCCATTTCCCCATCTTCTTCTACCAATTAAATAGCTTTAGTCTCTCCGTGCACCTTCCGCGCACCTTAAATCCTGCACACCTACATCAAGATCATAATATCAAGAGCATAATCCTCAAACGAATACAAATTTAGATCTTCTAAATAGTTATGTCGTCAAAATTTTCACAAAAGACTGCCCATAGCCCATTTCTTCATGTAATCCACAAAATCAAACTAACTATAGCTATTACCTTTGTTCGTCAGTTTTACCATCTACGGTTCATAGCATAATATAGACACCACATAATATTGTCACATTTGTAGCCAGCATGGATTCAGAATTAAATAAATCATAAATGCAACATGATTATGCCAAATTCACATATCACAGACTACATGGGCAATCTTGGCATTCTCTTGGAGGAACGTTTCAAATAAAGAATTCTCTTTCAAGAATTATTTTGACATTATTCCATAATTCTCCAAAACTTCATTACAACTAGTTGGAGGATGATTTGTTGTTAATGTTTATTTTCTGTTAGACAACTTGAGAGACTAAATATAATATACAAGGGTTTGCCCCAGCTGTATGGTGACAGCTACAATGCTAGTAACTACATTTAACCAAAAATAAATAAAAGATTTATATATATATGAAATATATTTCCCATAATTTCCTAATTCAAAGTAATGGGGAAATATAATAAAAGGTGAACATGAGCTATCCATCATTAAAAACTATAAATAAATTGAAGGCCTAAAGTGACTGTAAATTGAAAACCAGCACACACTTACCTTGAAATGAAGTTCAGCACGGTCACATTATCTCCAATAATGGCTTCCTTGAGTGAAATGAAACTGGGAACATAAGCAATTGCTTCAAATTTTGATTCAGCCCCACGGATCTTAAGATATCTAAATTTTGGTCATTTAGGGTCATAACAAATCAGACCACATTTAAGATGATAAAACTGTTGGGATTTATATGCCCTATCATAGCAAATTCCTATCTGGATTATAGTAACATATGTTCCTGACGTTTATGAAATATTTATACTTTATACAATTGGTGAATTCAATGTATTATGTTTCGATTTATTATAGAATTGATAGTATCCACTTGATTACAAGAGATATTTATATATGTATGTGATGACGATCAATACATGAATATAAATTGTTCATAGTCGGTAATTATGGATGGACTCATAATTAATTAAGACTTGAACATGATCCGTGTTAGGTTGAGATATATTGCGAGAGTCGTCGTATGCAATTGCTCCCTATCACTGTCATGGCATTTGACTCTTAAGCATGAGAAAAGTATAGACTCTTTTATCAATTAATAATTACTTTGATTTGTTCGGCGGATACTTCGGGATCCTTAGACTAACACTTTGGGTAGTCATGTAATTAATAGTTAGAGGGTTATATTTGCAATATTTGCATCATTACTACTTGTATTTATTTTGTATTGATTATGGTTGATCACAAAATAAATTCGAAGACCTTCGTGTGTTTTTAGACAAAATGATTTATTATATATTTATTTATTTAAATTATTATTTTTGTCAAACAAATGTTTTATTATGATCGAGTCAGATATAATCAATGGTACCAAAATAAATATATTAATTAAGTAGTCGGATTGATGACTTTATTTATCCGATAACTAATTATGCATAGAGGGGTCAAAGTGCAACATTGACTTAGAGGTTATTTATTATTTAATTGGAGTTCAATTAATTTCTTTTAGTGGATAGAAATTAATTTATGAATTAATTAAATTGGGTCCATGGATCGGGCCAATTATTAATTCATTGTAGCCAATCAAATAATAAACCCAAAGGATTCTCACTCATAGCCCAACTTGATATTGGAATCCTATTAGATTTGAGACATGTGAATTAGAGATTGAGAATGATTTACTATTTCATTTTCTTTATCTTTATGTTGCCTATATATATATATGCTCTATGTATATTTTAGGGGTGATTTTTGGAAGAAGGAAAAAGTAATATATTTTCTCTCTAGAAAATTAGGGTTTACGTTCTTATCTAATGGAGGCTCCCACAAGCCTAGTTTTCCAAGGCTATTCATGAAGGCTTATGAGTGATTCCTAAAGGCAAAACAATTACCAAGAAGATGGAGATCTAAGGAGAAGGCATCTTGCTAAGGAATCTACAATAAATGAAAACATTCACTTTAGAGGAAAGATTTAAAGGTTTGCTCAGACCTTTGATGTAAGTATTCAATCTATCAATTGAATGATACATCATATTTTATTTTTACATAAAACTTGTCTTTATGTGATGAATCAAGATCTATGAATCAAAATCCCTTGAAAAGTTTTTAAAACTTGCACGTTTCCCTACAGAAACATCAATACTGTCCCATTTTTCAGGTTATTTATTGGCTGATATAATATGTCAATGAGACCATAACTAGAGGCATCACATATGCAAAGACAGCCTTGTAGCACTCCCATGGACACATTATGCTTCATACTCAACCCAGCATACGCATTATATTTATAATATTCACAAGGAGGCGACGGAAACAATTGCAACTGCTCGGTGTCAAAGTTAAAGGAAACTATATAATCAGCATACCTAAATATAACACAGATCAACCAATGGACACATCCCTCCAGGTAAGTGGAAAAAGCTAGTTTAGAATAAAAAAAGGGAGCATCATCAATGCTTCTCCATGATCCTGCTCCGAGTGTGTATATCTCAATCCCCGTGCTGTAATTTATCCAACCCTTTGCGGGTGTGTATGTTCTTGTCAAACCCATCACCCTAGCACCAATGGACAGTTCACACATTCTAATCCCCTTGTATTGACCTGTAATGTTTATGGTATAAATATGGTTATTTATTTTTTATTTTATTTTATTTTTTTTTGCGGAAGAATAAAATTAAAGAAAAGTTAAATTAAAAGTGGTAGGACCCACCACTTATACAAATTGTGACCAAAAGGCCATGTTGACCTTACATTTTCACTCACTCCCGTAAGCTTTTTATCTCTTCCCCTTCTTGATCCATTTTCTTTTTCTTTTCAAAACAAAAATTTAATCCTTGATTTCTCCTTCATCTTTTGGTATTTTTTGGAGCCGTTTGCGGCAAAAATAAGAGCGCGTTGAGATCTACGATTTGATCGGAGCAAAAGTGGTTTTGGTGCACTCTAGGGATTTCAAATTTAGGATCCATTTTGAGGATTTTTCTACAAAATTGAAGTAGGGGTTTCTAATTCATATTTTCTTGGATTTTAGTGAATTATCTTTCATTAATTGTTGTAAAGCATGCCTAAATTTTGTGGATTCTTGCAAAGGTGACTTAATTGTTATACAAGTGATGTGTGGTTATGTGTTAATTGTTATTTGAGGAGAAACATGCTTAAATGATGTATATAAGAAATGTGATTATGTGTTAGTTGATGTTTTGTGTACAAGCCTGCCTATGTGGAATAGAATTTATGCCTTGTATGTTTACTATGTTAAATCAATGTTGAATGAAAGCATGAATTACGCATTTTGAAATTTATTATGGAAAGCATGTGTGAAATTCAAAAGTTGAATTGTGTTTAGAAGCATGAAGCATTCATGCATCTATTGGGAAAGAAAGAGAAAGGGAAAAGTGTTTTTTTTAAGTAAATGAAATCATTTTGAGAAAATTGTTTTCGAAAAGTGTTTGTGAAAATCGGACGCCTAGGAGGCGCCTAGTGGTCCGTGGTGTTAGTATAGTCTAGAGGGTACTAGAGATTGAGCTAACTAGGCCGAATGCGATGCCTTGGAGGTGCCTTGTGGTCATGGATAGTTAGCCAATCCTCCCTTCGTGATGCATTGGAGGTGTCTTGGGTCAGATTGCACTAACGGTTTGGAAATTGAAACGGTAATGTTTCAGAAAATAGGGAGCGACATGGGCATGGCATTGCACTTCATTGGCATACATGGTATAATTGTGACTTGAATGACAATTGTGGTCATATTTGACGTTGTGGTTATGGATGATATTCCCGGTATAGTATGATCCCATTCTCTTGATTTCTATTCTATATGTGGATTCACGGGGTCATAAGAGGTGTGTCTTAGGCACCTCCTACTGAGTGTTTAGCTCACCCTATTATTTAACATTTTTTAGGATACGGGAAGGAAGTGGCGGACGACGCTCCTCCACAAGTCTTGATGGGTTAGTGAACTGTTTTGACATACTTTGTAGTTATGATCTCATTTAATTATTATTATTATTATTTATTTTTTTTAGTTTTTCATAAACCCTGGAATAACACGTATAATATGCATTGACATAGGAAAGGACGGTAGCGTCCTTAGTTGACCTCGGGTTCGGGTAAAGATCCGGTTAACGATTCGAGCCCACGGGTTCGGGTCGTTACAAATTTGGTATCAGAGTAATGGTTCGAAAACTAATAGGACGACAGGCAGAGGCCTACCTAGGGTTGTATGGAAGGCGGATTGCATTGTTTATGTGTTTATGTGTTAAACTGTTTGTTATCTGAGAATCATGCTTACTTGCTTAATTGCTTATATGTTTACGGTTTTAAAAGACATACTTATTTGCTAAGTGTTCACATGCTTATGTGTATAATTGCTAAAATATGTGTTATATGGCCATGACAATGAAATGTATAAATAATTAAAAATATTTTAAATATGACATGATAACAAGTGTGATTTAAGTGGTAACGGTAAATAATAGGCACAGCGTGTGCAGTTTTATTTTAAATGATAATGTGACAAGTAGAAAGCATGGTAGGTGCAAACATGTTTCATGTGTATCGTGACGGTTATTTAGGCATGTTAAGCAAGTTTAAAAAAAAAAAAAAAAAAAAAAAAAAAAAAAAAAATTTGAATGAAAAACGGGGTGCTTAATTTTTTTTTTTTTTTTTTTTTTGTGGGACACAATTGTATTATGGTATGGGGTACGGTTATTATATATTTATGTTTATGTGCGTATATACGGTTGAGTATGGGATGGTTGCTAGTACGGTAGAGTACTTGTTGCGGTATAGATAGTTGTGTGAGTTTTGACTTGAGTAGGCAAAGAGCTCGGTTGCTTTAGGGTTGTTGGGTGCTAGTTCTTATCGAACATTTGGCTTGGACTTTTAGCTCGTGGATTGAGCTAATTGGTCAGTAGTTATTTTGATCTTCTTGTTGCATTTTGTGCGGTGCTTAGAGCACGACTTTGGAATGGGTTCATATTTCATGGCATGGTGTCTTCATTGTTTGCGAGTTTCATGTATCAGTAGATGGGTTCTTGTGACCGTGAAGGTCAAGTGTGTGAGTGAAGGTTTCAGTATGACTTTAGGAGGTTGGTGTTAGTGACTTGGGTCATGGTTTGGTGCGAATGTTTTTATTGAACTGGTCGTGGTAGGTGTGACAAAGGTCGTTTAAGTTACGAATGTAGTCTACGGGAGGTAGAGGTGTATCTTCTGGTACGGTCTGAGGAGGCGTGTTGATTCTAACTGTCTTGGGGACTTGTTGAACTTAGTAGGTCTGGTGTGACGTAGGCATTGACTGGAGCCATGCCAGTGTTGGGTGATTGACTGTTTGATGTGATTCAGTTCATGGGTTGTAAGAGTATGTTTTAAAGACTGGTTAGTTGAGGAGTGACTTCTATTTTGAATAGCTACAGGAGCGTGTTGCGGGTAATTAACTCTCGGTGAGTTGATTGTATGGCTCGGTGGATGAGCGAGGTTATAGGTTGTCACGGTTGTCGAGAGTCTCGAGGTGGTGTATAGTGGTTAGTTTTAGTCATGTAGAGCAGGATTGCACTATAAGCCAGGTTGAATGAGATCATTGAAGTGCTCAGTCGTTTACGGATGAAGTGATTGATGGTAAGTATTATATTACCAAATGGACTATGTTTTGGAAGTTAAAAGTTATGGGTTGGAGTTGTAATTCAAGTTGTGTTTGAGATATCAAGAGATAGTGCTTCGTGTTGAGGATCAGAAAAGGTAGACTGACGATTGAAATAATTGGGACGGAGTTGATCCCGTAGGTGTAGCTGGTAGCCCCATTTGACTTCTGTCGGGGCTAAGGGAGTTCTGAGGAATGGTGAGGAGGAGAGATAAAGATGTTGAACCTAGAGCGTGAAGTTATTTTGACTAGATGCGTAGATCACTTAGAAAGAGTGGTTTAAATAGTCGGTTAGGCATTAGTGATTGATTGCATCGTTAGTGGTTTCAAGGAGGCAGTTTGGTGTTGAACATTCTAGGTTTTGTGCCTATTTTTTTTTTTTTTTTCCTTTTGGGATTTATTGGCATGGCATTACCGTATGGAGGTTCTTTTCTAGTGGTAAATAGTGATTGTTATGGGAGAGTATCGAAAGTAATGCTTATTCTTTTGTTATAATGGTATTATTTTAAGGATGTTTGAGGAAGAATCACTTGGTAGTGGCTTGATGATAATAGAGGTTCGAATTGTCCTTTGGGAAGAATGGTAATAGAGGTGTTATAGTGTAATGTTTAGCGCCGATGAGCAGAACGGTTTAAGGTATGATTCAAATGTAGTTTGGAGATTATTTGTTGTATGTTATCAGGTAGTTGATGAGATTATGCATCGGTTGAGGCAGTTGGGGATTGATTAGTCTTTAGAGCCAGTGAGGACGATGTTGCCAGATAGGCACCTTTTTCTTTTGACGAGTCAGTGGGTTACTGTGACTAAAGTCACGAGTCTTGTGTGCACGGTGTTCAAGGGAGTGTAGTCTAGAAAGGTAAAGAGGGATTAGATGTTGTGGTGTCATTTCACGATATAGAAGTTGTCGGTTGGGGGTGATTGATTCTAGGTAGAACAAGACGTCATGTCCGAAGGACTGTGATTATTTTTGGTGCTAGTGTGTCGTGAGCGTCGGTGCTCTTACCTGATTGGTTTTGGTTAGCGGGGGTATTATTGTGTATCGTATGCGAGCTTTCTGTGTTGATAGTGTATGATGGTCCGTTAGTGGTGAGGTCACCTAAAATTAAGTTTGTAGTTCCGTACGGTTATGCATTTGGTTCTTCTCTTTGTGTGTAAGGAGTTTAGTTCATCTTAGGCGAGATTGAGTGTTCATGGTTGGACAGTTGGTGAGTAGCGTGTGATAGGATGTCAGTTGCATTCAGGTACATATGGTCAGTCTCTTATGAGAGTGGGGTCGTTACCCTTTCCATTTGCTCTAGTCTTGGCAAGGACGTCGTTTGTCATGAGTTTTGTTCTTCGTTTATGAGTTGTGCGCGTCTGTGGGAGGATGGATTTGTGAGCGGTTTGTTACACTGTTAGAGTTCACCGGTAAGGTTTGGTTGTATAGGTTGACTCACTTTCACGGAGGGAGGTAAAGTCTTTGGTTTCTGTAGTGCTTGTTTTGAGAGTGGTCTTGATCGGTGGAATGTGAGGCACGAGTTGCCGAATAAGGATCGTGTTTTCAGTGTTTAGTACTGGTGGTGGTGGCTAGGGAATGTGTCGTGGAAGACAAATTGAGGATGATTAGGTGATTTGATGTGAGTTATGTACGTAGATGTTTTTATAGGCATTTGATTCGAGCAGTGTCTGAAGGATAAGTGTCAATGTCGCCTTAGAACTACATGATTAAAGAAAGTGAATGTGGGATTCCGTTGAGGAATAATAGGAATGACTAATTTTGATTTTGAGGTTTCAGGTATGAGACGGTCGTATTGTGTGTTTTGAAGATGTGAGAATTGAACCGAATGATGTTATGAATTGTTTACCTGGTATAGGTGTTATGAGGAAATTAGAGATCTTTTGTGCTGGTCGATGATTATGGTATTTAGTGTCGTATTGCTTTTAGCTTGTTATGATTGTATGATTAAGGCATGATTGGGAGTTTTAGAGTAAATATGTGACTTTATAGTTGTTGAGGTTGCGTAGAGCGATTGATTGATAGTGAGTGGATCTCATGGTTGTTTTGTGGACTGTGTGTGACTGTGTTTGAGGTTTAGACCTAAGGACAGGAATGACGTCTGTGCTGAGATCGGATCGAGGATGAGGATGGCCTGGCCAACCATTTTTCCTGAATCAGTCCCTCTTTAGCACGATGTCGGGTCAAAGGTTACTGATTGTTCGATTTATCAGGAACAATGAAAGTACAGTATTGCGCGATGTGTCGGTGGGACAGGGTGGATTCAGATGGTTAGTCTTGAGTGACGAGGTGTGCTAGGTAGGACTAAGTGTCCGATAATAGGTTTGTGGTACAATTATTGATTATTGAGGATCTCGTTTTGAGGATTTGTGTTCAGGATATAGGATAATACGTTTTATTATTCTGGTGACTCATGATTATGTAGTCGTTGGGAAATCTGTTGTTTTGTCTTTTTGAAATTGTCTAGTGTAATGATTGTTGAATGGTGCGGTTGGTGGTTACTTGTACCGATATGTGGTGGTGTAGCTGTGTGTTAAGTGGCGAGTGCTTAGTCTGATAGGGACGTGTAGATTGAGTTTGAGCTTGATTGTGTGATGGATGGGGTTCATTGTCTGTGATTTTGTATGTCTTTTAAAGGATGGGTTGAGATAGGATATTGTCATATTCAGGGATCTTGTGACCGTTCTTCTTTTGAGCTGCGAAGCCTTGTGTAGCGGTGTAGGGGGGACCAGTGTTGGTTTTAAGTCGAGTGTAGAATCTAGTAGGTTTTATGTATAATGTTGTGAATGATGTTGTGAGTACCCTTATAGGGTGTTGAGCAGTGGGTTTTTCTAATGACAGTGTATGATTGCCTATTGGCATTGGGTGTCAAAGGCAACAAGGTTGTTGAGTTCTTAGCTCTGCGATTTTGTGAGGTGTTCTTGGGAAGGTGTGTAGTTGTGAGCCTCCTTCTTTAAGGAGGGTAGATTGTAATGTTTATGGTATATATATGTTTTTTTTTTTTTTTTTTTTTTTTTTGTGGAAGAAAAAAATTAAAGGAAAAGTTAAATTAAAAGTGGTGGGACCCACCACTTATACAAATTGTGGCCAAAAGGCTATGTTGACCTCACATTTTCACTCACTCTTGTAAGCTCTCTATCTCTCCCCCTTCTTGATCCATTTTCTTTTTCTTTTGAAAATAAAAATTTAATTCTTGATTTCTCCTTCATCTTTTGGTATTTTTAGGAGTCGTTTGCTGCAAAATGAAGAGCGCGTCGAGATCTACAATTTGATCGGAGCAAAAGTGGTTTTGGTGCACTCTAGGGATTTCAAATTTAGGACCTATTTTGAGGATTTTTCTACAAAATTGAGGTAGGGGTTTCTAATTCACATTTTCTTGGATTTTAGTGAATTATCTTTTATTAATTGTTGTAAAGCATGCCTAAATTTTGTGGATTCTTGCAAAGGTGACTTAATTGTTATATAAGTGATGTGTGGTTATGTGTTAATTGTTATTTGAGGAGAAAACATGCTTAAATGATGTATATAAGAAATGTGATTTTGTACAAGCATGCCTATATGTGCCTAGTTAGTTGATATTTTGTATACAAGTATGCCTATAAGGAATAGAATTTGTGCCTTGTATGTTTATTATGTTAAATCAATGTTGAATGAAAGTATGAATTACGCATTTTGAAATTTATTATGGAAAACATGTGTGAAATTCAAAAGTTGAATTGTGTTTAGAAGCATGAAGCATTCATGCATCCATTGGGAAAGAAAGAGAAAGGGAAAAGTGTTTTTTTTAAGTAAATGAAATCATTTTGAGAAAATTGTTTTCGAAAAGTGTTTGCGAAAACCAGACGCCTAGGAGGCGCCTAGTGGTCCGTGGTGTAGTTTAGAGGAGACTAGAGATTGAACTAACTAGGCCGGATGCGACGCCTTGGAAGTGCCTTGTGGTCGTGGATAGTTAGCCAATCCTTCCTTCATGACACCTTGGAGGTGCCTTGGGTCGGATGGCACTAATGGTATGGAAGTTGAAACGGTAATGTTTCGGAAAATGGGGAGCGACATGGCATGGCATTGCATTTCATTGGCATACATGGTATAATTGTGACTTGAATGACAATTGTGGTTATATTTGACGTTGTGGTTATGGATTATATCCCCGGTATAGTATGATCCCATTCTCTTGATTTCTATTCTATACGTGGATTTACGGGGTCATAAGAGGTGTGTCTTAGACACCTCCTACTGAGAGTTTAACTCACTCCATTATTTAACATTTTTTCAGGATACAGGAAGGAAGTGGCGGATGACGCTTCTCCACAGGTCTTGATGGATTAGTGGACTGTTTTGACACACTTTGGAGTTATGATCTCATTTAATTAATTAATTATTTATTTATTTATTTATTTTATAAATCCTGAAATAACATGTATAATATGCATTGACATAGGAAAGGACGGTAGTGTCCTTAGTTGACCTCGGATTCAGGTAAGGACCCCGATTAGCGATTCGAACCCACGAGTTCGGGTCGTTACATGACCAGTCCTCGGACCGAAGCCAAACCCACATTCAACAAAATGCTGTGTTTTCTCGTCAGCCCTTTTAGCCACGGGAAGGTTTATATACTCACCCGTGATCGGATTACACACAACAGCGGGTTCGTTACAGGACGGTTAAGACAAGCAAAGAAAACCATTGCAATAATTCACAATTTTGAAATTTGGGCCATTAGGGAGGCAAGGGCAACCCTTTTGTGCATCAGCCATTTCGGCATTGCGCAATGGGATCTTCAATTTATTGTCAAGATCGAAATTGTGGAAGTCTTTAGGCTCAACCAAGTATGACACATATGTTGAATCCAAGGTCTGAAGCAGAGCACAATGCTCTGCGTGTGCATACTGCAGCTTGGCGAATTGAGGGTCAGAAATTATAGCGCGCCAAGTTTTGCAAACACACTTACAAATTAGAATGCCCTTTACAGAGAGCTTTACCAGAATATCCACAATTATGGGGCTCGGAAGATCTGTGATTTTACGGTCCGGTATCTGACTTTGTTTATGGTCATAATTGCCTTTCGGGGTTGAATTTCTTTTTCTTTTCATGGACACTGTTCTATGAATCTATGAAATGGATTTGGAATTTAGAGAATATAAAACCCTAATTCCCAACAAAAATTAGGGGAAATTATAAAAATAAATAGCTGGAGTCTATGATTCAAGGGAATAAAAAGCTACCACACAAATTTGAGAAAGATCTGAAACAAAACCTTAGTCACCAACAAGAGAGAGCAGAGAGTTATATAAGAGCAGAGTTAATCTTTTATCTTTTAAATTCCATTACCCATTTAAAGTTCTTCTCTCATAAGCAGAGTTTTAAACTTCTACTACAACACTTTACGCTCTGTTTGGAACTCGTAAAGTTAAGGATAAATTGGTAAGTTAAAGTAGGTAGTTACCAAATCCTTTCAAATATCAAGGGCATTGTGTGTGTGTGTGTGTGCCCTTCCAAATATCAAGGGCATTGTCATTGTGTTTGTGTGTGAACCAACGACAAAAAAATTCAAATACCCTTCAAATTTTCCCAAATTTCCTTGTGTTACAATATTTTCCCTGAAATCCCTTCAAATTCCATTCCTTTTTAAAATTATATGGTCTCAAACAAGCCAAATTCCTTTTGAAATCCAATCCTCATGAAATTATGAAATTTCAAACCATTTATTTAATAATTCACGAGAATAATGAACTTGTCTTGTTGACAAGCAGTTGTATATCTGACACTATACCCGAGTCAAAGTGAAGACTCACTATATAGAGTCATTGTAACTCGAACTATAATTGACATAGATGGAAATCAAAGCAGAGTATTCAAACATGAACAAGGAAAGATTGTGCGAAAAAAAGAAAAAAAAGAAAAAGAAAATAGAGGAAGGAAAGATTGAAGATAAATCCAATCTTTAATATATTTTGTACAAAGTAGCTTTTTAAGATCCCAACTTTCATTTATATGAACTCCATATCTGCAATTACAACAAATTTAAATTTTATCAGGGCATTTTTCACACTTCCAAAATTTGTAAATGCCTTAGTTTTTGGGTTTTTACTCATGAATTTTAGTACAATAGAGACCTTGTAATGTTATGTAATCGACTGTGGGCTGTTCATATATATATATATTTTTGACCTAAATAATTCCCACAACGAAAACAATTCCAAAAATGGCAATGGTCAATCATTAACCTTTCCAACAAACCAGCCAGTATCGACAACTCTAGGAAGAAAATGGCTCTCCTCTATCAAAGTGCAAAGCCAAACAGAAGCTAACCATGTTAGGCTAACTTTAGGAAATTCAAGCAGAATGTTCCACGGGAGTATGAAAGATTTATCGAAAATCTTCCTTTTTTTCAGTTCACATGTAAGTAAGAGAAATATTGGTGAAAGTTAGAACACTTCCAATTTAAAACCCTTACAAAAAGGTACCCAAAACTACTAAAAATTTAGCAAAATATGAACTTGAGGAGCTTGCCATTCTTGGTATTAGGGAGGATGTGTCCAAGTTCCAAGTTTCCAACCTCCATAACCCTTCCGGGAAAGTTATACTTGCTCAACTCAACAATCTCCGATATAGGTACATCCCTCATTTCTGCCACCAGTGCTTCCTCCATTTATCGGTATCAGAAGATGAATAATCTGAATCAGATGCCATGTCCTCATCTTTTTGCACTAACGAAAGATCTTTAGTTTCTCCATGCACTTTGAATTCCAGACACCTACATCAAGAATCATAATATTAAGAGCATAATTCTCAAATAAATAGATATTTTCTAAATAAATGTCGTAATTTTCATACAGTACTACCCCATACCCCATTTATTCACCAGTCCACTCGGTCATAGCAATTGTAGCTACTATAATTTGCTCTTCAGTTTTATCATCCATGCTTCATGGTATAATAGACCCACCACGAATAATACGTGTACATTTATTGCCAGCAGGAATCCAAAACTAAAAAAATGCAACATGATCACAACATTTCATGGATCAGAGACTACATAACATGCATAGGAGATCTAGGCATTCTCTTGGCGCACACCATTTCACACATATAACTTTCTTTTAAGAAACCAATGACATTTTAAATAACATTAAGAACAGAATCTAAAGAGTCTCTCAACTACTTGTAATCATAAAGTTTGTCAGCAAAGCAAGTGGAAGCTTCCTGACTATAAAGGGTAGTTAATTCAAGCCAATACCAGATAGTTTGTGTATCCATATATGCATTACCAACAACCAAATTTGCAGCTAACCTCCACATCCAAACGCTAACAACCTATATCCAATACACTTGAAAAGTAGCACAGAATATAAGTTGTTATTATCTATTTCAAATTAAGTCTTTCAGTTATCATTTATGATTGAAGAAGGTCAAACTACTACTCGAAATGGTGCAAATCAGGGACAGCGAAATATGTATGTAGGAGAACATAATATCTTTTGAGTGATTCTCAGTTGCAAACCTTTTTATTGCTCGAGGTAAGTAATTATAGGCTAACAATCTTCAGTTGTGGATTATTATTTTTTTTCTGAAATTCAATAGTTGCGAGATACTCGATTACAAACAAGTTACTCTGAATTTCAGTATAGAATCATTAACAAAATCTTAACAAAACTACCAATGGGCTCTAGCCTAGATGGTATAAGCTCTCCTCCTTTGGCAGGTTGAGTGTTTGAGATCTGGTAGGGACGAAAATATATAGTGGGTGTGTGCATTTGCTTGAGCTTTCTAGCAAAAAAAAAAAAATTCTTTATAAAACACCAATGGAATTAACCCACGTTGGTTATAGTTCCGGTCCAAATACTTTACATAGAAACTGTTCTTATATTTTTCTATAACATCAAAAATTCCATAGAATTTCCCACGTTGGTTGTTATTCGTGGAATCTTGTAATGTTGAGCTTATTCTATAGAAGACTTTGGGGAAGGGGTGGATGTTAGGAATATTTAATAAAATCATAAATAATTATTTTATAATGATTTTTATTATAAAAGTTATTAGTATCTTTATTACCTTAACAGAGTTGTACTCTGGACCTTATAAAATGAGTCTCCATCATCTCTCAACTGGTCTTCTACTTCATTCTTCCTATCCATTTCACACTCCTATATACTATATTGATCTTTCTCAAGCCATTATACACAGACACACACACACACACATATGTATATATCTATATGTAAATCTTAGTTTATCTTCACGAGTTTATGGGCAATCTGGCAAGAATTTTGTGAGTAGTCTTTTGGTGAACGTTCTGATTGAGAGATGCGACTACAAGCATCTGAGGACCAGCATATAGGGAGGCGATAGCAACTTTAGGACCTTGCCTAGCATGCTTCTCCATCTCAAAGACCAATTTTTCCTTTCTCAGTATTATTGTTTACTTCTATGTAATTCAAATTCTTCATATTATGTAAATTGTAGTTTATATATATTGCATCTTAGTTTAAAGTTATGGATGGCAAGATTGATATTGTAGAAAGTGGTTGAGAAAATGTAGATTCTAAACATTTGACTTTCACATTAACAACAAATTATCTTATTGTACACATTTATCCAACAAGATAGTCTTTCGATGCTGAAGCAAGTCACAAAACTTAAGTCCTCACACAAGATGGCAGTATAAAAAGATAAGTTGCTGAAAGCAAGTTCCCGGAGAAAGAAGAGGAAAAAAAACACTGTAAAGATGAAAGATTCATATATTTTCGTTGTCATAATTTCCAAATGCAAATTAGTGATGAAATAAAAGAAAACAAGAATATAAGACATCATCATCAAAATGTATAAATACAGTTAAGTGTTGAAGTCAAGTAAAGTGCAAACAAGCACATCTTTACCTTGAATAGATGTTCAGCACCACCACATTATCTCCAACAACAGCTTCCTCTAGTGGAATGAAACTTGGAATATGAGCAATTGCTTCAAATTTTGATCTAATGCCAAAAGTCTTAAGATGTTTAAATTTTGGTCCGTTGGGGTCATAACAGATTAGAGAACTTGTAAAATAATAAAACATTACTGCTCCTTCTTCGAGGTAATTTATTGGCTGATATAAACCAATAGGCCACCTATCATCAGTTAGGGTATCAATAGAAAACATTTTTGTCCAGGATTCTGGGACACCATACTCCTTCAAAACCCATATGTTAATATAATTGGAGGCTTCACATATGCATAGACAATCTTCCAGTACTCCCATGGAGACATTACGCATCATACTCAACCTATCCCAGTTGGCGTCATGATTTTTAAGAGGAGGTGGTGGAACCGATTGGAACTGCTCATCGTCAAAGCTGAAAGAAACTATATAATCAGAACTTGTGAATCCAAGACACAACCAATGAAGAAATCCCTTTAGATAAGTGGGAAACGCAAGCTTGTAAGATGAACTGAGACCATCATCAATGCATTTCCATGATCCTGTGCCGAGTGTGTATATCTCAGTAATCCTAAAAAATTCTCTCTTGCGACCATGAACCCATTCATTAAATATTCTAATCACCTTGTATTGATTAGTCCTTGGACTAAAACCGAACCCACAATCAACAAAATCTTTCTTTTTCTCACTAACCCTCTTATCCCGTGGAACGTTTATATACTCACCCGTGATTGGATTACACACAACAACAGGGTCATTACACGTTGGCTCAGCCAAGCAAAGGAAACTGTGGCATGAATTCACAATTTTGAATCTTTGATCTTTGGGTTTAACTTTGACGCAGCGTTTCCTTTTAAACCCACTGCCTTGAGCATCACCAACTTCACCATTGAGCGCCAGTTCCTCACTGCGCAATGGGATCTTCAATTTGGTGTCAAGCTTCATGTGGCAAGTTCTAATGCAATCATGAGTGTAATAGTCACCATAACAACTGCAGTACCCGAGATTAAAATTGCGGCAAGTTTCAGGCTCAACCAAGTAAAGCGTTCTTGACACACGTTTTGAACCCAAGGTCCGAAGCAAAACACATGCCTCTTGCCCTGAAAAGTGCAGCTTGGCAAATTGGGGGTCCGAAATTTGATTACGACAAGTTTTGGAAACGCACCTGCAAAGAAGAATCATCTTCACAGGAAGTTTTAGCAGAATATCAACGAAGATGGGCAATGGTAGATCCGTAATCGAACAATACAACCTCTGAATATGTTTATCATCCTCCGCTTCTTTTTCTCCTTCCATGGCTTAGCTACAATTTCAACAAATCTGTGAAAATAGATATGGAGGTCAGTGACAAAGAGGATTTAATTAAACCCTAAAATAAATTTGAATGACCTTAGTTACCTGAAACAAATAAGATAGCATGAAATAGTAGTACTTGTAATCTTCAAAACAGTTTCTCACTACTTGTAATCTTCACATTAGTTTTATAATAATAAAATATCAGACTAAATCTATGGACAATGGAATAAAAAGTAAAGATTGAAGTAATGAAAGAGGATTAATTTAAACCCTAAAAGCAACAGTATCAGATTAAATCCGTGGAAATGGAATAAAAAGTAAAAATTGAAGTCATGAAAGAGGATTAATTAAACCCTAAAAGCAACCGTATCAGATTAAATATGTGGATTTGGAATAAAAAGTAAAAATTGAAGGCATGAAAGACGATTAAATTAAACCCTAAAAGCAACGACCCAGAAAAAAAATGAGGGAAAAAGAGAAAAACTAAAGACATGATTTAAGGAAATAGAAAGCTACAACACAAAACCCAACTTACCAACAAAATATATACTATGAAATACTGTGTGTGTGTGTGTGTGAGAGAGAGAGAGAGAGATTTACCTGGAACAAATCGGGAATACTTGCTGAGAGAGAGAGATGGGAAATGAAGTTGAATGGCGGGAAATAGGTTCTCATTTTAAATCATGATCAATCAAAACTATATTATTTTAACTGACTGGATTGGCTCATTTTCAGCCAAATTTGTGCGTTTAGATTTTAGGCCCACATAGATTTCAGTTTTGGTGTGCTCGAGAAATTAGAGCTTTGCAATTGAAATAAGTGGAATTTGAAATTTTTTTATTCAATTTTTTTAGTTATTTTTTTCAAATTTCACCAATTTTAATTCTAGGCTCCAATCTCATACTGCAAACAAACTCCTCGGTGTTTACTTTAATTTATTTGATCCCAAATCAACCGCAATAGCGTCCAAAACGACTAAGAAAAAACAAGCCTAAAATCATTTTATTAGATGAAAGAATGTATAAGCATTAAAAGGATTTATTATCATAAAAAAGTAAAAATTCTAGATTTTTAAAAATTTTTATTATCATTCAAATACTCGGAAATTTCTAGGGAAAAAAAAAAAAAAAAAAATACTAAATCACAAGATGAAGCACAATCCAAAATGGTCTGTCCTGAAGTGCCCCGAAATGACATCATTTCGTTCAAGAGGCCTCTCATTAGACAAAGAGAAGTGCTATTGCCCCCCGACTACAAAAAACCGACAAATTACGACTACTATGTGGATTTCGCTGTATGGGCCAACTGTTCACAAGAGACTTGCACAATCCTTTTTTCTTCTTCTTTTTCTCTCTCCCCACCAAATAAATCATCCATCATCCATCGCCCATTCCCAGCAAACTATATTCATACGTGGATCACCAAACAGTTCATCAACCCATTAATGAATTCAACATCCCCAAGGGTTGCTACTTTGATTTCTTTTCTTCTTCTGAATCTCTGATGCATAAAAATCAAACCGAAAGTAAATAATTCCATATAAATACCACTCAAATGACTAATTCTTGACAGAAATCAATAAAATACATGCCTGATCGAATTGATTCTGAAGTGATTGTCATGTGGGTCAGTGATCTCAAATTCAATCTAGGCATAACCTTCCATTCGATGTTGTTCAACTTGATTATCATGTGATTGTCGTCTGGGTCATTGAATTTTGGGTTCCGGCTAGTGTATAATTCAACGGCGAGGAGTGGGGTGACGCTGGGGACGTTGGTGTTGGAGAAGATGTCGAAGTAGTGGCCGGAAAGAGTGCCGGCGGGTAAATGGAGATGGAGATGACAAACGCGAGGCCAAAGCAGGGACTGAAACTGTTCTCCAACACGATGGAGAAGACGAAGAAGGTGGAGAAGGAAGAGATGATGGTGGATTTGGATCTGGGTTTCACTGGAATTCGAGATCAATGGAATTAAGAACAAAAAGGGAAGGAAAGAGAAGAAAGAGAGTGGAAAGGCTTTTGCAGAGGAGTGAAGAGAAGGACGTGCGCAGAGAAAGAGAGAGATGTGCGCAGACACGTGTTGAGTCGGTTTTTTAATCGGTATTTACTTGTCGTAAAAAATATCATTTTCCTTAGACAAAATGCGCTTTTAATCTTTCTTATAGTTCTTCCAAACATAAAATACAAAGAACAACCGGTTTCTATATATATATATATATATATATATATATACATTAAAAAACCTCAAGACTTTCAGAATCCAAAAACATTGCCAAGGCCCCACATCCAAAAAAAAACCTCAAGGATTTCCAGAATCTCCCCAGCCTAGGATTGTCTCTAGCTCCCAATTGGCCCATCTTAATGAACTCCTTTATTGAACTTCCACAAGTTTCTCCAAAAAGTATAATCACATTTTAACCACATTATGCGATAGACAGTATATGTAAGTAATGCAATATGCACAGTTTTGAAATCGAACTATATATATTGCAAAATTAAAAGAAATTAAGCCATTTCTTACAAAATTTGTAAGATTGTACCATTCTAAATTAGAGGAACCAATTGAAGCTTGTTTTTCCTTCTTTTGTTGCATTTTGATAGATTTATAGGTTATCGACTGTAAATTGCAAGCAAGCAAATCCTTACCTAGAACTCATGTTCAGCACGACCACATTATCTCCAACAATAGATTCCTCATTGTAATGTCTGATGTTCTCTTGGTCTAATCTCTAGGCCTTGTATCCTTATTATATATTTATATATTGACTTCACCTTTCAAAAAAAAAAAAAAAAAAAGGTTCCTCAAGTGAAATGAAACTGGGAACTTAAGCAATTGCAACAAACTTTGATTCAGCACCACGAATCTTAAGATATTTAAATTAGAGCACATTTAAGATAATGAAACAGCAATACTTCCCCGTTTTTCAACTAATTTATTGGCTGATATAAACCATAACCATAATGCCAAATCAGGTTGATCGTCAATAGAGAACATTTTTGTCCAAGATTCCTGAACACCATATTTCTTCATAACCCAAATATTAATGGAATTATAATCGGCATCACACATGCATAGACAGCCTACTAGCAATCCCATGGACGCATTAAGCTTCGTAAAAGAATCAAAATCAAGGAAGAAGGTGCAACAAGGTTTATTATATTCACGAGGCGATGGAAACAATTGCAACTGCTCCTTGTCAAATCTAAAAGGAACTATATTAACAGTAAAAGATTCTCGACAGAGCAACCAATGGACACATTCCTCCAGATAAGTTGGAAATGGGAACATCATCAATTCTTTTCCATGATCCTGTGTGTATATCTCAATCCCTCTACTATAATCTAGCCAACTCGTAGCGGATGAGCACCTACCCATCCTAGCCCTAGTAATCCCTCGTTCAAACATTCTAATCACATTGTATTGATTAGTTCTTGGACTGAAGCCAAACCCACACTCAGCAAATTAGAATACTCTTTACAGACGGCCTCGGAAGATCTGTGAATGAATATTCATACTTATCTCCCTTGTTGCCTTTATGGGTTGAATTTCTTTTCCTTTTCATGGTGCCACTGTTCTATGAATTTGTGAAATAGATTTGGACATTAGTGACAGGCAATAGAAAACCCTAAGAGCACCGATGTGATAATTATCACAAAAACTCAAACAAAACCCTAGTTACGAGAAAGACTTACCTATTGAAACAATTTTTTTTAACAAAACACCTCATACTTTGGCTAATGTTTTATTCTTATATATAGCATTATTATTATTGTCACAGTAAATTTATACAAAATTTTGGACTAATTTTTTTTTTTGTTCTAGCCATTATTTTTTGTATTTTGTGTAAAAATATATAACCACGGGTCATGCCCAAGACCTTACATAATTTTTACAAACTTTAATTAATGGAATGAGAAAGAGAGAGGAAATGGAAAATATGCTGATGTGGCTATGTAAAAAAGTTGTACAAAATACACAACAATTTTACGCATTAGTGAGGTAACAATGTATCTAAACATACGGCTAGAAAAAAATAAAATAAAAATAAAAATAAAATTACATGTTGTGCATATTTTACACAAAATAATCTTTTTTAGAAATGCTTTTATATTAATGCTAGTATCATAATGTCCATTTCCTTACGAAAGTAAGACTGTTTTTGCTTTTTTTGTTTTTTTTTACCCCAAGTATGACAAAGATAGTTATAAATACACAAAAAGTGAAATAGTTTGTTGTGGCCTATTCATCAGTCAAGCACTCAATAGACTACGCATAACCTCAAAAAGGTACCCTTAACTAGTAGTCCATAGCAAGTAATCAAATTTACGAGGTTGCAAAAAATGTATACTTCGACTCCACAACTCCAGATATATTTCTACTTCATCTCATTCGTCATCAGAAGACCAGCAACGTGAATCAAGTTCCATTTCCCATCTTCTTCTGCCAATGAAAGAGCTTTAGTCTCTCCGCGCACCTTGAATCCTACACACCTACATCAAGATCATAATATTAAGAGCATAATCCTCAAACGAATACAAATTTAGATCTTCTAAATAGTTATGTCGTCAAAATTTTCACAAAAGACTGCCCATAGCCCATTTCTTCACGTAATCCACAAAATCAAACCAACTATAGCTATTATCTTTGTTCTTCAGTTTTACCATCTATAGTTCATAGCATAATACAGACACCACATAATATCGTCACATTTGTAGCCAGCATGGGTTCAGAATTAAATAAATCATAAATGCAACATGATTATGAAAAATTCACAGATCACAAACTACATGGGCAATCTTGGCATTCTCTTGGAGCAACGTTTCACATATACGTTTCTCTTTCAAAAATTATTTTAACATATTTCATAATTCTCCATAACTTCATTAGAACTACTTGTAGGATGATATGTTATTAATATTTATTTTCTGTTAGACAACTTGAGCGACTAAATATAATATACAAGGGTTTGCCCCATCTGCATGGTTACAGCTACAATGCTAGTAACTACATTTAACAGGAAAAAAAAAATAATAATAATAAAAAATAAAAGATTTATATATGTATGAAATATATTTCCCACAATTTCCCAATTCGAAGTAATGGTGAAATATAATAAAAAGTAAACATGAGCTATCCATCATTAAAAACTATAAATAAATTGAAGGCCTAAAGTGACTGTAAATTGCAAACAAGCACACACTTACCTTGAACTGATGTTCAGGACGCCACATTATCTCCAACAATGGCTTCCTTGAGTGAAATGAAATTGGGAACATAAGCAATTACTTCAAATTTTGATTCAGCCGCACGGATCTTAAGATGTTTAAATTTCGGTCGTTTAGGGTCATAACAAATCAGACCACATTTAAGATGATGAAACATCAATACTGTCCCATTTTTCAGGTTATTTATTGGCTGATATAAGCCATAAGGCCACCTCTGATCAGGGCGATTATCGATAGAGAACATCTTTATCCAAGATTCCCGAACACTATATTTCTTCATAACCCATATGTCAATGAGACCATAACTGGAGGCATCACATATGCAAAGACGGTCTTGTAGCACTCCCATGGACACATTGTGCTTCATACTCAACCCAGCATATGCATTATATTTATAATATTCACAAGGAGGCGACGGAAACAATTGCAACTGCTCGGTGTCAAAGTTAAAGGAAACTATATAATCAGTAGACCTAAAAATAACACAGATCAACCAATGGACACATCCCTCCAGATAAGTCGGAAAGGCTAGTTTGGAGAAAATTGTTTTCGAAAAGTGTTTGCGAAAACCGGACGCCTAGGAGGCGCCTAGTGGTCCGTGGTGTAGTTTAGAGGAGACTAGAGATTGAACTAACTAGGCCGGATGCGACGCCTTGGAGGTGCCTTGTGGTCGGGGATAGTTAGCCAATCCTCCCTTCATGACACCTTGGAAGTGCCTTGGGTCGGATGGCACTAATGGTTTGGAAGTTGAAACGGTAATGTTTCGGAAAATGGGGAGCGACATGGGCATGGCATTGCATTTCATTGGCATACATGGTATAATTGTGACTTGAATGACAATTGTGGTTATATTTGACGTTGTAGTTATGGATTATATCCCCGGTATAGTATGATCCCATTCTCTTGATTTCTATTCTATACATGGATTTACGGGGTCATAAGAGGTGTGTCTTAGACACCTCCTACTGAGTGTTTAACTCACTCCATTATTTAACATTTTTTCAGGATACAGGAAAGAAGTGGCGGATGACGCTCTTCCACAGGTCTTGATGGGTTAATGGACTGTTTTGACACACTTTGTAGTTATGATCTCATTTAATTATTTATTTATTTATTTATTTATTTTATAAATCTTGAAATAACACGTATAATATGCATTGACATAGTAAAAGACGGTAGTATTCTTAGTTGACCTCGGATTCAGGTAAGGACCCCGATTAGCGATTCGAACCCACGAGTTCGGGTCGTTACATGACCAGTCCTCGGACTGAAGCCAAACCCACATTCAACAAAATGTTGTGTTTTCTCGTCAGCCCTTTTAGCCACGGGAAGGTTTATATACTCACCCGTGATCGGATTACACACAACAGCGGGTTCGTTACAGGACGGTTAAGACAAGCAAAGAAAACCATTGCAATAATTCACAATTTTGAAATTTGGGCCATTAGGGAGGCAAGGGCAACCCTTTTGTGCATCAGCCATTTCGGCATTGCGCAATGGGATCTTCAATTTATTGTCAAGATCGAAATTGTGGAAGTCTTTAGGCTCAACCAAGTATGACACATATGTTGAATCCAAGGTCTGAAGCAGAGCACAATGCTCTGTGTGTGCCTACTGCAGCTTGGCGAATTGAGGGTCAGAAATTATACCGCGCCAAGTTTTGCAAACACACTTACAAATTAGAATGCCCTTTACAGAGAGCTTTACCAGAATATCCACTATTATGGGGCTCGGAAGAGCTGTGATTGAACTTTCCGGTATCTGAATTTGTTTATGGTCATAATTGCCTTTCGGGGTTGAATTTCTTTTTCTTTTCATGGACAGTGTTCTGTGAATCTACGAAATGGAATTGGAATTTAGAAACTATAAAACCTTAATATTAGGCTTTGTTGGTCAAATTCAAACTCTCAGATCTACATATTAATCAGTGATGATAGAAAATCAAACACTCATATCTACATTTCCATGATTATAGAAATCGACGCAATATATGCTCAATCATAATGGGAAAAAACGTGAATTGTGCTTTTAGTTCACTGGTGTTTTGAAAGAAAAAACCTGAATTGTGCTTTATTAAATTAATTTAAATTAAAAAATTAAACATTACTTAAACACATTAATTAAATACAGTAAATAAGAAAAAATTTGTGGTAAATATGAAGTTATCTTTTAAAAATTTATTTGAAACTAATATTTAGTATTTAATATAAAATTTAGTTTAAAAAATAATTTTTTTACTTTTTTACAAGGTTTAAAGCTTAAATGCAGTAAATAAAATGAGATAAATAATCATTTTTGTTGTAGTGAATTACCAACAAAAATTAGGGGAAATTATAAAAATAAATAGCTGGAGTCTATGATTCAAGGGAATAAAAAGGTATCACACAAATTTGAGAAAGATTTGAAACAAAACCCTAGTTACCAACAAGAAGAGAGAGTAGAGAATTACCTCCTGAAACAAATGTCAGTTTTTTAGAAGTTGACGACAACTCTTCTTTTATTTTAAAAGGTTAATGTCGATTTTAAACTGACTCTCAATATATAAAATAATCTTTATCTTTTAGATTCCATTACCCATTTAAAGTTCTTTTCTCATAAGCAGACTTTCACACTTCTGCTACAAACACTTTGCGCTGTGTTTGGAACTAATTGGGGATTTAGAATTAGAATTAACAAAGGAATTGAATTGTAATTAAAATAGGATTTTATTTATAGTTTGGAATAAATTAGAATTTGTAAAATAAGATTTTTTTTGTTGGTACACCTGGACGATGTGAAAGTAGTGGTTTGGAGACGTCAAAGTAGTTAAAGCAGTTAGTTTATAGTGGTCTTTTGTTTTTTAAAGTTGAAGTCAGTATTATTAAAATAAAAGGAATCTGTACAGCCCAAAGCTAGCCTAAAGCTAACGACCAGTGGCCCAAAGGATGCAGCCCAAAACAACAGCCCAAATACAACATCTGAAATAAAGAACATGAGACTAACTGAACCTCAAACCAAATGTAAAACCGTTACAGGAGTTGCAGACATTCCGGAAATGAAGGAGGAGGACTCCATCTTCACGACGCCTGGTCTGGCGGTTTAGCCGGAGGACGGATTACCCAGACTGGGATATCCCATTCCGAAGCAATTCTCGAAGCATTAAGGGAGTTTGAAATTGGGGATGAAAGCTGTTCAGCCCTGATTGCTTCCAATGTTTGGTGAAGCAATGTGTTGGCTGAAAGGGCTTTTGCTTGTAGATTCAACGGTTTCTCTCCATCCAGATGTGATAAACCAAGGCTGCCAAACTCATTTTGGATATTGAGTTACCGTGAAATTTGAAGATTTCTTTGGTTTATAGTAGTTGTAGAAGGATAAATTGGTTATTGTGATCCAGTGATATTTTCTCTGCCTCTCAAAGTGGATGGTGAGAATTCCAATCTCCAAGTGAGCAAAGTGGCGTGTGAATTACTAGCTAGTGACAAAAAAAACAATAAAAAAATTTCCTTATGTTACAATATTTTCCCGGAAATCCCTTCACATTTCATTCCTTTTAAAATTATATGATCCCAAGCAAGCCAAATTCCTTTCGAAATCCAATCCTCAAGAAATTATGAAATTTTAAACCATTTATTTAATAATTCACAAGAATGATGAACTCGTCTTGTTGACAAGCAGTTGTATATTTGACACGATACCCAAGTCAAGTGAAGATTCACTAAATAGTCATTGTAACTTGAACTAAAATTGACATAGATGAACAAGGAGAGAGGCATTAATCATTGCATGTCCCGTTTATGCGGGTTGTTAATGGAAGGAAATATTTCGTAAAAAAAAAAAAAAAAAAAAAAAAAAAAAGAGGAAAGATTGAAGATAAATCCAATATTCTTTAGTATATTTTGTACAAAGTAACTTTTTAAGATCCCAACTTGCATTTACATGAACTCCATATCTGCAGTTAACAACAAATTTAAATTTTATCAGGGCATTTTTCACACTTTCAAAATTTGTAAATGCCTTTGTTTTTGGGCTTTTACTCATGAGTTTTAGTATAATAGACACCTTGTAATGTTATGTAATCAATTGTAGGCTGTTCATTTTTTTGACCTAAAGAATTCACACAATGAAAACAATTCCGAAAATGGCAATGGTCAATCATTTACCTTTCCAACAAACCAGCCAGTATCGACAACTCTACGATGAAAATGGCTCTCCTCTGTCAAAGTGCAAAGCCAAACAGAAGCAAACCATGTTAGGCTTGTTGGGAAACGTGCAAGTTTTTAAAACTTTTGAGGGATTTGCAATCACGGATCTTGATTCATCACACAGAGACAAGTTTTATGCAAAGATAAATAAAAGATGATGCATAATTCAATAAACAGATTGAATACTTATATCAAAGGTCTGGGTAAATCTTTTGAACTTTCCTCTAAAGTGAATGTTCTCACTTATTGTATATCCCTTTAGTAAGATCCTTTCTCCTTCCGTTAGATTATTATCTTCCCTTTAGGAATCACCAATATGCCTTGATGAATGACCTTGGAATCTAGGCTGGTGGTAGCCTCCTTTAGAAGAGAAAACAAAACCCTAAAATCTAGAGAGAGAAAGTGTATTCCTTTTTCTTGTTCTTCAAGTCACACTTAAAATATACATGAACTCATGTATATATAGGCAAAATAAAAATAAGAATAAGGAAACAATAAATCATTCTCCATCTCTAATTCAACTTTCTCAATCCTAACATAACTCCAATATCAACTTGGGCTATTGGTGAGAATCATTTTGGGCTTACTATTTTCTTGGCTCCTATAAATTAATAATTGGTCCGGTCCATTAAACCATGGACCCAATTCAATTAATTCATAAATTAATTTCTACTCCACTAAAAGAAATTAATTGCACTCCAATTAAATAGTAAATAACCTCTAAGTCAATGTTGCACTTTGACCCCTCTATGCTTAATTATTTATCGGATAATTAAAACCATCAATCCGACAACATAATTAATATAATTATTTTGTTACCTTTGATTATTTCCGGCTCGATCACAATAAAATATTTATTTGACAAAAAATAATAATAATTTATTAAATAAATATATATATCTATAAAACATTTGTCTAAAACATACGAAGGCCTTCGAATTTAATTTGTGATCAACCATAATCAAAACAAAATAAATACAAATAGCACTGATGCAAATATTGAGAATATAGACCTCTAATTATTAATTACATAACTACCCAAAGTGTCGATCTAAGGATCCCGAGGTATCCGCCGAACAAATCAAGTAATTATTAATTAATAAAAGAGTCTATACTTCTCTCATACTTGAGAGTCAAAAGCCATGATAGTGATAGAGAGCAATTGCATACGACAGCTCTCGCAATATATCTCAATCTATCGTGGACTCGGTTTAAGTCTTAACTAATTAAATGTCCATCCATAATTACCGACTTTAAACCATTTATGATTACTAATTTATATCATAGTATTAATTGCCATTACATACATATATAAATATATTTTGTAATCAAGCAGACACCATCAATTCCATAAAGAATCGAAAAATAATACATTCCATTCACCAATTGTATAATGCTTTAATAATAATATCCAAATAAGAAACCATGACTTTTACAATCCAAAATTAGAATTTGCTATGCTAGGGCACACATATCCTAACAGCTCCTACTTGCACTTATAGCCAATTCAAATCACATCTAACTCCCATGTTCTCCATATGACGATCAAACATCTTGATCGGTAAAGCCTTTGTGAATGGATCAACAAGGTTATATTCCAATGCAATCTTAGCCACAAGTATATCTCCTCGCTTTACTATATCACGAACCACATGATGTTTCCTCTGAATGTGTCTTGTTCCTTTATGAAATTTTGGGTCCTTGGTTTGGGCTATAGCTGCACTATTGTCGCAATGAAGCGTTATAAGCCGATCTATGTGCTCCACAACCTCCAGTTCAATTAGAAAGTTTCTCAACCAAACAGCTTCTTTTGCTGCCTCAGAGGCTGCAATGTATTTTGTTTCCATGGTTGAGTCAGCAGTACAACCCTACTTGACACTCTTCCAACTAACTGCCCCTCCATTGAACTTGAACACATATCCAGATGTAGATCTCCTGGCATCAGGATCTGATTGAAAATCAGAATCCGTATATCCGACTGGAACCAGATCATCACCTCCATAAATGAGCATTAGATTCTTAGTTCTTCTAAGGTATTTTAAGATATTCTTCACAGCTGACCAATGATCAAGTCCAGGATTGGATTGATATCTACTGACAATCCCTACAGAGTAGCAGATGTCCGGTCTGGTACAGACCATGGCATACATGAGACTACCAACTGCCGAAGCGTATGGTACCCGCCTCATTTGCTCAATTTCCTTATCAGTCTTGGGAGACTGGTCATTAGAAAGAGCCAACCCATGTCTAAATGGCAAAAACCCTTTCTTAGAGTTTTTCATTCCAAACCTGATCAAAACTTTGTCAATGTAAGACTCTTGAGACAAGCCTATTTTCTTTTTAACCCGATCTCGCATAAGCTTGATCCCAAGAATATAGCTTGCTTCGCCAAGATCTTTCATCTCAAATTTATTGAACAACCACCTTTTAACTGATGACAATGCTTCTACATCATTACTAATGAGCAAGATGTCATCAACATATAAAACGAGAATCATGATGACATTACCCTGTTTTTTCTTGTAAACGCAAGGTTCAAACACGTTTTGTTCAAAGCCAAATAATTTGACTGCCTGATCAAAACAAATGTTCCATGTGCGTGAAGCTTGCTTAAGTCCATAAATAGACCTATTCAACTTACATACACAGTCCTCACGACCTTTAACCACGAAACCATCTGGTTGCCTCATGTAGATGTCTTGTTCAAGATGGCCATTTAAAAATGCCGTCTTAACATCCATCTGCCATATCTCATAGTCATAATAAGCACTAATGGCCAAAAGAATGCGAATAGATTTAAGCATTGCAACTGGTGAGAATGTATCCTCATAATCAATACCTTCACGTTGAGTGAAGCCTTTGGCAACCAGTCTAGCTTTGAATGTCTCAACATTCCCATCCATTCCTCTCTTTCGTTTGTAGATCCACTTACAACCAATGGGCTGAACCCCACTAGGAAGTTCTACAATATCCCAGACTTTGTTAGAATACATCGTTTCCAACTCTGATCTCATGGCATCTTTCCAACGATTCGCATCTATATCGGTTAACGCTTCCGCATAGCTTACTGGGTCCGACTCATGCTTATCGAGGACGGCCTCATAGACCTCACCCAAAAGTGTGAGTTTTTCGGGTTGGATGATAGTCCTCCCACTACGCCGAAGGACCGGTGCAGGAATCGATGTACTAGATGATGGTAATTCAACAGGGACTTCTTGTGTCTCATCATTCTCAGTATTTATATTAGGTGTGTCCACTGGGGGTATATCTGACGTGCCAACCATCTCCTCTAACACTATCTGGCTACTAGGTTTGTGATTCATAATATAATCCTCCTCCAGGTAAACAGCATGAGTGCTGACAATAACCTTATTGTCCCTGGGATCATAAAATAATCCACCTCTAGTGCCCTTAGGATAGCCAACAAATAAGCATGCATCTGATCTTGCTTCCAACTTGTCTGCCTGTTTCTTTCGCACGTGTGCTGGACACCCCCATATATGCATGTGATTTAAACTAGGTTTACGTCCAAACCATAGCTCATATAGCGTTCCTGAAACAGACTTGGATGGAACACAGTTCAAAATATACATTACTGATTCTAAGGCTAATCCCCAAAATGATAGAGGTAATGTAGCAAAACTCATCATAGATTTAACCATGTTAAGTAAAGTTCTGTTTCTCCTTTCTGCCACTCCATTCTGTTGAGGGCAATCAGGTGCAGATAACTGGCGCACAATACCCTCATTGACCATATGATCCTTGAACTCCCCCAAGAGGTATTCACCTCCTCGATCAGATCGAAGTGTTTTGATAAGTTTACCTAATTTACGCTCCACTTCCGCCTGAAACTCACGGAATTTTCCATAAGCTTCTGACTTGTGTCGCATTAGGTAACTATATCCAAAACGTGAATAATCATCAATGAAAGTGATGAAGTACTCAAACCCTCCTCTCGCTTGGGTGTTCATGGGACCACACATGTCTGTGTGCACCAACTCTAATTGTTCTTTGGCTCTATATCATTTGGCTGAGTAAGCCCTTCGAGTCATCTTTCCTTCAATACAGGATTCACAAGTTGGCATAGGCTCCTCTGCCTCATAAGGTAATAAACCTTCTTTAACCAACCTTTGAATCCTATTTTGATTGATGTGACCCAATCGTAGATGCCAATGATACAATGAGTTTGGAGAAACTGCTTTTCTTTTAACATTCAATCTAGATGAAGTTGCATTTAATTCATAATTTTGCATTTGATATAAGCTAGGAGTTAAAACATATAGATTATCTTTCAATGCACCAGAAGTTATAACACAACCATTTAATTTAATTAAAACATTTTTTCTAAAAGTAAAAATATAATTTTTGCAAACCAACGAAGAAACTGAAATTAAATTGTGCCTAACATTTAGCGCATAAAGACAATCTTCTAAAATAAGACTCCTCCCACTATCAAACTGCATATGAACCACTCCCACTGCTTTAGCTTCCACCTTGGCATTAGATCCCATATGCAAGTATATCTCTCCTTCATTGAGGCTTCTGGACTCCTGGAATCCCTGCAATGAATTGCAAACATGATTAGTGGCTCCAGAATCTATGCACCAGGAATCTATAGATTCAACCACATTACATGCCTCAACAATGAATATACCTTTTCCTTTGCCTTGTGTGCGAAGTATTGGGCAGTTAGGTTTCCAGTGACCCGGTTGACCACAATGGAAGCAGTTTCCTTCGCCTTCAACCCGCACTTTCTTCTTTCCCTTATCCTTTTGGATTACTTTGTTTGGCACAACCACAGTTTTGGCACCATCCTTCTTCTTTTTCTTGCCCCTCCTCTTGGGCCTAGAAGTGGATGGTCCAGCAGACTGAGTGTAGTTGATAGATGCACCCTTACTTTTGTTTATCCCTTCAAAGGTTACCAACTCATTCATTAGTTTAGCGAGTGTGTACTCAAGCTTATTCATATAATAATTAACCCTAAAAGAGTTAAATGAGTCTGGCAATGAAGCGATAATCATGTCAACCTGAAGTTCACCATCCAAGTTGCATCCAAGGATCTCCAGTTCATTTAAAAAACTAATCATTTTTAAAGCATGTTCCCGAACTGAAGTACCTTGGACCATCTTAATGGTCATCAAATTTGTCATAGCATTTTGGTGTGCACTCTTACCAATTTGCCCAAACATTTCCTTAAGGTTAAGCATGATGTCTGCAGAAGTGAGATATTGAAGATGTTGACTTTGGAGTACATTCGAGAGTGAAGCAAGAATTTAGCACCTAGTCATCTCATCTGCTTTATTCCATTTCTTAAATACTTCATGCTCCTCAGGAGGATCCTCAGGCAAAGGTGGAGAAGGTCTAGGAGTAGTAAGCACATAATTCAACCCCTCATATGTGAGTACAATATCTAGTTGCCTTTTCCAATCAATATAATTAAGTCCAGTTAATCGATTTTCTTTTAGTATGTTTGCAAGTGGACTGAATGGACTAGTCATGATAAATCTGAAAATAAAAGCATTCATACAATAAATAAAGTGAATAATAATAATCATGCAAGTATAAAATAATTAATTAATTGTGGGTCCCTTAACCACATTGCATGAAAAATCGGACAATCAATATGCCAATAACTTATCCGGTTGGCGGAATTCATTATTGCTTATTGACGAGAACAACTCATTATCCCATATCTCTTTAGACAATGCCTTATCTAAATATGAAATAATTCCCGATTAGATTTAGCCTTTCTAAAATCACCTAATATAGACCACTCCGTTGGGGAGCTAATACTATTAATTTTAGATTGAGTGTATAACATAATTAATGCTCCAACGGAAAAACAAATATTAAATATATTGCCATTAATAGCTTAGACTCTTTAAATCATGCGTAGGGCCTTATTTTTAAAGATCTAACTATAATGGTTATTTAATAAATATATTTTCGTGAGACAACCATTCTTATAATCTAGACTCTTTAAATCATGCGTGGAGCCTTATTTTTAAAGATCTAATCATAATGGTTATAATTACGAAGGCCATGGGGTAATGTATAAAAAATCCCTGCTCCCACTCAATTTTTAATAATATAAAACTAGGGTTTTCAATTCATGATTTAATGCATGCAAAACGCCTTGATTTTAATCCAATTAAATTTAGAAAATATATGGATTTTAAATGATTCACTAATCTTTAATTTGAGGCAAAAAATAATTTACAAAAATATTTTTTTCCTGTTTCCCAATAAATGCCCTCAAATTAATTAGCAATCTAATCCAATTTATCTTCATAATTTAATTAATATAAATCAAGCCATTTAATTAAAAATCATGGATCCAATGCATGAACAATTATAATAAGCATTAAATTATTCCATGCATCAAATAATAGACAGAAGCAATATAAATGGCCAATGGATTCAGCTTTTAACATTTAAAAACTATTCTTGCTGTACGGGCATCCTTCAACTGTTTGTAAACACTCATAGGAAGCTTGTACGCGTCAGGAGAAGCAAAACACCGCTTGGAACGAGCCCGGAGGACCCCACACGTGCTGGCACGCGCCTAGGGCAAGCTGCACGCGCTCCCACGCGCCCCCACGCGCCTGCACGCGCTTGGGGCGCGTGGAATGCACCCTCACGCGCTCCTACGCGCCTCCACGCGCCTTCCCGCGCGTGGAGAGTACCAACTCCTTGGCTGGCGCGTGAGATCCACGCGCCAGCTTGTCATTGACCAGCCCACTCCTGGCGCGTGTGGAACACGAGCCAGGCTCACCTAGCCGCTGCCACACCTGATCCGGGCCACCTCCGACGCCTCTTCTCGCCGCCGGCGAAGCTCCGGCCACTGGAAGAACGCCGAAAGATTCCAAAAAAATCCGGAAAAATCCCAGAAAATTAAATTAAGATTCAAAAAATTCCCGAAAAATTCGGAAAAATTCCAGAAAATTACTGAAGCATAATTTAACCCTTTCGGACCCTCTTGAAACTTCATAGCATCCTTTGATGAATATTACATGGTTTTAATAAATTCTTACAATTTAAAATACAATGGAAAAAATTAAATTACATCATTGAATTTTCAAACGGCTAAAACAAAGCCTTAATTATATTCATCCAAAAATAAAATTACATTCTATATACCTATAAGCTTCATCCATGGCCCAAACACACATCATCATCCATTCACAATTATACATACATCAACATGTATTAATATATACCAACATAATAAATCATACATCAACATAGATCAATAATTTTATATATGTATATATAATTTGGATCCATGAATATGATTTTTATAAACACATGTTCTCTAGTTATAAATCAAACCATGTGCTCTGATACCACTGTTGGGAAACGTGCAAGTTTTTAAAACTTTTGAGGGATTTACAATCACGGATCTTGATTCATCACACAGAGACAAGTTTTATGCAAAGATAAATAAAAGATGATGCATAATTCAATAAACAGATTGAATACTTACATCAAAGGTTTGAGTAAACCTTTTGAACTTTCCTCTAAAGTGAATGTTCTCACTTATTGTAGATCCCTTTAGCAAGATCCTTTCTCCTTCCGTTAGATTATTATCTTCCCTTTAGGAATCACAAATATGCCTTGATGAATGACCTTGGAATCTAGGCTGGTGGTAGCCTCCTTTAGAAGAGAAAACAAAACCCTAAAATCTAGAGAGAGAAAGTGTATTCCTTTTTCTTGTTCTCCAAGTCACACCTAAAATATACATGAACTCATGTATATATAGGCAAAATAAAAATAAGAATAAGGAAACAATAAATCATTCTCCACCTCTAATTCAACTTTCTCAATTCTAACATGACTCCAATATCAACTTGGGCTATTGGTGAGAATCCTTTTGGGCTTACTATTTTCTTGGCTCCTATAAATTAATAATTGGTCCGGTCCATTAAACCATGGACCCAATTCAATTAATTCATAAATTAATTTCTACTCCACTAAAAGAAATTAATTGCACTCCAATTAAATAGTAAATAACATCTAAGTCAATGTTGCACTTTGACACCTCTATGCTTAATTATTTATCGGATAATTAAAGCCATCAATCCGACAATATAATTAATATAATTATTTTGTTACCTTTGATTATTTTCGGCTCGATCACAATAAAATATTTATTTGACAAAAAATAATAATAATTTATTAAATAAATATATGTATAAAACATTTGTCTAAAACATACGAAGGCCTTCGAATTTAATTTGTGATCAACCATAATCAAAACAAAATAAATACAAATAGCACTAATGCAAATATTGAGAATATAGACCTCTAATTATTAATTACATAACTACCCAAAGTGTCGATCTAAGGATCCCGAGGTATCTGCCGAACAAATCAAAGTAATTATTAATTAATAAAATTGTCTATACTTCTCTCATACTTGAGAGCCAAAAGCCATGACAGTGATAGAGAGCAATTGCATACGACAGCTCTCGCAATATATCTCAATCTATCGTGGACTCGGTTTAAGTCTTAACTAATTAAATGTCCATCCATAATTACCGACTTTAAACTATTTATGATTACTAATTTATATCATAGTATTAATTGCCATTACATACATATATAAATATATTTTGTAATCAAGCAGACACCATCAATTCCATAAAGAATCGAAAAATAATACATTCCATTCACTAATTGTATAATGCTTTAATAATAATATCCAAATAAGAAACCATTACTTTTACAATCCAAAATTAGAATTTGCTATGCTAGGGCACACATATCCTAACAAGGCTAACTTTAGGAAATTCAAGCAGATTGTTCCACGGAAGGATTAAAGATTTATCGAAAATATTTCTTTTTTCAGTTCACAAGTAACTAAGAGAAATATTGTTGAAAGTTAGAACACTCCCAATTTAAAACCCTTACAAAAAGGTACCCAAAACTACTAAAAATTTAGCAAAATATGAAATTGAGAAGCTTGCCATTCTTGGTATTAGGGAGGATGTGTCCAAGTTCTAAGTATCTAACCTCCGTAACCCTTCCGGGAAAGTTATATACTTGCTCAACTCAACAATCTCTGGATATAGCTCTCTGATTATTTCAGCCAAAAGAGGTTCATCCATCATTTCTGCCACCAGTGCTTCCTCCATTTCTCGGTATCAGAAGACGAGTAATCTGAATCAGATGCCATCCTCATCTTTTTCAACTAGTGAAAGATCTTCAGTCTCTCCATGCACTTTGAATTCCAGACGCCTACATCAAGAATCATAATATTAAGAGCATAATTCTCAAATAAATAGAGATTTTCTAAATAAATGTCATAATTTTCATACAGCACTACCCCATACCCCATTTATTCACCATTCCACTCAGTCATAGCAATTGTAGCTACTATAATTTGCTCTTCAGTTTTACCGTCCATGCTTCATGGTATAATAGACCCACCACGAATAATACGCGTACAACATGATCACAACAATTTCATGGATCAGAGACTACATAACCTACATAGGAGATCTAGGCATTCTCTTGGCGTGCACCATTTCACACATAACTTTCTTTTTAAAAAATATAACATCTTGAGAACTAGGGGGAAGATGACATATTAGTATTCTTATATTTATTTCTGTTAGACAACTTACTATATATAATGTGTAAGGCTTTGCTGCTGCGGCATGGCTATAGCTACAACCACTAGTAACATTTAACCAAAATAACTAAATAAATCAAGTAGGTAAGCAGTCTACATTTGAAAAATAAATATTAATTAGGACCTAAAGATAAATGGACATAGGACAACATTTACAAGATGAGAAGACCAGTATGGAGCATCAGATTTTACAGCATTATCTCTGCAATTTCCATATGTTAATTAGGCATGTAACACCATTGGGTTCAATGGAAAAAAAAAAAAATGCAAATAATACTGAGGATATAAAAATACGAACAGGGCAGATGAGATATCCTTGAAAAAGAAAAGGTAAAAGAGCAAACACAAATTACTTGCCCAAATGAGGAAAACCGGCCCAGGGGGCGCGGGGCAACATTCAAAAAACCTTGAGAATTTCCAAAAGTGCTAATATCTGAAGCCTAAATAACAATATGGTGTCAGCCAGTTTATAGACCTAACCTATGGCATCATTATACATAAAGTGACTGTTCTCAAGATTAAATAAATAGTTGTTACTTAAGTTTCAAAATGAAAATTAATTCATTTTTATGTTTTCAATTTTTTAGAAAACACTTCACCTTTTGAATTACCTTATAAATTTAATCATATCTTGTGAGTACTCCATGAGGCACATGAATTAACACTAAAATAAGCCCCGAGTGCAATAATGAAATATGTTAACTTTATTAAGTTTGGCAAATATGCAAGTTAGCCCAATAAAAAAAAAAAAAAAAAAAAAAGTAAAAAAAAAGGAGTTTCAAAGGCACCAAGCTCTTTAAAACACGCACAGACACATATATATAACACATATAAAACGAAAATCAATGGACGAGGAATTTTTTTTTCTTACCAAAGCATTTTACATTTTTTACTATATCAACCACGTAAAGATAAAATGAGTTAGTGAGCACTAAAAATTCATGAACATAATTAAATTAGCATCATCAAAATGAAAAGGAAAAACAAAGCGTTGTAAATATAAGATATAAAAACCCAAGGGGTTGGCTCAAGTAAATAAGAACTTAGCCCTGCTGCCTTAGGAAGCATCAGGTCTAAGGTTCGGGGGAATAACAACCTGGCGTAAGGAACCATAAAATTATACATCCAAATAAGTAGTACACATTGTATGAGTGAACATATCAATGCTCAAATTAATAACACCCACCTAGCCAAGCTTGAAACAATAAGAAAAAAAGCTATATACAAAATAAATAAATTTATTAATTTAAATCAAGTTAAATTAAAATGTAAAGAGAATCAGACAGGAACCACAAAAAAAAAAAAAAAAAAAAAAAAAAAGAAAAGTACAACATTAAGAACAGAATCTAAAGAGTCTCTCAACTACTTGTAATCATAAAGTTTGTCAGCAAAGCAAGTGGAAGCTTCCTGACTATGAAGGGTAGTTAATTCAAGCCAATACCAGCTAGTTTGTGCATGCACACATGCATTACCAACAACCAAATTTGCAGCTAACCTCCACATCCAAACGCTAGCATCCTATATCGAATACACTTGAAAAGTAGCACAAAATATAAGTTGTTATTATGTAATTCAAATTAAGTCTTTCTGTTATCATTTATGATTGAAGGTCAAACTACTTCTCGAAATGGTGCAAATCAAGGACAATGGAATATGTAAGAAGGAGAACATAATCTCTTTTGAGTGATTCTCAGTTGCAAACCTTTTTATTGCTCAGAGGTAAGTGATTATAGGCCAACAATCTTCGGTTGTATTGGATTATTTTTTTTCTTTCTGAAATTCAATAGTTGCAAGATTGTCGATTACAAACAAGTTAGTATAGAATCATTAACAAAACTACCAATGGGCTCTAGCCTAGATGGTATAAGCTCTTCTCCTTCTTTGGCAAGATTGAGTGTTCGAGCTATGGTGGGGACAAAAATATATAGTGGGTGTGTGCGTTTGCTTGAACTTTCAGGGCAAAACAAAAAAATCTTTATAAAACACCAATGGAATTAATCCACGTTGTCCAAATACTTTACATAGAAACTGTTCTTAAATTTTTCTACAACATCAAAAATTCCATAGAATTACCCAAATTTCAATGTGTAGACACAGTATTTGGTTGTTATTCGTGGAATCTTGTAATGATGAGCTTATTCTATAGAAGGCTTTGGGGAAGGGGTGGATGTTAGGAATATTTAATAAAATCATAAAAATTATTAAATAATTATTTTATAATGATTTTTATTATAAAAGTTATTAGTATCTTTATTACCTTAACAGAGTTATACTCTCGACCTTATAAAAGGAGTCTCCATCATCTCTCAAATGGTATTCTACTTCATTCTTCCTATCCATTTCACACTCCTATATAGATCTTCTCTTTTTTCAAGCCATTATACACACACATATTTACATATACATATATGTAAATCTTAGTTTATCTTTACGAGTTTATGGGCAATCTGGCAAAAATTTTGTGAGTTGATGGGCAATTTGGTGAACGTGCTCATTGAGAGACGCGGCTACAAGCATCTAAGTTTGTATATTGGAGTTGTTATAAACTTTCAGAACCGGCATATAGGGAGGCTATTGCAACTTTAGGACAGTGCCTGGCATGTTGCTCCATCTCAAAGACCAAATTTTCCTTTCTCAGTATTATTGTTTACTTCTATGTAATTCAAATTCTTCATATTATGTAAATTGTAGTTTATATATACTGCATCTCTTTTAAAATTTTAGTTTAAAGTTATGGATGGCAAGATTGATATTGTAGAAAGTGGTTGAGAAAATGTAGATTCTAAACATTTGACTCTCACATTAACAAAAAATTATCTAATTGTACAAATTTATTGAACAAGATAGTCTTTTGATGCCGAAGCAAGTCACAACTTAAGTCCTCACACAAGATGGCCGTATAAAAAGATATGTTGCTGAAAGCAAGTTCCCGAAGAAAGAAGGGAAAAAAAAAACACTGCAAAGATGAAAGATTCATATATTTTCGTTGTCATAATTTCCAAATGCAAATTAGTGATGAAATAAAAGAAAACAAGAATATATGACATCATCATCAAAATATATAAATACAGTTAAGTGTTAAAGTACAAACAAGCACATCTTTACCTTGAATAGATATTCAGCACCACCACATTATCTCCAACAACAGCTTCCTTTAGTGGAATGAAACTTGGAATATGAGCAATTGCATCAAATTTTGATGTAATGCCAAAAGTCTTAAGATGTTTAAATTTTGGTCCGTTGGGGTCATAACAGATTAGAGAACTTGTAAAATAATGAAACATCAATACTGCTCCTTCTTCGAGGTACTTTATTGGCTGATATAAACCAACAGGCCACCTATAATCAGTTAGGGTATCAATAGAAAACATTTTTGTCCAGGATTCTGGGACACCATATTCCTTCAAAACCCATATGTTAATATAATTGGAGGCTTCACATATGCATAGACAATCTTCCAGTACTCCCATGGAGATATTACGCATCATACTCAACCTATCCCAGTTGGCGTCATGATTTTTAAGAGGAGGTGGTGGAACCGATTGGAACTGCTCATCGTCAAAGCTGAAAGAAACTATATAATCAGAACTTGGGAATCCAAGACACAACCAATGAAGAAATCCCTTTAGATAGGTGGGAAACGCAAGCTTGTAAGATGAACTGAGACCATCATCAATGCATTTCCATGATCCTGTGCCGAGTGTGTATATCTCAGTAATCCTAAATTCTCTCTTGCGACCATGAACCCATTCATTAAATATTCTAATCACCTTGTATTGATTAGTCCTTGGACTAAAACCGAACCCACAATCAACAAAATCTTTCTTTTTCTCACTAGCCCTCTTATCCCGTGGAACGTTTATATACTCACCCGTGATTGGATTACACACAACAACAGGGTCATTACACGTTGGCTCAGCCAAGCAAAGGAAACCGTGGCATGAATTCACAATTTTGAATCTTTGATCTTTGGGTTTAACTTTGACGCAGCGTTTCCTTTTAAACCCACTGCCTTGAGCATCACCAACTTCACCATTGAGCGCCAGTTCCTCACTGCGCCATGGGATCTTCAATTTGGTGTCAAGCTTCATGTGGCAAGTTCTAATGCAATCATGAGTGTAATAGTCACCATAACAACTGCAGTACCCGAGATTAAAATTGCGGCAAGTTTCAGGCTCAACCAAGTAAAGCGTTCTTGACACACGTTTTGAACCCAAGGTCCGAAGCAAAACACATGCCTCTTGCCCTGAAAAGTGCAGCTTGGCAAATTGGGGGTCCGAAATTAGACTACGCCAAGTTTTGGAAACGCACCTGCAAAGAAGAATCATCTTCACAGGAAGTCTTAGCAGAATATCAACGAAGATGGGCAACGAAAGATCCGTAATCGAACAATACAACCTCTGAATATGTTTATCATCCGCTGCTTCTTTTTCTCCTTTCATGGCCTAGCTACAATTTTAACAAATCTGTGAAAATAGATATGGAGGTCAGTGACAAAGAGGATTTAATTAAACCCTAAAAAAAATTTGAATGACCTTAGTTTCCTGAAACAAATAAGATAGCATGAAATAGTAGTACTTGTAATCTTCAAAACAGTTTCTCAACTACTTGTAATCTTCACATAAGTTTTATAATAATAAAATATCAGATTAAATCTACGGAAAATGAATAAAAAGTAAAAATTGAAGTAATGAAAGATGATTAATTTAAACCCTAAAAGCAACAGTACCAGATTAAATCCGTGGAAATGGAATAAAAAGTAAAAATTGAAGTCATGAAAGAGTATTAATTAAACCCTAAAACCAACCGTATCAGATTAAATATGTGGATTTGGAATTGTTTGCACCATAAAATTAAATATTTATTCGGCCACATGGCACAAGTTGATTGGAGAGTACGTTGTTGATCCAATTAATTAGAGTGATTTGATTGGTGGATGATTTCTTATAATGGGCTGCAATAATAAAGGATTATTTTACAGTTAGTGCAAACACTTAAGACTTTTATTCAAATTGAAGTCTAAAGTAAACAATTGTCTGATTTAAAGCTACGTCAGTTTTTATTCACAAAAGATAAAAGGGGTTGCATTTAGATAAGCTTAAGACAATGGAAGTTGTTAATTCAAATACGATATTTGAATTTGAAAAGAAAAGTGACGGCTAGAAATAACTGCTACTACAAGGTTTCTCTATAAATAGAGACAAGAGGAGTCTGCACAAAGGTCCCCGACCAACACAACGCATTTTCTTTATGACTATTTTTCATTCTCTGCAATTTCATTTAGCCTTTAAGTTGTATTTTACTTCTGTTCATAGGAGTAGTCTCTAGTGTTAGATTTATAATTCTTGTACTCTGTATGAGAATTTTACTTATGAAATAAAAGTCGACGCTTGACTTCAGTCCCCTTAACTTTTATTTTCTAAGTCTCTTGGAATAGATGAATGCTCGTGTAATTTGTTTTACTCCTTTCATCCATTCTACGTATAGTGCTGAAAGTCCTCTTTATTGAGGCGTTGAAGAACCTGAAGGAAGGGGTCATCCTTATCTTCCAGCAGTCGCCTAATTCACTAAGGGCCTATTTCATATTCGGTTAGAACCAAGAATAGTTTGGCTATCCAACCCATTGGGTCGAAAAACTCTGGCACGCCCCTAAAAGAAAAACAGCCAAACAATTTGGCACACCCGGTGGGACACCGGAAGTGTTTAAATTCAACTTTTATCTATGGCATTTACTCGGTCTCAGTCACAAAATTTGCCTAAGAGATAGCCTCAACATCAAGAACAAGGGGCTGAATTTGAAGTGAATCAACAGCCTCAACATCAGGAACAAGAGGCTGAAGTGGAAGTGAATCAACAGCCAAGTAATCAGATGTTGGTTGAGAATGTTAACAACTTAGTGCAACGGATGAAAATTTCCAGCTGTACCTTTCATGGAGCACTAGAGCCAATCCATAACACATTGGCTAATTTAAGTAACTCTTTGACCTTCCTATCAATAAGGTTTGATCAACACCTTATGGCACAGTCAAATACTACAGACACTTTGTTGCATGCACAACAACAAGTTCCAGCGCCTGTTGGGGTTCAACAGAATTACTACCAACAACAGCGGCAAGGGTTTCAACCCCTTCTATAGCCATTGCATGGACAAGATCAACCCCATGTTAATCAAATGCAGGCTAATCAGCTGTAACATAAGACACCAACAGAGTACCAACTAATCGGAGGGGCCAATCAGAATGTGAATTGGCCACCACTTAATCCGATTTATCAACACCAATAGGTATGTTAACCCCAAGAGGGGCGAGATAATTTTAATATTGGTTTTAATTTTCAAGCGCCTCAGCCTCAGGCGTTGTATATGCCTCAGCCTCAGGTGCTGAATGTGCCTCAGCCTCATGCGTCGAATGTGCCTCAACCTCAGGCGCCGTATGTGCCTCAGCCTCAAGCGCCGAACGTGTCACATCCTCAGGCACCTTATATACATCAGCTTCAAGCACAACAACCAGATCATCAACCCTTAATGGTTGATAGAGATCAATTGGCTAATTTAATTCAAGAAACTTATAGACCAACCAGAAGAAATGTTGGTCTCCTTACATATAGGAAGCCATATCCGGGTTATATAGACCGATATGCATTTCTAAGAGGCTATAAAGTTCTCGATTTCGTTACCTTTTCGGGAGAAGACTCCACTTCGACCATAAAACATATTGGTCGATTTACCATTCAATGTGGTGAGGTTGGAGCGAATGAATTTTTAAAATTAAGGTTATTTGCTAATTCCCTTAAAGGGACCGCATTTTATTGGTATATAAATTTGCCGGTAAATTCAGTCTATACTTGGCAACAATTGGAAGAAATGTTTCATACCCAATTTTATAAGACCAAATCAAAGGTATCGATGGCTGACTTATCTAGGCTGTCCCAAATACCTGGAGAGATGGCTGAAGCCTTTATTGGTAGGTTTAAAAGGGCAAAACACAAATGCCAAGTAGCCCTTCCAGAAACTGAATATGTGAGTCTAGCCTTTAATGGTTTAGATTTTGAATTACGAAGGAAATTTAAGGGAATGCAATTTCGAGATTTGTTCCAATTAGCCCCAAATTATGAAATTCACGTGACAGAGGCGTTGAATAATAATTATGTCAAAGATTCTACTTATGAGAATCATTTGACAAAGGCTGAAAATGGCATTAAAGTTGACGCTGCAGAATTGATAAAAATCAAGCGTTACATATGTCAAGTGTTAAAAAAGCCTCTGGAAAGGGTTAATGGTGTTCAGGTGTTGAATTCAATAACCATAAGGACACCAAAAGAGGCTGAAAAATAATATAATTTTGAACCAAGGCTTATTTGGCCTTGGGGAGCAACTCGTTCGGCCCTAAGAAGCCCCAAAAGGCGGAAAGAATTTTCGTTCGATCCTGGAGGACCCATTAGGTTGATTAACCACTTGGGGTACCAAAGAAGAATAGGTTATTGTGACCAATTTAAATTATGATTTGTTGATTGACAGCCAAATATGCACGTTTTGATTGCAAATGTCAACAATTTAGTGCTGAGATTGAAAATTACCAGGGGGCTAAACGCAATCAGCCTCTACATAATTCAATCCTGCACCTAAACCACTTACTTGTCACGTTGGTGGTAAGGTTTGATTAGCACCTCAATCGATTAAGTGCTCAAAATGATTGTATGGTAAATGTGTTGTAGTTAGGATGTGGTTGAAAGATTGCTTATAAGCGAAAAAAAAATGGGCTAACGACAATAAGGTGCTGATCGGAAAAGCAATCGAAGAATTGCAGAAGATATAGGGACTGGTTAGTTATGCAAAGGGCCGAATAAGAGTGGCTGATTTAAATTGTGATCCATCAATTCAACTCTTTAAAATTTCGGTCTGTCCTTATTTCAAAGAGTTGGGGGGGGGGGGGGGGGGGGGCATTGTTTGCACTATAAAATTAAATATTTATTCGGCCACATGGCACAAGTTGATTGGAGAGTAAGTTGTTGATCCAATTAATTAGAGTGAATTGATTGGTGGATGATTTTTTATAATGGGCTACAATAATAAAGGATTATTTTACAGTTAGTGCAAACATTTAAGATTCTTATTTAAATTGGAGTCTAAAGTAAAGAATTGTCTGATTTAAAGCTACGTCAGTTTTTATTTCAAAAACACTTTTATTTGGATAAGCTTCAGACAAAACATAAAAGGGGTTGCATTTAGATAAGCTTAAGACGAAGAAAGTTGTTAATTCAAATACAATATTTAAATTTGAAAAGAAAACTGACGGCTAGAAATAACTGCTACTACAAGGTTTCTCTATAAATAGAGACAGGAGGAGTCTGCACAAAGGTCCCTGACCAACACAACGCATTTTCTTTATCAATGTTTTTCATTCTCTCCAATTTCATTCAGCCTTTAAGTTGTATTTTACTTCTGTTCATAGGAGTAGCCTCTAGTATTAGATTTATAATTCTTGTACTCTGTATGGGAATTTTACTTATGAAATAAAAGTCGACGCTTGGCTTCATTCCTCTCTACTTTTATTTTCTAAGTCTCTTGGAATAGATGAATGCTTATGTAATTTGTTTTACTCTCTTCATCCATTCTACATATAGTGCTGAAAGTCCTCTTTATTGAGGTGTTGAAGAACCTGAAAGAAGGGTCATCCTTGCCTTCCAACAGTCGCCTGATTCACTAAGGGCCGATTTCATATTCGGTCATCACCAAGGATAGTTTGGCTATCCAACCCATTGGGTCGAAAAATTCTGGCACGCCCCTAAAAAAAAATAGCCAAACAAGAATAAAAAGTAAAAATTGAGGCCATGAAAGACGATTAAATTAAACCCTAAAAGCAACGACCCAGAAAAAAAATGAGGGAAAAAGAGAAAACTTGAAGACATGATTTAAGGAAATAGAAAGCTACAACACAAAACCCTACTCACCAACAAAATATATACTATGAAATACTATTTGTGTGTGTGTGAGAGAGAGAGAAAGAGATTTACCTGGAACAAATCGGGAACACTTGCTGAGAGAGAGAGATGGGAATGAAGTTGAATGGTGAAAAAAACAAAAGACAGAGAGGCGGGAATAAATTGATCGGGCCCACTGTTGTGAAATTTTAACCACGGTTAAATTTTACTCAACTTCTAAACCAGTTAAGAGTTCCAACCTTGTATAATTAAGGAGTTCCAAACAATAAAATCCATTCCAAATATGATTTTTTATTTTTATTTTTATCAACCATCACTTGGAGTAATTAGAATTTCAATCTCAAATTGAACCTCGATCAAAGATTGTAATACACCCAATTCAAAATTCTAGGGCATACAAGGACACTCTAATTACACACCGTCCGAGCTAAATCTAAAGTTTAATATCTCATTTTACATCATGATCAATCAAAATTGTTTAATATCTCATTTTACATCATGATCAATCAAAATTGTAGTGTCAATATTTGGGACATACACCCAATTCAAAATTCTAGGGCATACAAGGAAACACTAATCACACTCCGCCGGAACTAAATCCAAGATTCAAAACCTCATTTTACATCACGATGAATCAAATTATATCATTTTAACTAGCTGGATTGGCTCATTTGCAGCCAAATTTGTGCATTTGGATTTTAGGCTCGCATAGATTTTAGTTTTGGTGTGTTCGACTACATAAAATTCAAGATTTGGATTTAGAATTAGTAGAATTTAAAAAATTTTGATTCAATTTTCTTAGTTATTTTTCTCAAAATCCACTAATTTCGATTCAAGCTCCAATCTCATACTACCGAACACACCCTTATTGTTTACTTTAATTTATCTGATCCCAAAGTAGCCGCAATAGCGTCCAAAATGACTAAGAAAAAAAAGTCAAAAATTGCATATTATTAGCTGAAATTTATAAACATTAAAAGGATTTATTATCATAAAAAAGTAAATATTCTAGAATGTATATTTTTTTATTATCATTCAAATACTCAGAAATTTCTAGGAAACAAAAAATAAAAAATATATAAGAAAAAAGACTAAATTACAAGATGAAGCTACAATCCAAAATGGTCTGTCTTGAAGTGCCTCGAAATGACATCATTTCCTTCAAGAGGCTCTCATTAGACAAAAATGCGGTTTTGATTTTTCATAAAACTGTGCTAATAAAATCGGTTTTTGTTAAAATCAAATATTACTAAATTTATTTTCCTTTTCATGGCTACTGTTCTATGATGAATCTGTCAAATAGATTTTGAGGCAAGTGAGAGAGAATATAAAAACCCTAGCACCAATGGCAGAATTATCTCAAAGTCTTAACAAAACCCTAGTTGTCAACAACAAAAGTGTAATCTAATGAAGTGACCACTACAAAGAGGTATGAGGTTTGCCAAAGGATTGAAGGTTTGTTGTCAAATTAGCTTTACCAAAGTGTAAAATTAATTCTCCTAAGAAAAAAAAAAAATTCAAAGTCAAATAAAATAACAAAGAGTAATAACCACATAAAGGTACCCAAAACTACAAGTCCATAGTATGTAAAATATCAAATTTGTGAGGTTGCAGGCAATTGTATATTTTTAGCTCCACAACTCCAGATATATCTCTAGTTATTTCATCACCACCGATGTTGCTTCCTTCCATTCGTTATCAGAAGACCAACCATCTAAATCCAATTCCATTTTCCCTTCTTCTTCCGCAAATGAAAGAGCTTTTCTCTCCTCGTGCATTCAGAATCCTTCACACCTATATCAAGATCATAACGTTAAGAGCATAATCCTCAAACGAATAAAAAATTTAAATCTTCTAAATAATCATGTCGTCAAACTGCCCCCATAACCCATTTATTCACGTAATGCACACAAATAAAAGCAACTATAGCTACTATCTTTCAGAATCCAAAAACATTGCCAAGGCCCAACATCCAAAAACAACCTCAAGACTTCCCAGAATCTCCCCACCTTAGGATTGTCTCTAGCTCCCAATTGGCCCATCTTAATGGACTCCTTTATTGAACTTCCACAAGTTTCTCCAAAAATTATAGTCACATTTTAACCACATTATGCGATAGACAATACATGTAAGTAATGCGATGTGCACAGTTCTGAAATCGAACTATATATATTGCAAAATTAAAAGAAATTAAACCATTTCTTACAAAATTTGTAAGAATATTGTACCATTCTAAATTAGAGGAACCAATTGAAGCTTGTTTTTCCTTTATTTGTTGCATTTTCATAGATTTATAGGTTATCATCATTAAAAAACCATAAATTTATTGAATGATTAGAGTGAATGTAAATTGCAAGCAAGCAAATCCTTACCTTGAACTCGAGTTCAGCACGACCACATTATCTCCAACAATAGATTCCTTATGGGTACATAAGCAATTAATTGCTATAAATTTTGATTCAACACCACGAATCTTATGATTTTTCAAGTAATTTATTGGCTGATATAAACCATAACCATAATGCCAACTCAGGTTGATTGTCAATAGATAACATTTTTGTCCAAGATTCCTGAACACCATATTTCTTCATAACCCAAATATTAATGGATTTAAAATCGGCATCACATATGCATAGACAGCCTACTAGCAATCCCATGGACACATTACGCTTCGTAAAAGAATCAAAATCAAGGAAGAAGGTGCAATAAGGTTTACTACATTCACGAGGCGATGGAAACAATTGCAACTGCTCCTAGTCAAAGCTAAAAGGAACCAATGGACACATCCCTCCAGATAAGGTGGAAATGGGAACATCACCAATGCTTTTCAATGATCCTGTGCCGACTGTGTATATCTCAATCCCTCTACTATAATCTATCCAACTCGTTGCGGATGATCACCTACCTATCCTAACCCTAGTAATCCCTCGTTCAAACATTCTAATCACATTGTATTGATTAGTTCTCGTACTGAAGCCAAACCCACGCACAGCATATTAGAAAACTCTTAACAGACGGCCTCGGGAGATCAGTGAATGAATATTCATACTTATCTCCTTTGTTGCCTACATGGGTTGAATTTCTTTTCCTTTTCATGGTGCCACTGTTCTATGAATATGTGAAATAGATTTGGACCTTAATGACAGGCAATAGAACACCCTAGGAGCACCGATGAGATAATAATCATAAAAACTCAAACAAAACCCTAGTTACGAGAAAGACTTTCCTATTGAAACAATATTTTTTAACAAAACACCTCATACTTTGGTGAATGTTTTATTCTTATAGCATTATTATTTTATTCTTATAGCATTATTATTATTGCCATAGTAGATTTATACAAGATTTTGGACTAATTATTTTTTGTTCTAGCCATTATTTTATGCCTTTTGTGCTAATAACAACCAACCATGTGTCATGCGCAAGACTCTAAGTAATTTTTACAAACCCTAGTTAATGGAATGAGAAAGAGAGAAAAGTGAGGAGAGAGAAAATATGATAATATTGTGTAAAAGGGTTGTGCAAAATATATAACAATTTTACACATTGATGAGATGACAATGTATCTTCATATATTGCTGGAAATAATTAAAAAAAAATTACACATTGTGTATATTTTACACAAAAGAGTCTTTTAGAGAGGCTTTTATATTGCTAACATCATAATGTCCATTTCCTTAAGAAAGTAAGACTGTTTTTGTTTTTTTGTTTTTAAAAAAATTACTTTCTACTTCTACTTTGCATTTGAAAGATAATCAAGTCCTATAAATTTCTGTTTTACCCTTTTTATTTGAAAATGTATATACTAATTCATTTTTTTATCTGGATCCAATATGAAACAAACCCTCTCTTGTTACATTCTCCCCCACCTGAACTTGTAACGCCTTCGTTGCATCTCAGGCCACCCTACCTACCCGAGTTGCAGACTCGATCGCCCTCCGGACCGGGCGCTTGGCATAACACCGGATCAAGGATTAAGTCTGATTCTGATACCAACTGTAACGGGTGGGGTACTTTATGTCGGGCACTTAACATAACACCGGATTGGGTCTGGCTCTGATACCAACTGTAACGGGTGGGGTACTTTATGATCCGACCCAAAATCTTAAGCTATTAGGTGAGGCTAATACCCAACCCATATATACCCATTCACTTTTCCATTCAAACTCGATGTGGGACAAACTTTCCATTGTTACAATAGACCTAAGGAGTCTGTTGCTGAATTGTATTGTGTGTGGAACGAAAACTAGCAGGACTAGTAATGGCAATATTATAAAAAAAGTTCATATTCAAACTTATTTAGAAATTGATTTCAAAAGTATATCTAAGGTGAAAAAGTAGGATTAGGTTGTAATTTTCCCTCTTTCTATTCTTCCTCTCAATCTTTCATAATTCCAACCACCATTTCCATCTTTCTTGGAATTCCATTCATTGACTATTTCTCTCATGTTCTCTCATATTAAAATTTAACAACAAAGCTAAATTGTTCTCTAACGAATTAAAAGTCAACAACAAAGCTTAAGTTTTTATTTTGAAATTTTAGCATTCATCCATTGTCATGATATCAACAACAAAAATATTACTATAATCCTTACATTTTGTTGGTGGGACACAAAAAAGAAAAAAAGAAAAAAAAGAAGGAATAAAGTAGTTTCAAGTGAGGAGGGCTAAGCTTTGATAAGGACTGGAATGTATAATCCCTCTAATTTTATATCATTATAATCCTGTTTCAAAGTATAATTTTTAGGATTTGAATGAACGAAGAATCCAAAGTATTGTTTTAGGAATTGTGTTTTAAAACAAAGTAGATTGTAATTATATAAAATTGGAGTATACATGACATTTTTACTATTCATCAGAGTTTTGCAGTAATATTTGCTTTAGACTTTGTGAGACCATAAGTGTGTTTGGGTAAGTTTACTAAATAGATTTGTTGCCTCTTGCTCTTCTAGAATGCAAATATCGTGATTTTGTGACTAAATAGTATCATATTTGCATGAAGTTGAATATCGTGATAGTGGTGTGTTTTGCATTGTTTTGCATGAGTGTTGATTATAAGAATAAGAGTTTAGACTAGATAGAAAATAGGATGAGAATTAATGAGAGATACTTTGATATTTCAAATTTTATGAGTGTTGATTATAAGAATAGAAGTTTAGTGTTGATAGTAAATAGGATTGAGAAAAAATAAGAGATAGTTTGATATTTTAAGATGTTGGAGAAAATTAAAATATGAAATCGACGTGACCATCAAGGTGGACGGTGAGATTTCAAATCTCTACAAATCACGTGGAAAAAAATATACAATATAAATTTTGTATTAACCCTCAGAACTTAATTAAAGAAAATTATGTAAAGCAGTTTTATTACAAGGTTATCTTCATGACATTAATTTTTTATTTGGATCTTTTACAAAGGTGAAAGGCAATCTTTGTTTCTGACTGTGTTGACACAGAAAAAGTGACTGAATTTTAGTAATAAAACATTGTAATGTTATGTAATCGGCTGCTTTTTGTTTTGCTTACTTTCATCTCCATGCAGAGGGCACATTGTACACTAAATACATATTCCTTACTTACGTAGTATAAATTAGTGTTTATATGGTATATAGATAAAAAGAAACATAGGTGAATATATATTAACATTGATTTTTTTTGGAATGAGGTAAATTAATTTAATAAATTACATATATAAAATATAATGAAACAATTTAAAATAAAAACAAAAAATAAAGAAAACATATATAGTGAGAATTTACACATTTCCAAAAAATATATACAAATTATAGGAAAATATATATAAAAAATAAGGGAAGGAAAAAATTCGGGTGTCCTATACTGCCTCCTTCCCTGTTCATGCATGCCCCTTTCTCACACTATCCACAAGCAATACAATTTTATTTATTTATTTATTATTATTATTATTATTTTTTCTTAATAAGAAATACACTCACACTTACTTATTTCAACCGGAACCCTCAATCTTCAACTTTAAAAAGTGGTGAAATACTATTAAGGTACAACCTTTGTGGTACATACATTAATTCAATTTCTGAATATAATGATCTGGAGGCAAAAACAATCCATTGCATTCCAGAGCTCCATGAATCAATAGCAAAATAAATTACTTACTGGTTGATGATGAAGCTTTCACTTGAGTTGCTTTAATGAACTTTGACTTACCTGTTCGTATAACGAATTTGATACTTCAAAAATGGCAATTGTCAACAGCATATAAAATACAGCATTATCAAGTGCTTCCCTAGCACTTTGAATTGCAGCGCGCATACGTTTTGGCTTCATCACCTCTGCCACAAGTGCTTTCATTCATCAGAATTACGATGAAAATGAATCAGATGCCATATCCATATCTTCTTCCACCAACGAAAGAGCTTTAATCTCACTTGGCACTTTGAATTTTGTACACCTACATCAAGAATCATAGCATTAAGAAACATAATCCTTAAACAAATAGAACTGTAGGTCTTCTAAATAACTATGTCATCAAAATTTTCAAGAAAAAAAAAAAAAAAAAAAAGACTGCCCCATATCCCATTTAATCACGCAGTCCACACAATTAGTGCATCTGTAGAACCTATTCTTTGTTCTTTAGTTGTACTTCTACCAGCTGTGGTTCATGGCATAATATTGCATTTTTTACCAGCAAGGATCTGGAACTAAATAAATGCAGTCATGAATCCGATACAACATCAACTACATGGGCGATCTCAATCTTGGCATTCTCGTGGAACAGCAAATTCACACATAGAACTTTCTTTAAGAAATAATTTGACATTTTACATAATTCTCCACGATTTCTTTAGAACCAGTGCGAAGATGATACATATGGTTATTAGGATAGTACTATAACAATGACACCATTGGTTTCTGGAAAATTTTGTGTAAATAATATCACATCCCTTTTTTTCTGAATAAAAATGATAAATCAAATATAATTAGGTATTTTAAAAAAAACATATAAGAAAAGAAAAAAACCTATCCAAATAGTCACAACCAACAAAGATTGATCATTTGACAATCTTGATGCCTATTTCACTCATCAAATGATTATACGCCAAGAGCCCATGGATCAACCTGCCCCCCATGAAGAATGTAACAGCAACATCAGAATCACCCTATAACAAATATTGCCAAGCTTTGTGTTGATATGAGTGCCCCGACGCTTGCTCGCGTGGCACCATTTCTGAAGAATAGACACACCTTGCCAACTCTCACCTAGCGTGTCTCTAAAAGGACTAAGTCATCTCGAGCTACTTGTCTTACAACAGAATTTACTGAACGAGAAAGGGGTCGGTACCCTTCACTCTCTTGTGGACGCGCCCCTCTCCAGTCGGATGGGCCCCTCCTCTTTTTCTCTCTTCTGTGGTTCCATCCTGCAGATGGAGCCTCGGGCATTTTCAGGCCCTCACCTCGATCCCCTTCAACTACAGAAGCTTCGAGGTATACCGGGACGGAGCCTCACTGGCCAAGAAGGTGGGACCCCGAAGAATGCTCTTTCCGCTATCTTTAGTATCGGGTGTCTGAGAATATGTGGACAGGTGGCTGGGATCCAAGGAGTCACCTCAACTCGAGCCCAATGCATGGGGGAAAAGACATTCGATACCCAAAGTCGAGCTTTGAGTATAGTAGAAAGTGCATTAAATGCGGAAGGCATTCGATAAGACCCACATTAAAAGTGGAACGCCATTACCTCTTCAGGTCAGGGGGCAAAGCTCCTTAGCCCATCTATCAATGTCCCATCTGTCAGGGGGAGAAACCTTCAAACCCACAGGCAAGAGGGAGCTCGCCCTTGTGATTGACGGATATTGACCAGAGGAATCAGCACTATAAATGGGGACATTAATTAGCCTTTAAGGTAGATTTGGAGATTCTTAACAACCCACAACTATTGAGCTTGAGTTATTTGGGTATCGAGGATTGCCTACTCTTTCTTAATCTTTGACTTCAAAGAGTCCCTTGTATTTCTTGGATCCCCACTTGGATACTGATCTCAGCCCATCCGACTTACGTGGAATAATCTCCTCACTCTTCATAGAACCACCATCAACACTTTGCATCCAAAACAAGCTCTTTTATAAAACTACACACATAAAAACAGATAGATATTGATATACAAAAGAAAAACAACAAACAATGTCGCTGGAAATTTCTTCCAATAGATGTCAGTATTGTTTTCTCTATAAACGTCTTCACATGGGATAAAATAAGCTATTGAGCATTAAAAAAGCATAAATAGCAAGAATTAGCATCTCAAAATGAAAATGAAAAATTAAAAAAGGGAGAAAGATAGGATTGCAAATATAAGATGCATAGCGAAACTATCTCTAGGTAAGGTACAATAAAAATATTCATCCAAAGAAGCAGTACACATCTATATAAATGAACATATCAATGCTCAAATTGAATAATAACCAGTTTGCCAAGCTTGAAATAATAAGTTAAAAGGAGTTACAAACAAAGAAAATAAATTAATTAATTAAATCAAATTATATTAAAAAGTAAAGAGAATCCTAATAAGAAAAAATAAATTATAACACCAAAAACAGAATCAAATCTCTCTCAACTAATTGTAATCATAAAAAGCAAGTGGAAGCTTCCTGACTCTAAAGGGTAGTTAATTCAAACCAATACCATATATTTTGAGTATGCACACATGCATTAGCAACAATCAAGTTTGCAGTTAATCTCTACATCAAAACACTAACAATCATTTATGATTGAAAATAACACAAGATATAATTTGTTATTATGTATTTCAAATTAACTCTTTCAGTCATCATTTATGATTGAAGGTGGTGAAACTAACTCTTAAAATGGTGCAAACTAGGGACAAAGGAATTTATCTTTCGGGGCTATCATTTCTAGGAACTATTGGATCAAAATGATGACTTTTACATAATACTACAAGTTTTTATTATACTAAAATTCACAGTTTGTCTTCTTGCAGCTCCTGTTAAGGAAATCTAAACTAAATATGTAACGATCCATTCCACCACATGGTATGATATTGTCCGCTTTGGCCTGAGGCTGCACAGTTTTGCTCTTACGTTTTAACCTAAAAGGTCTCATACCAATTGGAGTGACACACCTACGTATAAGTACTTCACCTTTCCCTTTCCCAGGTGATGTGGGATTGTGCACCCGTAACTCGTCAGTGTAGTAGTCTGTCAGTGTTTCGCACCAGCCCACGGCACACCTGTCCACAGGGTCATCACAATCCACCTCCTTTGGAGGCCCGACGTCCCTGTCGGCACACTTCCGGCTGGGTCAATGTCTAATACTATTTGTAACAATTCACTCCACCACATGGTATGACATTATCCGCTTTAGGCCTGAGCCTGCATGATTTTGCTCTTGGGTTTTACCCCCAAAAGCTTTATACCAATTGGAGTGACACACCTATGTATAAGCACTTCACCTTTTCCTTTCCCAAGCAATGTGGGATTGCACAACCGTAACTCGCCAGTGTGGAAGTCTGTCAGTATCTCGCACACGCCCATGGCACACCCATCCACAAGGTCATCACAATTTAACCCCTTGGAAGCCTGACGTCCCCGTCGGCATACTTCCGGCTGGGTCAGGCTCTGATACCATTTATAATGACCCACTCCACCATATGGTATGATATTGTCCGCTTTGGACCTGAGCCCACACGATTTTGCTCTTAGATTTTACTGCAAAAGGCCTCATACCAATTAGAGTGGCATACCTACGTATAAGCACTTCACCTTTCCCTTTCCTAGGCGATGTGGGATTGTGCACCCGTAACTCGCCAGTATGGTAACCTATCAGTGTCTCGCACCCGTTCACAACACACCCGTCCACAGGGTCATCACAAAATATCAATGGAATTAATACGATTCAAACTTTAATACAATTCAAAAGATTGACTCATATGAGAAGACATGAAAAGATTGATATTTTAGAAAGAGGTTGAGGAAATGTAGGGTTTTTTTTTATTTTTTTTATTTTTTAGATAAAAGGTAAGATTGTATAGATAAGGAGTAGAATATACAAGAGGCTAACACAACAACTCCATCAGACAGATGGACCAGCAACCAAAGAGGAAACAGACCTACACTACAACCAAGTGGGGAACATTGGCCCATCACAGAGACCATAACAGCCACCAGAATTACAGTGCAAGTAATTTCCAATCAATTATAAACGAAAAGTGACCACAGCCAAGAGTAAAGAGATCATGGAACTCCTCAAGACTTTACATTCGTTTGAGATTAGCATTGCATCTAAGCATTGTGGATGCCAATCTGCATCTTGTGGAGTTCTTGATGAGCCTAATGATGTGGTGTGGTGTGATAGGTAGTGTGGAGCCTGATAGATACTGCACGCCAAGGCCCAACTTATTTGAAAGGTATTTTGGTTATTTGTGCATTTGTTATGTTACCCTAGTGAGATGGTATTTATTCATACCAAACTCTCTATATCTGTGGCCAATTTTATCATCATAGTGAAATCCCTGCAACTCTTGGACGTATTCCTGATTTTGGGTGAACCAAGTAAAATCTGTGTGTGTTCTTGTTGTGTGTGTGTTTGATCTATTTCTTATGTTTTTCTGTTTAATTTCACAGCAACTAGTATCAGAGCCATTAGGTTCGAGTGGAAGCGATGGGTACAGAAGAAGGAAAGATCAAGATCGACAAGTTCAATGGTATAGATTTTGGGTTCTGGAAGATGCAAATTAAGAATTATCTGTATCAGAAGAAGTCGTATCAGCCTCTTTCCGGAGAGAAACCAGAAGAGATGAAGGATGATGATTGGGCTCTTCTTGATCGGCAGGCACTAGGGGTCATTCGATTGACACTGTCACGTAACGTTGCCTTCAACATAGCAAAGGAGACGACAACAGCAGGTTTGATGACTACCCTATCAAATATGTATGAGAAACCAACTCCGTCTAACAAGGTATATTTGATACGGCAATTATTTAACCTAAGAATGTCAGAAGGCGCTTCAGTGACTGACCATCTGAATGAGTTAATATTGTTACGACTCAGTTAAGCTCTGTAAATATCAAGTTTGATGATGAGATTAAGGCGCTACTTCTTTTATCCTCTTTACCAGAAAGCTGGAACGGTACTTGTAATACCCCTAGTTTTTAAAAGGATAAAATGTGAATTTAATTTTGATTTTTATTGCATTTTTATTTAATTATGTGTAATACCCCTAGTTTTCAAAAGGATAAAAAAGGGAATTCAATTTTGTTTTTATAGCATCTTGATTTAATTATGTGACTTATGTGGTTTAATTGCTTAGTTGATTTAGTGTGAATTTATTTTAAATTAATTGGTTAATTATTATTATGTGTTTGTTTTATTTAATTGGTTAATTAAAATTATTTGTTGGTTGGTTTTATTTAATTGTTTAATTGTGATTAAATTTACTTCTTTGATTTATTGGTTTTAATTGACGTGTCTTTGGTAGATTATATTTGGTAGCTTTTATAAGTTGTTTGTGTCGTAGGGTTTTATTGATTTTGTATAATTACGTCGCCGACTTATATTAGGGTTTAATTAAAGCCTATAGAGATACAGTTATAATTAGACTTAAGATTGGGATGCCTATATATATATATATCCTGATACGTCTGCTAGGGTTGGGAAGAACTCTATTCACGTAATAAGGTTTTGAGAGGAAACCAAGGAGAGGTCTTGAGAGGAAAACTAAAGAGAAGCTTAAGGGGAAACAGAAAAGGTTTTGATGATAGGTTGTGAGGCTAAAGGAGAATGAAGGGGTTGGTTTTGGATAGAATTAAGAAGTCACAGAGAAGGGGAACAGTGGCCAGAGGAGGAGAACAGTGTTGAGGTTGCCGGAATTTATAAACCCGACGTTGAAAGGTTTCAAACCGAAACCTAAAGGCAAGTTTCATTCTATCTCCTTCCTGTAAACTTGTGTTCTGTGCATTCTCTATAGTCTCCAGGAATCTAATTTAATTATTAAAACAGATGTTTATGCGTGATAGAGTCTCTGTACAATTTTAAACCCCTGTTTGCTTTTGAAACTATGAACTGTTGTGTTTTTGTTTTAAATTTTTGTCAATATTTTCACAAGGGAATTTGAAGAGTTTCTAGGATTGAATGAACCTGAATTAAACCCTAGGAATGTAAGAAAAATTCTAGAACGGAGGGTTGAACTTTGCCAGACGTGAAGAAGACAAACGGAGAAAACATAAACTGTTGCGATCATGGTTTAAGCTTTTGCTAAGTAATTCATGTTGGAATTAAATACGTTTCTAGGCTTGTTAGGACTTAATTTGAACCTTAAAAATCTTTAACAAAGTTGGGACAGAGGATTGAGACTTGGCTGGACGCGAAGAAAGTAACACAAAGGAAGTAGAGAAGGAAAAACGAAGGCTGGAGAAGTGGAGGCGGCTCCACCCTTCAATGGAGGTGGCTCCATTGAAGTGGAGCCGGCTTCACAAAGTGTTGAGACGGCTCAACTTAAAATTGGAGCTGGCTCAACTTAAAATTGGAGGCGGCTCCAATTTTTGTAAGTGCCCAGTACGTGGATTTTTGGGATTTTTGTTACTCCATGGGCTAAAAGGCAGTGCTAAACTTTGATGGGGGTTCTTAAATGATGTTTATAACACATTAAAGACCTAGGCTTATTGGTGTAGGCTAGGGGAATGGACATCATGAAATATAGAAAAATAATATTCATGCTGTCAAAGAAGGAGGAAGATTTAATTGCTAGTTGTTTAGCAAATTAAATAGACTGAGTTGAAAGGTAATTTTGGAATTTTATATCAATGATTTATATAACATTATTAAGTCCCAGGAATGTTGGTTTCTACTATAGTTATAGACATCATGAAATTTAGATACTAAATTATATGCTGTCAGGAGTAGTGGAAGTTGTAATTGCTAGTCTCGCTTTAGAAAACTAAATAGACTAGTATGGAGGTAGTTTTGGCATTCAAATATAAAATGTGTTCAGTTTATACTTCTGTGTCTCAATATATTATATTCTAGATTTATATTTGAGGATTAATAGACTTCGTGAAATTTTAAATACTAATTTGCATGTCATCACGGAATATGGAAGAGTTAATGCTAGCGGCTATTTTAGCGAAGTAAACGGACTAATAGGAGTGTGGTTATAAAATCTGAGTGGGTGTGCTCAGTTTTTATATCTGAGTATCATTAGATCATACTTCGGACTTATAGTTGGGGATTAAATAGTCGCCATGAGAATTAAATATTAATTTACATGCCGACAAGGATTGAGGAGGATTTAAATGCTAGTCTTCGTTTTAATAATGTAAATGAACTAGTATGGATGTATTGGTTGGGAATTCTAGTATAATGTGCAGTTTATAATTCTGATATTCATTATATTATGTTATGGATGATAATTGCTGAACTGTCATAATTTCTGTTCTGGCAATTATATGAAAATGGATGGCTTAAATTGTTTATCAATACTTTAACAATTTAAAAGGAGGATCTATGATTATAATCATATACTGGATGCATAATAGGATCTTGTCTATATTTGATTGCTATTATGTTTGTTTCTGGATATATTTGATGTTCATTTGAATATGCATCATCTATGGATCATATGCAAGTATGTACCGGTATGGGACGGTGACATACGGATAGACAGATTAGATCAAAACGCTAATTCCAACCCAATCATACATACGGAATGAATTAACTAAAACAGTTAACTCCTACATGAATGCATGTCTTGTCAACTAAAACAGTTGAATGACATAATGGATGGTTATTTTATTTTTCAATCTTAGGAAGGAATTTATATATATATTTATGGTACCGTGGTATGAGCTTGAGTCTCCTGATCACGGTTAGGGTTTGTATATCGCCTAGGATGGATAACTGGACATAGGTGTTGTTCCCTGGTAGGTCTAGGTACACATGACCACATTATATGTGATTTGCATGGTATCTCTACTCAGGCTGAGATAGATCTACTAGACTAGCGAACGTCCTATAGTGTGTACTTATATCTATATGGACTACTTTAGCTATTGTTGAGCTACTTAGGATGTATCTGCGTATCGGGTTTATGTACGAATTGTAGTAGATTGGAACTTGCATGTGGGTCTGACCCACTCTTATTTTTTCAGGTGTTCGTCAGTACCAGGCTTAGAGCTTGATCGTGTTGATGCAGATACAGACACTCACTCTTCCGCTTACATAGGATTTCCTTTCTATTCTGGTTTTGGATTTTTAATTCTGTAAATTTATTTAAGGATTTAGGATTAGGGGTCCACTAGGTGGATTCCCGAGTTGTACGGATTTTAATTATATTAATTTATTATTTAAGGTTTGAGGATTTTCATTTTAATTTTCTTTCAGTAAATTATTCTTTTATTATTAATCAAGTTTTTTTCCTGCTTGTTTACATATTGACAGTTGGTATCTCTCGAATCTGTGCTCGGACATGATCACCCGTGGCTCTAGAATCGAGGGGTATCACATTATGTGACTTATGCGTTTTGTTGCTTAATTGATTACGTGTTTAATTAAAATGTTTTGTTTGGTTTGCTTTAATTGTGGATTTGTTTTGCTGTAATTATTTAATTGCGTTTTAACTTTATTTAAATTAATTGTTTATTTGGTTTAATTTAATTGATTGATTAATTGGTTGTTTAATTAAATTATTTTTATTTGTTTCAATTATTTATTTAGGGTTGTTGTTTCTGGGTAGTCACGTTTTAATATAGCCGACTTATTATAGAATTAATTATTTTGTTGGTTGCATTCTTGTATTACAATTAAAATTAGAGTTGAGTTTTATAAGCCTATATATATACATATAGAATCTGCCAAGGCTTTGAGAACCCTATACACGTACTAGAGGCAGAGCAAAACAGAGAGGGGTTTAAGAGTAAAACAGAGAGGAAACCTAGGGTTTGGCAAAGGAATGTTTGTTCGTGTGTTGAACCTATGAGGAAACAGAGGAGTTGAGGACAGTAGGAGTCACCGGAGAATTTAGGAAGACGACGCAGAGGTTTTGAACCCAAACCTCAAAGGCAAGTTCTATTCCTAACTCTCTCCCTTTGGCTTATGTTCTTTGCATATCTAACACAATTTCAGGAACGTATAAGGATTAAAAGTAAACTGGGTTGCATATCTCTGTTATTTTTAAACTGAACGTAGCAATGAGTTACTGCTTATTTTATAGTCCTTCGATTAAGAAACTCATAAAATAATTCATGTAACTGGATGTATAATTCATGTAAACTGATGTATAAAGAATTGAATTAGTTTATAACACTCTGGGAAGTTTTAATATTACTCTGGTTCACATGATTGATTGATCGGTTGGTCAATTAACATCAACCTTCGCAATAGCACGAATCATTGTAAAATAGGGCTATTGGTCGGGTAAGTCGAACCACAGGGACTGCGCTAGTCTAATACAACCTAAATGTCTAGAATCATTCTTAGAATGATGAAGGGTTTATAGAGGTTTTGTTGGATGTCACTTAAGCTAGGAAATTAAAAGTGCATAAAACAATAAATTGCAAGAATTCAAGGGAGTGAAGTACAAGTAAAGAAGGCTAGGGAAATGAATCCACTTCCATCCCTATACACATGCTAGGTTAAGATTAATTTAAGGGGAAAACAACATATATGATAGTCATGATACATAACAATACTAGGTTGCTATAATATCCTTAAGAAGTTCATTTAAATAGAAAGGCAAGAATAAACCATCAAAGGTTCACATGATTATCAACTACCTAAACTAAAATGTAGCTTAGAACATGCTTACTAAGCCAAGGATTATCAAGCCCTAATTTAAATGGTGAATGCACATAAAGCTAAGAATCAAGTATAGCCCATCAAAGGGAAACCCTAAGCCATGAACTATCTAGGTTCTCCAACTCCATGCCATTAAAACCATTCCATGATCTAACTTCCATTGTCACCATGGAAGTGCAAACAATATGATTAAGAAAAGCAACCATCCAAGACAAGATGAATAACTCACAATAATCATTTAAAACATTCAACATTCATTACAACAAAAATGAGGCTCTTGATCATGGAAAGACTATCAAAAATACATTGTAATCCCCAAAAATAAACTATACTAACACATGCTTACAAGGGAGGGGTTTCATCACCTCCCTAGATGAGGTTTAGTTGCCCATTGGTGAGCTAGAAGAAGGAAGAAGCATCATCCTCATCTCCATTTTTGAGCTCCTACTGTAGCACTCAAGAACACCCTTCTCCTTGCTCTCTTCTCTCTCCTCTATCTTGCTAAAGATGATCATCCTTAATGTGTGGCCCTTGGGTAGCCTTTTATGCTCCAACAATACCCTCTCTCCTCCAAGGAACACCTCCAACCACTTCATAAAGAAGGAAGATGGCATTGAGGAAACCAATGTGCAAGTGGGCTGAAATGAGCCATTTCCGAAGGGCATTCTGCCTGATTTTCGAGCACACGCTTGGTGATCTCGGGCACTCTAACTTAGTGCAATGTGCAACATGCTCCTCTTGCTCAGCGTTGACCTATTTTGGGAAAACTGCTATAACTTTGTGCCCCGAACTCCGAATGACGATCTGTTTGAAGATTTGGAGAGCTGATTCAATGCTTTAAAAACTTCATGTTTTGATGAAGATCCAATTCTCAAGTCTGGTTGGTCGAAAATGGGGAGAAAGGCAGTACATCAGTGCTGCTAGGCAGTTCTGCGCACCTCTGTTGTGAAGAGCATAACTCTCTGCTCCGAACTCCGAATGATGAACCACTTGAAGATTTGGAAAGCTGATTCAGAGATCTAAATCTTTCATGTTATGATGGAAGTCGAGTTCTTGAGTTTGCTAGGTCGAAAAATGGCGACAAAAGTCAGGATCACCGCTGCCAGAAAATCAGAAATGGCATCCTTTTTGTTCAAAATTCCACAAGGCCTCATTTTTTTGCTTCCTTTTTGCACTTCAACCTGAAAATGCATAAAAACATGCAAATGGAGTTAATCTACATAAAATAATTAATAACTAGACTTTGTTAATGTAATTTAGGGCGCTTGAATATACAAGATTCGGCGCTTATCACACCCCCAAACTTACATTTTGCTAGTCCTTTAGCAAAACTACAATGAAAAACATAATGAAAAGTCAACCATGGGCATGCTACTACAAAAATATCATCCATGGTAAAATGAGATAGATACATAGCTCAAATACAACTTGTAACAGACAAAAACTGGAGATGGGGTCATTGGGAAAACTACCTTGCATATATGAAGCATTGATACAAAAAAAATGGGAAAAACCATTTCAACATGCATGCATCAACATCATAGTCCATATAAATAATTCAATTGTCATCTCTTAAATGGAAATAACTCAAACTCCAGTGAAAGTGAATTGGATTCTCACATGCGGCTTTTACTTTCTTGTCCAATTCCAAGGCACAAGTTTTCAAATCAATGAATTCCCTTTTACATGAAGTCCTTAAGGCATGATTTTATTTTCAAGACAACTTTTGTTGCTTGTTAACAATTTATTTCAACACATAAGCGAAACATAGAATGGTTGTGCAATGCTAAAGTCCCTTAAGCTTTCTAACCAACCTCTGTAGCAAGCGTTAGGCCAACAACTCCCAAACCAGACGGCTTTAGGGTGTTAAGTGTAGAGACACTCCAAAGGACTTAATAGCTCAAGTTGGAAAGGCTACGAACTTCAGCTAACCATGTTTGTTACAATTTTTTTGAATGACCGTGCAATGTTTAAGTCCTTTAAGCTTTCTAACCAACCCCTATAGCAAGCGTTAGGCCAACAACTCCCAAACCAGATGGTTTTAGGGTGCTAAGTGTAGAGACACTCCTAGGGCTTAATAACTCGAGTTGGAAAGACTACGAACGTCAACTGATCATTATTTTCTTTCTTTCTCAGTTTTTTTTTTTTTTTTTTTTTTTTTTTTTTTTTTTTTTTTTTTTTTAGATTCATGCCAAAAGTATTCATCCATTAGGTTCATCAAATCAGATTAACTAGGGCAAGGTCAAGGTCAATCAAGTTGCATGCCTCACAGTAAGTTTCCAATGTGCATCTGTGCATTGTGAAGCTTATAAGAGTGTAAATCCAGCAAGAATCTAATTGAAACATTTATACAGACTAGTTTGAATCTACATGATCCTTTCAACTCAAATTTTTCTTTATTTTCAAAAATTTCAATTGCTTCTATACACAAGGTATTAGACATATGTTTCATCTCCGACAAGTGTCAAGTTATACTATCATTGCTTAGCAAAAATTATGGAACCAAAAATATGCCAAGAATGCTTTGATGCACCCCCAAACTTAAACGACACAGTGTCCTCAATGTGGGACATGGATGCAAGTTAGAGACAAAAATGACAAAGAGTATAAAAGGAACAACAATACCCAGGGGGAGGGAACGGCATTTTGAGACAAAAACCCCCAAACTTGAACTGGACTGCGCAACCTGGAAAGCAACATGAAGAACCAAAAGAAACAACCACAAACAGCATTAATAGCACAAGCATAAAGACAGAAAACGAATGTATCGAAAGTTAACAGAACATAAAGAATTTGTATTGCAAAAAGAGTTTACATGATGACAAAAAGAGCTGTACAGGGATCATGTTGACCAGAGCAACCTATACATAGCAAATTCTTACAGTTTTAAAAGGAAAACAAAATATACAAGAGAAATAGTTACAGATGAAACAAAAAGAGAAGGCCCACACTCGCAACAAGCTACTGGCCAGAAGGTAAACGGGCGAGGATGGAATGGAGGAGAGATTGAGTCTTACGCCGTTCAGCGGAAGCCAAACGACGGTCCTCAGCAGCGACACGGCGGTCTTCAGCAGCAAGACGACGATCTTCTTCAGCACGTGAAGAAGACTCACACAGAGCCTGAGTGCACGCGGACAAAGAATGCTCAAAACGATCTAGTCGCTCATGAATACCGGCAATGGAAGCCCGGATGAAAGCCTGGTCCTGGTGAGAGTCGACCGAAGGCTCTACCCTCGCAGTGGCTGCGGCGGTGGAAACTGCCTCAGAAGGAGGAGGAGGTGGAGCGTGGATGAACAGGGGGGCAGGAGGCGGAGGGGTACTAGAATGGCTCAGAACATTGATCCACCGGCGCTGGGTAAAAATTTTAACTTTGTCGCCTTTTGGTTCGTGGGGAGGAACAATGAAACCCTTGTGCTGAAGGAGCCGAGTGATGAAAAACGGCAAAGGCAATTTCCGATTTTCAACTCGCGGAGCCCGTGTATTATGAGCATCATGCCAAAACTTCATAAATGTGGACCAAATGAGCTCTGGGATGGAGAACCATTGGCCTTGGTCCAAGGCATATAAGGCTTGCAGAAAGAGGCCCCGACGCTCGGTGCTATGCACTAAAGGGCAGACATTGTGCTTGAAGACAGTGTTAATGAACCATAGGCGTTCCGGAAGATTGGTTTTGCGGATAAAAGACCGGGGCCGAGTAGGATCGTCAATAGTGCAAATGGCAGCGGCAATCTGCGCCACAGTTAATGTATCCGGCTCCTCATATAAAGGGAGATTCTCACGATTGACAATGTCATCGGGGCACTCAATGGGGCAACCAGAAACCTGAATGATGTCGGTCATAGTGAAAGCATAGGCGGTGCCATCAATGGATGTAGTGAGAGAAATGGGTGGCTCTTCAGGGCATTGGAGATTCTGGTAGAAGAGGCACACTACACGGGGGTAGGCAACCCTGGCAAGGGGTACGCAAATGTGTTGCAGACGCCGGTTAGTCAATTCGGCTACAGCCCACGAAGTTGTGGGTAGAATGTCAAAGGCATCCGTGAGCGGAAATGAGAGTTCGTAGTTGAGTTGTTTGCGATCCCAAGGATCACGTGGTCGCTCACGAGTGACAGCACGGGCACCTGAAGAGGGTCGAGGAGGGCGAGAAGGACCGGCACGAGACATTTAGAGAGGTGGACTTGGTTGAGGAATTTCAGCGAACACCTGGCGTGCACCACAAAAAGGAGAAGGTGAAAATGAGTGGGGAGGAGGAGGAAACCCAAAATTTTTGACAAAGAAACAAGCTCTAGCATCGACAAAGCAACAACAAAGCACCAACAAAACCAAACTCCAACATTACTAGCCCATCCTCCTTGTAAAACACCATGAATGAACAAAGGAAAAGAAAAACTAAGGAAGAGGACACAAACCTGAATTTCAGGGTATCCGAGAGCAAGAAGGAAGGCAGGAAGAGGGAGGTGAGAGGATGGGGTGGTGAGGTATTGAGGTGAGTTGGTTATGCATGTGGAGGTTGAAGGTTGTGGGTGGAGGAGTGCCGAGAGGGTGATGGGTTTTGGATGTTCATGCATGCATGGTGTTGTGCATGCTGGTGGTTTTGAACTTGGTTGTGAGTGGGAGAGAGAGAAAAGTTGGTGTGGTGTGTGAGAGGGTCGAGCAGGAGGGTGGGGAAGTTAGAGAGAGAGGTGAAAAGTGGTTGCAATGAGGGTGGTGAAGTTGCAGCCAAGAGAGGGTGATGAGAGTGAGGTGGTGGTAGCTTCGGGGTTTAAAAGAGAGAGAGTGAGAGCTTGGTTCGAGCACTCGAAGTCCCACTTCGAGTGCTCGAAATTTTGGCAGAGAGTTGGGTGATGGGCTAGGGTGTGGGCATGAGGAGTTCGAGCACTCGAAGCTTGGTCTTCGAGTGCTCGAAATTTGAGCAGTGGGTTGCAGGGAAGGGTGAGGGTTGCCGAGAGAAGTTGGGTGTGAGTTGGTTGAGGTGCATGGCATGGTGAGGGTTGATGGAGGTGGAGGGGTGGTGAGGTTGGTTGTGAGGGTTGGTAGGAGGGTGGTGAGCTGGGTGGTGAGGGAGTTGGGTTTGGCATGCATGCATGGGCGTGCATGCATGCATGCAGGAGGGTTGATGGAGTTGGAGGGGTGATGAGGTTGGTTGTGAGGGTTGGTAGGAGGGTGGTGAGCTGGGTGGTGAGGGAGTTGGGTTTGGCATGCATGCATGGGCGTGCATGCATGCATGCAGGAGGGTTGATGGAGTTGGAGGGGTGATGAGGTTGGTTGTGAGGGTTGGTAGGAGGGTGGTGAGCTGGGTGGTGAGGGAGTTGGGTTTGGCATGCATGCATGGGCGTGCATGCATGCATGCAGGAGGGTTGATGGAGTTGGAGGGGTGATGAGGTGAGAGGTTTGGCATGCATGCATGGGCGTGCATGCATGCATGCAGGGTGGTGATGGTGTTGCATGGAAGTTGATTATGGGTTGTGTATGGAAGAGAGAGAAACCGAGAGTTGGGGTTGCATGGAGTGGGTTGGGTGGTTGGTTGTTGAGGTTGCCGAGAGATAGGGTTGGTTAGTTTGTGGGTGATGGCCGAGAGTTGGGAAGGTTGGATTGAGAGGGTTGGTGAGAAGGTTGGAGGTTGGTTGGTGCATGGGTATGCATGTGGATGGGGAGTTAGCTGCGAGAATGGGAGTTGGAGCACTCGAAATGGCCTTTTCGAGTGCTCGACATTGTGGCAGAGAGTGAGGGTTGGTTGGTGCATGGAATTCGAGCACTCAAAGCAGAATTGAGAGTGCTCGAAATGAGAGCAGTAGGTTCGGCAGTATGGGTTGAAGAATTTGGAGCACTCAAATTGGAAGCTAGAGTGCTCTAAATGAAGGCAGTAGGCTCATGGAAACTTGGTTAAAGCCTTGGAGCACTCGGCAGTGAGCATTGAGGTGGAGAGATGAATTGTTGCATGCATTGTAACATTATGTGCTTCATTCTTATGCATTGTGAATATGAATATGATCAACTGAGAGCTGAAGAATTGATACAACCTTGAAATATGCTTCCAAATCAATGCATGGATAGAATAGTTTCACCTTGCATGCATGGATAGAAAGTGAAACTTGGCATGGAAAATTATGAAACTTGGCACACTATTCTAATGCAATGCAGGGATGGACTTGTGGGAAGAAAAAAAAATTTCAAAAATTTTGCAATTGCAGGGATGGAAAAATTGCCAAGCTCGAAGCTTCAATGCAATGCATGGAAATTTAGAAAAAATTTCAAATTGTGCAAAAATTTTTTTATTTTTTATTTTTTTATTTTTTTATTTTTTTATTTTTTTTTTTTTTTTCAATGAGTGTATGGATGATTTCAAGAAGATTTCCCAACTTTTGCAACCTCACATAATGCATGGATGATTTTGAGAAAATTTTCAAGCTTTGGAACATCTCTTCAATGCATGGATGAGATTAAGAACATTTCAGCAATGCATTAAAAATGAGAGATTGCACATGAGTTGCAGGCCAAAGATCCTATGAAATTGCTCGAAAGCGATGGAAATTTCCGGGAATGAAAATTAGAGCTGAGAAGGTCTAAGAGGCCAGTCTAAAATTGCGAAACACAACTGAAGACCATTTCAGAAAAATTAAATTTTTGGCTTATCTAAACCGTTTCCCAGAAATTTTTTTTTGTAAGGCACGAGCAATTTCAAAGAGAAGGAAGCTTGGAACATCGAAAGAATTTATTCCCTTGCTTTGCTAAATTTAATGTCGATAGCTAGACCAAGCTAGAGCAGGCACTAATCCTCATAAATGGGATCCGTTAAGGGGACTTCCTCAACTTTTCGGGTTAGAATTGTGCTGTCAATGCAAGGCTTAAGCCTTTGGCCATTTACCTTGAAGAGTGATCCACTTGCAGGATCATGAAGTTCGATTGCTCCATGAGGAAAGACGGTAGTGACAATGTATGGACCATCCCATCTTGACCGGAGTTTACCGGGAAAGAGTTTCAAGCGGGAATTGAAAAGCCAGACCTTTTGTCCCGGGGCAAAAGACTTTTTGACGATGTGTTTGTCGTGAAAAGCTTTAGTCTTTGCTTTGTAAATTTTTGCATTTTCATACGCGTCATTACGCAATTCCTCAAGTTCATTTAATTGCAACGCACGATTAGAGCCGGCTTGTTTGAGATCAAAATTGAACCTTTTTACGGCCCAATAAGCACGGTGCTCTAATTCTACCGGGAGATGACATGCTTTGCCAAAGACAAGTCGATATGGTGACATGCCAATGGGTGTCTTATAAGCTGTCCGGTAAGCCCAAAGTGCATCGTTTAGCCGTAATGACCAATCTTTGCAGTCCGGTCTAACCGTTTTTTCTAAAATGTGCTTAATCTCCCGGTTAGAAATCTCTACTTGACCACTCGTTTGAGGGTGGTAAGGTGTAGCAACCTTATGAATGACTGAATACTTAGCAAGGACGGATTTGAGATAACGATTTCGGAAATGAGATCCGCCATCACTAATGATTGCTCGGGGTGTACCAAAACGACTAAAGATGTGAGATTGAATGAAATGGATCACGACTTTATGATCATCGGTTTTGGTAGCCGCGGCTTCAACCCATTTAGACACATAATCCACCGCTACAAGGATGTACTCATAGCCATAAGAAGATGGAAATGGTCCCATGAAGTCAATCCCCCACACATCAAAAATTTCAACAATTAAAATGTTGGTGAGGGGCATCATGTCTCTTCGGGACATGGATCCAAGTTTTTGACATCGTTCACACGATTTGCAAAAATTGTATGCATCCCGGAACAAGGTAGGCCAAAAGAATCCGCTTTGAAGGATTTTGTTAGCGGTCTTTTTGGCACTGAAATGGCCTCCACAAGCAAGAGTATGGCAAAAATTTAAAATGCTTGTGGCCTCGGTTTCAGGAATACATCGCCGGATGATTTGGTCCGGGCAATACTTGAATAATTCCGGATCTTCCCAAAAGAAATGCTTGACTTGGGAGAAAAACCGGTCCCTCTCTTGTTTGGACCAATGAGCTGGAATTTTGCCAACCGCAAGATAATTGACAATATCCGCAAACCACGGAAGAGTAGAATGCGAAACTTGAAGAAGTTGCTCATCCGGAAAGGAATCACGGATGGTTGCAAATTCTGAAGATTTCTCAATAAGTAAGCGAGAGAGATGATCGGCGACAACATTGTCGGTCCCTTTTTTGTCCCGGATGTCAATGTCAAACTCTTGAAGTAAGAGGATCCATCGAATTAAACGGGGTTTTGTCTCTTTTTTCGCTAACAAATGCCTAAGAGCGGCATGATCTGAAAAGACGATGACCTTGGAGCCAAGAAGATAGGAGCGAAATTTATCCAAGGCGTACACCACAGCTAGCAATTCTTTTTCAGTGGTGGTGTAGTTCAATTGGGCATCGCAGAGAGTTTTGCTAGCATAATAAATGACATGCGGAAGTTTATCCACACGTTGGCCCAAAACCGCCCCTAATGCATAGTCGGATGCATCACACATGATCTCAAAGGGAAGAGACCAATTAGGGGGTTTCATGATCGGGGCAGAGGAGAGGAGAATGCGAAGTTTGATGAACGCTTCCATGCAAGCGTCATCAAAATTGAACGGAACATCCTTGGCTAAGAGATTACACAAGGGCCGTGAGATTTTGCTAAAATCTTTGATGAAGCGACGATAGAATCCGGCATGGCCAAGAAAAGAACGGATTTGACGGACGGAAGTCAGAGGAGGAAGATTAGAGATTAACTCAACTTTTGCCTTGTCTACCTCGATTCCCCGCTTAGAAATGACATGTCCTAAAACAATGCCTTCTTGGACCATAAAGTGGCTTTTCTCCCAACTTAGAATGAGATTCGTCTCTTTGCATCTTTGGAGCACAAGAGATAAATTTTTGAGACACGAGTCAAAGGAGGAGCCAAATACGGAAAAGTCATTCATGAAAACTTCCAAGAACCTTTCAACCATATCGGAGAATATGGACATCATGCACCTTTGGAACGTTGCCGGTGCATTACATAGACCAAAAGGCATGCGTCGATAGGCAAAAGTACCAAAGGGACATGTGAATGTTGTTTTCTCTTGATCTTGGGGGGCGATGGCCACTTGGTTATAGCCGGAATAACCATCAAGAAAACAATAGAAGCTTTGGCCGGCTAACCTTTCTAGGATTTGATCAATAAATGGGAGTGGGAAATGATCATTCCTAGTTGATGAGTTGAGTTTACGATAGTCAATGCACACACGCCACCCGGTGGTGGTTCGTTGTGGCACGAGCTCGCCCGCTGAATTTTCAACAACGGTGAGCCCGGATTTCTTGGGGACAACTTGTGTGGGGCTCACCCACTTGCTATCAGAGATAGGATAGATGATTCCCGCATCTAGCAATTTGATCACCTCTTTCATGACCACTTCCTTCATGTTTGGATTTAACCGGCGCTGGACCTCTCTGGTAGGCTTTGCATCATCCTCCATATGAATGCGGTGCATACAAATGGAGGGGTCAATTCCTTTCAAATCTGCCACTGTCCAACCAATAGCTTCTTTATGCTCTTGGAGCACCGCTAAAAGGTTGGTCTCTTGGTCTTTTTGAAGGTCTGAGGCAATAATGACCGGAAGGGTTTGCTTTGGACCAAGGAACACATACTTGAGATGGGCCGGGAGCGGCTTAAGCTCAAGTTGTAGCGGAGATAACAATGATGGGACCGGAGGAGTGGTGGAAAGTTGGGGAAGTGGTTCTTTTGGAATTTTCCAAGGAGGTACATCCATGATAGCATTAATATCAAGCAAGGAATTGACTTCTTGAATGGCTTGATCAACATCAAAGTTTGAGAAGTCAAAATGAGACATGCAAGTTTCAAGGGGATCTTTGCTTAGGATGAAGGGGAGAGATTCTTCGACCACTTCATCAATGACATCCACAAGAAAACAATCATCCTCATTGGAGGGATGTTGAGTTGCATGAAAGATGTGGAGTTTGACTTGCATGTTTCCAAAAGCAATGTCCATCACCCCGGTTCGGCAATTAATTGATGCATTAGCCGTAGCTAAAAATGGCCTACCAAGGATCACGGGAATGTGCTTTTTTGGGTCAAGGACTGGTTCCGTATCAAGAACCACAAAATCTACCGGGAAGTAGAATTTGTCCACTTTGATGATGACGTCCTCAAGAATACCTCGTGGATGCTTGACCGATCTATCGGCAAGTTGCAAAACCACGGAAGTCGGCTTAAGATCGCCCAAACCAAGTTGTAGGTAGACCGAGTATGGAATTAAATTCACACTAGCTCCTAAGTCAAGGAGGGCCCTCTCGATTTTGCTGTCACCAATGACGCACGAGATTGTGGGGGCACCCGGATCCTTATACTTCGGGGGAGTGCTGTGCTGAATAATAGCACTAACATTTTCAGTCAACCTCACTTTTTTTGGCAAATGATTTTTAGAAGTGCGCTTTTGAGTGCACAAATCTTTGAGAAATTTTGCATAGGGAGGGATTTGCTTGATAGCATCCAACAGGGGCAAGTTAATCTTCACTTGCTTGAAAACTTCCCACATGTCTTGAATTTTACAATTCTTGTTCCCAAAATGTGTCGACTCTTGAAGACGTTGAGGAAACGGAGCTTTTGGCTCATAAGTAGTTTCCACATTTGGGGAGACATGTGTGGGATATCCATGAATGGTATTGGGACAAGAATTTGGATTAGAAGAGCTTGAATTTGGATTTTTCAACGGCGAAACTTCCTCACTTTTGTCTCCATCGACCTTGTTGTCCACCACTCTACCACTCCGAAGGGTGGTGATAGCTTGAACTTGTTCATGAGTCGGCCCACTCGGAGGAGGGGTTTCGTCAATCACATGCATTCCTCTAGGATTTTTAAAAGGTTGAGAGGGAAGCTTGCCCTTGTCCTTTTGAAGCAATTGATTCACCGAGTTAGCTATTTGGCCCACTTAATTTTTGAGATTAGCTATGGATTGAGTATGAGAGTGAACCATTTGGAGAGTAGGCTGCAAGGATGTCAAGAGTTGCTTGTTGGCATCCATTATTTGCTTATTTAATGATTCCATCATTTGCTTGTTTGCAGCTACTATCTCGTCAGTTGGACACACAGGAGGTTGATTGGAGACATTTGGATTGTAAGGAGGACGGTAGCTTGAAGAGGCTTGGAAAGATCTACCTTGATATTGAGAAGAGGGCTGATTTTGCCGCCCTTGGTTTTGGAATTGGGAATTCTGTGGGGCTTGTTGCCGCCACGAGAAATTCGGATGATCTCGCCAACCCGGATTGTAGGTGTTGGAATATGGATTGTTCCCGGGCCGCGAGAACATGGCATTAGCTTGCTCTTGGTTGGGACTAGGAAATTGCTCCGGTGTGGGGCAATCTTCCGAGAGATGGAATGGACTAGTACATGAAGCACAAACTGAACTTGCCGAATTTTGAGACAATGAAGGAGGAAGATGTGGTGCCATCAATTGATAGAATTTATGAGCGATGGCATCCACTTGAGATGATTCCTCCCTTATTGACTTTGGTTGACAAAGGTTGGTGTTGTTTGGAGTGGTTGCGGTCGGAGCCCTACGAGAATTGTGTTGAAGTGAATTTTCACTCAAATTCTCAAGTAAGGTCCAAGCCTCATCCGCATTCTTGGACATGAACATCCCACCACAAGAGGAATCAACCATGAATCTATGGGTTTCGGTCAAGCCAGCATAGAAAGCTTGCACTAATTGCCATTTTGGGATCAAATGATGAGGACACTTCCGAAGAAGATCTTGTAACCTTTCCCAAGTCTCGTGGAGTTGTTCTCCATCAACTTGAGAAAAGCTTAGAATGGAACGCCTCATTTGGTTGGTTTTACTCACCGGATAATACTTCTTAAGAAATTCTTGTTGCAATTGAGCCCAAGAAGTAATAGAGTTGGGAGCGAGGGAGTTCAACCAATATTTTGCCCTATCCTTTAGGGAGAATGGGAAAAGATGGAGATGAAGTGCATTGTCCGGAAAACCTCTCAACCGGATGGTCGAACAGATTTCAAGGAACTCATCAAGATGCTTATATGGATCTTCATTATCAAAGCCATGAAATGATGGAAGCATTTGAATGGTACTAGACTTGATCTCATATTGAGCTGCATCGATGTTTGGCATCACTATGCAAGATGGAGAAGCATAGGTGGTAGGGATGAAATGATCTCTAAGAGTCATTGGCTCGATATTAGGAATTTCAGCCCTTTCATTCCCCGGATGTCCTACGTTATCCCCCATTATATTGAATTCAGTTCCAAGGTCCCTTATAAGAGTGGGTTCCCTAAGGTTCCGTCTAAGAGTTCTTTCAAGAGAGTTAATATCAATGGGAGAATCGATTGTGGGTAAGGAAAGTGACCTACGACCGAACATCAACAACAAAGCATATACTCAACAAAGCAATTCATCAACCACAACTCCACATACGATGTTCCCTTTCTCCTCAATTATCAAGACGGAAAATGTAAATGGCCACGACAAGGACCGATGCTTGAACACAAAATATAAACAAGTTAAGAGCCTCGACAAGGGCTTCACAACTAAATTAAACACATACACAATATTCACAATGCGAAACTAGAAGTCAAGAGACTTACCTGGGGTCCTCTAGACTTACAATTTGCTAGCATTCCCCCGGCGAGATTCGAGTCCCTAGAATCTTACAACACTTAAAACATTGAGATGGTCAAAACACACAGGAAATATTCACAAGACACAATATTCACAATCAAACTAACATTAACCCTAGAACGTTGGTTGCTAAACCGTTTGCAGTCCCCGGCAACGGCGCCAAAAATTGATCGGTTGGTCAATTAACATCAACCTTCGCAATAGCACGAATCATTGTAAAATAGGGCTATTGGTCGGATAAGTCGAACCACAGGGACTGCGCTAGTCTAATACAACCTAAATGTCTAGAATCATTCTTAGAATGATGAAGGGTTTATAGAGGTTTTGTTGGATGTCACTTAAGCTAGGAAATTAAAAGTGCATAAAACAATAAATTGCAAGAATTCAAGGGAGTGAAGTACAAGTAAAGAAGGCTAGGGAAATGAATCCACCACCATCCCTATACACATGCTAGGTTAAGATTAATTTAAGGGGAAAACAACATATATGATAGTCATGATACATAACAATACTAGGTTGCTATAATATCCTTAAGAAGTTCATTTAAATAGAAAGGCAAGAATAAACCATCAAAGGTTCACATGATTATCAACTACCGAAACTAAAATGTAGCTTAGAACATGCTTACTAAGCCAAGGATTATCAAGCCCTAATTTAAATGGTGAATGCACATAAAGCTAAGAATCAAGTATAGCCCATCAAAGGGAAACCCTAAACCATAAACTATCTAGGTTCTCCAACTCCATGCCATTAAAACCATTCCATGATCTAACTTCCATTGTCACCATGGAAGTGCAAGCAATATGATTAAGAAAAGCAACCATCCAAGACAAGATGAATAACTCACAATAATCATTTAAAACATTCAACATTCATTACAACAAAAATGAGGCTCTTGATCATGGAAAGACTATCAAAAATACATTGTAATCCCCAAAAATAAACTATACTAACACATGCTTACAAGGGAGGGGTTTCATCACCTCCCTAGATGAGGTTTAGTTGCCCATTGGTGAGCTAGAAGAAGGAAGAAGCATCATCCTCATCTCCATTTTCGAGCTCCTACTGTAGCACTCAAGAACACCCTTCTCCTTGCTCTCTTCTCTCTCCTCTATCTTGCTAAAGATGATCATCCTTAATGTGTGGCCCTTGGGTAGCCTTTTATGCTCCAACAATACCCTCTCTCCTCCAAGGAACACCTCCAACCACTTCATAAAGAAGGAAGATGGCATTGAGGAAACCAATGTGCAAGTGGGCTGAAATGAGCCATTTCCGAAGGGCATTCTGCCTGATTTTCGAGCACACGCTTGGTGATCTCGAGCACTCTAACTTAGTGCAATGTGCAACATGCTCCTCTTGCTCAGCGCTGACCTATTTTGGGAAAACTGCTATAACTTTGTGCCCTGAACTCCGAATGACGATCTGTTTGAAGATTTGGAGAGCTGATTCAGTGCTTTAAAAACTTCATGTTTTGATGAAGATCCAATTCTCAAGTCTGGTTGGTCGAAAATGGGGAGAAAGGCAGTACATCAGTGCTGCTAGGCAGTTCTGCGCACCTCTGTTGTGAAGAGCATAACTCTCTGCTCCGAACTCCGAATGATGAACCACTTGAAGATTTGGAAAGCTGATTTAGAGATCTAAATCTTTCATGTTATGATGGAAGTCGAGTTCTTGAGTTTGCTAGGTCAAAAAATGGCGACAAAAGTCAGGATCACCGCTGCCAGAAAATCAGAAATGGCATCCTTTTTGTTCAAAATTCCACAAGGCCTCATTTTTTTGCTTCCTTTTTGCACTTCAACCTGAAAATGCATAAAAACATGCAAATGGAGTTAATCTACATAAAATAATTAATAACTGGACTTTGTTAATGTAATTTAGGGCGCTTGAATATACAATATTCGGCGCTTATCATTGATTCACTTAGAACAGGGTGGATTCTTGAATGGTAAATTGCTCGTTCTAACTTCCTGTTGCGTAACTCTTGTTTTGATTGTTGTCGGTGAATGATTAAGGTATTAAACTGTCTTTGGATCACACTGGGACATAACTTTAACCAGTAGTAACCTTAGAAATTTAGGACGGATGAACTGGTCGTCGCCGGAGAAGACACAGTTGGAGAAAAGAAGCAAATAGGGGGAGAGGAAGTTGGAGGCGGCTCCAAAAGGTTTTGGAGCCGGCTCAAAGTGACTTGGAGGCGGCTCCAAGTGGTTTAGAGCTGGCTCCAAGTGGGTTGGAGCCTGTTCCTTCGAAAGGTTTTGCAGTTTTTGGTTTTCTACGTGCATCTGGGCTACTGTGGTTGGGTTTTAAGAATTCCAGATTTATTTAGGGGTTGTTCTGGGGTTGTTCAGTAGTGATTAAACTCATATTAACATCTCAGAAGTTATGGTAACACAGAATAAATCCTAGGAAGCAAAGGTAGGACATAGTAGGAGACTCCTCAGAAAGTTGCTACATTGGTTGGGATGTGAATGATTCAAGTTGCTCATATTTAATTAGCAGTTGATTTAAGGTATTTGAGGTTTAAATCCTATCACAGTATTATGAAAAATAAGCAGGTCAGGTATGATAACTCTCTGTTATGTATAGGTAGGAACGGTCGGGAACACTTAAGAAAGTTAGTGTGACGATATTTTTACAAACAATTCAAGTTGCTTATTTTTAAATTTAGCAATTGAATTAGGAGTTTGATATGTAAGTCATATAATAGTGGTAAAAGATTAAGCCTGTTAACTAATATAAATTTAGTTAATGCTTAATAAGTAACTCGTTGATGTTTACCGAGAATTGTTTATGTTAACTTATGGAATGTTGTGGAGTAATCACAAGTAAGCATGTAAACACTATTAATATTATTATTATGCTTATTGTGAGTTACAGGATGGTTATATTTATTCTCTGCATTTAAAATTTGTTAGAGAATCGGGTACTAGATGTATTGAACAAGCATACTAGTTAAACATTCTTGTTATGCTTATGATTGGATGTGTTGATATCGATATGTTATGCTGTCATATATATATATATATATATATTATCAATACGGAATGGATGGTTTGTATGCACCGGTATGGGACGGTGACATATTAGGGGGATTAGCTCAAAAAGAATGATAAGTCCTACATACTCTGGATTAAGGAATGGATTAACTAAAAGTTAAATCCTATGGATTTGTAGTCTCATGGAAACAACTAGTTGAGCGGCACTACTATGGATTCTGATGGATTTTAAATATATTTTTATGGTGCCACGATATGAGCCTGAGTCTCAGAGTCGTTGGCTAGGGAGCGTATATGCATTGGGATGCATAGCTGGCTATGATGGTTAGATGTGTACCCTGCTAGGTCTAGGTAGTCATGCTTACCACAGGTGCGTTTTGCATGGTGCCTGCTAGTCAGGTTGAGACGGGCCTGTAGTCCAGTGAGAGTCCTGTAATGTGATTATATATATATATATCTACAGACTATTAGTTATTGTTGAATTGATTAGGATGTATATGCGTATCGAGTCTCTGTTTGGATTGTAGTAGGATAGAACTTGTTCTTGGGCCTAACCCACTTTTATTTTTCAGGTGTTCGACAGTTCCAGTCGTAGACTTGATCGTGCTTAGCAGAGACTGTTACTCACTCTTCCGACTACATAGGATGTTCTTTCTTATTCTAGTTTTGGTTTTAATTCTGTAAATTTTTTACCGTTTGGGATTATTAGGGGTCCACTAGATGGATTCCCGAATTGTACGGATTTGAAGGATTTAAATGATATTAATTTATTATTTAAAGTTTGAGGATTTTTATTTTAGATTTCTTTCAGCTCATTATATATATATTTTTTAATCACCTTGTATTCCGTGTTCGTTTTACATATTAATTGTTTGGTATCCCTCGGATCTGTGCTCAGACTTGATCACCCGTGGCTCTAGAATCGAGGGGTACCACAGTTGGTATTAGAGCACTCCAGGTTCAAGTGTCTCTAGCATGTTTCGTATTAAGTCTTCCGCGTAGCGTTTTCTCTTGAGTAGAGCTTAAGTATAGGATTCGTTGTACTCTTTCACGGTTCGTTAGGAGGACCAGCTGATGTCAATTATATTCCATAATTATGGAATGATTGATACTAGAAGGAGGATAGGGTCCAAAACGACAACGAATATGACTTAAAGAAGTAAAGGAGTACGATGTCGAGTTATTTGTCAGAAAATGTTAGTTCCAGTTGGTGATGATACTTTTAAAAGTATAAGTCAATAAAGGATTTAGGAGTGTGTTTTGGGTTAGCACATTAGGGACCAACACGATTTCAGTTGTTCTCATAAAGAAGACAAACGAGGAATAGGAGTCCAAAGAGGATTCTAGTGGAGGAGATTTCAACATATCCAAGAAAGAGGGTATTAAATGTTGAAAATCAAAGATCACGTGAAAGTGATCTTGTTCGCTAATAGTATAGTGAATGATACTCATAGAGTTGAGGTGGATAGTTAACTTTGTGTATTACCTTTAAACGAGGTAGATAAAGGGAACTCTTTAGGGGTTTAGGAATCGGATGGAGTTCTTCTCAGAACGAAGCAAATATTATACAACACGTTCCGGGGAGTAAGGGGATTAGGTTTTGATGATATAAGTTGCTTTATACAGCTACATTAGACGGTTTGCATTCCATGTATAAGGAAGATGAAGGTTATGCCTTTGGCATTTGCTGAGGCAAATGGAGTTTGTTTTGAGCTATGTTTCGAAGTTGGATGATTACCTCTGAAACTGTAGAAAGGAGATTGTGAACCAATCGGGTAAAGTTAATTTCTAAAAGAGATTTTCTTTGCTAGGAGGAACGATGTTTTACGTAGGGGTTTATTGTGTTTTATTGTGTGTGCTTTATGTGTTTCTTTTTCGTCAAGTATTCAGGATTGGGAATACGGTTTAGTTGGGGACGCAAGTGAGTGATTAGTTAACTACCATTTTAGAGGAATAGCGTTAATTACGCTAGGATTTTAGGCATGTGATCATAGGATTTGGTAAGTATATCTAACTTTAGCCAATCTAATGAACCTAGACATGCGAGGTTATAGTATGTGTTCAGGATGGGATAAGAAAACCAACAGTTTGAGTCAAATGATATAGGTTCATTTGATAAGCTGTAGCGCCATGCTGGTTTATCGGAGGAACTGGCTTGGCTGAATATCTTCTAGGAAAATTTTAAACAAGTGTTCCCAAGTCAGTAGGAGGATTTTGGTACTGGTTTAAGTACTTGTTGGAATGACGCCGACTGAAGATAGTAAACGGATTTACTAGTCATCAGTCAATTCTTAATCAAGAATTTTATTTTCATCAGGGAGTGTCATTAGGAGGAGGTGCTGGAGTTGCATATCAAGGAGGAGGCAGAGTCACTCATTTGCACAAATAATATGGAATTTTTTTTTTTTTTTTTTTTTTTGGGTTACCGTTCGCAACAAGTAGTTGTTGCTCGGAAATTATTGACTATTTGGAAGATGAAAAGATTTCCATATGCGGTTGGAGTTAGACGGGATGTCTAATAGACACTTACTTGTGTTAGAAAAGTAAGATGTCAAAGACTTGAAGATGAGACCGAACATCTAATATCTGTCTCAAAGTCTGATATCTGGTAAATAATCTAGATGGACCGTCAGAGATCATTAGATTCTTGCAGCCTTTTCTCATACTAGAGTGGGAATGACAGAGTAGTTTCCACAGATTTAGTTGAGAGATTCTTAATTCTACGCAAGGGTAAGGATTCTAGTTGAGATAGTGCTTGACTGATAAAATTAAATCAGTTTCGTTTGAGTCTATTTAGGAACTGATAAGATATAAGTGCTTGGATGCATAGAGGTGGTGATTCACACTTTACATTAAGTTTCATCTGGAGAAAGTTATTGGGAAAAGGATAACTTTATCAATCGATATGGTAATTAAACCTTCGGTGGTTATTGCGCAATCTGATGCATGTTAGCATTTGGAAATGATTAACACTTGTTGTTACCAGGGGAATGAAGGTGGTCAACTTAGAATATTTGAGCTGACCCCACAGGAGGTAATATCTTACTCAACTAAGTTCAAGGTACTGAAGAAGGACGAATGGTTTGTCTTAATGATGTCGAGAAGGTTGAAGTGACTGGGATGTAAAATTTGTAAAATTTTGTAGGACAATCAAATGGTTATGAGTTGTAGCATGACATACCAAGTTCATTTTGGTGTGTCGGTACGGATAGGGACATGTACATCACTGTCTCTACGTGCATCACTTGTTAGCAGGGTTGAAAGTGATACCTGGATACCACTGGAGGTATTAAGCATTTCGACATCCAAATGGGAGTCGGCCTAATCAGGAGAGGATGGTTGGTAGAAATTCCCAACATTGATTGGAATTTTAATTCTATATGGATTATGAGTAGTGGATCAAGTAAGTTCGATTGTGGAAATCATTGTTAGTCGTGGTTGTTTTGGCGTGTCATGTCAATGCTACATTGCACTAATAACGGAGTTATAGCATGTGCTTATTTCGTCTAGTTGATTAATGGTGTTGTGTCAAAGGAATTTTCTGAAGGTGATGGAGCAACAATTATACTTTGCATCTCTAAACTAGAAATTTGATCGAGATATTATATTTGATCATGGTGAATGTGCTTAGGATATATGTCCTAGGTTTGCATGGGTAATTGAAAGTGTTACTTCGTTTTTCAGTGATTGTTGTGCTATGGAGGGCACAAGGAGGTTAGTGCGACAAAGTTTGGGGTTTTGGTTATTACGTAGTGCAGATCTCTCACTGGTTGGTCTGCAATTGAAGCGAGGGTTAGATAATAAGACCCTGACTTTATTTACTAATACATCAGAGCGAACTACTCTATTTTATAGAGGATTGCGTGTGGTTTGAAGGCGGTAATCAGATTTTGTAAATGGTTGAACTCGTGTATTCGAGTTTTCTAACCGGACATAGTTAGTTGGGATGTCTTCCATATTGGAAGCAATGTGTTCCGGAGGAAGGTCAGTTTTACGTATTGCACTGACTTTTCACGGATTTTGTTTATCAATTTAGGTAGTAGCCCATTACTTAGCGTTACCCATTAGTTAGCGCTGGATGCATAGGAATTTTATGCGTCTGTTCTACGGAACTTGGAAGAATAGGGATCGTTATCCTTCACTAAATATTGGGTAGGATTGGCTCGTTGATAAATGCAACATAGGAGTTGTACATGTAAGATATTTCTTAAACATAGAAACCTGGTTATTGATGGTTGTGTTGGAATTTGGCGGAGCTCATATAAAATAGCCGTGCCACACGGAAACGGAAATGAATTTTGTTAAGTTATTAATTCAGAGTTTCGTGAATTCCGAGAACGGAATTCCTTTTGTTAAGGGGGAAGAATGTAATACCCCTAGTTTTCAAAATGATAAAATGAGAATTTAATTTTGATTTTTATTACATTTTTATTTAATTATGTGACTTATATGTTTTGTTGCTTAATTGATTACGTGTTTAATTGAAATGTTTTGTTTGGTTTGCTTTAATTGTGGATTTGTTTTGCTGTAATTATTTAATTGTGTTTAAAATTTATTTAAATTAATTACTTATTTGGTTTAATTTAATTGATTGATTAAATGGTTGTTTAATTAAATTAGTTTTATTTGTTTCAATTGTTTATTTAGGGTTTTTGTTTCTAGGTAGTCACGTTTTAATATAGCTGACTTATTATAGAATTAATTATTTTGTCGGTTGCATTCTTGTTTTACAATTAGAATTAGGGTTGAGTTTTATAACCCTATATATATACATATATAATCTGCCAAGGGTTTGGGAACCCTATACACGTACTAGAGGCAGAGCAAAACAGAGAGGGGTTTAAGAGTAAAACTGTAATACCCCTAATTTTAAAAGGATAGTCTCGGTATTTATTTATTTATTTTTATTGTATTTTTTTAATTGTTTAATTGATTATTTGACTAATTATTTATGTGTTTAATTGAATTAAGTGTTACTTGATTAATTGGCTACTTATCTATGTGTTATTTGTATTTTGCCTAGGTGTTATTTGTATTATTTGTTTAATTAGATTGGGTGCTTAAATGATGTATTTGATTAATTACAATTAATTGTAAATTAAATGATTAAATGTTTTATTTTATTTTATTTTATGGTTATGGTTAGTGATAATGGGCTAACTAATTGTGTCCCATGGACTACTTGGATAGGAGGTTAGATGGGTATGGATAATTACCTATGGATAGTTGTATATGTATATATATAGATATATATGTATATACATATATATAAAAAAGAAAGTAATTTATTAATATTATAATAACTTTAGTATCAATAAATAATCTGATATATATATTTTATATATTTATATAATAAGGATATACATATATTTTATACGTAACATGTCTTAAGTTACCTTTTTAATATTATGGTAACTTTAGTATAAATAAATAATCTGATGTATATATTTTATTTATTTAATGAGGATAAAGATAGATTATATACGTAACATGTTTTAAGTTACTTTTTAATATTATGATAACTTTAGTATAAATAAATAATCTGATGTATATATTTTATTTATTTAATGAGGATATAGATAGATTATATACGTAACATGTTTTAAGTTACCTTTTAATATTATGGTAACTTTAGTATTAGTAAATAATCTAATGTATATATTTTATTTAATTAATAAGGATATACATAGATTATATACGTAACATATTTTAAGTTACCTTTTTAATATTTTCATTTTTTATTTTTCTTTATTAAGTTGACTTGGATTGAGAAAAGGAATAGGGTTACTATTTAGCCTATAAATACACAACTATAGGTTGAAAAATGAGTGAAAATATATCACGTAATATATTCTAGAGAGAGAAGGAGAAAGAGGAAGGAATGAGGAGAAAACCCTGTAGAAAGAAGATTAAGGAAGAAGAAGAAGTTTAACTTTCGATTCGAAAGTTTAAGGCAAATTTTTCTTCTATCTCTTTCCCTTTGATTCGTGTTTCTGTACATGCCTAGGAAATTCCAGTATTTATTAAACACGTGAATTTTTACATGTTTAAATGATGTATTTTTCATCTCTGTGGAATGATGGAATGGAAAAACATGTCTAGGATTCCTGAACATTAAATAGAAACTAGGTTTGGGTTTAAATAAATTTAAATAGACTCAATCATAATGATGCTTGCTATTTGAATGTTTTAAACAAACGAATGAATTTAATCTTTTAATATGTTTTAACTCTTGAGATTAAATGTGTAGGATGAATTGGATATGGAGAATGCTTATTTGACGGTATAATAAAATATCATCATATGTATAAGATTTAGTTTATATAGGACATATGATATAGGAAGCTTAAATAAATAATAAGTCATTCCTATTTTGTGATAACTTGATATCATATTATCATAGTTATTTCTGGATTGTTTGATGTATTTCCTTAATCGTTACATTAATTGTTGGATTGTGCGGTTTAATGCACCGGTATAGGACGGTGGCATTCTAGGAATGGATTAACTTATCAGTTAAGTTCTACCTATTTTATATAAGGGAATGGATTAACTAAAATGTTAAGTCCTACTTATATTCAAGTCAGGTAAGCTGAATAAGTTGAATGACTTATGGATGATTAATTTATTATATAAGGGAATGGATTAACTAAAATGTTAAGTCCTACTTATATTCAAGTCAGGTCAGCTGAACAAGTTGAATGACTTATGGAGGATTAATTTATACCGGATAGGATGGTTACTAGATTATATATATATAAGTATGGTGCCATGATATGAACTTGAGTCTCAGGATTAGTGGTTAGGGTGCGTATATCGCTAGGAATGTGTAGCTAGAGATAGTGTAGTTGTGTATCCTGGTAGGTCTAGGTATTCATGCCCACTATATGTGCATTTTGCATGTTGCCTACTATTCAGGTTGAGACAACCCTATAGTCTAGTGAGGTTCCTTTAGTGTGTATATATATATATATATATATGGACTACTAGTTACTGTTGGATTAACTAGGATGTATACGTATATCGGATCTCTGCTTGGACTGTAGTAGAGTAGAATTTGTTTGTGGGCCTGACCCACCATTATTATTCAAGTGTTCGTCAGGAGTAGAGGTTGTTCGTGCTGAGTAGGGATCAGTCTACTTCATTCTTCCGATGCTACATAGGAGTTCCTTTATGATTCAGTTTCCTGATTTAGACAGTTATTGCTGTCATTTGTTTAGTTTGGATTTTCTAAGGGTCCACACAGTATGGATTCCCGAGTTGTATTTTGGAGGATTAGTTGTATCAGAAGAGTTTATTAATTAATGGAAATATATTCTAAGGTTTATTATTAGATTATCATTTTAGTTTCTTGTCAGCATTTTATTTATTCTTCTTTATTCTTTTGTACTCTGTGTTCGTTTATTATCAATTTGTTTGATATCCTCGGGTATTCGGGTGTGGGCCTGGCCAATCCACATTCGGAAATCCGGGGGGTATCACAGTTTGTATCAGAGTACTCCAGGTTCAAGTGTCCTTAGGAGTGTCTTCCGTTATGACTTCTGCGTTGCGTTTCTTAAAACTTAGAGCCTGTATTAGGATTCATTGTACTCTATTTACGGTTCGTTAGGAGGAGCTGATGTCAATTATATTCTGTAGTTACAGAATGGTTGGCACTAGGAAAAGATGGGTTCAAGGCGAAAGCGACAAAGACCCAAAGGAGTAAAGGAGTACGTTATCGATTTCGTTGCCAGAAGGCAAAGTTAGGGATCGATGGTTTAGGTTCGTTTAGCGTTACTTTAAAAGTATAAGCCAAGGAAGGATTTAGGTGTACGTGATAGGTCACCGAAAATCGGGGCCAACACGACTTCAGTTGATCTCAAAAAGGAGACAAGCGAGGAGTAAGAGCCGAAGAGGATCCTAATAGAGGAGATTTATGTGCATCCAATAGAAATGGTACTAAATCTTGAAGATGGATGATCGCGCGAGGTGATCTGAGTTGCTACTAGTATAACGAATGTTATTAGTAGAATTGGGGTTGATCAATCTACAAATAATTAAGCTTTCTTATCATCTCTAAAAGAGATATATAAGAAGTACTCTTCAGAAGATTGGGAATTTGATGGAGTTCTTATCAGAACGAAACGTATTATTTTGTATCACATTCATGAAGGTATTGGTATTATGTTGTGACGTTTTAATTCGCTTTATAAAGCCAAGTTAGATAGTTTACATTCAGCGTGTAGGGAGGATAAGGGTTAAGCCCTTAGTATTTGCTTAGGCAAACATATGTTGCTTTTAAGCTCTGTTTAAAGGATATGTTTCGAGGTTGGATGATTACCTACGAAACTATAAAAGGAAATTGTGAAACAATTTGGTAGTGTTGATTTCAAATGAGACTTTCTTTTCTAGAAAGAACGATGTCCTAAGTAGGAGTATATTTTGTGCTAGTGTGTGTGTCATACGTGTTTTATTTTCGTTAATTATTTCGGTTAATGGTATATGGTTTAGTTGGGGACACAAGTATGTGATCAGCCAACTATTGTTTTTAATAATATGGAGTAATAACGCTATTTACGCTAGATTTGTGAGCATACGGTCGTAGGCTATGGTAGATACACATAATTCTAGTCAATCTATTAGACCTGGACATGCGTCATTCTAGTATATTGTTTGGGATGGGATAGTTAAACCATCACTGTGAGTCAAATAATCTAGTATGATTAATTTGATTTACTTTACTCTAGGTATGGATTTGTGTCATATTACAACGCCATGATAATGGTGGTTGTTAATATTTTGGGATGCGTGAGATGGTGGTAAATAAAGATCACTGTAACGCCACGATGATTTATCTGAGGTGCCGGATTTGCTGAACATCTTCTTGAAAAATTCTGGAAGTTGTTACTAAGTCGAAAGGAGGATTTAGTACGGGTTTAGGTACTTATTAGAATGACACCGATTGAGGATAGTAGACTGAATAAATATTCACCAGTCTATTCTTAATCAAGAATTTTATTCGTGAGGGCGTGTCATTAGGAGGAGTTGCCGGTGTTGCATATAGAGGAGGAAACTAAGTCTTATTCACTTGCATAAATAATATGGAATTTTTTTTTTTTAGGTGACAATTTGCAACAATTAGCTGTTGCTAGGAACTTGATAACTTATGTAGAGGATGGAAGGATTTCATATTATTTTGAAGTTAGACAAAGAAGTCGGATTGTCATTAACTTGTTTTAAAGAAGCAGGGTGTGTCAAAGACAAGATGGTGAGACCAAACACCTTTATAAAGATGAGGTGCATGGTATGTATGGAAATATCGTAGTTTGTTGACTTTTGTTGAGTTAAAGTCATAGTTGACTATTGATAAATGGAATTACCGATTGACTTTCAATATCGGTAAGTTTATCACAGATCAGTAGTGGATAGATTTAGTTGCAGAATTCGCTTTTGAAGATGCTCCAATTTAAACAATGGGTACAGACGAAAACTGGTGGTACCGAATTAACAGTACTTTCTGCAAATAAATTGGATGGAGGATGCAAAGACTGAGTTTCACAACTCTTAGTTCTTTATTTATCCTAGTGGAAATATGATGCTTCACGGTATGAAGCAGACGTTTGGAGGACAGGTAGGAGGGGGGACATAGTGATTTTGTCTCCCATTGTAATTTTTATTAGATAGTCGAGATGGATCATTAGAGATCACTAGATCATTTACAGCTATTCCCTATATTGAAGTGGAAATGAGATAGCATTTTTCACGGATTTAGTTGAGGGATTGCTGATTTCGCACAAGGGTCATGATTCTGGATGGGATATTGGTTGACTGATAAGTTAGGTCAACTTAGTTCTTGTCTATTTCGAACTGGTAGGACTTTAGTTCATATGAATAGAATGGATCACGAGACGGTTTAGATAGATAGAAGTGGTAATTCACACTTTATATCAAGTTCCGTCTGGTAGAAGCAATTATGGAAGTGGATGCTCTTAACAAATGATAGAATATTTAAATCTTTCGGTTAGTTGTTGAGTTATTAAATGTATTTATAACAGGTGTAATAATAACACTTGTTATTACTACGGTAGTTGAGAAGGTCAACTTTGAATATTGGAGCTAACCTTGGAGACGGTGTTACCTTACTCAGATGGAGTTTAAGGAACTCGATGAAGATTTCGTAGTTTCTGTAAATAATGATATGACAGTCGGGCAACTGAGATGAAAATTTATAATTTTCTTGGTACACCCAAATGGTTAGAAGGTACATCACGACATCAAACGTCGATTTTGGTGAACAGATACAGATAATGATGCATATACAATTGCCCTAAGTGTAAAACCTGCTACAAAGGTGGAAAGTTGATCATCGGATATCATAGGAATCTTTAGTCACTTCCTATAACAAATATGGAAGTTGAATTAAATAGGAGTGACGGTCGATGGGAAGGATCGATATTGATTTGGAATTTCAATTTTCCATATGGAATCTGAGTGGTGGATTAAGAAAGATCGCTTGAGGACATAAATTTGAGTGATACTTATTTTAGGACTTCATAGTAGTTCTATATTTCAGTGATAGTGGTGTTATAGCATGTGGATGTCCATATTAGTGGATGCAAAGTGTTATTTCGAAGGAGCTTTATGAAGATTTTGGAGCAGCAGCTCTATTTCATATCTATAGACGGAGGAATTAATCAAGAGATTAAATTAGACCATAAAGGATATGTTTGAGGTGTATATCCTAGATTTTCATGGACAGTTGGAAGTGTTTACTTCACTTGTCGAAATTTTATCTGTGATATTATTGGCACAAGGAGGTTAGTGTGACAACTTTGGAGGTTTTATATCTTTCACAATGCATACCTCTCATTTGTTGGTTGGAAATGGAAGTATGGGTTGTATAATCAGACCTTGACTTCATTTAAAAATATGTCGGAAAGAGATACTTCCCTTTGTATTGAACTCCGCGGTCGGGAGGCAACAGTAGGATGTTGTAAATAGTTGAACTCGTATACTAGAGTTTTTCTATTAGGGAGTAGTTTGCTCGTTCTATTTTCTATGTAGGAAGAAGGTGATTATTGGAGAAAGGTAAATTTTACTTATTATATTGACTTTTAGAAGATTGTGTTTCGCAATTGAGGCAGTCGCCTCTGCATTAGCGTTACCAAATTATTAGCGCTGGGTGCATAGGAGTTTGTGCGTATATTCTATGGCACTTGGAGGTATGTAGATCATTCTCTTATCGACATGTGAGGATTACGTTGATACAACCTACGCATCGTATGATTATTGTGTTTCTTAAAATATAGGAACCCTGTATACCACTTGGTATATTGGAGTTAAGTGGAGCCCTTATAGTGAGGCTGCGTCTACTTGGGAATATAAGGATGCTTTTCGCTCACAGTTTCCAAGCATAATGGAAGAATAATGGAAGGAAGTAAGGGCGAATTCCGAGGACGGAATTCTTTTTATTAGGGGAGAAGAATGTAATATCCCTAATTTTAAAAGGATAGTCTCGGTATTTATTTATTTATTTTTATTGTATTTTTTTAATTGTTTAATTGATTATTTGACTAATTATTTATGTGTTTAATTGAATTAAGTGTTACTTGATTAATTGGTTACTTATCTATGTGTTATTTGTATTTTGTCTAGTTGTTATTTGTATTATTTATTTAATTAGATTGAGTGCTTAAATGATGTATTTGATTAATTATAATTAATTGTAAATTAAATGATTAAATGTTTTATTTTATTTTATTTTATGGTTATGGTTAGTGGTAATGGGCTAACTAATTGGGTCCCATGGATTACTTGAATAGGAGGTTAGATGGGTATGGATAATTACCTATGGATAGTTGTATATGTATATATATAGATATATATGTATATACATATATATAAAAAGGAAAGTAATTTATTAATATTATAGTAACTTTAGTATTAATAAATAATCTGATGTATATATTTTATATATTTATATAATAAGGATATACATATATTTTATACGTAACATGTCTTAAGTTACCTTTTTAATATTATGGTAACTTTAGTATAAATAAATAATCTGATGTATATATTTTATTTATTTAATGAGGATACAGATAGATTATATACGTAACATGTTTTAAGTTATTTTTTAATATTATGGTAACTTTAGTATAAATAAATAATCTGATGTATATATTTTATTTATTTAATGAGGATATAGATAGATTATATACGTAACATGTTTTAAGTTACCTTTTAATATTATGGTAACTTTAGTATTAGTAAATAACCTAATATATATATTTTATTTAATTAATAAGGATATACATAGATTATATACGTAACATATTTTAAGTTACCTTTTTAATATTTTTATTTTTTATTTTTCTTTATTAAGTTGACTTGGATTGGGAAAAGGAATATGGTTACTATTTAGCCAATAAATACACAACTATATGTTGAAAAATGAGTGAAAATATATCACGTAATATATTGTAGAGAGAGAGAATTGGAGAGAGAAGGAGAAAAAGGAAGGAATGAAAAGAAAACCCTATAGAGAGAAGATCAAGGAAGAAGAAGAAGTTTAACTTTCGATTCGAAAGTTTAAGGCAAGTTCTTCTTCTATCTCTTTCCCTTTGATTCGTAATTCTGTACATGCCTAGAAAATTTTAGGATTTATTAAGCACATAAAATTAAATAATTATGCATGTTTAATTGGATTAGAACATAGGTTTTATGAATTTGGTTCATATCTGTTCCTGTGTTATGAATTGATAAATGCATGATTTTGATTTGATTTCCGGTGTGAATTTTTAAATGTTTAAATTATGTATTTTTCATCTCTGTGGAATGATGGAACGTAAAAACATGTCTAGGATTCTTGAACATTAAATAGAAACTAGGTTTGGGTTTAAATAAATTTAAATAGACTCAATCATAATAATGCTTGCTATTTGAATGTTTTAAACAAACGAATGAATTTAATCTTTTAATATGTTTTAGCAATTGAGATTAAATGTGTAGGATGAATTGGATATGGAGAATGCTTATTTGACGGTATAATAAAATATCATTATATGTATAAGATTCCGTTTATGTAGGACATATGATATAGGAAGCTTAAACAAATAATAAGTCATTCCTATTTTGTGATAATTTGATATCATATTATTATAGTTATTTCTGGATTGTTTGATGTATTTCCTTAATCGTTACATTAATTGTTGGATTGTGTGGTTTAATGCACCGGTATGGGACGGTGGCATTCTAGGGACGGATTAACTTATCAGTTAAGTCCTACCTATTTTATATAAGGGAATGGATTAACTAAAATGTTAAATCTTACTTATATTCAAGTCAGGTCAGCTGAACAAGTTGAATGACTTATGGATGATTAATTTATTATATAAGGGAATGGATTAACTAAAATGTTAAGTCCTACTTATATTCAAGTCAAGTCAGCTGAACAAGTTGAATGACTTATGGAGGATTAATTTATACCGGATAGGATGGTTACTAGATTTTATATATATAAGTATGGTGCCATGATATGAGCTTGAGTCTCAGGATCAGTGGTTAGGGTGCGTATATCGCCAGGAATGTGTAGCTAGATATAGTGTAGTTGTGTACCCTGGTAGGTTTAGGTATTCATGCCCACTATATGTGTGTTTTGCATGTTGCCTACTATTCAGGTTGAGACAACCCTATAGTCTAGTGAGGTTCCTTTAGTGTGTGTATATATATATATATATATACGGACTACTAGTTACTGTTGGATTAACTAGGATGTATACGTATATCGGATCTCTGCTTGGACTGTAGTAGAGTAGAAGAGCAGGGATCAGTCTACTTCATTCTTCTGATGCTATATAGGAGTTCCTTTATGATTCAGTTTCCTGATTTAGACAGTTATTGCTGTCATTTGTTTAGTTTGGATTTTTTAGGGGTCCACACAGTATGGATTCCCGAGTTGTATTTTGGAGGATCAGTTGTATCAGAAGAGTTTATTAATTAATGAAAATATATTCTGAGGTTTATTATTAGATTATCATTTTAGTTTCTTGTCAGTATTTTATTTATTCTTCTTTATTCTTTTGTACTCTGTGTTCGTTTCTTTTGTACTCTGTGTTCGTTTATTATCAATTTGTTTGATATCCTCGGGTATTCGGACGTGGGCCTGGCCAACCAGCATTCTGAAATCCGGGGGATATCACAAAAACAGAGAGGAAACCTTGGGTTTGGCAAAGAAGTGTTTGTTCGTGTGTTGAACCTAGGAAGAAACAGAGGAGTTGAGGACAGTAAGAGTCACTGGAGAATTTAGGAAGACGACGCAGAGGTTTTGAACCCAAACCTCAAAGGCAAGTTCTATTCCTAACTCTCTCCCTTTGGCTCGTGTTCTTTGTATATTTAACACAATTCCAGGAACATATAAGGATTAAAAGTAAACTGGGTTACATATCTCTGTTATTTTTAAACTGAACGTAGCAATGAGTTACTGCTTGTTTTATAATCCTTCGGTTAAGAAACTTATAAAATAATTCATGTAACTGGATGTATAATTCATGTAAACTGATGTATAAAGAATTGAATTAGTTTATAACACTCTGGGAAGCTTTAATATGACTCTGGTTCACATGATTGATTCACTTAGAACAGGGTGGGTTCTTGAATGGTAAATTGCTCGTTCTAACTTCCTGTTGCGTAACTCTTGTTTTGATTGTTGTTGATGAATGACTAAGGTATTAAACTGTCTTTGGATCACACTGGGACATAACTTTAACCAATAGTAGCCTTAAAAATTTAGGACGGATGAATTGGTCGTCGCCGAAGATGACACAGTTGGAGAGAACTTGTTCGTGGGCCTGACCCACTTCTATTTTTCAGGTGTCCGACAGTTCCAATCATAGACTTGATCGTGCTGAGCAGAGACTGTTACTCACTCTTCCGACTACATAGGATGTTCTTTCTTATTTTAGTTTTTGTTTTAATTCTGTTAATTTATTTATCGTTTGGGATTATTAGGGGTCCACTAGATGGATTCCTGAGTTGTACGGATTTGAAGGATTTAAATGATATTAATTTATTCTTTAAAGTTTGAGAATTTTTATTTTAGATTTTTTTCAGCTCATTATATACATATTTTTTAATCACCTTGTATTCCGTGTTCGTTTTACATATTAATTGTTTGGTATCTTTCGGATCTGTGTTCCGACTTGATCACCCGTGACTCTAGAATCGAGGGGTACCACAGTACTATTACAGCAGTAAGTAGTTCTTCAGGAAAAAGAAAATTAAAGTTTGATGATGTTCGAGACTTGATCCTCAGCGAAGATATTCACAGAAGGGAAACAGGGGAATCATCTGGATCTATTTTCAATACCAAGGGCAGAGGAAGAACTTCTGAAAGATCAGACTCAGATCGCAGTAAATCCAAATCCAAACACAGAAGCAAGTCAAAAATTAGAACCTGTTGGAACTGTGGAAAGAAGGGGCATTTAAGGTTTGAGTGTCGAGCACCAAAGAAGAAGAGCAAAGGAAAACAAGAATTGTTGATGCTCTGATTTTGAGTGTAGATTGTCCGGTTGAGTCTTGGGTTCTAGACTCAGGTGCATCCTTTCACACTATCTCGCATTGTGAAATCAAGGAAAACTATGTTAGTGGTGATTTTGGAAAGGTTTATCTGGCTGATGATGAGCCCTTGAATATTATGGGTAAATGTGATACCCCTCGATTCTAGAGCCACGGGAGATTAAGTCTGAGCACAGAACCAAGGAGTACCAAACAATTAAAGTATTTTAAACGAACACAGATTACAAAAATGATTTAAGAAATAAAAGAATAAACAGAAAGAAACTATAAAAGAAATCCTCAATATAAAAAAAACCTTGAAATATTAATAACTTAAAATCCCACAATCCAAAATCTCCAACCTTTTAACAACTCGGGAATCCATCTCTAGTGGACCCCTAATATAAAAAAAAAAAAAATCCCAAACTGAATCAAAGTAAAACTGAAGACAAAATCCAAGTCGAACATCTGGAAAGAGATCCTACATCGTCGAAAGAATGAGTGACCGTCTCTGCTCCACACAAACAAGCTCAAGCTTGGAACTGACGTACACCTGTAAAATAGGAGTGGGTCAGGCCCACGAACAAGTTCTATCCTACTGCAATCCAAGCAGAGACTCGATACGCATGTACATACTAAATAGTTCAACAATAACTAATAATCCGTACATAAATATATCCACACTACTGGACTCTCGCTAGGCTATGAAGGGGGTCTCAACCTGGATAGAAGGCATCACACAATACGCACCTGAGTGGGCATGAGTACCTAAACCTAAACAGGGTATACCTCAACCTTCACAGTCAGCTACACATCCAACTGCATACACGCAACCTAACCGTCGACACTGAGACTCAAGCTCATGACACGGTAACATAAAAATATATCTAAACTCCGTTTCTAACCATCCACAAGAAATCCAGTAAGTCACTCGGCGTATTCAACCGTACCGATTTATATATATAAGAAGGATTGTATTTTATAACCCGTGCCCTTACTCCAAAATAGGTAGGACTTAGCAATTTGAGCTAATCCAAACCTAGTATGACACCGTCCCATACCGGTGCATACAATTTCATCCATCTAACAGTTGATAAGGTATTAACGATTAAATAACAATATCAACAATTCCCTACTAAGCATTTTAGAATACATTATCACATATGCTTAAATAAATCCAGCAGTTGAGGGAGCATTGACAATATACATATTAATTCCAACCATTCTAGGATAAGCATGAGAACATAAAAAATACAATCTTAACATACTGATATAACCTGTTACATAGAATCCATCTCATAGAAACACATCACAGGAACCAATACTTGACCCCGTGAAGCTATGTTTGTAAATATAAGTTTATTTCCCAGTATTCATAATTAACAGAGCCTAAATAAATACAAGATTACTTAGTTCCTTAACCTGTATAATAAATTTAGGCAATTTATCATACCTTTAATCTCCTGTTCAACAAATTGTTGCATTAGCTTTTACAATTTGACCATCAATTAATCTTTAGCAAACTATAGATTTCTAGCATGTATTTCCATTCCACGAATACATAATTAGCAATGAACAAGTTCTCACAGAAATTTCTATTATGATTAAGCAATATATCCAAAACCAAATAAGTCTGCCAAGCACCTACAATTTTCATACAGTTTTAACAATTAAAACTCGGTGTCTAACTCTATGTTCACTATCCCTTTAGACTTAAATCTTCCTCTGGACAGTCTTTAAACATCCATTACAACATCTATTCTTCTCAAAATAAATTAGAAAATCAACCACAGAAAACTTTCCTTACTGCAAACTGAAAAGAAAAGAAGCAGAACGTGAAAACTGGAAGAGGCAAAGATGGAGCAGACTCAACACCTTTCTAACTTTAATTCCACATCAGACCCCTGTTAAACCATCCATCACTTCCTATTAGAAACTTAGAAATTTCCATACCCAAGAACCTGTCTCACTGAAAACCAAAAGAAAAATCAATATAACGTAAAAACTGGGAAAAACCAAAATGGAGCAGGCTCCAAAAACCATGGAGGCCTTGGAGCCGGCTCCTAATTCCTTGGAGCCGCCTCCTTTACAAGGAGAGCCGGCTCCCTCCAAGGGAGAGCCGGCTTTCTCCCTCCTTTTCTCTCTGTTCTCGCATTCTAGCATCGTTTACACCTTCGGCACTTTAGTATTTTGGTTTCCAGAACTGGTAACTGAGTACCAGTATACTACCAACCCTTGTTTAAGTCCTTAATACAATACTAAGATGGATTTAAACCAAGAATAATGCAAGCAACAAGTTTATACGATATAACAGATATAAACCACATATTGTCACAGTTAAAAGTTGAACCATGAAACAGATAACGTTTTCCTTTTTAAAACATGTAATTTATCCTGGAACTATCAAGTATGCAAAGAACACAAAGCCTAAGGGAGAGAGTAAGGACAAAACTTGCCTTTGAGACCTTTGTTTAAAAAAATCACTACGTCTTCTTCTAAGCTTTCCGGCGATTTCTACTGCAAAAGTTCCTCTATTCCTCCTCTGCCTTCACAGATGTATACTTGGTTTTGTTATTTTTTTTAAAACCTTAACCAAACATCTCACATATATTTATAGGATTTTACTAAACCTTAGCTTAATGCAAGACCCAACTGTAATCCTAACCGGCCCATCCAACTTACTTAGATTCCTACGACGGCTATAACCTGACTTTTTTTAAAACACAACCCTAATTAAAACAACAATTAAATGAAAATAATTAACACTTAAATTCAAATAATTAACCATTATATTAAATTAGATTAAATCACCTAAATAGTTAAATTAAATCAATTAAAGCATTTAACCCTAATTAAAATAACTAATTTAACCCACTTAAAGGAAAACTACAATTAAATCTATTAAATAACTAAATGCAATTAAACCACAGCAATGAACAATTAAATTAAAATAAGACATACACATAAAACAAAATAAACTTACATTGAAATATAAACAAATTTTCAATTAAAACAAATCAATTCATAGTTAAATAAATAAAAAATATAATGTAAACAGTAAAATAAATTCCAAACCTATCCTTTTAAATTAGGGGTATTACAGTAAAGGTGATGTTCGGATCAGGCAACCTAATGGGGCTGTATGGAAGATTTAGAATGTGAGGTATCTTCCTAGCTTGAAGAGAAATTTGATCTCTGTGGGACAACTTGATGATGATGGGCACGCAGTTAATTTTGTAGGTGGCTTGTGGAAAATCACCAATGGATCCTTGGTCGTGGCTCGTGGAAGCAAGACAGGTACTCTATACATGACAACAAACACCAAAAACGCCATTGTTGTTGCTGATGATGGCATAGATTCAAACCTGTGGCATTATAGACTATGTCATATGAGTGAGAAGGGGATGAAAGTACTTCTGTCGAAAGAAAAACTGTTGGGTATTAAATCAGTTGAAGTTAGTTTTTGTGAGGACTGTATCTTCGGGAAACAGAAGAGAGTCAGTTTTTCAAAGGTTGGCAGGACACCTAAGATAGAGAAATTAGAGTTGGTTCATATAGACGTGTGGGGGCCTTCTCCAGTTTTATCTCTTGGCGACTCATTGTATTATGTTACACTTATCAATGATTCTACAAGAAAGGTATGGATTTATTTTTTAAAAAATAAATCTGAAGTATATGATACTTTTAAGAAGTGGAAGGCCATGGTGGAGAATGAGACAGGCTTGAAGGTAAAGTGTTTGAAGTCTGATAATAGCGGTGAGTATGAAGATAGAGGCTTCAAAGAGTTCTGTGCTGTTAATTTGATCAAAATGGAGAAGACTGTTCCTAAAACCCCACAACATAATGGGGTTGCAGAACGTATGAACAAAACCTTGAATGAGCATGCTTGGAGTATGAGGATACATGCTGGATTGCCTAAGATGTTTTGGGCTGATGCAGTTAATACTGTAGCATACTTGATCAACCAGGGACCTTCTGTTCCTTTGGATGGAGGTTTACCAAAGGAGGCTTGGACCAAAAAAGAGGTAAATCTTTCATATCTAAAAGTGTTTGGCTGTGTTTCATATGTACATATAAGTTCTGATGCTAAAAGCAAGCTTGATCCAAAGTAAAAAAAAAAAAAAAATGTACTTTTATTGGGTATGGCATTGATGAGTTTGGTTATCAGTTTTGGGATGATCAAAATCGGAGGATAATTAGAAACAGAGATGTCGTGTTCAATGAGAATGTAATGTATAAGGATAAGTTAGCATCAGATTCTACTAATGCAGGTACTCATGCTGAAAATGATGAGTTTGTTGAGTTGGAGGGAATCTCCAAGGAAGATGTGCAGGGGAGAGTTCAGAACAATCCAAAAAATATAGTTCCACGGGTGGAACAAGGTACACCTATTACTGCATTAAGACGGTCCTCTAGAGTCTTCAAACCTACGCAGCGTTTCTCGCCTTCTTTACATTATTTGTTGTTATTTGATAGTGGTGAACTGGAGAGTTATGATGAAGCAGTACAGGTTGGTGATTCAACCAAGTGGGAGTCAGCTATGCAGGATGAGATGGACTCACTCATGTCAAATTAGACATAGGAGCTAACTGAACTACCAAAGGGAAAGAAGGCTTTACATAACAAGTGGGTTTACAGAATCAAGGAAGAACATGATGGCAACAAGCGTTACAAAGCTAGATTGGTTGTCAAGGGATTTCAGCAAAAGCATGGTGTTGACTACACTGAGATTTTCTCCTCGGTTGTGAAGTTGACTACAATCAGATTGGTGCTTGGAATTGTGACTGCAGAAAATTTGCATTTAGAGCAGTTAAATGTGAAGACTGTATTTCTCTATATTGATTTGGAGGAAGATATCTATATGAGACAACCACAGGGATTCACAGTGCCAGAAAAGCAGGGTTTGGTATGCAAGCTGAAAAAAAGCCTGTATGGTTTAAAGCAGGCCCCCAGACAGTGGTACAAGAAGTTTGATGGATTCATGTGCAGTAATGGTTTCACGAGATGCTATGCAGATCATTGTTGTTATGTTAAGAGGTTTGACAACAGCTACATTATCTTACTATTGTATGTTGATGATATGTTGGTTGCTGGGTCAAGTCTCGAGAAGATTAAAAATTTGAAGAAACAATTGTCTGTACATTTTGCGATAAAAGATTTGGGTGAAGCAAAACAGATTCTTGGCATGAGGATTTGCAGAGACAGAGTGGGTGGTACTCTGAAGCTATCACAAACAGAGTATGTTAAAAAGGTTTTCAGCAGGTTCAGGATGCAAGATGCAAAACCAGTGAACACCTCATTAGCTAGTCACTTCAGACTAACTAAGGAACAGTTGCCCAAGATAGAGGAAGAACGAGCATATATGGAAAGAGTTCCATATGCCTCAGCTATTGGCAGTATAATGTATGCCATGGTTTATACCAGACCGAACATGGCACATGCAGTGGGAGTTGTGAGCAGGTACATGAGTAATCCAGGCAAGCATTATTGGGAGGCGGTAAAATGGATCCTTAGATACTTGAAGAGTACCACAGAAACATCACTATGTTTTACTAGGAAAGGAGTTGTATTACAAGGTTATGTTGATTCGGACTTGGCTGGTGATATAGATAATAGGAAAAGTACTACGAGTTATGTGTATACTTTGGGTGGTACAGCAGTGAGTTGGGTTTCTCAGTTGCAGAAGATTGTGGCTTTATCAACCACAGAAGCTGAATATGTTGCAATTACAGAAGCTAGCAAGGAGATTATTTGGTTGCAGGGTTTTTTGGAAGAATTGGGTAAAAAGCAAGAGAATAGTATTTTATACAGTGATAGTCAGAGTGCTATTCATCTTGTTAAGAATCCGGCGTTCCATTTCAGAACAAAGCATAAACATTTGAGGTACCATTTCATACGCTTACACTCAGAGGATAAAGTTTTATCACTTGAGAAGATCTATGGGAGTAAAAATCCAGCAGATATGTTAACCAAGGCAGTGACAATTGAGAAACTGAAGTATTGTTTAGTTTCAGTTGGTGTTCAAGCTTGAGGACAAAGGAGTGCGTTGCTGTGGTGTTTTGCTATGTATGAAGGCATGTGGGAGTTGACAGTTGGAAATTTATCAGTCTCAAAGTGGGAGATTGATGGGTAGTGTGGAGCCTAATAGATCCTGTACACCAAGGCCCAACTTATTTGAAAGGTATTTTGGTTATTTTCGCACTTGTTATGTTGCCCTAGTGCGAGGGTATTTATTCATACTGAACTCTCTGTATCTGTAGCCGTTTTTATCATCATAGTGAAATCCCTGCAACCCTTGGACGTAGCCCTGATTTTGGGTGAACCAAGTAAAATCTCTGTGTGTTCTTGTTGTGTGTGTGTTTGATCTATTTCTTGTGTTTTTCTGTTTAATTTCACAACATGGTGTGGTGTGGAAGATTTGTTCCGAAATGCTCTTGAATTCCTTTCAAGCCAAATGAAGTAAATTGCTGCAGAAAACAGTAGCTTATGGACCATGAATTTCTTGTCATTCCAATGTGAAGAGGTCCATTAATTGAATGAGTGCAGCCCAATCCGAAGGAAGGATGTAGAATCCTGCAACATCCTGGATGAATTTCCAAATGACTGAATGTTGATTATAAGAATAGAAGTTTAATCTTGCTAGAAAATAGGATGAGAATGAATGAGAGATACTTGATATTTCAAATTTTATGAGTGTTTTTTTTTTAATTAAAATTATGTTAGTGTTGATTATAAGAAAAGAAGTTTAGTATTGATAGTGAATAGGATGAAAAAAAATGAGAGATAATTTGATATTTCAAAATTTAAATTTGAGATATTGGATAAAATTAAAATATGAAATCTTTTGTATCCAAACTTATATATATATAGTCAAAAAGTAAGACAAAACTTCGATATTCATTTTAAAATTTTTTACGATTCTTTAATAACTTTTAATAAAACGTCCAACATTTTGCTTTTTCATTAATTTTTTAAATATATATATATATATATTTTTCTGTTGAAGGGGTATTTTAGTTATTTCAATCACTAAATTTATAGATAGTACTCATTTGCTCAATTTAAAAAATGCTAAGAATTTTTAAACACCATTTTTTTTTCCCACTTTTAGGAGTCTTCTATTATCCAAAAGTGATGGTGAGGTTTCGAATTAATCTCCAAAGGGACAAAGACATGCATGTAACACAATATGATTTTTGTACTAATGCTTTGAAATTTCTGTAAAGTGGCCACCTTTGTTTTTGACTTTCTGTCGACACAGAAACTGGATAAATTTTAGTAATAAAACATTGTAATGTTATGGTTACCAGCTGCTTTTGTTTTGTTTACCTTGAACTTCATGCCTGCCCCAGTTTAATAATAATAATAAGAAGAAGAAAATAAAAATATAAAAAATAATGATAAGAAAAAATAAGAAAATGATAATAAAGTACTTTCAAGTGAGGGGTGCTCTTAGATAAAGACCGGAATATATAATTCCTCTAATTTTATACCATTATAATCCCATTTCAAAGTATAATTTTTAGAATAGCATGAAAGGAGAATCCAAGGTATAGTTTTAGGAATTTTGTTTTAAAGTAAAGTAGATTGTAATTATATAAAATTGGAGTATACATCACATTTTTATATTTATCAGAGTTTTGCAGCGATATTTGTTTTAGACCTTCTGAGACCATAAATGCGTTTGGGGAAGTTTACTAAATAGATTTGTTGCCTCTCTCTTTTAGAATGCAAATATCGTGATTTTGTGACTAAATAGTATCATATTTGCATGAACTGTCAGTGATAGTGGTGTGATTTGCATTGTTTTGCACTGAGTGTTGATTATAAGAGTAGGAGTTTAGTCTTGACAGAAAATAGGATGAGAATTCATGAGAGATGCTTGATATTTAAAATTTTATGAGTGTTGATTATAAGAATAGAAGTTTGGTATTGATAGTAAATAGGATGAGAAAAAATGAAAGATATTTTGATATTTGAGATTTGGAGACAATTACAATATGAAAATTTCCCTCTGACAGCATGACCATTTACTTTGTGTTGTACTCCAACTAAGCTAATTGGCACCCCAGCTACCAGCTGGAGGAGGATACTTTGCATAAGGTCCGTTTATAGTTTATGGTTGCTGATTTGGTGACTGCTTATTTCTGGCTTTGAGTTCATGTACTCAAGGTTTACAAGTTGATTTCTCTTTCTTTGTTTCATTGTGTGGCAATGGCTTCTGACTTTGCCCTTTTGTTATTGTAATAGCTCCTGTAGCTCTGTGGTCTCTGTTGTACAGTTTTTCTTTATTTATAAAAGTTTACCCATTCAAAAAAAAAAAAAAAAAAAAAAAAAAAAAAATTATACATTTTATCCTCTAATACAAAAACTAAGAAACGCTGAATGAATTGGTGGAGCACCAATAACACAGTTTATTTTTTTTTATTTATTTATTTATTTATTTTTTTCACTTTGATACGTATATAAATTATCCGAGTACCATAAACCCACTTGTATACATGCATATAATGGTCTTTAACGATTACAACTTAATTAAAGAAATTTCTGTAAAACAATTTTATTTATTTATTTATTATTATTATTTTTCTTAGCAAGAAATGAATTCACACTCACTTATGAAATACTAATAATGCACAACCTTTGTAGTACATACAATTCACCATAAAAATTTATAATGAACTGAAGGCAAAAACCATCCATTGCATTCTAGAGCTCCATGAATCAATAGTAAAATAAATTACTTACTGGTTGATAATGAAGCTCTCACTTGAGCTGCTTTAATGAACTTTGACTAAAATGATACTTCGAAAATGACAATTTTGAAAGAAAACTGTAAAAACAAACAACAACACACACTGCCGACTTACAAAAAGTAGCTAGAATACTAAAAGTATGGTTGTAATTGTCAACTTATAAAAACTTTTTTTATAGCAATTTGATTTCAACACACACTGCCCATTTCTTTTCTTTATTTTTCTTTTTCTTGGGTGGGCTCCCTGTCAATTTGAAAGACCTTTGCATTCAAATTTTAATTATTCTGTAAAAAGGTTGAAATTGTAATTTTCACAAGAAATTCCTAGAGAAAGCTTAGAGCAAGCATGAGAAAGATATCATGAGTCATTACTTGGTTTAGTTGTCAAATACTTACCATTCAACTAAGAAATTTAAATAAGTCACAGATCCACAATTACTAAAAGTAGGCAAAATGTCAACTTTAAAAGCTTCCAGGAAAGGCATACTTGCTAAAAATACCTAATTAGTTAATATAAGCATAAATTTAGCAACATCAATTTCCTTACCCTTCCTCCACCTATCAGATTTGAGCCCTGTCGAGTGTCGACTAACCTCTCTGATTAACCTATGATTCCTTTCTTCATATTGAAGTAGAATTTCCCTCTCTTTCCATAGGCTAGGAGCCTTGGTGAGACCTTAGCCAGCGAATGGAAATAAAAAAGAAAGATCAAAGAAGGATATCCCGCTACTTTTCACCTTTCTTTGATTTTTTTATTTTTTTATTTTATTTTTTCGGTAAATAAGAGTAATGACATAAATTAAATAGGATTTATAGATGCAAATGGGGCATACCCCAAGCCCTACACGATAGGCCCAAAGCCATAAGGCTACAAAAAATTGATCCAAAGACAGCCCAAGAGGGCATACACCATAATGAGAAAAAAACTAGGTAGTTAGCGAACAACCGATTTGTCCAAATAGGCCTTAAGAGAATAACGAACCCTAGCCAGTGTCTAACTGAATCAGAGGCAAGGCATGATCATCAACAATACACAAGTTTCAACCTCTTCATGGTGGATGGTAAGCGGATGGGATGGAGGTGGTTCTGGCGGTGTCGGTGGGTGGCTGTGGCTGAAGGTTTGGAAGGTTGGTTGTTATAGGGAAGGACCAAAAGGGGTTGGAGTGGGATGCTTCGTAGAAGGAAGATGGGAGTTTCCAGTCATCAGCAATGATTTCGGCATAAGGGCAATCACATTTTTTGATTGAGAATAGCTTGAGCCTCACAGTGTTGATCACCATGTTCAAAGTCTTCCATGGAGGTAGCGATATGCCCTTAAACATTATGTTGTTTCTCTCTTTCCAAATGTGGCAGACATAACTGCCTAATACTAGCTACCAAGTCATGATTCTGCTGAATTTTAATTTTTGTTTCCCATTAGAGGATGCCTAGATGAGAAAATCCTTCCATGAGTTTGGATTTGTGTAGAAACCACATTTATCTTAAATGTCATTCCAAATGATCCTTGAGTATGGGCATTTGTGGAAGAGATGGTCATGATCTTCTGCGACACAAGAGGCATGCTTTGGTTGCATAGTGTAGTGAGTAGATGGTTTGTCTTGGGTAAGCAATTTTCCTTGGATTGCCAGCCAAAGACAGAAGGAATGCTTGGGAATAGCATGTTTAAACCATACTAGTGTATGCCAAAAAACATTTGGGATAGGTTGGGTTATGGTTTTGAGGGTGTGCTTGAGTGAGTATAACTTAGTTGGTGAGGGTGTCCATTGTATGAGATCAAATAAAAGAAGGTTTGGGAAAGGTAAGGTGGAAAGGTAAAAGTGAGGGGTGATTTGGTTAGATAGGTGTCTTGGTCATGTCCATTGGTTATTTGAGAATAGTGAGGAAACTTTTATGTATTTGTTGATAATCTAGCCCTGTCTAAGATTATAGTTAGGAATTACCTGGTAGAGTGGTCCACATGGAGGCCAATTATCATAGTAAACCATTGTTGAGTTGCCATTGTTGATTCTGTGCTTGATGAGAGGTTGAGCAAAGTGTCTGTTTTGTAGTAACTTTCTCCAAAACCATGAACAGTACGTCATTGGGGATACTTATATCCCAAATGCTCGATCTTGTGCTTGATCAGGTACTTCATGGTCTAGTCCTTTTAAATGCTGGTTGATTCATTTGAGCATAGAGTCCATAGGTGCCTAAGGATGGAAGCATTGTTCCATTGTTGAAGATCATAGATGCCAAGGCCTCCAGCTTTCTTTGGAGTGCAAATGTTCTCCCATGCATTGGACTTTAGCTCTGAACTTATTCATGGCATGGCCATTCTATAGACACTTCTGTAGGATTTGGTTGTTTTGTTCACAAACCTTAGTTGGCAGTATGAGGAGGTGGGTCCAATATATGTGCATATTGAAGAGAGTTGCTTGGATTAGTTGAAGCCTGCCAGCAAAAGAAGAGCCCTTGCTGTCTAATTTGTAACCTTAGAGAGCATATTGTTCACTAGAGATTGGCAGTCATTTGTTGTCAATCTAAAAGAGATAAGAGGGATTCCAAGGTATTTGACTGGTAAGAAGCATAGGGGAAAGTGGAGAAGGTTGCAAATGCTGGATGATGTAGAAGAGTAAACACCACTGAGAAAGATTTGACTTTTGTTTGCGTTAGGGGTTAGACCAGAGAGGGAGGTGAAGGTAGAGATGGCAAATTTGAGTGCCTGGGCAGAGTCAAGGCTACCATGGCAGAACATTAGGATATCAACTGCAAAGGATAAGTGGGAAATTTATGTAGTATTGCACCTCCAATGGTATCTAAACAAAGGATTAGATGATGTAATTTTGTTTGCGACGCAAGAGAAGACATCCATAGCTATAACAAAGAGATAAGGGAATAGAGGATCTCCCAATTTGAGGCCTTTGATGCTTTTAAAGAAACCACATAGCTCTCCATTGACAGAAACTGAACATGAGGTAGTTGTAATACAGGACTTGATCCAGGAGATAAAGATAGTGGGGAAATGAAGAAGTTTAAGAGTATCAAAAAAGAACTGCCAGTGGAGAGAATCAAAAGCTTTATGCAAATCAACTTTAGGAGTGAATCTAGGGGATGATGAATCCTTGTGATACCCTCTTAGAAGTTCTTGTGCAAGGATGATGTTATCCCCTATTTTCCTCCCTTTGATAAAAACATTTCATGCTTTATCAATGAAGGATGGTAGGATGGGCTTTATCTTGTCAGCAAGGAGCTTGGAGATGCATTTATAGAGAACATTACAACATGAAATAGGCCTATAATCAGATGGAGATGAAAGGTTTGGGATTTTGGGGATAAGAGCAAGGTAAGTAGCATTGATTTGCTTAAGGATACTTCCAGAAAGAAAAAATTGTTTGATGGCACATATGACCTCCTCTCCAACAATAGACCAAGTCTTTTTGGAAAAATGTGAGTTAAAACCATCAGGCCCTGGAGATTTTCTCGAATTAAAATTTCCATTTATTGACTATTTCTCTCATGTTTTCTCGAATTAAAATTTAACAACAAAGCTAAATTGTTATCTCTAGAATTAAAAGTTAACAAAAAAGCTTGAGTTTTTATTTTAACATTTTAACAATCATCCATTGTCATGATATCAACAACAAAAACATTAAAATCCTTACATTTTGTTGGTGGGACACAAAAAAAAAAAAAAAAAAAAAAAAAAAAAAAAAAAAAAAAAAAAAAAAAAGAAAGAGAAAAAAAAAAAAAAAAAAGAAGAAGAGAAGAATAATAAAGTAGTTGAAGTGAGGAGGGCTCAGCTTAGATAAGGACTGGAATGTATAATCCCTCTAATTTTATACTATTATAATCCCATTTCAAAGTATATTTTAAGAATTTTGTTTTAAAACTAGATTCTAATTATATAAAATTGGAGTACACATGACATTTTTTACAATTCATCAGGGTTTTGCAGTAATATTTGCTTTAGACATTGTGAGACCATAATTGGGTAAGTTTACTAAATATATTTGTTGCCTCTTGCTCTTCTAGAATGCAAATATCGTGATTTTGTGACTAAATAGTATCATATTTGCATGAAGTTGAATATCGTGATAGTGGTGTGATTTGCATTGTTTTGCTGATTATAAGAATAGAAGTTTACTATTGATAGATAGTAAAGATTATGAGAAAAAATGAGAGATACTTCGATATTCCAAATTTGAGATGTTGGAGAAAATTAAAATATGGAATCTTCTTCAAAAACAAATATGCAAAAGATTATACATTTCAGTATCAACAATTTAAACTTATATGTAGTCAAAAAGTAACACAAAAACTGAATGAATTGGTGGAGCACAAATAACTATCTTTTGTAATAACTGTGTCTGATATCTCCTCTAAATGAATTTTTTGAAAGTTTACTGTAAATGATTTTTCATAAGGAAGGAAAAAAAAAAAAAAAAAAAAAGGGTTAACAATTGGGTATATAGGGGAAAAGAAGGTTAACAATTGGAACTCATGTAATTATATATATATATGTATATATATATATATATATATATATAGAGTGACCTATTAAAGAATTCTATCTTTTTAATAACTTTTAATATTATATAGTGAATAGTGGAATCCATTGTGGAACCACCATTATTAAGAGTTAGATTTCTCTTTCACTTTCATATATCTTGCTCTCTCTATTTTCCACCAGTAACACACAGGTGTTTGTAGGATCATTTTTTCTTATCTTTATTCAGGAAGTCAGATCAGATCTAAGTTGCGCAAAATCCATCATCAACAGTTGGTGCCGTCTGTGGGAACATATTTTTGTTCTCTAAACAAAGCATGGTTCGATTGCGATCTGGTCTGGCTACTGGTGAGGACGAAGCGTTGCAGGCTTCTGATGAAGGGGACTCGACGGGGCAACCCCCCGTCGTCTCAAACGATCAAGAACGGGTCGTAGCGTTGGAAAAACAGGTTCAAACCTTAATCCAACAAAATGCGATGATTCTGCAACGTTTAGCCGCCCCCAATAAGGAAAGAAATAGTGAAGTACCTAACAATGACTCCCGTAGGGTTAATAACAATGTTGAGCTTAGTCAAATAGGGGGTCAACAGAGGAGCCATGACCATCGGTCCCCTGAACAGAATACCACTAGGCTCCGTGGAGATACTTCTAATTATGTTGGTGATAAGACTGAGGACACCACTCATTTCGATCTAGAGATTCAGGATTTGAAAGCTAAAGTTGACAACATCATGCAAGCGATGAAATGGAGGGCCAGGCTACAGTGAACGATATGGTACACAAAACCAACCTAGCTTTTAGCCCAGCTGTTATGAGTTGTCCTCTACCTAGCAAATTTAAGATGCCAACCCTTAAGAGCTTCGATGGGACGCGGGACCCTCTCAACCATTTGGAGACCTACAAAGCTCTTATGTATTTACAAGCCATACCAGACGAGATTATATACAGGGCTTTCCCTATCACACTAAAGGGTTGGGCTCGTCTCTGGTTCAATAAATTAAAACCAGGCTCCATTAAAAACTTTAAAGAGTTAAGCAAACAATTCATAGGACACTTCATCGTTGGGCAGAGGCATAGGAGACCAGCAACACATTTACTGAATGTAAAGCAGCAGAAGGGAGAGCCTCTCCGTGATTACATAAGTCGTTTTAACACTGAAATGCTGCAGGTAGAAGAGGTGGACAACAAGGTTGCCCTCACAGCCTTTATGGGAGGACTACAGACCTCTAAGTTCTTATTTTCCTTGTCAAAAAAAGCCCCTACGAGCATGACAAAGTTAATGGTTAGAGCACGGAAGCACATGAACGCTGAGGATGCTATGAATGCACAAAAAAACAAAGATGGTGAGGATAAAAAGTCAGATAAAAAGAGGCCAGCACCTAGCACTAGGGAGGAAAGGGAATCGAAGTATAAGAAATTCTCAAACAGCCAGGTTGACAGATCGTCTAGTCGTCCAGTGAGCCCAGGCAGATATAATAACTACACCCCCCCTAAATACATCTATAGAGCAGGTCTTTCTGCAGATTCAAGATGACGCATCATTGAAATGGCCGCCAAAGCTAAAAGCTGATCCAACAAAGAGGTCTCGAGATAAATACTGTCGGTTCCACCATGACCATGGACATAACACAGAAGATTGTTTCGACCTCAAAAACCAGATCGAGAACCTTGTTCGTAAAGGTTATTTATGCAAATTTATGACTAGGAATGGAAAAGAAGGCTCCAACCCAGCCCAAGAGGGCCGAGATGATCACCCTCCTTAACACCAACCAATGGGTGAGATCAGAGTTATATCAGGTGGCTTCGCTAGTGGTGGGGAGACGAGTTCGGCTCGGAAGGCTCATGCTAGGGGAATTCAGAATTTTTCAGAGGTGAATGAAGTTAGAGTGATAAGTCCTCCAACAAAATTACCGTGAATTGAGGAGCCAGTCATAACCTTTTCTGAAGAAGATGACAAAGGGATTCACTAGCCCCATGATGACCCTCTGGTAGCTTCCATGGTAGTCGTTAAGTTTACTGTTCGACGAATACTGATAGACAATGGTAACTCGACTGACATACTATTTATTGGGGTGTAAGACAAATTAAAAATCGGCCAAAAAAAGCTCTGACCCATGAAGTCACCACTGGTGGGATTTTCAGGCGACAAAGTATATCCACTGGGGGCAATTACCCTTCCAGTCACTGTAGGAGCCAATCCAAAGCATATCACTGTAATGGTGGACTTTGTAGTGGTGGACTGCCCATCATCATACAACATTATCCTGGGGAGGACAACATTGAATGCCATGAAAGCAATCACATCTACTTACCATCTCCTGATGTGTTTCCCAACTGAGTATGGTATGGGAGAGCTAAGAGGGGACCAAACAATGGCTCGAGAATGTTATGTCGCCGCTCTCAGAAAAATAAATCACAAAAGGCACTTACGATTGAAGGACTGGAAGGGAAAGGTAGGCCAGACTTTCATAGAGCGGAACCTACAGAAGAGCTAGAAGAGGTCATCCTTGGTGATGGTGAGCCCTTAAAGAAAGTGAGTATAGGGTCTTTACTCCCCCCGGGTATCAAAGATGAACTTACTCAATTCCTCAGGAAAAATTAAGACATATTTGCGACCAAAGAGGAGGACTTTCGCTCTAGAGAGGAATCAGGCTATATCAGAAGAGGTGGAAAAGCTCTTAAAAGCCGACTTTATTCAAGAGGTGTACTACCCCTACTGGCTGGTGATCGGTTGATCAACTATACATCAACCTTCGCAATAGCACGAATCATTGTAAAATAGGGCTATTGGTCGGGTAAGTCGAACCACTGGGACTGCGCTAGTCTATGGCAAGCTAAGTGTCTAGAATTGTTCTTAGAATGATAAGGGGTAATAAGGGTTTGTTTGATGGTCACTAAACTAGGAATTCAAAGTGCATAAAATAATAGTGACTTGCAAGAATTAGATAAGATAGAACAATAGAGAAGAGACTAGGGAAGAGACTCCACAACCATCAATAAGCATGCTAGGATATGATTTACTTAGGGGAATAACATATATGTATAACCATGGGATGCAACAACACAAATTATTACATTCCCTTCAAGAAATTTATGAAATCAATAGGTAAGAATAACCTATCAAAGCATTGCATGTTTTGGTTACCTAAACTAGGTTGTAACCTTAGACATACTCACTAAGCATAGAGTTATCAAGCCCTTAATCACATAGTAAAAGCACATGACATAGAATCCAAGAATAATCTATCAAAGGAAGATCCTAAGCAATAGATTATCAAATCTCCTAAATATCATGCCATTAACAACACTTCCATAAACTCCATTCCATTGTCACTATGAAAATGTAGCAATATAATCATAGGAGAAAAACCATCTAAGACAAGATATTTAACTCAAGATGATTATGTATAGGTATTAAAATTCATTACATCAAATGAAGAGCTCTAGTTCATGGAAGGATTACATACATATATTAACCCCCAAATATAAATCAAAACAAAGCAAAGCTTACAAAATGGAGCTTCATCACCTCCCTAGAGGAGGTTTAGTTACCCATGGTGGCCCTAGATGAAGGAAGAAGCTCCATCCAAGACTCCATTTTCGTGCTCCTACTGTAGCACTCAAGAACTCCTCCTCCTTGCTCTCTTCTCCCTCCTCTAATCTTGTAAAATGAAACTTATGAAATGTGTGGCTCTTATCCCTCTTTATCTAGATAAGAAATCCACCCAAAAAGCCCTCTCTCTCCTCCAAGAAACATCCCCAACCAACTCATAAAGGAGAGCTTCCAAAGTAGGTAAAATCTGAGCACAAGTAGGCTGAGTCGTGTAGAATTCTGCCCTAATTTTGAGTGCTCGAAATAGGGCCTCGACCACTCGAAAATTGGGCAGAATGCCCTATGCTTGGTTTGCTCTGCCCGGACCTACTTTGGTAAAATGGCTATAACTTTGCGCTCCGAACTCCGAATGATAAACCGTTTGAAGATTTAGAAAGCTGATTCAGAGCTCTAAAAACTTTATGTTTTGGTAGAGATCCAAATCTCAAGGATGGTTGGTCGAAAATAAAGATCAAGGCAGAATTTCATTGCTGCCAGGCAGTTCTGCGCACCTCTGGTAAAAAGGCTATAACTCTCTGCTCTGAGCTCCGAATGACAAACTGTTTGAAGATTTAGAAAGCTAATTCAGAGCTCTAAATCTTTTATGTTATGATGGAAGTCCAGTTCTCGAGCTTTCTGGGTCAAAATGGCGAGCAAAGTCCTAACTCCACTGCTGATCTCGTGAAGCAATCTGCCCTAATTTCGAGCACTCGAAATAAGGCCTCGAGCACTCGAAAATTGGCCAGAATGCCCCATGCTTGGTTTGCTCCGCCCGGACCTACTTTGGTAAAACGGCCATAACTTTGCGTTCCGAACTCCGAATGATGAACTGTTTGAAGATTTGGAAAGCTAATTCAAAGCTTTAAATACTTTATGTTTTGGTAGAGATCCAATTCTCAAGGATGGTTGGTCGAAAATGAAGATCAAGGCAGAATTTCATTGCTGCCAAGCAGTTCTGCGCACCTCTGGTAACAAGGCCATAACTCTCTGCTCCGAGCTCCAAATGACAAACCGTTTGAAGATTTGGAAAGCTGATTCAGAGCTCTAAATCTTTTGTGTTATGAGGGAAGTCCAGTTCTTGAGTTTGCTAGGTTGAAATGGCGACCAAAGTCCTGACTCCACTGCTGCCAGAAATTCAGCCTTGTGCCTTTTGATGGTCTAAAATCCACAAAGTCTTATTTGTACTCCTTTTTGGCAAAAGGACCTGAAAATATATACAAACACACAAATGGGGATAATCTACATAAAATAAGCAAACAATGGACTTAAATAATACAATTAAGGGCGCTTGAATATGCAATATTCGGCGCTTATCACACCCCCAAGCTTACATTTTGCTAGTCCCTTAGCAAAACTAGAATGAAAAACTTAATGAAAAGACAACCGTGGGCATGCTAGTACAAAAATATCATCCATGGTAAAATGAGATATATATATATAGCTCAAAAATAACTTGAAACAGAAAAAGAGTTGGAGATGGGGTCATTGGGAAGACTACCTTGCATATATGAAGCATTGATACTAAACACATTTCAACATGTATGCATCAACATCATAGTCCATATAAATAACTCAATTGTCATCTCTTAAATGGAAATCAACTCTAACTTCAGTGAAAGTGGATTGGATTCTCAACATGCGGCTTTTACTTTCTTTTCCAATTTCCAAGCACAAGTTTTCAAATCATTGAATTCCCCTTTAAATGAGGTCCCTAAGGCATGATTTTACTTACAAGACAACTTTTGTTGCTTGTTGACAATTTATTGCAACTCATAAGCGAAACATAGAATGGTTGTGCAATGCTGAAGTCCCTTAAGCTTTCTAACCAACTTATGTAGCAAGCGTTAGGCCAACAACTCCCAAACCAGATGGCTTTAGGGTGCTAAGTATAGAGACACTCCATAGGGCTTAATAGCTCAAGTTGGAAAGGCTACGAACTCCAACGAACCATGTTTATTACTAGTTTATTTTTTTGAATGACCGTGCAATGTTTAAGTCCCTTAAGCTTTCTAACCAACTCTTATAGCAAGCGTTAGGCCAACAACTCCCAAACCAGACGGCTTTAGGGTGCTAAGTGTAGAGACACTCCTAGGGCTTAATAGCTCGAGTTGGAAAGGCTACGAACGTCAACTGGTCATTTTTTTCTTTCTTTCTCATCTTTTTTTTTTTTTTTTTTTTTTTTTAATAGACACATGCCAAAGGTATCCATCTATCAGGTTCATCAAATCAGATTAACTAGGCCAAGGTCAAGGTCAATCAAGTTGCATGCCTCACAGTTAAGTTTCCAATGTGCATCTGTGCATTGTGAATCTTATAAGAGTGTAAATCCAGCAAGAATCTAATTGAGGCATTTATACAGACTACATTGTATTTGCATGATCACTTCAAATTCAAATTTCTTTATTTTCAAAAATTTCTCAATTGCTTCTATACACAAGGTATTAAACATATGCTTTGTCTCCGACAAGTGTCAAGTTATACTATCATTGCTTAGCAAAAATGCAAAACCAAAAATATCCTAATGCACCCCCAAACTTGAATGTCACATTGTCCTCAATGTGTGAAGACAAGGGAAACAAAATAAGAGCAAAGAAGGTAAAAGAACAATAATACCAAGTGGAGTGACGAAGACAAAAGATATCCATCGATGTGAATGCGCAGAAGCGTCCCCCAAACTTGGACATGAAGACCTATCCAAACACAACTAATGTACACAGGTAAAAGCACAGGTCTTTTAAGAAAAATCAAAACATAAATAAGAATACAAACATGAATGTTAAAGAAAGACAAAAATCTATACAATTTTTTTTTTTTGGCATGCATGCATGGTTAGAGGGAGGGTGAGTTTGGATTGGTTGCATGGAGGAGAAGTTGATGGCTGCCGAGAGGAGTAAGGGGTGAGGTTGGTTGGTTTGAGAGGGATGGTTTGGGTAGGTTGCAGTAAATGGGGGTTGAAGGAATGGTGTTGGTTGGTTGATGTGTGGAGAGAGATGCCGAGGGGTTGGCATGGGCATGGGGTGAGGTTGGTTTGGCGTGCATGGTTTACATGCGTGGAGGTGGTGAGGGTGGTGTTTGGCATGGTTGGGGAGGGATGAGGGTTGGATGCCGAGATAGAGAGAGGTTTAGAGAAGTTGAGGAGGTTGGTTGGTTGCGAGAGGGAAGTGGGTTGTGGTTTGTGTAGGTTGAAGAGAGTGGTTTAAGCACTCGAGCTAGGAGCGACGAGTGCTCGAAAAACAAGCAGAGGGCTCGGCTGTTGTGGGATGGTGTTGGTTTGCATGGTGTTAGGATGGTTTGGTTTTGAAGTTTTGAGAGCACTCGGTATGCATGGTGAGAGTGGGCTAGCAGCTGCGAGCACTCAAAGCTTGGCCTTCGAGTGCTTGAATTGGAGACAGTGGCTGCGGGATGTTGGGCTGAAAATTTAGAGCAATCCAAATGGAATTTAGAGCGCTCTAAAATTGGGCAGTGGTGCATGCAAGATTGGTTCACAATTGGAGCACTCTAAAATGGAGCTAGATTGCTCGAAATGAAGGCAGTGACTTCGGCAAGTTGGTGTGGTAATTTGGAGCAATCCAAACGGAAGCTAGAGTGCTCCAAAAAGGGGCAGTGAGCTTAGGATTGATGGTGAAGACATTTGGAGCAATCCAAATGGAATTTAAAGTGCTCCAAAATGGGTAGTAGCTCATGGAATTTTGGTTAGATCATTCGAGCATTAGAATCTTGGCCCAGTGAGCATTTTGAGTGGATGCAATTGCTGAAACAAATGTGTCAAACTTTACAACATCTTGCTAATGCATGAATATAATTGGAAAAATTTTCAAAATGTAACACATTTCCAATGTATGGATGAATTTTAAACTTTGTAAATTCATTCCATTCCAATGCATGGATGGAAAATTTTTAAACTTGGCATGCCATTCCCATGCATGGAAAGATTTTTAAAGCTTTGTATGGCAGTTGGAAAAATATTTGAAAACTTTGCATGCCATTCCATGCATAAAATTTTTTTCATGTCATTCCCATGCATTGAAAAATCATTACAAGCAGCAGCTTCAATTCAAGCCATGCATGGAAAATTTTAAAACTTTGCACATTATTCCAATCTAATGCATGGATGGATTTTTGAAGCTTTGCATGCATGGAAAGAAATTGAAATTTTGCATGGGACAATGCATGGGGAATTTTGAAAAATTTTTCAAACATTGCAACTGCATGGAAAAATTTTAAACAGTACAAGAATTTCAATGCATGGATGATTTTGCGAAAATTTTCAAGAATGTATTACAAATGAGACATTATGCACATGAGTAGCATTCCCAAGATCCGATGAAATTGCTAGGAAGCGATGGAAATTTCCGGGAATGAAAATTAGAGTTGAGAAGGTCTAAGAAAAATCAAATTTTTGGCTTTTCTAAACCGTTTCCCAGAAAATTTTGCAAGGCACGAGCAATTTCAAAGAGAAGGAAGCTTGGAAATTGAAAGAATTGCTTCCCTTGCTTTGCTAAATTTAATGTCGATAGCTAGACAAAGTTAGAGCAGGTACTAATCCTCAAAAATCTCGATAGCTAGACACACCGAGATCAGGTTAGTCCTCCTTACCCTATACCATGTCTCTCAAGAGTTTCAAGCTTCCCCAAATAGGATAATTCTTTTAAAAGCGAAGGAGGAAGAGCTTGAAGACAAAAGTGGAAAAGAGGTAGCGGAAAGACCTCAACCCACTCTTCATCCTCAATGAAGAACTTTGGATTATGGGGCTTATTTGGATTATGGGAAGATGAATTAGGTGAAGGTGCACCAAGCAACGACTTATGAAGGGTCATATTGAGCACGGGAATGCTCAACAAGTTATCCTTCAGACTTTCAACATCCTCCTCACACTTATCCGGCGGTTCAGGCTCAATAGCTTGAGATAACTCAGGAGAAGGAATGAGAGGAAGTGCAAGCTCCCAAGAGAGGGATACATTTGATGTTGACAAAGGAAGAGAATGAATAGGAGGAATATCAAGCAAAGAATTGACCTCGCAAACAGAATTAGCAACATCAAAATCCTCATAATTAAAATGAGCTAAGCATGTTTTTAGAGGATCCTCCATTAAAGGAGGTGCATCAAGCAAGGGATTATGTAGGGGCTGTGCTGGATTTTTATAGGATACAATCTCATCATCATTAATTTCCTCATTTTGAACCACAAATTCTTCAATTTTTTGTGTGGCGACAATTTGATCTTCACCCACTATTTCTTCATTTTCACATGCGGTAACCACTTGAACATTCTCGTGATGAAAATTACTAGAAGTAAACTCATCATTTATAGAATTCTCTTTTGGATTGACCACAAGTTCAATTGGAAATTCTTCTTCCTTTTCCTGATTTAGAACATCAACCATTTGTTGAATTTGGGCTATCTGGTCATCTAAATCAACTCTAGATTGGGAATGAGAATAGGCGGTAGATTGCATGCTAACAATGTCATCCAACATTTGTTTGTTGGACTCCATCATTTGCGTATGCATAGACTCTATCATTTGTTCGTTGGCAGCTATTAACTCATCCAATGGAGACGGTAGAAAAGGAGAAGAAGAGGGCTGGAAATAATGATCATTGGGTTGAAAATTGGAGTGAAAATGTTGCCCAAGAGATTGTGGGGCTGAATTTCCTATGTCATGCCACAAGAAGTTTTGATGATCTCCTGAACCCGAGTTATAACCATTGAAGTATGGATCACTACCCGATTCAGAGAAATTTGCATTTGGTTGCTCTAGATAAAAATCTGAGAATTGTCTCGTTGGAAGACAATCTCTTGTATGATGTGTATTACTAGAGCAAAAAGCACAAAACGCATGTGGTGTGTAGAATTGAGTTGGGAGATAATTATTCTCCATCTAGGAGTAATTCAACAACACACAAAGCAATCAACACAACACTTCATTACCATAACCTCCACATATGATATTCCCTTTCTCCTCAATTATCAAGACAAAAATTAAATTGGCCACGACAAGGACCGATGCTTGGAATTGAAAATACACAATAAAGATTAGCCTCGACAAAGGCTTGCAATTTATCTACTTCTAAGCTTAACACATGCACGATATTCACAATTCGAAACTAGAAGGTCAAGAGACTTACCTGGGGTCCTCTAGACTTACAATTTGCTAGCATTCCCACGGCGAGCTTCAAGTTCCTAGAATCTCACAACACGAAGACGATCAAAACACACAAGGAATATTCACAAGACACAATATTAACAATCAAACTAAAATTAACCCTAGAACCTTGGTCGCTAAACCGTATGCAAGTCCCCGGCAACGGCGCCAAAAATTGATCGGTTGATCAACTATACATCAACCTTCGCAATAGCACGAATCATTGTAAAATAGGGCTATTGGTCGGGTAAGTCGAACCACTAGGACTGCGCTAGTCTATAGCACCCTAAGTGTCTAGAATTGTTCTTAGAATGATAAGGGGTAATAAGGGTTTGTTTGATGGTCACTAAACTAGGAATTCAAAGTGCATAAAACAATAGTGACTTGCAAGAATTAGATAAGATAGAACAATAGAGAAGAGACTAGGGAAGAGACTCCACAACCATCAATAAGCGTGCTAGGATATGATTTACTTAGGGGAATAACATATATGTATAACCATGGGATGCAACAACACAAATTATTACATTCCCTTCAAGAAATTTATGAAATCAATAGGTAAGAATAACCTATCAAAGCATTGCATGTTTTGGTTACCTAAACTAGGTTGTAACCTTAGACATACTCACTAAGCATAGAGTTATCAAGCCCTTAATCACATAGTAGAAGCACATGACATAGAATCCAAGAATAATCTATCAAAGGAAGATCCTAAGCAATAGATTATCAAATCTCCTAAATATCATGCCATTAAAAACACTTCCATAAACTCCATTCCATTGTCACTATGAAAATGTAGCAATATAATCATAGGAGAAAAACCATCTAAGACAAGATATTTAACTCAAGATGATTATGTATAGGTATTGAAATTCATTACATCAAATGAAGAGCTCTAGTTCATGGAAGGATTACATACATATATTCACCCCCAAATATAAATCAAAACAAAGCAAAGCTTACAAAATGGAGCTTCATCACCTCCCTAGAGGAGGTTTAGTTACCCATGGTGGCCCTAGATGAAGGAAGAAGCTCCATCCAAGACTCCATTTTCGTGCTCCTACTGTAGCACTCAAGAACTCCTCCTCCTTGCTCTCTTCTCCCTCCTCTAATCTTGTAAAATGAAACTTATGAAATGTGTGGCTCTTATCCCTCTTTATCTAGATAAGAAATCCACCCAAAAAGCCCTCTCTCTCCTCCAAGAAACATCCCCAACCAACTCATAAAGGAGAGCTTCCAAAGTAGGTAAAATCTGAGCACAAGTGGGCTGAGTCGTGTAGAATTCTGCCCTAATTTCGAGTGCTCGAAATAGGGCCTCGAGCACTCAAAAATTGGGCAGAATGCCCTATGCTAGGTTTGCTCTACCCGGACCTACTTTGGTAAAATGGCCATAACTTTGCACTCCAAACTCCGAATGATAAACCGTTTAAAGATTTAGAAAGCTGATTCAGAGCTCTAAAAACTTGATGTTTTGGTGGAGATCCAAATCTCAAGGATGGTTGGTCAAAAATAAAGATCAAGGCAGAATTTCATTGCTGCCAGGCAGTTCTGCGCACCTCTGGTAAAAAGGCCATAACTCTCTGCTCCGAGCTCCGAATGACAAACCGTTTGAAGATTTAGAAAGCTAATTCAGAGCTCTAAATCTTTCATGCTATGATGGAAGTCCAGTTCTTGAGCTTTCTGGATCAAAATGGCGAGCAAAGTCCTGACTCCACTGCTGATCTCGTGAAGCAATCTGCCCTAATTTCGAGCACTCGAAATAAGGCCTCGAGCACTCGAAAATTGGCCAGAATGCCCTATGCTTAGTTTGCTCCACCCGGACCTACTTTGGTAAAACGGCCATAACTTTGCGTTCCGAACTTCGAATGATGAACCGTTTGAAGATTTGGAAAGCTAATTCAGAGCTTTAAATACTTTATGTTTTGGTGGAGATCCAATTCTCAAGGATGGTTGGTCGAAAATGAAGATCAAGGCAGAATTTCATTGCTGCCAAGTAGTTCTGCGCACCTCTGGTAACAAGGCCATAACTCTCTGCTCCGAGCTCTGAATGACAAACTGTTTGAAGATTTGGAAAGCTGATTCAGAGTTCTAAATCTTTTATGTTATGAGGGAAGTTCAGTTCTTGAGTTTACTAGGTCGAAATGGCGAGCAAAGTCCTGACTCCACTGCTGCCAGAAATTCAGCCTTGTGCCTTTTGATGGTCTAAAATCCACAAAGTCTTATTTGTACTCCTTTTTGGCAAAAGGACCTGAAAATATATACAAACACACAAATGGGGATAATCTACATAAAATAAGCAAACAATGGACTTAAATAATGCAATTAAGGGCGCTTGAACATGCAATATTCGGCGCTTATCAGCTGGCAAATATGGTCCTAGTGAAGAAGGCAAATGGAAAGTGGAGGCTATTTGTGGATTTCACCGACCTTAACAAAGCTTGCCCGAAGGACAGCTTTCCTCTCCCAAGAATCGATATGCTCGTTGAAGGAACAGCTGGACACGAACTACTAAATTTCATGGATGCATATTCTGGATACAACGTACACCTCAGATAGAGAAAAAAACGGCCTTCATCACTGATAGAGGTTTATACTGTTACAAAGTAATGCCTTTTGGGCTCAAGAACGCTGGTGCAACATACTAGAGGCTAGTGAATGCAATGTTTAAGCACCAAATTGGTAGAAATATGGACGTATATGTTGATGACATGTTGGTGAAAAGCTTAAAAGCTGAAGACCATTTGACTAACCTACAGGAGACCTTCGAGGTACTTAGGAGGCATAAGATGAAACTCAACCCTATTAAGTGTGCCTTTGGGGTTTCCTCAGGAAAGTTCTTGGGATATATGGTAAGCAGAAGAGGAATTGAGGCCAATCCAGAGAAGATCCAAGCAGTCATTGACATGAGATCGCCAAGATCAACCAAGGATCTACAACGACTAACAGGAAAGATTGCTGCCTTGAGTAGGCTAATCTCTCAGTCAACTGACAGGTGTCTACCTTTCTTTTGTGTGCTAAGAAAGGTTTTGAATGGACCCTAGAGTGTGAGCAGGCGTTCAAAGAACTAAAACAATACCTTAGTTCTCCCCCACTATTGTCTCGAACCATACCGGGAGAGGAACTATACATATACCTAGCAGTCTCCACGACAACTGTCAGTTCAGCTCTGATACGAGAATAAGAAGGGGTCTAAAGCCCAGTATACTTTATGAGCAGAGCACTTAGGGGTGCGGAGGAAAGATATCCAAGGATGGAACAGTTGGCCTTTACTTTAATGGTGTCCGCCAGGAAACTGCAACCATACTTTCAAGTGCATACGATAATGGTCCTAACAGATCAACCCCTTCGACAGGTCCTACATAAGCCAGAAAGCTCTGGTCGACTGATGAAGTGGTTAGTAGAGTTAGGAGAGTTCGATATTCAGTACAAGCCAAGAACAGCAGTAAAGGCTCAGGTGTTGGCTGATTTCTTAGCTGAGTTTACCCCTCCAAAAGAGGAGAAACAACCCCAATTTTTGACAGAACCAGGTTCAAGTGAGCAAATGGGCCCAGAGGTAGTCTGGGACTTGTTCGTGGATGGGTCATCTAATGTTCAAGCTAGTGGAGCCGGGCTAGTTCTTATTTCCCCAGAGGGAGAAAGTATACAATATGGACTTCGGTTTGGTTTCAAAGCAACCAACAACGAGGCAGAATATAAAGCCTTAATAGTAGGATTAAAAGTGGCAAATGCCCTAGTGGTTGAGCAATTAAAGGTGTACACCGACTCCCAGCTGGTTGCTGGACAAGTTCGAGTAAAATATGAGGCACGGGACGAGAAGATGAAGAGTTACCTACAAAAGGTGGAGGAATTAAAGAACCACTTCCAAAGATTCTCAATTCATCAAATACCAAGAGAATAGAATGGGAAAGCAGACGCCTTAGCCCGACTAGCTACTACATTGGAACTTGAGCTCAATAAGACTATACCACTAGAATATTAGGACGAACCATCTATATCTCAGGAGAGACAAATTGAAGTGCAACAAGCGATATTGAGTGTGGAATTGGAAGATCCTATCATCAGATTTATCGAGGATGGGGTGCTACCAATAAACTGAGCAGAAGCTCGAAAGGTCAGGCAGCTAGGTATACGCTTATCAAATGGGTGCTCTACAAGAGAAGCTTCTCCATGCCGTATTTACGATACGTTTCTAGTGAGGAAGCTGACTACATTTTAAGGGAGATCCACTTGGGAGTTTGTAGAAACCATGCTGGGGGTAGGTCACTTGCTAACAAGGCCATCTGACAAGGATATTATTGGCCCACCATGCAGAAAGATGCACTTGACTTCGTTAAAAAGTGCGACAAGTGTCAACGATTTGCCAACATCCCAAGACAACCGTCAGAGGAGATGACTCCCATGTCAGGACCATGGCCATTTGCTCAATGGGGAATGGACTTGATTGGCCCTCTCGTCAAGGGCAAAAGGCAGACTAAGTATGCCATTGTTATGGTTGATTACTTCACTAAATGGGTAGAAGCTAAGCCTCTGGCTAAGATCACAGAGAACAATATTAGGAAATTCGTGTGGAAATCAATAATTTGCAGATTTGGGATTCCTAGAGTGATTGTTACAGACAATGCAAAACAATTGGACAACTCTGACTTCAAAAATTTTTGTTCCGAGCTCGGGATTCAAATTCATTTCTCATCGCCAAGACATCTCCAAGTGAATGGACAGGCCGAAGTCACTAACAGAACAATCCTTCAGATGATCAAGACTCGACTTGATCGCATGAACCAAGAATCCAAAGTACAGTTTTAAGAATTCTGTTTTAAAACAAAGTAGACTGTAATTATATAAAATTCGGATATACATGACATTTTCTACTATTCATCAGAGTTTTGCAATAATATTTGCTTTAGACATTGTGAGACCATAAATGTATCTGGGTAAGTTTACTAAATAGATTTGTTACCTCTTTCTCTTCTAAAATGCAAATAACGTGATTTTGTGACTAAATAATATCATATTTGCATGAAGTTGAAATGTTGAATATCGTGATGGTGCCATTTGTATTGTTTTGCACGAGTGTTGATTATAAGAACAAGAGTTTAATCTTGAGAGAAAATAGGATGAGAATTAATGGGAGATATTGATATTTCAAATTTTATGAGTGTTGATTATAAGAATATAATTTTATTATTGATAGTAAATAGGATAAGAAAAAATGAGAGATAATTTGATATTTCAAATTTGAAATTTGAGATGTTGGAGAAAATTAAAATATGAAATCTTTTAAGAAAAGAAAAAAATTATACATTTCAACCTCAACAATCCAAAATTATTAGTCAAAAAGTAAGACAAAATCTAAATGAATTGGTGGAGTTTTTTAAAATATTTTTTAATTTGTTATAGGGGTATTTTAAGTATTTCAATCACTAAATTTATAGATTGTTCTCATTGACACATTTTTTGATTTTTATTTTTCACGTGGTGAGATTTAAGTATTAAAGAAAATTTTGGAATTAATGTCATGACCTTTGTTTCTGACTTTCTGTTTTAGTAATAAAAGTAATCAGCTGCTTTTTGTTTTGTTTACTTTGATCTGCCCTTTCTCACACATCCACAAACAATACAATTTTATTTATTTATTATTATTATTATTATTATTATTATTTCTTGAAATACAATCACACTTGCTTCAACTGTACAACCTGTGTGATACATACAATTCAATTTGATCCCCACAAAAGTTTATGAGTATAATGAACTGAAGGCAAAAACCATCCATTGCATTCTAGAGCTCCATGAATCAATAGCAAAATAAATTACTTTCCAGTTGATAATGAAGCTCTCACTCGAGCTGCTTTAATGAACTTATCTGTTCCCATAACGAAAATGATACTTCAGAAATGACAATTTTGAAAGAAAACTCTAAAACAAACAACTTGAGCGAAAGTAAGAACTTGAGTGAATCCATGTTCGGAAATGACACTGTCGACTTATAAAAAGTAGCTAGAATACTGAAAGTATTGTTGTAATTGTCAACTTATAAAAACTTCTTTTATAGCAATTTGATTTCAACACACACTGCCCATTTCTTTTTCTCTTTTTTTTTTCTGGGCTGGGCTCCCTGTCAATTTGAAAGACCTTTGCATTCAAATTTTTAATTATTCTGTAAAAAGGTTGAAATTGTAATTTTCACAAGAAATTCCTAGAGAAAGCTTAGGGCAAGCATGAGAAAGATATCATGAGTCATTACTTGGTTTAGTTGTCAAATACTTTCCATTCACCTAAGAAATTTAAATAAGTCACAGATCCACAATTACTAAAAGTAGGTAAAATATCAACTTTGAAAGGTATAGTTGCTCAAAATACCTAAACCTCCAGATATAGATTAGATAATAAAGTAGTTAATATAAGCATAAATTTAGCAACATCAATTTCCTTACTCTTCCTCCACCTATCAGATTTGAGCCCTGTTGAGTGTCTAACCTCTCTGATTAACCTATGATTCCTTTCTTCATATTGAAGTAGAATTTCTCTCTTTCCATAGACAAGGAGGCTCGGTGAGACCTTAGCCAAGCCAATGGAAATCAAAAAGAAAGATCAAAGAAGGATATCCCGCCACTCTTCGAATCAAAGGATATCAAGCGGCCTTTCTCCCTATGTATTTTTTGGCTTCATGCTCCATTCATCAGTATCAGAATTATGATGAAAATGAATGAGATGTCATATCCCCTATCTTCTTCCACCAACGAAAGAGCTTTAGTCTCACCCACACCTTTGAATTTTGCACACCTACATCTAGAATCATAACATTAAGAAGCATAATCCTTAAATAAATAGAACTTTAGATCTTCTAAATAACACTGTCATCAAAATTTTCAAAAAAAGACTGCCCCATATCCCATTTAATCACCCAGTCCACATAATTATTGCAACCGTAGAACCTATTCTTAGTTCTTTAGTTGTACTTTTACCAGCTGTGGTTCATCGCATAATATTGCATTTTTTGCCAGCAAGGATCTGGAACTAAATTAATGCAGTCATGGATCCGATACAAAACATCAACTACATGGGCAATCTTGGCATTCTCTTGGAACAGCAAGTTCACACATAGAACTTTCTTTAAGAAATAATTTGTCATTTACATAATTCTCCATCACTTCTTTAGAAATAGTGCGAAGATGATACATCGTCACCCTTTTATTTATTTTATGTTAGACAACCTGCATGACTAAATATAAGGTTTTGTCCCTGCTGCATAGTTATAGCTACAACTGCTAGTAAATACATTTAACAATAATAAAGAAAAAATTAAGTATGGGAGCTCTACATTACCATATATTAGAAAAATGCTCAAATGACACGGAATGGAGAATTGCAGATACAATTAGGACCTAAAGAAAAATAAACATGGGAAAACATTTACATATCTACCCAATAAGATGAGAAAAAGGTTTTGGATCAGCATCAGATTATAAAGCATATCTTAGAAAGTAATCATTTAGCATTAGAAGTTTCAGCTACAACAACTGCAAAATTGAACATTTTGCTAAATCTTCCATGTGGTTATTAGGATAGTTGTTTGGCCTGAAAAAAGCTGGTGCCGGCTTCGATGGAACCGGGTGGACATGCCAGGAACTGCGGTAGTTCCAAAAAGAGATCTAAACAATATTCCAGAAGGAAGACTACGGGACCAGGCGATTGTGAAGAGGTCTGGAATAACCACCTCTGGGTTCTTTTTGCCTTTGATAAAGGACTTCGGAATTGTTAATTGGCTAGGAAGAACTGAGCTACTTGAGAAAGTAATTGATTGAAAAGTAAGATTATTTAATGAAAAGCAAAGTGCAAAACTAAAACTAATCATATTAAAAGTGCATTGCAATGAAAAGTAAAGTTGTATTGAAATGCTTTGTTTGGCGTTGAGCAGACCTTCTAAGTTATAATATCATGTCCTATTTATAGAATTTAGTAATGGTAGCTTACATGTAACCGCTTGTTTCCTAAGCTGCCATGTGTCCCATGACTTTGCATATAACCGCTAATAACCGCTTGCTTCTTTGGCTGCCATGTGTCCTAAGACTTTCCACTGGAATGTCGTAGTACCTTTCCATTGGAACTGCTCACTTCCTAGGCTGCCATGTGTCCCATGACTTTTCATGTAACTGATTGTAACCGCCCACTTCCTAGAATGTGTCCCATAACCTTGCATGTAACCACTTGTAACAGCTCACTTCTTAGGATGTGCCCCATGACTTTGCATGTAACCGCTTGTAACCGCTTGCTTCCTTGGTTGCTATGTGTCCCAAGACTTTCCACTAGAATATCGTAGTACCTTTCCATTGGAATTGACCAACTTCTTAGGCTGCCATGTGTCCCATGACTTTGTATGTAACCGCTTGTAATCGCCCATTTCCTAGAATGTGTCCCATTACTTTGCATATAACCACTTGTAACCACTCACTTCCTAGGCTGCCATATGTCCCATGACTTTATATGTAACCGCTTACTTCCTTGGTTGCCATGTGTCCCAAGACTTTCTACTGGAATGTGATAGTGTCTTTCCATTGAAATCGATCAGGGTAATCTCCAACTAGAAAGTGAAAAATAAGGGTGTAAATAATAGTACTATAAAAATTTGTGTAAATAATACCACGTCCCTCTTTTTCTAAATAAAAAATGATAAATCAAATATAATTATGTATTTTAAAAATAAATAAATAAAACATATAAGAAAAGAAAAAAACTATCTAAATTGAACTACATACATACATATATGGCATCATCAAACAAAATTTGTTACACCATAAAATCGATTCTAAAGTTGGGATTCCTACATGATTGTTCAAGCTCTCGAAAAATCCTCTGTGAGTGGAACCTGTCTCCATCTTGTTGCCATCCGCCACCTCGTCCACCTGATCTTGCTTCTTGTGTTGCAGATGCAACTCATCATCATTGCTTCACTAGAATCGCTTCACTGGAACCACCATTAACGGTCTGATCCGTTAATGCTTCTTGTTGTATCTGTTTGGGTTGGGCTAGGTTAGGCTTATCAATTCTCTTGATTGGGCTTGCTTTTTTGGGCTTTGTGTTCCCCTTCATTGGGGCTGGTCTCTGGCCCAAGGCCTTCTTTTGTAATTATTCTATTCATATATATATTCAGTTGCTTTACTTTCCAAAAAAAAAACCTTATGCTCTGCCTATGTAGAATGCTTAAGGAAAAGGCTGGAAACAGAGCAAACCTTTGGCATAATTTTACACAAATCGATTGCTCTTAAGCTTGAATGAATCTTTGGGTTCACTAATGGAAATTAATACATTTTCATGTATTCCAATTCTTTAATAGACAGGACAATAAAAATAAATTAATTAATAGACAATTTATTTTTTGAATTATCTTTAAAATTTAAGAATATCTTATGAATGCTCCATATGGCACAGAATTACCAACTAGAGCTTTAGAACATTGAGCTTAGCCTTGTGAGCAATACTGGCATTTGGTAAATTCTTGAAGTTTGACAAATAATGCAAGTTAACCAATACAAATGAAACAAAAATTAAAAAATAGTTTTCGAAGATAACAAGCTCTTTTATATATCAACACACACAAAAACACATATATAGATGTATAAAACAAAAACGAACAACCAATGTCACTGGAAATTTCTTCCAAAAGATGTCAGTATTGTTTTCTCTATAAACGTCTTCACATAAGGATAAAATAAGCTATTGAGCTTTAGAAAGAATTGCAAATATAAGATTTATAGCAAAACTATCTCTGGGGTAAGGAACAATAAAATTATTCATCCAAAAAAGCAGTTCAGATCTATATAAATGAACATATCAATGCTCAAATTCAATAACACCCAGTTTGTTAAGCTTGGAATAATAAGTTAAAAAGAGTTACAAGCAAAGCAAATAAATTAATTAATTAAATCAAATTATATTAAAAAGTAAAGAGAATCCTAACAAGAAAAAATAAATTTGGCATTTGTACTATTTTAGGTACCGGTCTTCTAAATTACTATGTCATAAATTTTTTCAAAGAAGACTGCCCCATATCCCATTTAATCACGCAGTCCACACAATTAGTGCAACTGTAGAACCTATTCTTTGTTCTTTATTTGTACTTTTACCAGCTATGGTTCAGGGCATAATATTGCATTTTTTGCCGGCAAGGACCTGGAACTAAATAAATGCAGTCATGGATCGGATACAACATCAACTACATGGGCAATCTTGGCATTCTCTTGGAACAGTAAGTTCACACATAGAACTTTCTTTAAGAAATAATTTGACATTTTACATAATTCTCCATGACTTCTTCAGAACTAGTGCTAAGATGATACATTGTCCCAATTCTTTTGGATCCATCAATCACAAAATTAAAGAGTCTTATACACAAGGAGTCTTATATGGTATTAGAAGTTTCTAATGGAAGAATTACAGAAGAAAACCATTAATTGTGGATGAATCGCGGGGGCAAGCATTGCTAGTCATACCCCAGCTCTACCACTAAAAATTGTATAAATAGAGGCATATATCTCCAATAAAGAAATAAATTGAAACCCCAATCATTGCTTTGTATTGTTTTGATTATTTTCATTGAGTGTGTTATGTTTGTTCTTTGACTTTTCAAAGTTGACAAATTTTTGCACCTACAATTAGTTATGGACTAAAGCTAAACTCACACTCAACAAAATATTTGGTTTTCTTATGAGGCCTTCAAGAAGGTTTATATACTCATCGGATTACACAAAACATGTTTATTACTCAATGGTTTAGACAATCAAAAGAAACCATTGCAAGAATTCACAATTTTAAGCCTATCTAGGGCAACAATCCAATTGTGCTAGCTTCATATGACGGTCACATCGGAAATCGGGATGGTCACCGCAGATGCAATATCCAAGATTGAAATTGTGGCATTCTTCAGGCTCAAACCAAATAAAGTGTTGTTGAATCCAAGGAATGAAGCAAAGAACAGCGCTCTCTGCCTGCGAAGTAGAGTGCAACTGAGCAAATTGGGGATCGAAGATTATAGCGCGCCAATTTTTGCAAACGGATTCGCAAATTAGAATACTCTTCACAGGGAGCTTTAGTAGAATATCCTTTGTGGAATTTTGATGTTGAATGGCACGATTTGATGTGCCTGTTAATCATCGTAGAATTTTGTTGAAGGATGTGTTTGTTGCTCTTCGCCTTCAGGTTTGGTTTGCATGTTGGGGATGAGTATTGGCAGAGTTTCCATATTTCTCTCTAGAATTCTAGATTTTTAGAACTCTGAATTTGTGTACCCCTTCCTCCTTTCTTCATGCCTCTATTTATAGGCTTATTAGATTTCTAGGATGATGACATGTGTCCTCGCTTGATAAGGATAAAATCATAAACTGGGCCAGGCCGATAATATTATTATAATAATCCTTAAAAATAATTATTCCAAATATATTTTATTTGGAATAATTATCTTTTTATTTAATCATATGGGCTAAACTAATTAAATAATTTAAGTGGACCAAGCTTGGGCCAATTAAATAACTTAATTAAATATTAGACCCATATTTGATGGGTCAATTTGTCAAAACAAAAATTCATTAAAATTTTAGTGTTTACAGTAAACGATGGGGCTCGAAAGATCTATGAATGAATATTCATACTTATCTCCTTTGTTACCTTTATGGGTTGAATTTCTTTTCCTTTTCATGGCACCATTGTTCAATGAAATAGATTTGGACATCAGTGACACAATATAAAACCCTAAGAGTACCGATGAGATAATTTTCATAAAAACTCAAACAAAACCCTAGTTACCAACAACAAAATATAGTACAACGAGAATGACTTACCTATTGAAACAATTTTTTTAACAAAACAATTCACTTCAGCGAATGTTTTATTATAAATATTTTTGTTTTTTTGTAAATCTAATTTTTATAAAAATTTTGGACTAATTATTTTTAATTCAAGTCATTATTTTATTCATTTTTTGTAAAAATATATCTGCTAATAACAACAACTAAGCTCACGTCATACTCAAGGCTCCACATAATTTTTACAAACCCTAAGGAGGGAGGATAGAGATAAAATATTTTAATATAGGTGTGTAAAAGAGTTGTGCAAAATATACAACAATTTTACACATTGATAAGGTGGCAATGTATTTTTGTGTTTTTTTTTTTAATGTTATGTCCAATGACAACTACTCTCAAAGCCGTCGTTGGGGCTCGGGCCACCCTACCTACCCACTAAGCGCTCAGATCAAGGACTGTGTCTAGCTCTTATACCAAGAGTAATGGGTAGGTACTTCGCGATCTGACCAAAATTACGCTATTAAATGAAGCTAACACCCAACCCATATATATCCATTCACTTTTCCATCCGGATCCGATGCGGGATGAGCTCCTCTGTGTTACAGTAGACCTAAAGAGTTTGTTGTTGAATTGTATCGTGTGTCGAAGGAAAGCTACCCAGACTAGTAAGGGCAATATTGTAAAAAGAGTTCAAATTCAAACTTATTTAGAAATTGATTTCAAAAGTAAGACTTTTCAGTCCAAAATTTTTTTTGTAGGACTTAACTGTCTTTAAGGTGCAAAAGTAGGATTAGATTGTTATTTTCCCTCTTTCAATTCTTTCTCACTCTTTCAGAAGTATAACCCCCTATTTTCACCTTTGCTGTATTCTATTCATTGACTATTTCTCTCATGCTCTCCCGAATTAAAATTTAACAACAAAGCTAAATTGGTCTCTCTCGATTAAAAGTTAACAACAAAGCTTCAGTTTTTATTTTAACATTTTAGCATTCATCCATTGTCATGATATCAACAACAAAAACATTATAATCCTTACATTTTGTTGGTGGGACCAAAAAAAAAAAAAAAAAGAAAAAGAAAAAGAAAGAATTATAAAATAGTTTTAAGTGAGGAAGCCTCAGCTTAGATAAGGACTAAAATGTATAATCCCATGTCAAAATATAATTTTTTGGATTCGCACAAACGAAAAATCCAAATTATAGTTTTAAGAGTTCTGTTTTAAAACAAAGTAGATTGTAATTATATAAATTTCGGATATATATGACATTTTTTACTATTCACCAGAGTTTTGCAGTAATATTTGCTATAGACATTGTGAGACCATAAATGTGTCTGGCAAGTCTACTAAATAGATTTGCTGCCTCTCTCTCTTCTAAAATGCAAATATCATGATTTTGTGACTAAATAATATCATATTTGCATGAAGATGAATATCATGATAGTGGTGCCATTTGTATTGTTTTGCAGGAGTGTTGATTATAAGAATAAGAGTTTAATCTTGATAGAAAATAGAATGAGAATTAATGAGAAATACTTGATATTTCAAATTTTATGTGTTTTTTTTTTAAAAAAAAAATTAAAATTTTATGAGGGTTGATTGTAAGAATACAAGTTAAAATTTTAAGAGTGTCAATTATAAGAATAGAAGTTTAGTATTGATAGTACATAGGATGAGAAAAAATGAGAGATACTTTGATATTTCAAATTTCAAACTTGAGATGTTGGAGAAAATTAAAATATGAAGGCCTTGTTTGGAGGGGTTTGACTCCAAAATTAGACTGTTGAAGAATGCATTTCAGTGGAATGAATTTAGAAGATAAAAGTTGTTTGGAGATCTATTTTTTGAAATTCCTTCAACAATTACAGTAATATAGTTTTAACTTGACAAGAGTACAAATATACGTCCGTAATTTAATTGACAGAAAAAAATAAATAAATAAATAATTAATTAATTAACATATGGCAAGAATAAAGAAAATGATAAAAATAGAAAAAGATAATAAAAGTGATGAAGTGAAGATAGCAGATTAAAATAGAAAAAAGTAAGAAAGAAAGGAAGAAGAATGAGATAGCAGATGATGAAGTTATGTTTATGGTTCCATTGTTGTCGTGCTCATCAGTTATTGAAGATAGAATGTTATTTACATACTTGAGAAACCAAATATCTCTTCATTGTGAAATCACTTTTTACTCACATACTTCTCTAACGGAATATCTTGTGAAATCACTTTTTACTCTCATACTTCTCTAGAGGTCGTCGGCAATGTGACAAGAAAATGCGCCAATTCACATAGAAAAATAAAATTAGGGTAAATTACTGTGACACCCAAGGTTCGCCTAAAAGACAGGTAAATACAATTTAGGCCATTTTTCGACAGTGACACCATCTAGGTTTGCTAAACCAAACCCCAAACGTGATGAAAATACATGTTTACCCTTTGACTTTAAAGTTGATTAAATTAACTTTACAAAATTCCTATGAATTAACCAAAATGACCATCAACTCTGTATTTGGATCACTTTACAACTATCACACCCAAACCACACCACCTCCTCACTAGCACCAGGAGCCCAACCACCCCCAAATGAAGAAGGCAATTGCATTCAAATTACTTTAATTATTATATTCTGCTTGTTTTGCTGGGTAGCTAGATTATTCTAGAAGTAGTCTCGTACGAAAAATCCAATTGAGAAAGACATGAACTTTGCATGTGTTTTTTCTTTTCTTTTTTCGCTTTATATGTTAAGGTTATGTGTGGGCATCAAATTTAGAAATTGAATATGAACATAGCATCATATTTGTGGCAACAAGGAGTTACCAGTTAATTGAAAGTGAATACAAAGTCGGTCCGTTAGTTGTTTTGGACTTTTTGCCCTATATAGATATTTAGGTACACGTATAGGTTGATGAAAGTTTTTGGGAGCGTATTGGGATTTATTGTGTTCCATTTTAGTATTTTATTGAACAAAATAATCATTTTAATACCCCATTTTTATTTGTAAAACAAGGATGCAAGTGGGTTCCTTTTGAAACCCTTTTTCCATTTCCAGAAACTCAATTGCTACAACAAAGCATTTTAACATTTGAATACAATTTAATTTTGATATAATACAATTGCATAAATGTTAACGGCCAAGGAATAGACTAATAAGATATTGATGGAAAACCCACCACCACCATTTCCAACCCCACCACCACCAAACACCACCACCACCATACCACCAAAAATTATTGACTTGGGCGAACCCATTTCACCCACAACCCAACTTCAGCGAACCCATTTCATCCACGACCTTCGCCAATCGCCGCCACCACCCGACCACCGCATCTTCACCCACGACCGCTGCCGCCACCACCTGACCACTGCATCTTCACTCATAACCTTTGCCGCCACCAATGAGATGAGAGGGTTGAAAAAGACGAGAATTTGTGTTTGGCAAAAATAAGATTGAAAAGAGAAAGATAAGGAGAGGATAGTTTAGTCATTTTATGAGAGAATTAAAATATATCTTAGGGCATATTAGACATTTCATGTCCATTAAGGCGGTGTTTGGCTCCTTTTTTATTAAATGGGGTGTCATTGTTTATGTTTGGGGAGTGTCAAAAATGGCCTAAGTTGTATCTACCTGTCTTTTAGACAAATATAGGGAATGTCACTGCAATTTACCCATAAAATTAAAAGTAGAAATTGAAAATTAAAAGTTTAAAGTTAACTTAAAAATTATAAAAGCAGAATATTTGAAAATTCGTGACCTATCAAGAATTCTCAACTAGTTTAAATAGGAAAAGTATTTTAGTATTGAAATTTGAATGGAAGTAAAAGACTCCCAACAACTCTTGTTCTTGGTCATAGTTCACATAATACAAAATCAACTAGTTTTACTAAATAAAAGGGGGGCAAACCTGTTCATAAAATTTGTTACTTAAAATTACTCGAGCTTCCCGAGAGGTGAATTTCAAAAACTAGTGCTTCCTAAAACTTTGACTTAGTTCCCTCCCCAAACAGGCACGAAATCTTTGACAAAAACAAACAAATTATACATTTCAATCTCAACAATCCAAACTTTTATATATATATAGTCAAAAAGTAAAACAAAATCTAAATGAATTGGTGTATTAATATCTGCCTTTTTAGAATTGTTCTTTTATTAATTTTTTTAAATATTTTTTTTAGTTGTAGGATATTTTAGGTATTTCAATCACTAAATTTATATATTGTCCTCCTTTGCTCAAAATGTTAAGGATTTTTTAACACCATTTTTTTCCACTTTCATGTGTATATAAATTATGTGTATATAAATTATCGTGTATGTGAAATTCCATAAACCAGATTTGTAAACATGGATGTAACAAGTCAAGGGTCTATGGTAAATTCCATAAACTCGATTTGTAAACATGGATATAAATCATCAAGGGTCTATGGTATTTCTTCTATCATCCACATATCAGCATCACTTGAATAAGAGAGACTTGAATTTGAGGATCACCTCTACCATTCAACGTGGATGGTGAGGTTTCGAGTCTCAATAAATAAATCATGTAACACAATATGATTTTTGTATTAATGATTAGAATTTAATTAAAGAAAATTCTGTAAAGCCAGTTTTGTTGCTATTAATACTTATAACTAGAAAATTTTGGAAATTAATGTTATCTTCATGACATCAATTCTTAATTTGGAGCTTTATTAATTCGGATAAATTTCAGTAATAAAACATTGTAATGTTATGTAATCAGTTGCTTTTTGTTTTGTTTACTTTTGATCTTCAAGCATTACCTTTTTCCCACTTTTTTTCCCTGGCTGGGCTTCCTATCAATTTGAAAGACATTTGCATTCAAATTTTAATTAGTCTGTAAAAAGGTTGAAATTGTAATATTTACAAGAAATTCCTAGAAAAAGATTAGAGCAAGCATGAGAAAGATATCATGAGTCATTACTTGGTTTAGTTGTCAAATACTTTCCATTCACCTCAGAAATTTAAATGAGTCACAGATCCACAATTACTAATAGTAGGCAAACTATCAACTTTAAAAACTTCCAGGAAAGGTATACTTGCTCAAAATACCTAAACCTCCAGATATATATTAGATAAAAAAAAGTAGTTAATATAAGCATAAATTTAGCAACATCAATTTCCTTACCCTTCCTCCACCAATTAGATTTGAGTCCTGTTGAGCGTCTAACCTCTCTGATTAACCTATGATTCCTTTCTTCATATTGAAGTAGAATTTCTCTCGCTTTCCATAGGCGAGGAGGCTTGGTGAGACCTTAGCCAAGCGAATGGAAGTCAAAAAGAAAGATCAAAGAAGGATACCCCGCCACTCTTTGCATCTAAAGATATCAAGCGGCCTTTATCTGTCTGTATTATTTGGCTTCATCACCTCTGCCACAAGTGCTTCCATTCATCAGCGTCAGAATTACGATGAAAATGAATCAGGTGCCATATCCCCTATCTTTCTTCCACCAACGTAAGAGCTTTAGTCTCACCCACACCTTTGAATTTTGCACACCTGCATCAAGAATCATAACAATAAGAAGCATTATCCTTAAATAAATAGAACTTTAGGTAATGTACCATCAAGCATAGGCCAGACTCTACCCAATCTTGAAGGACTTTATCTTGGAGATAACAACTTTGTGAGATATATTTTTGTAAATTGGCATATTTCGGTAACAAAACAAGTCCTAGTCGAGTTGTAATTTCAGTTACCATATCAGACTTGACATTGACTGCGGAGTTGGAAGTTTGCACTGAAGAGGAAAGTACTGGTTGATCATCAAAAGGAAAGAACAATGAATTAGGACATTGTTTCCCGCTTAGGACAATAATATACATAGTATATTGACAGAGTTCAAAAAATACAAACTATCCACATTTAGGTTGGATTCTGTCAAGTGGGAACCGGTTCTAGAAGCTACACTTCGAAGCTTACTCACTATCCTTTGGGAACCGGTAGAAAGAATGGGAACCGGTTCCACAAGTCCTGAAGGCAACAGGTTTTCTAGTTACCTTGTTCTAATTATTTCCTTTTTTATTCCAATTACCTTCTAAGTTCTATGCACGAGATTTTCTTTATTTTATGAAGGAATAGGATTTTGTAAACTTCTATATAAACCATGTCATACACAAGGTTTATTGGACGGCTTTTGTTATACAGATTCAATATTTTTAAAGCCTTAGGAAGTTAATTCCTCTCAGAAAATCAAAGTTGATTTTTCTGTAGTCTTCCTAAAACATACACATATTCACCTAGTTAGGTTAGAGGTGTGGAGTTCGAATCCTGATCATGATCATACAATCATATTAACATCAATCAGACGAAGCAGATCTTCTTCTATGTCATTCAGACGATTGAAGAATAGAAGTAAACGCAATCACACTTTGAAAGGGTTGGAGCATTCGTGAAGTGTTGTCTAATCTACCTACTACTCTTCTACAAATATCAAGTGTAAGCGTAAGATCAAGTTGCTATTGAACGAGGAGTCACAAAGCCAGAAGATCGTCAGCGGTTGGTGTGGTATAGAACGATAGGGTATGAGCCAGAGTCAAAATTCGGTATACTTTGTTTCAAGTATAGTGGATTGGTTTACTTTGGACTACACAGTCCACAAGGTTTTTCCCATAACAGTTGACGTATTTTATCAATTAGGGTTTCCTCACTAAAATCCTAGTATCATCTCTAACTTTATACTTTACTTCATTTTATCTGCATGTGATTAATTGTTTAATTGCTAAAAAATAAAATAAGTAAAGCTCGTTAAGGACACGGATCTGTTTTATAAAACAAACAAAAACTTTCTAAGTTATTTCCGCTGTGTACAGCTCACAATTTGGTATCAGAGCAGAGCTCTATACACTGAGTTGATCCTTGTTGGAAAATTTAGTTTTGTTGTGTTTTTCAAAAATTGTTGCAAACATCATATTTTATGCGTTGAAAGAAAGCGGTTCTAATCAACGTGGTCCCATATATGAAGGAGATAATTACAATTTTTAAAAATCAAAGATGAGAGCCTATTTGCAAAATTCTTGTGGTAAAACTTGGGCAATAGTTAAATCTAGCTATACACCTCCAATAGTTGATATAACTGTGGATGGTAAAATAGTCAAAGAGTTAAAAGATACTTTTGTTTTTACTGCTATTGAAACTGAGCATAATGATGTTAATGGCAAAGCTTTATATTCAATTATTAATTCTGTTGTTCCATTTGAATATGCTAGAATTTCTAATTGTAAAACTGCTAAAGAAGCTTGGGATATTTTGCAGGTTACTCATGAAGGAACTTCAAAAGTGAAGTTGTCCAAAATCCAATTGCTCTCTCATAAATTTGGCAACATTGTAATGAAAGAAGATGAATCCTTTTTTGACTTTTATTCTAGTCTTCTTGAAATAATTTCTGAACTGCGTCACTTAGGAAAAAAAGTTAGTGATAAAAAAAATCTGTGAGAAAATCTTAAGGTCTTTACCTAAAAGATTTCAAATTAGGTTTGAAACCATCTCTGAACATTGGGATTTGACTACTTGTCAAGTTGATGAGATGGTAGGTTCATTAAAAATGTTTGAGATGCAAAATTTTGATTTAAGTTAAAAGGAGAAAAATCTTGCGCTGAAATCTACACAGGTTGAGAATTCTGTGGATGACAACTCTGATGATGATCTTATATTCTTGTCAAAACAATTCAATCAGATTTTGTAGAGACAACAGAGGAGAAGGAATAGCAACATAGCTAATCCTCAAAACTTTGACAAAACATCAAAGTTTAGGTTTAATGAAAAGAAAGTAGAAGAATCCAAAGAAACTGAATTCACATACTGGAATTGTGGTGGCAAAGGCCATACATCCACTGTTTGTCCTAGTCCTAAGAAAGAACAAAAGAATAAGAATAAAGGAAAAGCAATGAAAGTTTTTATGTCTGAAAATTATACTTTAAGCGATAGTGATTCTCCTCAGGATAATTCTAATGATTTTTCTTATGTCGCTTTTCTTAATAGAGGTCCTCATGTCATGTCTTTATCTGATTCTGATATTTCAGATAATGAAGCCAATGAAGTTCATGATGAACAGGTGCAAGAGGCTGAAAAAGATGACGAGAGACTGAAGAAGATGGTCAAGGAAACCATTGAGAACAAATAGGCAATTAATAAGCTAGCAAAAGAGCTTATCCAAGCAAAAGGAGAGAATAAAGATCTCAAGAAACAAATTGCTGAAAGCAAAAGGAAGGTTATTGAAAGCAATTCTGTCATCACTGAGCTTGAGAAACAGATCATCATTCTTGAGGATAAGGTAAGTGTTGCTAACTCATTGAAGGAATGTCTTACTACTTTGAAAAATAATTATCTTAAAATTAAATTGAAATCTGAACAAGATAAACTAAAAGGATTCAATTTGAGTCACAACAGTTTGAATAAGATAATCAACATGGGTAAGGATGTGAATGATAAAACTGGGCTAAGATTTGTTAAAGGTTCTTCTAGAAATCAAGGTAAAACAACTTTTGTTAAACCTGCTATCATGCCTAAACCATGTTTGCCTGATGCATCACATTTTGATATGTCTTATGTGCCTAAATCATTACATTGCACGTTTTATGAAAACAATGGACATAAGTATAACTCATGTATTCACAGGAAAAAGAACGACTTTTCTAAAAACCATTCTCAAAATTCTTTTGCTAAGAAAAAGGTGCGTTCTAGGAAGAAAAAAAATATGTCACCTAAGATTTCTAAAACTAAAATTTTGCCAGAGGGAAAGGTAAAGGATGTTAAAAAATTTCAGGAGTTTAGAGTAAAAACTGTTTGAATCAAAAAGTCTGATTTGATGAAGTATGTGCCTGTTGAGTCCTTGGAACAAGTGTCCAAACGGACTTCACCTTCAAACTGAGTCCTATGAATTTTAGTGATCATAGATTGTGTTTAAAAGAAAATTTTGTTGCCATTGGATCACTTGCTAGGGTTTGGTTAGGGTTTTTGAGTTTCTGATCATAGTCTTCATGAAATATCTGCGAAATTCTTCCACTAACTTTATGATCTATTTTTTAATGCAAATTTGGACACATGATTTTTTATTAAAAATAGATTATTGGCTTATAATCTATACAATGAAAGTTCATTTGCATTGTTTAAGGAATGTTTAGATTTAAATCTCTTAAGTTCATAACATTTGTGCACTAGTCCAAATCTGAAAAATTTGATTGAAAATCTTTAATTTGTTGATTAGGGTATATTGATCATAAAAGCTATAAAGGTTATTGTCTAAAAAAAATAGGAGTTTAAAGAAAAAAAAAATGAAAAAAATTCAACTTGAAAAAGAAAAAGAAAAAAATGTTGAATTATTTGTTTAGGAAAGGCTACCTATTGAGATGTGGTCGAAAGCTCCCATTAAACTTTGAAGTGGAGATAAATGAGTAAAAAGAAAGGTGGAGACAAGTTGAATTGGAGAATTGTTGTCTGTTCTTTAGAGTGAAAGCCACCTAACTTGAAAAAATTGCTCAAAGACAATTTTATCTTGATGTTTTTCGATCAATATAATTTAGACAATGATTTATTGATAATTAATTAGAAATTGATGAGATGGATTGCACACACACACTTAAACTTGCTAGATTGATTTCTAACTGTTTCATTAATAGTTGCAAGTGAAAATTCATGTTATGATTACTTCCTGAGAATTGAAATTGACTGACTACTCTATGGTGTCAAGAATTTGTGATCATAGATATCTCTGACAATTCTCTGAAAAATTGGATCAAGTATGGACTTGAAAGATTTTGGTAATTGCTCAATGATTTGTTTTTAGTTTTATTTTGTTTGAAAATTAAAAAAAAAAAAAAAATAGAAAAACTAGAAAAATTTAAAAAGAGTTTTTGTTTTTAGATGAAAGTTTTTTTGTTAGGTTTGATTTAATCATTAAGTGATTCAAAAGGTCCGATGAAAGTTTCTGAAAAAACATACTGTTCATTAGCTACCGGTACCTCAATTCGCCTACCGGTTCCAGGTACAAGTGTGAGAGGCTTAAGTTGCTGAAGCCTAGCTATCGGTACATAATTCCCCTACCGGTTTAACAGTGGTCAAGAACCACGTTGAAGTTACTACCTAGTGGGAACCGGTTCCCACTTTGGCAACTGGTTCCTGGCAGCGAGAATGTACATAAATGAAACCCATTTTGACATGTTGGGTAGTGTTTCAAACCCATTTTCTCTCTCTATATATTCTCTCTCTCCATAGACATACAAATATATATCTTCACACATTGTGTTCCAATCTTGCACCATTTATATATTACATGCAATTTGAACATCAATAATCTCCTAGAACTTGAGAGTTAAAGATTGAATCTTGCACGTGAGGCATAAAAGTTGAAGCAAATTTGTGAAGTTTGACTTTGAGTTTGAAAAAGAACACTTAGAGGATTTGGTTAAGATCAAAGTATTGGGTTTCTTGGTTGATATGGAAGATCTTGTTGATCATTGTGCTTGATTTTATGTTGATCTTTGGGGTTTTGAGAATACAAATCCAGTTTGGCTAAGAACAAGTTGTAAAGTGCACACCAACTGTTTGTGAAAATTCCCAAGTGAATTCCAAAGCTTCAAACCAAAATTTTCTGAACATAACATGCCTCCCAAATTGACTCGAAAGGACAAAGGTAAAAGGATTGCCGCACCTCCACCTCCCAAGAGGGCCCAAATGACAATCTCTATTCGTAAACCACAAGAGGATTCAACGGCTTCAAGGGACGCTCCAAGGGATGCTCCTATGCATTCTAGCTTGCCTACGACTGAGATACCACCTGGGTATCCATCAGTATCTGACATGGGGAAGATTCAGTTTGCTCGAGAACATTTCTACAATGAGAATGCTTGGGAAGTGTACAAGGACGGTCCGATTAAGTCGGAACGAAATGTCAATTTGAAGAAGCTTCGAGACAGTCTGGGAAAGAAGCTAGTGGACTATATTGAGAAGAACAAGTGGTTGTTCTTTACTACGATGGCAAATTCATACAGTCCAGATCTTATTCACTATTTCTACTCGAATATCCACAAAGTTCATGATTCCGGATACTTTGAGGTTTCTTTATTTGGAAAAGATTATGTTGTGGATAAGCATGTGATCGAAAAAGTTCTCGGTATTCTTAAGAATTTTTCGAATACAGGATATCGACTTCCACTTTCTCATTCTGGGTTGAAGTGGGAAGATGTATGCACTGGGCTATGTGTTCCGGATTCTCCAAGATTTTCCCACTACATTCCCAATCGATATTTGACCGATGAGGCGGTTTTTCTGAATTTGTTCACCATAGCAAACCTGGGGTACTTCGGGAAAAAGGACATTATTTCTGTAGACCATGCTGAGGTACCGTATCTTTTATCCATTGATGCTGATATTTATCTCGGCTCTTCTATCTATGGGATGATGGTAGCACATTACAAGAGCAACATAAAGAAGAAGTCATCTCCATTCCTTATGATTATTATGGGGTTATATCAGCACTTTGAGATTCCTCTTCCACCCCATGCTCACCAGATTGAGATTATGTCCGAGATGGATGTGAGGGTGTTTAACAAGTCTAAAACTGCACGAGCTTCATCAAGGCAAGCTAGCAGGGTTACATCAGCTTCTACATCATCTCTTCCAGAGGTTATTCATCTCTTTCCTACCAAGTGAGCGTTTAACATTTTGGATGCCAATCTTCTCTACTTCTTGCTTCTTCAGAATTAGAAGGCGTTAATGGATGTCGTCTTAGATCTTCAAGAAGAAGTTCGTTTTCTTAAGGAGCAGAGGATAGGCAATACATCCAAGGATGCATATAGGCTAGCTCCTCCAGATCCATCACTTATAACTGAGGATGATAGGGATGAGGAGGCTGAGACAGAGGAGGATGACGAGGATGATGAGGATGGCAGTGGGAGTGACACTGATGGTGATGATGTGGACATTCCGACCTCTACAATTCCGCTTACTAGAGATGATCCTGATGCTTGATTCTATATTCATATCATTCATGCATCTTGTTTTTGCTTAGTTTGTACATTGTCATGACTCGATATTTTTGGATGTTATTTTTTTTTTTTTTTTTTTTTGCTCTCTGACATGTATAAAACTATTACTTAGTTTACTCTGTTTTTGTATTATTTCTCTTTGGATATTCTGTTATTCCTTTGTCAATTTTGTTCCAAAAAGGGGGAGAAAAAGATTACATTAAGTGAGAGAAAATCTAAAACACTCTAAAATTTTTGGGATAATCTTTTCAAGGGGAGTTTTTAATTGGTTTATTAAGCTTTTCACTGGTAGTTTGGCTTGATCCATATGCAAGAATTCAAGTGAAATTTTGTCTAAGAGCAGAAGAGAACAGAGTTAATTAAATTCCATGTTTCCTTAAACAATTGTAATTTATTTTTCTACTTTGGGTAGATTATAAATTATTTTTAGGGTTTTGTCACAAAATTGCCAAAGGGCGAGATTGTGAGATATATTTTTGTAAATTGGCATATTTCTGTAACAAAACAAGTCCTAATCGAGTTGTAATTTTAGTTTCCATATCAGACTTGACATCGACTGTAGAGTTGGAAGTTTGCACTGAATAGGAAAGTACTGGTTGATCATCAAAAGGAAAGAACAATGAATTAGGACATTGTTTCCCGCTTAGGACAATAATATACAAAGTATATTAATAGAGTTCCAAAAATACAGACAATCCACATTCAGGTTGGATTCTGTCAAGTGGGAACCGGTTCAAGATTTAGGAACTGGTTCCAAAAGCTACACTTCGAAGATTACTTACTGTCCTTTGCGAACCGATAGCAAGAATGGGAACCAGTTCCACAAGTCCTGAAGGCAATAGATTTTCTAGTTACCTTGTTCTAATTGTTTCCTTTTTTATTCCAATTACCTTCTAAGTTCTATGCACGAGATTTCCTTTATTTTATAAAGGTATAGGACTTTGCAAACCTCTATATAAACTATGTCATACACAAGGTTTATTGGACAGCTTTTGTTATATAGATTCAATATTTTTAAAGCCTTAGGAAGTTGATCCCTCTCAGAAAATCAAAGTTGATTTTTTTTGTAGTCTTCCTAGAACACACACATATTCACCTAGTTAGGTTAGAGGTGTGGAGTTCAAATCCTGATCGTGATCAAATAGTCGTATTAACATTGATCAAACGAAGTAGATCTTCTTCTATATCATTCAGACGATTGAAGAATAGAAGTAAACGCAATCACACTTTGGAAGGGTTAGAGCATTCGTGGAGTGTTGTCTGATCTACCTGCTACTCTTCTACAAATATCGAGTGTAAGCCTAAGATCAAGTTGCTGTTGGACAAGGAGTCATAAAGCCAGAGGATCGTCAGCGGTTGGTGTGGTGTAGAATAATAGGGTGTGAGCCAGAGTTAAAGTTCGGTATACTTTGTTTTAAGCATAATGGATTGGTTTACTTTAGACTGCACAGTCCACGAGGTTTTTCCCATAACAATTGACGTATTTTTTCAACTGGGGTTTCCTCGCTAAAATCTTAGTGTGATCTCTGACTTTATACTTTATTTTATCTGCATTTGATTAATTGTTTAATTGCTAAAAAATAAAATAAGTAAAGATCGTTAAGGACACAGATCTTTTTTTATAAAATAAACAAAAACTTTCTAAGTTATTTCCGCAGCGTACGACTCACAAACTTCACTGGACCTATCCTTGATTCTATCTCAAATGATCCTAAACTCGCTATTCTTGAACTTTCCAGCAATAGGTTCACCGGTTCTATTCCTTGGTCACTTGGTAATTTAGGACTCCTCCAAGTTTTGAACCTAGCAACAAACAATTTCATTAGTGAATCCTCCTCCCCAGAATTGAATTTCCTCACTTCTTTAACCTATTACAAACATTTAATGTCATTATATATTTATGAAAATCCTTTAAATGGAATTCTTCTAATCCAGCTAACTTAACCACCCACACAAACCAAATTTCCACCCCTCCCTTCTTACAACATTTACCAGCCCTGCCATCACCACAATTAAACCATATCACAACCAATCAGATAACAAACGTGGATGAACATAGCAAAGACACTGTAGAGGAAGAAGATAAGGGTCAATGCTAGGCATCAGTAGCACAGTCCCCCTCAGATCACTAGGATTTTGAGTACTTTGATTCGGCATTGGAGGATGATGGTATTATTGTCGAATCACCTGATGAAGTTTGTGAGAAAGGCAACAATTATTGGAGTAGCTGCCTAATTGGCTCTTTCAGAAGAACTATGCCATCCAAAATTGTCTCTTGTATTACTTTTAAACTTTGGAAAAACAGAGGGCTTCTCAAGGTTGTAGTCAACAAAGCTAGTCTTTTCTTTTTCAAGTTCAAGTCCCTGAGGGAATGCAGAACAATTTTGGCCGGCAAACAATGGATTATTGCAAGTATGCCAATCACTTTAAAACTCTGGCAAAATGATGAGCAATCTTCAAGTTTAAGGTATATCATTTCAAATAAACCCAATATCTAGATCAATCTCTTTAATGTACCCTTTAATTTGTGGTCACCTGAGGGTCTCAGATATATAGCTTGTGTAATTGGTAAACCCTTATTTATTGATGCTAACACTCAAACCAGAAATAGGATTAACTATGCAAGGGTGTGTGTGGAAGTTAGTCCTATGTCTCACCTACCCAAATCTTTCCCTGTTAGAAACAAGGGTAAAATGGAAACAATTAAAGTCCAGTATCCCTGGATGCCTTCCAGTTGCACCAAATGTGTTGCATTTGGCCACTCCACTGACAAATATAGGACATTAACCAACAGCTCTGAAGCTAATCATGAGGTTAAGCAGATCTCTTTAACTATAATGGGGGATTATAGCCTAATGAATGGCATAAGTCTCAAGCAAGAAGAGAAACCACTTGACCAATTGCACACCAATCCCCAATCCTTTCCCATAACCCCTCACTAGTATAACCCAGCAAGAGGCTTCCACTTCAAATGGTCTTCTTTAACTTGCCTCTGAGATTATAAACTGTCCATCAGCAACAGGAATTTTTAAGAATTCCATGCTTCTTACTGCAAATCCACTTGAACATTCATTGCATGCTGAAAATGCTAATACTTCTCAATTGGGCATAACCACACAAAGGTTGTCTTCTAAATCGCTGGAGCTGGTCTCAATGGTCAATGTGGAACCATTACCTCAGACTAATAGCCTAATGGGTTTAAATTTGGTTGTAGACTTATCAAGCTATAAAATGTCTGATTCACATGGAGCTATGTAAGTACCATCTACTATCCCAACCTCAAATTCTTTTGCAGCATTGGTAAATCTCTAAACCCTGAGGACAATGTTGAAATCAATGATTGTTATGAGAGCAGTGAACAAGAAGAAGATGATTTAACAAGTACCATTCAGGATCCATCATACTCACCTATCATGAACAAGGTACTCAAGCCTAGAAAGCCATCACAGGGCAAACATTCCAAAATAAGTAGAAGGACAAAAGTGATTAAACCATGTTTGGCTAATGTTGCTTCCATGAAAGGGTTTAGAGGGTTGTGTAAGCTCACTAGTTCTTCTCAATGAACTAGGGAGCATGGAATATCAGAGGGTTGAACTCCCCCGTCAAACAAGTGGAGGCAAAGAATTTAATTGTTGATAATGAGTTGTGTCTTTTGGCTTTGCTTGAAACTAAAGTTAATTGTGATAATGTGGATAGTATACATAGAGCCATTGCTCCAAACTAGCATATTCAATGTAATTACAGTTTCTCTATGATGGGTAGATTATGGATCTTGTGGAATCCAGTGAAGATATCACTTCTTGTAATGTCACAAAACAATCAAGTGGTTAACTGCACTGTCATGCTCTTAGATTCTAATATCAAATGTGTAGCTTCATTTATATATGCTGCTAATACTGCTATTTAAATGGAGCCACTTTGGAGAAGTCTTACAAGGCATTGTACAAACAAATTTTGTAAGTCTACAAATAGAAATAAAATATTTTATTAATTTATAAAGATGGAGTACAATCCTTTATAATATTCTTTACAAAAAGAAAGGTCCTCTGATTCGATCTCCTTTTTTTGTTGGTTGGATCCAAGGGCTGCACGAGCTTGATCTTGAATCACCGTGGAATTTAGATGAAGAACGGCATGATTTGATGTACTTGTTGTTGATCACCGTGGAATTTGATGAAGAACGGCACAATTTGATGTGCTTGGTATTCTTTGTCTTTAGGTTTGAATGTTGAGGCAGAGTTTCTGTATTTCTATCTAGAATTCTGGATTTCTGAACTCTGAATTTGTCTCTGAATTTCTGGACTTCTGAATTCTGAATTTGTGTCTAAATTTCTAAACTTCTGAAATCTGAATTTGTTTATGAATTTCTGGACTTCTGAATTTTGAATTTGTATTAGAATTTCTGAACTTTTGAATTCTGAATTTATGTTTGAATTTCTGGACTTCTGAATTCTGAATTTGTGTCTGAATTTCTGAACTTCTGAATTTTGAATTTGTATCCTTTGTTGAATTTGAGGAAGAACGGCACGTCTTTGGATATGCTTGTTGTTCTTCATCTTCAGAGAGGAGAAAATTTGTTAAATTTGGTGAAGAATGGCACGACTTTGGATGTGCTTGGTGTTCTTCGCCTTTAGGTTTGCCCTTGGGATTTCTGGCCCTCTGGATTTCTGGACTCTGAATTTGTGTCCCCCTTCTCCCTTCCTCCAGGCCTCTATTTATAGGCTTCTTGGGTTGATAGGATGATGACACGTGTCATCTCCTGATAAGGATAAAATTATAACTGGGCCGGGCAGGTTATATTATGATAATTATCCTTAAAAATAATTATTCCAAATATATTTTATTAGGAATAATTATCTTTTTATTTAACGATCTAGGCTGGGCTAATTAAATAATTTAAGTGGACCAAACTTGGGCCAATTAAATAACTTAATTAAACATTAGGCCCATATTTAATGGGTCCATCTGTCAACACCAAAGCCCACTAAAATTTCAGTGTCTACAAATTGCCCCCACTTCGAATCCCAAGTTTAACAGGATTTGTCTCCTTTTTCAAATGGGACTTGAAGTATCCAACTTTTTTATTTATTTATTTATTTTTTTTTTTTTTTGCTTTCCTATCCAATTTTGGATTGAAATTTGACTTTCCTATTTGAATTGAATTGTCCAAATCCTAATACAACTTGAAGGTATCTTGTTGCCTATATATACCCTCAATATTGTAGGTTTGCAATCAATTCCAATAATCTCTGAAAACTATGTTGGATTGCGGCTTCTACTTGAATACAAAAAATTGGTATGCTTTTTTTTCCTTCTACTTTCTTCTTCTTCTTTTTTTTTTTTTTCACGCTAGCTAGAGGATTTTTTTTTTCTATGCTTGCTGGAAGGAATTAATTAATTTTTTTTTTCTCTCTCTCTCTCCTCTCTCCACGCTTGCTGGAAGTTTTTTTTTTTTTTTTTTTTTCACGCTTGCTGGACGATTTTTTTTTTTTTCTTTCTCTCTCTCCACGCTTGCTGGAAGTTTTTTTTTTTTTTTTTCATGCTTGTTGGAAGAATTTTTTTTATTTTTTATTATTATTATTTTTTTTTCATGCTGTTAGTCCCTCTGGGACCCATTGTTCCGTTGGAACCTATTTAGTCCATCAAGACCCATTGTTCCTTTGGAACGTGTCTAGTCCGTAAGGACCCATTGTTCCTTCGGAACGCAACTAGTCCTTAAGGACCCATTGTTCCTTTGGAACGCAACTTGTCCCTAAGGACCCATTGTTCCTTCGAAACGCAACTAGTCCGCAAGGACCCATTATTATTTCAGAATGCATCTAGTCCGTAAAGACCCATTGTTCTTTTGGAATGCAACTAGTCCGTTTCGGACCCATTGTTCCTTCAGAACCAAAATCTTCCATGTATGCCAATCCACACTTTTTTTTTTTTTTTCAGGGGATGCTAGTCAACCATGGTGTTTTTCAAGAGTTTCAAGCCCCATACTATCACCATTTTGGCATGAGAACAGACTCTAAGAGGTCATGCCACCAACACAGACAGTGTCGTCAGCAGCCATGAATCAGCCCAGAAAGCAACGACAGATGTAGATGGAGAGAGGTTTTAGCACTAGCTCAGACAACGTTGTCAACACCTGCCGCTAGAGCGTCTTCATCGGCCATGGATCATCCAGCAACCATTGATAGAGCCAGACCAGACTCCGAGAGGTCATGCGACCAGCATAAATAGTGTCGCCAGTGGCTATGAATCAATCTAGAGAGCAATGACAGATGTAGTTTTTATTAGCCACAGATCAGACATCAACCATTCAGAGAGTAAGAACACACTCCAAGATGTCATACTACCAGCAAAGCAGACTACAAGATGTCATACCATTAGCATTGTTAGCCATCGCCAGAGCGTCTTCATCAGCCATGGATCATCCAGCAGTCATTGATAAAGCGAGAACAGACTACGAAAGGTCATACGACCAGCACAGACAGTATCGTCAGCAGCCACGAATTAATTCAGAAAACAACGACATAAGTAGATGCAGTCTTTTAGCCTTCATTAGCCACATATCAGACAGCAACCATTTAGAGAGTAAGAACAGACTCCAAGAGTTCATACTACCAGCATTATTAGCCATCGCCAGAGCGTCTTCATCAGCAATCGATCATCCAGCAGCCATTGATAGAGCAAAAATAGACTCTGAGAGGTCATACCATCAGTATCGTTAGCCATTATCAGTTTTGATGATGATTTCAAGCCGAAGCTCCACCAAAAGATCTGACTCAGTATATAAGTTTACTTATACACCAAACACCAGTAGCAACTTAACATGAAGATACCGAGTTATGCAAGTGTGCTTGTGCATATCTGTCTTGAAAATAGAGCTTTACCTTTTTTTTTTTTTTTTGGGGGGGGGAAAGCCTTATGTAGTTCAAGCTTGAGTTTGACATGGACAGACTTTTAATTTGAAATTTGAAGATAGTTTATGCTCGTATCAAGGAGCGTTGTTGAGATTTTTTTTTTTTTTTTGGTTGGGTTGACTGAACTTGGAACAGACTTCCAAGATGCCTACATACCCTGAACAAGGATTAAGTCATCACGTAGTTCAATTTTTTTTTTTTTTTTTTTTTTTTTTGCAAGTGGACAATTTATACTTGTGCCAAGGAGTGTTGTTTTTTCCTTCAGGTAAACAGTTTAAACTTATGTCAATGAGTGTCATTTTTTTTTTTTTTTGGGAGACAGTTTAAACTCGTATCAAGGAGTTCTTGAATTTTTTTTTTTTTTTTTCAAGTGGACAGTTTAAACTCGTGTCAAGGAATGTCATTTTTTTTCAAGTAGACAGTTTAAACTCGTGTCACTGAGTGTCATTTTTTTTTTTTTTTTTTTGAGACAGTTTAAACTTGTATTAAGGTGTTCTTGATTTTTTTTTTTTTGTAGACAGTTTAAACTCGTGTCAAAGAGTGTCATTTTTTTTCAAGTAGACAGTTTATATTCATGTCAAGGAGTTCTTGATTTTTTTTCAGATAGACAGTTTAAGCTCATGTCAAGGTGTTCTTGATATTTTTTTTTTCCAGGTTGACAGTTTAAACTCGTGTCAAGGAGTGCTTGATTTTTTTTTTTTTTTTTTTTGAGGCAGTTTAAACTCGTATCAAGGAGTTCTTGATTTTTTTTTTCAGGTAGACAGTTTAAACTCGTGTTAAGGAGTGTCATTTTTTTTTTTTTTTGGGAGACAGTTTAAACTCGTATCAAGAAGTTCTTGATTTTTTTGTTTTTCATGTAGACAATTTAAACTTGTGTCAAGGAGTGTCAACATTTTTTTTTTTTTGAGACAGTTTAAACTCGAGTCAAGGAGTTCTTGATTTTTTTCCAAGTAGACAGTTTAAGCTCATGTCAAGGAGTGCTTGATTTTTTTTTTTTTTTTTTTTTTAGGTAGACAGTTTAAACTCATGTCAAGGAGTGTCATTTTTTTTTTGGGGAGACAGTTTAAACTCATATCAAGGAGTTCTTAATTTTTTTGTTTTTTAGGTAGACAATTTAAACTCATGTCAAGGAGTGTCAACATTTTTTTTTTTTAAGAGAATTTAAACTCGTGTCAAGGAGTTCTTGATTTTTTTTCCAGTTAGACAATTTATACTCATGTCAAGGAGTGTCATTGACAGTTTAGGCTCATATCTGGGAGCACCATCGACAGTTTAGGTTCGCATCTGGGAGCACTTTAACTTTAATAATTTTCTTCAACTTTGCAAGAATCAGACGACAATCTAAGCTTACACTGGAGGGCACAGACTATCTCGTCATCACTTTGAGGATTTTCTTCTTGGTTTCCTTGACTTAATACCCCTTGTGATTTTGCACTTTAGGTTGAAGTCATTGTTGTAGCATAGTGCGTTTCTTGATGCAAGTCTTTCGCGATGATGCTTACAATGAAAGATGAAGCTATTTCGTCATCCGAGTTAGGAAGTATATTGTCTTCTTCTTTGGATTCACTTCTCTCATCTTCTTGAAGGTTGTCGGATATATCATGAACATTTTCTCTAGCACTATGATTTTCCATGCTAAGCTCCATGTTGTGGGCTCGAGTAACAAGCTCTTCAAATGTGCGAGGCTTAATCCCTTATAGGATATAAAGAAGCTCCCAGCGCATGCCTTGCATACATGCTTCAACTGCAGAAATTTTAGACAAATGATCCTTACAGTCAAGACTTAGAGCTCGCCAACGGTTGATATAGTTAACCACGGGTTCACCCTTCATCTGTTTTATGTTTGTAAGCTCCAACATACTTACAGTACGACGAGTGCTATAGAAACGGTTGAGAAATTCTCGTTCCATCTGCTCCCAACTGTCAATACCTCTAGCTTTGAGGTCTATGTACCAATCAAATGCATTCCCTTTGAGGGAACGAATGAATTGCTTGACAAGGAGATCTCCGTTTGTACCAACATTGCCGTAAGTTTCTACAAAGTGTGCGACATGTTGCCTGGGATTGCCTTTTCCGTCAAATTGTTAAAACTTTGGAGGTTGATACCCAACCGACATTTTTAAGATGTCAATTCTTTCTGTGTAAGCCTTTGAGTACATGCGATCACTTTGAGGAACGCCACTGTATCGTTCTTTTATGCAATTCACTATCATATCTTGAAGTTGTTGGACAGAAAGTGAGGTGACGGTGGCAGCATCAATTGTTGGATTGGCGAATACGTCATTTTGATCATCAATTGGAGTGTTCTCTGGCATGGAATTAGAATGAGAAATTCGGCCTTTGCTTGACTCAGCATTGTCATCACGCAATTTTAACTTTTTTGTCAGCGAGGCAATTTTCAAATCTTGCTCCTTGAGAGAGTGTTCTAATCTTTCAATTGCACGGGCCATAGTCTTCAATTGCTCCTTGAGACAATGTTCTAATCTTTCAATTGCACGGGCCATAGTCTTCAATTGCTCTTCGTACAAGGTAGTACTTGTCATCATGACTGACATAGTGATGGAGTCCGAAAAAATCTTTGGCTTTGGGTGGACCAGCTTTGAACTTGAACTTGTGACTGGAGCAATCTTTGAGGTTGTAGGAACCTTCCTCCTTGCCCCCAGCGAGGTGGAACTTGAACTTGTGACTGGAGTAACCTTTGAGGTTGTAGAAACCTTCCTCATTGCCCCCAGCAAGGTGACGCGGTATGAGTTGAGTTGTTACTTTGACAGATTTGGCAGAATTGACTCTTATCGCATTGTGATGTCTTTTGGAAGGAATGGATAATTTGACCATGCTCCACATCATTGAACTTGCAGAGGTGTTTGTACAACTTGACGAAGTTGCAACCTTCTTGCCACCTTTTATGATGGTATTGATGTTGTCCGTCATGACCGTGATATTTTTGGTGGTGTTCATGCTCTTCGTCTGAGTCTTGTTAAAAGTCATAGAATCTGACGATGAATTTGTTGAGGATTTGATGTAGGAGAAAGAGATGAAAGGTAGAGGTTGTCCCATCGGGCATGCTAGAAATTTGTACACACAAATTTTGTAAGTTTACAAATAGAAACAAAATATGGAGCAAATAAAATATTTTATTAATTTATAAAGATGGAGTACAATCCTTTATAATATTCTTTACAAAAAGAAAGGTCCACTAATTCGATCTTCTTTTTTGGTTGGTTGGATTCAAGGGCTGCACGAGCTTGATCTTGAATCACCGTGGAATTGGATGAAGAACGGCATGATTTGATGTGCTTGTTGTTGATCACCGTAGAATTTGATGAAGAACGGCACGATTTGATGTGCTTGGTATTCTTTGTCTTTAGGTTTGAATGTTGAGGCAGAGTTTCTGTATTTCTATCTAGAATTCTAGATTTCTGAATTTCTGGACTTCTGAATTCTGAATTTGTGTCTAAATTTCTGGACTTTTGAATTCTGAATTTGTGTCTGAATTTCTGGACTTCTGAAATTTGAATTTGTTTCTGAATTTCTGGACTTCTGAATTTTGAATTTGTATTAGAATTTCTGGACTTCTAAATTCTGAATTTGTTTCTGAATTTCTGGACTTCTGAATTTTGAATTTATGTCCTTTGTTGAATTTGAGGAAGAATGGCACGTCTTTGGATGTGCTTGTTGTTCTTCGTCTTCAGAGAGGAGAGAATTTGTTAAATTTGGTGAAAAATGGTACGACTTTGGATATGTTTGGTGTTCTTCACCTTCAGGTTTGCCCTCGGGATTTCTGGCCTTCTGGATTTCTGGACTCTGAATTTGTGTCCCCCTTCTCCCTTCCTCCAGGCCTCTTCTTGGGTTGATAGGATGATGACACGTGTCATCTTCTGACAATGATAAAATTATAACTGGGCTGGGCCGGTTATATTATGATAATTATCCTTAAAAATAATTATTCTAAATATATTTTATTAGGAATAATTATCTTTTTATTTAACCATTTGGGCTGGGCTAATTAAATAATTTAAGTGGACCAAATTTGGGCCAATTAAATAACTTAATTAAACATGAGGCCCATATTTAATGGGTCCATTTGTCAACACCAAGCCCACTAAAATTTCAGTGTCTACAGGCATAATGATCCTGGAGTACCATGGATACTCATGGGAGATTTTAATGTCCTATTGCATGTGAATGAAACATTTGGTGGAGCTACAGGGTGGACCCAAGGAATGGAAGATCTCAAGAATTGTTTGCATCACAATGAGTTAGAAGATATGAGATTTTCAGGAATTTTCTTCACATGGACCAATAGCAGTTTGGGGTGTGCCAATATTTCAAGAAAATTGGATAGGGTTTTGATAAACCAAGCTTGGATGAATGTTTTCCCTAATGCAGCCTGTGAATTTTTGACCCATGTAATCTCTGATCATTCACCAATGGTGGCCAAATTCAGATTACAAAGACAAAAGAGGAACCTTCCATTTAGATTCTTTAATTTATGGACTTCCAACTCTAAGTTTCTGGACATTATTCAACAAGGATGGCATACACATGTCTAAGGTACAAAAACATTTTCAGTCACACAGAGATTGAGAGCCTTGCAAGAAGATTCAATGAGCTTTGCTTGGCTGATGAGATGTTTTATAAGCAAAAAACTCAGATTCATTGGCTGAAGGTTAGGGATCAAAATACAGCATTCTCCATGATATCTTTTTCATCTAAAGCAAACAAGAGAAAGATTGTCTCAATTGAGGACTCTAATGGAAATACTGTCCAAGGGTTGGAGCTGCAGAGGGAATTTATCAAATACTTTCAAAGCTCACTTGGCCAGAGCTACAACCAGTATACAGGCATGTCCTTCTTCTCTTCCTTTATCTCCAAGTTTGTCCCATCCCACCTATTACCACAACTCACTGAAATTCCAACAAACTTGGAGATAAAAGCCCTGGACCTGATGGCTTTTATTCTTATTTCTTCAAGCATACTTAGCCAAGTGTTGGCCAAGACATCACTACTGTAATAAGGGATTTCTTTATCTCTGGAAGAATGCTCTCTCATATTAATTGTTCTTATATTGCTCTAGTTCCTAAGGTTCCAAACCCCACTACAGTTAGTGACTTTAGACCAATCTCTTGTTGTAATATTCTATAAAAATGCATATCCAAGCTCATTGCAACCAAGCTAAGCACTGAATTACCCACTGTCATTAATTATGCACAAAATGCTTTTATAAAGAATAAGCAAAGCATAGATAATATCTTACTTACACATGAGCTTTTGAATGGTTACCATAGAGCTTCACACTCACCTTCTTGTGCACTCAAAATTGATCTTAAAAAAGCCTTTGACTCCTTGCACTTGCGGTTCATTTTAGACACACTATTCTTGTTTGGTTTTCCTGATCAATTTATTAAATGGATTGAGCAATGTATCACCACACCTTCTTACTCCATCTCTTTGAATGGAGAGCTGTTTGGATTTTTTAAAGGAAAGAGGAGAATTAGGTAAGGGGATCCATTGTCACCCTTATTATTTGTTTTGGCCATGGAGGTCCTTTCACTGGCAATCACCCACTCTATTTCACAGAATCCTAGCTTCAAATATCACTAGAGGTGTAGAAAGTTGGGAATCACACATTTGGCATTTGCAGATGATGTAATTTTGTTCAGTCATGGTAACCTTTCCTTTGTGACAGTCTTGCTTATAACCTTGAATAAGTTTTTAAATGCATCAGGCCTCTCTGTCAACCCCTCCAAAAGTCAAGTTTTCTTTGCAGGGGTAGATCCACTGACAAAATCCAATATCAGTTCATTGTTACAATTTGATGTTAGAGTTTTACCAATCAAATACCTGGGACTTCCTCTCTCTTCCTCAGCTATAAACTCCACTGACTGTCAAACTTTGGTAGAAAGAATCATAGCAAGAATAGGAATGTGGACCTCAAGGTTCTTGTCATATGCAAGAAGAGCAATCCTAATCAAATCCATCATTTTTTCCATACAAGCCTATTAGACTCAAGCCTTCATTCTTCCTATGAAAGTCATTAATTAGATTAATTAGATTATTAGAAATTTTTACTGGTCAGGGATTGAAACAAGAAAGGGAGGGCCAAAAGTGGCCTGGTCATCCATTTGTAGAACTAAACTAAGTGGAGGTCTTGGTTTTCCTTGCTTGGATTTAACAAATAGAGTTTCAAGCCTTAAGCACATTTGGAAATTATGTATCAAAAAAGATAGTCTTTGGATTGCTTGGATTTATGAATACCTTATTAAGGCAAAGAGTGTCTAGAGTGTCAAACCCTCTTCATTGAGCTCGGGATTTTGGAGAAGAATACTCAAGGTAAGGGGCATGGCTAGGGGTCTTGTCAAACACAAGGCGGGGGAAGGAAAAAATACAAGTTTATGGTTAGACTACTGGTTACCTGATGGCCCAATATCATCACAGCTTGGGTTGACTGATAGTGAAGTTTTACAGTTGGACCCCCAGCATAAAGTAGAGTGTTTAATTTAGAATTCACAATGGACAGCCCCAGGTTTTCTACAGCAACATCCATTCTTCCAGTCACAAGCATTCATTACACAACTTCAATCCATCTCTTCCCCAACTGCAGCACCTGATTTAATATAGTGGTTTCCAAGTGCCCCTCTTGATTACTCTCATAAGCTTACAATGTAATACTATGCACCATCATCTTTGTTATTTGCTTGGCAGCATCTCATCTGGTTCAAAAACCACATCCCAAAGCATGAACATATTATGTGGTTGGCACTCAAAGAGAGGTTGTATACCCTTGGTTCTATTGTAATGAGGAAAAAACATAACACCAATGCCTGTTATCTGTGCCTTGCAGATTGGGAATCATTTGACCATCTTTTCTTTAAGTGCAAATACAGTGGTGCAATTTGGGAGTTCATTCAACATGTGGCAGACTTCTACACCAAGCCTAACAGTTGGAGAGAGCTCGTTGATTGGTATTCTTATAATTGGTCTCATGGTAAATGGCTCACTCATAAACTTTTTCTCTCTGCAGCTATCTATTTCATTTGGCAAGAAAGGAACACAAGGGCATTCAGAAATAGATCTTCCCCTCCCTACCTCATCATAAGAATGATTAAGAATAGCATCAAAGCTAGACTTGCTTCAATTCAACTCAAGATTGGAACTGATTTGAGGAGTATCAGTACAGTGGCAGAATTGCATGAATTATTTGCCAAGGGTTGTCTATTTGCTAATGGCCAAACCTTGTTGCTGGATTAATGCTATGGAGCTTGTTGTTTGTCATGGCTGGCAGATTGAATTCGAGACATAGAAAAGTTGGGCTGGTAGTTGGAATACTCATTGTTTGGTCAATGTATCTATGTATTATGAGTGCAGAGTTGTTTTGTTTTGCCTGTTGTCCCTTAGGAGAATGTTCCTAAGGTTCCTTTGTCCAACTTTGGACTTGTAATTATTTTTCTCTTTTATAAAAGCTTACCCATTCAACTGAAAAAAATAAAAATAAAAATAAAAATAAAAATAAAATAGAACTTTAGGTCTTCTAAATAACAGTGTCATCAAAATTTTTAAAAAAAGACTGCCCCATATCCCATTTAATCACCCAATCCACACAATTATTGCAACCGTAGAACCTATTCTTAGTTCTTTAGTTGTACTTTTACCAACTATGGTTCATGGCATAATATTGCGTTTTTTGCCAGCAAGGATCTGGAATTAAATAAATACAGTCATGGATCCGATACAACATCAACTACATGGGCAATCTTGGCACTCTTTTATTTATTTTATGTTAGACAACCTGCGTGACTAAATATAAGGTTTTGTCCCTGTTGATACGAAACGAAAATACATTTAACAAAAATAAAGAAAAAATGAAATACGTGAGAAAAAGATATATTAGAAAAATGAAGTATTAACTCTAATCACTCAGATGATACGGAAAGGAGAATTGCAGATACAATCAGGGCCTAAAAGATAAATAAACAAGATGAGAAAATGGCTTTGGAGCATCAGATAATTATAAAGCATATCTTAGAAAGTAATCATTTACCATTGGAAGTTTCAATCACGACAATTGCATAAGAAAAACCATTTTGCTAAATCTTCCATATGGTTATTAGGATAGTACTATAAAAATAACACCATTTGTTTCTAGAAAAATTTGTGTAAATAATATCACGTCCCTCTTTTTCTAAATAAAAAATGATAAATCAAATATAGTTATGCATTAAAAAAAAAAAAAAAAAAACAAAAAAAAACTATCTAAATTGAACTACGTCCATACATAAATAGCATCATCAACCTTTTGTTCCGCCCATGTATGATGCTTAAGGGAAAGGCTGGAAAGAGACTTAACCTTTGGCATAATTTTACACAAATCGATTGCTCTCAAGCTTGAATAAATCTTTGGCACTTGTTCGCAAATGAAAATTAAGTCATTTCATGTATTCCAATTCTTTAATAGACAGGACAAGAAAAATTAATTAATTAATAGAAAATTTGTTTTTTGAATTATCTTAAAAATTTAAGCATATCTTATGATCGAATGCACCACTTGCAACGCCTTCGTTGTGGCTCGGGCCACCTTGCTTACCCGGGTTGCAGACCCAGTCACCCTCCGAGTTGAGCACTTGGCATGACTCCGGATCAAGGACTATGTTTAGCTCTAATACCAACTGTAACAGGTAGGTACTTTGAGATCCGACCCAAAAGCTTAAGCTATTAGGTGTGAGGCTAACACCCAACCCATGTATACCCATTCACATTTCTATCCAAATCCAATGTGGGACAAGCTCTCCCTTATTATAATAGACCTAAAGAGTCTACTACTAAATTGTATTGTGTGTGGAAAGAAAGCTACCAAGACTACTAGTAAGGGCAATATTGTAAAAAGAGTTCTAATTCAAACTTATTTAGAAATTGATTTCAAAAGTAATACTTCTTAGCCTTAATAAAAATTTGAGTAAATTACACTCACATCTCCTGAGGTTTGAATCAATGCCACTTAGCGGACAGTCAATGCATTAGTTTACATTCACACCCTCTGAAGTTTCAAAAGTCATATTTACCCCTGAACCTATTAATTAACAAAAATAACCCTAACCGTAACCTTCACACCCACCACCGCTCTATAATCCCTCATACCCAGCACCGCCACACACTGTCACATCCACAAACTGCCACATAACTCCACACCTACCGGCGCAACCAACAATTGCTGTAACATCAAACAATTCACACCCACAACGCCACACCCACCGCCGTAACCACACACCGCCAATGCATCAAAGAGAAGCCGTTGCCTTCTGATAAGCCACCGTCATGAGTAATTCACTCAACCCAGTTGCCAAAATTGATGGCGTCAAGCAACGGTGGTGCTGTTTAGTGACGTTAAGGTGTTGTAGTGGCGGTAAATTCGGCGATCTTAGCCTGGTTGGAGTTGGTGACTTCGACAATTTACTCCGCCACTGAAGCATTTGGGCGAGTCCGACCTTAAGCGAGAATGGGTTCGTCTTGGGTTAGGCTTCGTGGTGTGTAGGTGCGGTAGTAGTTGTGGTGGCCGAGTTTAGCTTGGTGGTGTGTGTAAGTGTGGCGGTGGTTATGGTGGTGTGTGGCAATGGTGGTTGTGGTGATAGTGTGGTTGTAGTGGGTTCGGCTTGGTGGTGTGTGTGTGTCGTACATGCACGCACGGCGTGGTTGTAGTGGTGTGTGTGTGCGATGATGGTTGTGGTGGTGGTAGTTCTGATTGTTGGTGGTGATGGTGGTGGTAATGGTGGGTTTATCTGGTTCGCAAATTGCAATGGTGGGTGGTGTATGGTGACAGAGAGGGTATGGAATGAAAGGGGCGGCTATGGTAGGTGGTGTATAGTGACAGAGAAGGTATGGGATGAAGGGGGTAGCGATGGTGGGTGGTGTATAATTATAAAGAGGTATAGGATGAAGGGGGGGTGATGGTGGGTGGTGTAGTGACAAAGGGTACATGGTTAGAGAGAGATTGAAAATTGAAGGTTATTTTGGTCCTTCAAAACTTAATTTTCAAGGTTATATTAGTAATTTACCATTTGTTGACTAAGTCAAAGGTTTAAATGGTCATTTTCTTTGGGTAGATGGGGTGTGTATGTAAACTTTTGAAACCTTAGGGGGTGTCAATGTAAACAAGTGCGTTGACCGTCCGCTAAGTTACATTAATCCAAACATCGGGGGGTGTGAATGCAATTTACCCTAAAAATTTATAGCACTTAATTGTATCTAAGGTGCAAAAGTAGGATTAGGTTGTAATTCCCTCTTTGTACTATTTCTCTCATTCTTTCAGAATTCTAACCCACTATTTTCATATTTCTTTGAATTCCATTCATTGACGTACTATTTCTCTCATGTTCTCAGGATTAAAATTTAACAACAAAGCTAAATTGTTCTCTCTCGAATTAAAAGTTAACAACAATGCTTGAGTTTTTATTTTAACACTCATCCATTGTCGTGATATCAAAAGAAAAGAATAATAAAGGAGAGTTTCAAGTGAGTGAGGAGAGCTAAGCTTATATAAGGACTGGAATGTATAATGCATCTAATTTTATATCAACATAATTCCGTTTCAAAGTATAATTTTAGGAACACTAACGAAAAATCCAAAATATAGTTTTAAATCTAGATTGTAATTATATAAAATTAGAGTATACATGATATTTTTTACTATTCATCAGAGTTTTGCAGTAATATTTGCTTTTGACATTGTGAGACCATAAATGTGTTTCGGCAAGTTTACTAAATAGATTTGTTGCCTCTTGCACTTCTGGAATGCAAATATCGTGATTTTGTGACTAAATAGTATCATATTTGCATGAAGTTGAATGCCGTGATAGTGGTGTGATTTGCATTGTTTTGCATGAGTGTTGATTATAAGAATAAGAGTTTTGTGTTGATATAAAATAGGATGAGAATTAATGAGACATACTTTATATTTGATATTTTATGAGTGTTGATTATAAGAATAGATGTTTAGTATTGATAGTAGATAGGATGAGAAAAAATGACAGATACTTTGATATTTTAAATTTTAAATTTGGGATATTGGTGAAAATTAAAATATGAAATCTTCTACAAAAACAAGTAGACAAAAGATTATAAATTTCAACAATAAATTGGAGAACCAATAGCTGCAGGAACATTTTGATTTGTCATTATTATTTTTTTTTGTCGTAAGGGCATTTTAGGTATTTTATCACCAAAGATATAAATTATCGATTTAAATGCTAACGAATTTTTAACACCATTTTTTCCCCCAAAAAAGAATGAATATTACATGAATGTAATACAATATGATTTTTGTATGAACACTTAAAACTTAATTAGAGAAATTTGTGTAAAGCAGTTTTGTTGCAAGGTTATTTTTGTGACATTAATTCTTAATTTGGAGGCTTTTATAAGGGTGAAAGACAACCTTTGTTTCTGACTTTCTGTTAATACGAAAAAACTGTATTTTAGTAATAAAACATTGTTGTGATGACCCTATGGGCGGATACAAGACACTAACAAACTACCATACTGGTGAGCTACGAGTGCACAATCTCACATCGCCTGGGTAAGGGAAATGTGAAGTGCTTATACGTTGGTGTGTCACTCCAATTGGTATCAGGCCTTTTGGGTGAAGCCCAAGGCAAAACCGTGGGGGCTTAGGCCCAAAGCAGACAATATCATATCATATGATAGAGTGAGCCATTACAAATGGTATCAGAACCTAACCCAGCCGGAAGTGTACCGACGGGGACGTCGGGCCTCCAAGGGGTGGATTGTGATGATCCTGATGCGAAGTATTTATATGTAGATGTGTCACTCCAATTGGTACCCCTTTTCCCGACGAGGACGTCGGGCCTCCAAGGGGTGGATTGTGATGACCATGATGTAAAGCACTTATACGTAGATGTGTCACTCCAATTGGTACCTCTTTTGACGGGCAATATCATACCATATAGTGGAGTGGGTCGTTATAATTGTAATGTTATATAATCAGTTGCTTTTTATTTTGTTTACTTTGATCTTCATGCATACCCTTTTTCACACGATCCACAAACAATACAATTTTATTTATTTATTATTATTTTTAGAAATAAATATACTCACTTATTCCAACTGAAACCCTCAATCTTCAATTTTAAAAGCTATGAAATACTATTGCGGTACAACCTTTGTAGTACATACAATTGAATTTGATCACCACAAAAGTTTCTGAGTATAATGATCCCATCCATTGCATTCTAGAGATCCATGAATCAATAGCATAATAAATTACTTACTGGTTGATAATGAAGCTCGCACTTGAGCTGCTTTAATGAACTTTGACTGACTTGTTCGCATAACGAAAATGATACTTGGAAAATGGCAATTGCCAACATATAAAATACCGCATTATCAAGTGCTTCCCTATCACTTTGAATTGCAGCATACGTTTTGGCTTCATCACCTCTGCCACAAGTGCTTCCATTCATCAGAATTACGATGAAAATGAATCAGATGCCATATCCCTATCTTCTTCCACCAACGTAAGAGCTTTAGTCTCACTCGGCACTTTGAATTTTGCACACCTACATCAAGAATCATCACATTGAGAAACATAATCCTTAAATAAGTAGAACTTTAGGTCTTCTAAATAACTATGTCTACAAAATTTTCAAAAAAAGACTGCCCCATATACCATTTAATCACGCAGTCCACACAATTAGTGCAACTGTAGAACCTATTCTTTGTTCTTTAGTTGTACTTTTACCAGCTATGGTTCATGGCATAATATTGCATTTTTTTGGAACAGCAAGTTCACATAGATCCGATACAACATCAACTACATGGGCAATCTTGGCATTCTCTTGGAACAGCAAGTTCACATAGAACTCTTTTTAAATAATAATTTGACATTTTACATAATTCTCCACGACTTATTTAGAACTAGTACAACATTGTCACTCTTTTATTTATTTTATGTTAGACAACCTGCATGACTAAATATAAGGATTTGTCCTTGCTGCATGGTTATAGCTACAACCACAAGTTACGCTAGTAAATACGTTTAACAAAAATAAAGAAAAAATTAAATTCGTGAGCTCTACATTACCCTATATTACAAAAAATAAGTATCGACTTCAATTACTTAGATGATACGAAAAGGAGAATTGGAACCATGCATTCTATATATTGTTGAATTTCATATTGTTATTTGGTAATTGAAAGAGTTATATGAAGAATTTTGAAATAACAGGGGGGTTTTGTAATTTTAACCCTATTTTTAATTCAAAGTGTCACCTCCATTCCGAACTCACAAAAGGAGAAAAGAATAATAAAGTATTTTCATAATTGCTTAGGAGAGTACTCCGCCTAGATAAGGACTGGAATGTATAATCCTTTATCCTATATATATAGTCATGTATACTCTAATTTTATACCATTATAATTGGGTTTCAAAGTATAATTGTTAAAATTCGTAGGAAGAAAAACCCGAAGTATAGTTTTAGGAATCCTGTTTTGAAACAAAGTAGATTGTAATTATATAAAATTGGAGTATACATGACATCTTTTACTATTCAACATAAGAGTTTTGCATGAATATTTGCTTTCGACATTATGAGACCATACATTACGTGTGTTTGGGTAAAGCTTACTAAGTAGATTTGTTGCCTCTTTCTCTTCTAGAAAGCAAATATAGGTTAATTACAATAAATGAAAATGGGCCGCGATTTTGTGACTAATTTGTATGAGACCATACATTACCTGTGTTTGGGTAAAGCTTACTAAGTAAATTTGTTGTCCTCTTTCTCTTTTAAAATGCAAATATAGGTTAATTACATTAAATGAAAAAGCGCACTAATTTTGTGACTAAATTGTATCATATTTGCATGAAGTTGGATAATGATAGTGGTGTGACTTGCATTATTTTGCATTAGTGTTGATTATAAGACAATTTAGTATCAAAAGTATACAGTGAATGGGAGTTTAGGAGTATAGTATCGATAGAAAAAAAAGGATATATGACCATTAATGAGAGATACTTAAATATTTCAATTTTAAAATTTGAGATGTTAGAGAAAATTAAATTGTGAATGTTTCTGCTAAAACAACTAGATATAGAATTATGCATTATTTCTGTTGATATTTTCTTCTAATATATATATATTGACTTTTTTTAATTTGTCGATAGTATGGAAATAGATGGACAAATGAAAATACAATCAATCTTTGTGGTCATAAAGTAAGACAAAAAGCTGATGAATGAGAAATCTAATTAAGTTTTAGAAAATGAGTCAAACATTTTTATAAGCTATTTTGTAATTTTATTTAAAAATAAAAATTGGAGAGGATTATCAAATATGAGGATATTGTTGTAGCGGCAAAATTAGTTGCCTTAAATAAAAATCTTTTGTAACTTTTTAATAAATTTTAATAAATCAAGAATAAAGTGTTAAAAAAATTCCCATTATATAAAAATGTGAAAAAAAAAAAAAAAACCTTTATTATTTAATAAGTTTGTATAAATTCCTAACATTTGAAAATTTGTAACAAATTTACCTCACCAATTTGACAAAAAGTTCTATTGAAACCTTAAAATGCCCTTTTTAAATGACCACAATACTCATCACAAATCAGCCACATGGTTACATTTTTTTTTTTGACGCAATTATTATTATTATTTAACTTAGCAAAAAAAATTATGTTTGCATACTCACTTGCCTCTACGGACATTTAAACCCTTAACATCAACTTTGAAAAGCCTAAAAATATAACTAAGTTGTCACATACACAATTTGATCGATCACCGCAAAAGTTTCTGAATACAATGAACTGAAGGCAAAAACCATTTATTGCATTCCAGAGCTCCATGAATCAATAGCAAATTAAATTACTACGTGCTTACTGAACTTTGATAATGAAGCTCTCATTTGAGCTGCTTTAATGAACTTTGACTTACCTGTTCGCATAACGAAAATGATATTTCTCAATGGTAATTCTGAAAGAAAACTCTAAAACAATGGAACTTTTACATATAAGTGAGTATAACTAAAGAATACTAGTACTTGATGAACGTAATTTAGATATTTACCATTACAAGAACCAGTTTCTATTTAAACCCCTTTTATAAGTTAAAATTATATTTTCACTCCTAAAATTTATTTTTATGCACAATTTACCTAAAGAGCAACTTGTAGACATTTTAAAATTTCTTCAAGTAGCACTTAGAAACTATTATATTTCAGTAGAACTCGGTAATACAACGCATAGCCTTCAACGAAAAATAGAACAACTTAGATTTAGAATTATTCTTATATAGAATATTCTAAAAGCTAGAAGACAAAGTTTTTAATTAGGTTTATGAACAGAGTAGATTTTAATAACCTAGACACCTCGATAAAAAGACTCGCAGAAAACTTAGATTATATTAAAGCGACAGTCGAACAAACGTCTAGTCCCAGAAATTTAGATAATAAAATTATAATTTCCGCCATTAAAGATATAAATAGTGATATAAAAGATATTGCTAAAAATCAAAAAATAATTATAAATTATTTAAAGTCATTAAAAGAAGATATCCAAAGGTTATTACAATAATTTATGAACACCAGTAATCCTGATTACCTACAAGTATTAGCTGAGCTCTATAAAATAAATAAAGAACCTATAGGATTTATAAGCTTTACTACAGACGTAAAATCAAACAATATATATATTAGACAAAACAATGTTTTAATCCAGTTATTACTCCAGTTTTCTGAAAAAATTAACAAACTTGAAGAAAAATTATAAGTAATACAAGAAAGTATTCACAGGGAATCCTCTAAAGAAATAGCAGAACTTTCAGATAAAATAAAAGATATAAAATTATCAACTAATCATTTTTCGATTAGAAGCACCAAGCGTATAGATCTTTTACAACCACATAGAAAATGGCTATTGTCCTTAGAAAAGCCAAAGAAATAATGAGGGTAGAAGATCTATATGATAATGAGCGCGATACTCAAAAATATATAGAAAAATGAATGAAGAAAGTATCTAATAAAGTTAATCTTTATTCTAATAATTTATTAAAATTTTAGAACAAGATATACAATCATCTTAGCCAAAGACGGATAAGTGTAGTAAACAACTAGGTAATTTTAGATCTCATAGCACCAGAAGCTTGTCAAGAGCTAGAAAAAAGTAAATTAGAACTTATGCATTTAGGCGTAATAATGATTGGAATAGTATGATTAAATAGATCAGAAGTAGGAACCAGATCACTCGCATATATTTATGATGATCGATGGAATAATCATTAACAGACACAGATAGCTAGCACTGAAATAGATTTAGCAGCCAACGCAGCCATTATAGGATGTATACCTAATTTCACTATGACCACTAGAGAATTTAATAAACATATAAAAATAGCTATATCTTCAAAGAGATATAATATGACTGGACAATATGAAAACTTATTGATTAATACTTTATTCATGGGAAAAACAATTAATCAATATAACTCAAAGTTCAAAGCTTAATTCAGTGAAATAGTTAAACCTTTTAGTGACAAATATGTCCAGATGATAGAAGTTAAAAAAGTAAGTGGTATAACCCATGAAGGAACAGAATAGGAATTGCTAAATTTTACTAAAACAACCCAAAAGATTCCCGAAAACAATATGATATATGTAAAACATAGTGGATAAGCTAATATAAGGTTCAGTAATTATAAATAAAAAAATAAAAAAATAAAAAAATAAAAAACAATATAATTTAACAGATGATATCGAAGAGGAATTCTTAACTACTTTAGTAGAAATAGAATCTCCCGAAGAAATAAATGTCCTTTATGATAGATTAGAAGATGAAATTTTAGATAAAATAATGTATGATTTTGACAAGTTAGAAATAGAAGACTTACAAGATAAGTATCTAAAACCTAAATACAAACTTATATAAAGTATTTACCTAGGACAAGGAAAGAACGATAATATTAAAAGAAATATTCTGAATATAAGATTTGAATCATTTTATACAAAATATGAGTTAAACACATTAAAAGAAGAATTAAATGTAATATAGCATAGAGAGGGAAAAGAACTAGAAGGATCAGCGTCTCAATCAGTTGATCAAGAAATGACTGACCAGAGAAAGACTAATGCCACAGGTAGTACTAATACCATAAATGATGACTACACCACTAGACAAAGGTTAAATCTAACACAAGAAACCTATGTAGAAAATAGAAATATACCAGACATGTACACATGGACACAAAATCGTAGATATTACGATAATATACCAGCACAATAAGCAGGAATACTATTAGACATAGCACGACATGATCCCCAAGATTGAGCAAAAGTAATCGAAAATTGGGAATAAGATTGTATTAGGCAATCCATTCTAACCAATTTTGATAATAAAACTCAGGCCCTAACTTATTGTGAAACTTTATTAAGTGGAACAATCCATGATTCGTAGCAATCGTACAAAGTAACGTATCATAATGATTATGCCTTTTTATACAATAATTCTACAATTCAAGGTTTTACCAGCCTAATAAAAAAGGTTTTAGTTGGCGAAGACAGATTATTAGATGAAACCTTAATAACGCAAAACGAAGCTTTACAAAATTTAGAAGTATTACAGATTTGTGATTTCAGATATGTAACAACTCGGTCATTTTCCTTCCTTTCCCTTTTTTCTGAAATTTTACAGATAAATTTTTTCCGTTTAATTTTCCTTTCTTAGTTCGATTTCTCGTCGCTTAGTGTCATCTCGAGTGCTTGGAATTGGTTTCCGAGACTCTTTTGTATGGATTGACAACTTCCTTTGAGGATCGAGTCATTTCCACATTTTCACTTTTCGGACATTATTCATTTTTTATCATTTTCCCTATTTCGTCCTTTTCCCTATTCTGTCTTATCTCCGTTTCTTAGTTTTTGGCACAACCTCACTTTTCGTGCTTGGAGTTAGTTTTTAACTTCACGTGCCTTCATCTTAAGTGGTTTCCTCGAAATACGTATCTTTACTTTTGCAAGAAAGTACTCTGGTTGCTCTTAGTGTCCATAGAGGCATGGATGGATGTACAATTCTTCAGAATCTTTTTCTTTTCTTGGGGTATTTTTCGTAAATATCTTTTGAAGATATTTTATTACAGGGGCATCTAATAAAATATCATTCTGGGGCAGTTTCACAATTAACCCTTTTTGGAGGGGTCATTGTGCAATTAATGAAAGTTGTTACAAAATACCTCGTCTGGAGCCTGAATCCTCGTACAGGATTCATTTTCACATTTTGTCAAGTCGTGTACTCTTAGAATTCCGTTCTGGTCGTTTTTTTCCAATTTCAGAGTTTTTGGACCCGATTATCGCCGAACTTGTTCGGGCCATATCTCTCTGCTCGGGACTCAGTTTTCGACGCCGTTTCTTCCGTTGTTCATATCTTCTCATTTTAAATCTTTTTTGTTCACAGAGTTTTTCCATTTGAGCGCGTTTTCTTAAATTCCACTTTTCCGGACTTGGCATGGCCCTTTCGGGGCACTTTTTGAGATTTCTATAAATAGGTTGCCCTAATTTTTTAAATCATATTTTCAGACCTTCTTCCTCTTCTTGGCCGACAGCCATGGGAGCCCCCCAAGGGGCTACCTTCACTCTTTCTTCTCCTCCACTTAATTTCCTTAGTGAAAACCCTTCGGCCTTAACGTTTATTTTTCGCCTTGACGCCGCGCACCTTTCCCCCTTATTAGAAACCGCTTTTGGCCAAATTTTGAGTTCAGGTTTAAAGTCAAGTTGTGATTTTCATGGGGCTTCTTGGGTATTCTTGTTCATCGTGTTGTCCCCGACAAAACCCTTCGGTATCGTCGGATTCGGAACACTTTTCTTTCGGTGGGGATTTGAGATTTTCATCTCAAATTAAGGTAGAGGTGTTATAGGTTATTATTCTTGTTATATTGCATGCTAGTGATGTTTATGCAACTTATTTACATGCTTTGGAAACAAATCTAGAGATTTTATTATTTATTTTTCTTGTGAAGGATTTGATTTTCCCGGTTGATTATAGCTTTCTTTAAACATGTGGCATGGAATTATATTACCCCTTGATATGGTAATTGACATATATTAAATTGAGAATTTTTGGACAAGTAATGAAGATTTTATTTAATATTTTTCTTGAGTAAATATTTAATTCATGTGGCCTTATCTAGCTTGAAATCAATATGTGTTATCATATTATGTTAGGCTTTAATACACTCTTCAACATATGTGAAATTAAAAGTAATCGGAGATGTTTTGAAATCTAGTAATTATTAATTAATTTGATTATTTAATTTACTCCAGGTACACTATTCATTTCTTTAAAATTCCAACTTGATAGTCTTGATGTGCATGTCATATACTTTCACATATATTAAATCTAGAATATTTGATTAGATTTTGAAACCTGTCATTTAATTTATTTCTTTGTTTGAGATTTAATCCTCATGATGATATACAACTTGGAATTAAAGTGTGGCATGCTAGTAATTTAGGCCTTGGTATACTTGTTACCATATATTAAATTGGAATCATTTGAATGAGAATTGCAACTTTTATTTAATATTTATCTTTGGTGAAAGTTAAATTTACATAGATGTAACTTGCATGAAATAAGCTTGTAATGTGATATTACAATAAACCTTGACATGTTTCCTAACATATGTTAATTTGAGAATATTTAGATGAGTTTCAAAATCTAGAGATTTTAATTAAAAGGATTAATTAAAATCTATTTAATGGTTCCCTTTGCTTAATTAAGTTTTTAACTTGATATTTGTAATGACCATGACTTGTTTACTAGCATATAGTAATTCAGGACCATTTGAAGTTGCTTTAGAACCTTGGGATTTAAATTAGCATGATTTAATTAAAATTCCACTTTATTGCTCCAACAACTTAATTGAGTTTTAGAATGGATATAGGTGATGACCATGCTATATCCTTTAATATGTATTAATTTGAGATTATTTAGAATTGAATTGGAATCTAGAGAATTTAATTGTGTTTATTTAATTAAATTCTATCTAATTCCTCCATGGATTTAATTGCGTCTTGGAAGTTGTTTCTATGTTTAAATCATGGACTTGGATTTGTTGTGTATTCACTTGGTTACATTTGAGCATTTGATAACATTGTTATTATATTTAAGTTCATGAGCTTATGTTTTCAATGTTGAAAGATATTGTTATAGCGTGTAACACACTGAAGATTCGACATTTGTCATCCCATAGTAGTTGTGGACTTAGTACATGTATTGTATGTGTTTCCAAATTTGGTTGTGCTTGGTAGATTGTTGATATCTTGTATATACATGTTGATATATACGTTGTTGCACAACTTGTTGATTTTGGAAACTTAGGGATGTCGATGTTTGGCTACGGCTAGGACTTGGTTCAAGTATGGGGGATTGTCCCTCTATATAGTCTAGTGCGCACATAGGGAGGTTACCCATGGGCTAGTAACCCTAAAGTAACTATGGTGTCGATTTGATCCGGCGTGACGTCCAAGTATCCACTTTGGTTGATTTCGTATTTCTTTTCAAGTTGATAACTAGATGATATTGTAACTTGTTGTTCTTTGTTTGATTTACCATTTTAAGTTGCAAGATGTTAACTTTGAGAAATCATGCTTTATGCGTTGTATTGGAAGTTTCAATGTTGGTTAAATTGTATCGATATCATGATTTGTATTTTGATGTTCAAATGTAATTTAGGAATGATCCTATAGATTCATTTTGAACATAGACGTTAGGTGGCGTTAGGTTTCAAGTTGATGACTTTGATAATCTATATCTTGTTGTTTTGTATAACATGTTTCTATATTGTTGAAATGCATAAAAGATGTGATTTATGCTAGAAACACTCTAAGGTAGCTTAGGATGCTTCCTGAGTCTCATTTTGATATAGACGTTAGGTAGCATAAACCCCTTTAATATGTTTCACCATAAGGTGATAAAATTGTAAAATGCTAGGTTGATGCATGCTCATCTCCTACGAGTAGCTTTATGTTACTCACCCACGTAATGGGGACATTTTTCAGGTACAGGAATCAATGTTGAGATTCTCATTATGCTTGGATGATTTATGAACTTGAAGATTTCCATTCTTGTGAAGGTTAGCTTAAAATGCCATTTGTAGCCATTTTATCAAATGTGTATATTTGATTCTAAACTTGTATTATGTGTTTAAGCACACTTTTTGATATTCATTCTATGTATATGATATGTGGCCAAGGACCAAACTTCATTTGTAATCCATGTATATTGAAAAATGTAGAATTTTGCCTTTAATGAGAAAAGTATGCAAACTTGGGTTTCAACATGTCATTTTCGCACCGGTGTGTGTATCATGTATATAATTCATCCTTTAGCATTCATTTTTCATATGTGAGGTGTGGCCAAGGGCCAAACACCATTTAGTATTCATTTTTGCATTTTAGTTCACATATTGCATTTTTGGGCTAAATAGTACAAATCGAGCCTTTAAGGGTTCATTTTCAAATTGGGTGGTGTAAAATGTATTCCGGCACCTCCATTAGGTCTCATTTATCTTGTATGAAGTGTGGCAAAGGGCCAAACGGTCATTTGAAACCATTTCCTAATTTTAGTTTCCATATTTTTCATTTCAAGTCCATTTTTGCCTTTTTGGCCATTGGGGGGTCGAATTTTGCATCGGTGGTATTTTTAAGCCATGGACCACTGTAGCGCGTCCTAATAGGTAAGTTACGTTTTCGTGCATGATCGTTTTCAAGAAAAACCCTTTCCTTTGTGATTTGAGCCTCCTATGGAATCATTTTTCAATTTTCTTGTATAATCTGATTTTAGGGCATTCTGGGGTTTTTCTTCGGGAAATAATTTCCGATCTTCACATGGTCACTTAGAAAACGTGATTTTAGGGTAGGTTTCTTCTTTGTGTTTTTTCAGAAAATGTCGTCTTGGTACCGGAAATCCCTCATGAAGTTTCAGCTTCCAGTTTTCATTTTAGCAGCTTTTTAGCTCTCTTAACCAGATTTCTTGGGAGGGCATTTTGGCCATTTTGCAGCGAGTTTTTTTCATTTTCTCCATGCAACTAGGTAGAAAATTTGATTTCGGGAGGGGTTTCTTCTTTGTGTTTTTCCAGAAAAATTCGTTTGATAGCCCATTTTCAACCTCAGATCCTGTAGCAGCTTTTTGCCCTCATGTCCAGTTCTGATCAGGGGCATTTTGGAAATTTTACAGTAAGTTTTTTTCGTTTCCTTCCATGTGGTCGGGTAGAAAACTCGATTTTAAAGGGGGTTTCTTCTTCGTGTTTTTCCAGAAAAATCCGTTTCGGACCTCGTTTCGGCTCTCAGTTCTGGCTAAATTTTTCTCTTTCCTAGCATGTCATGGTGCATGCCATTGGACGCCAAATGGGGCGCCGGCATGGGCGCCGAGCGCGCATGGGGTATGCCTGGCCTTCGTCGGGCTGCCGCGACATCACAACTTTAAACACTCGTTTCTCTCTCATCCGGACTCCAAATCGAGTAAACTTTTTTTTGTACTTGACTAATTTTTCGCTGTCTTTCCAACGGTGTGCTCAGTTGCACCCGGTTCTTCCTAAATAATTACCAGTTTACCCTTTTTGCCTTAAGTGCTCGTTTTTTTTTCGTCATGCCGTTTCTCCTTCGTCCGGACTCCGAATCATGCGATTCTTGAGTCCATCTTGATTAGTTTTTTGTTGTCCCTCTAAGGGTGTGCTTAGTGGCACCTGAATCTATAGTTTTCAGAAATGACTATTTTGCCCCTGGGGGCTTATTTGTTATATTTTCGATCTTTTGCTTCCGCATCAGTTCTTGTTGAGTTCCACGACTTCATGGAAGGTCACTTTGACTTCTTAGAGTCTTGTTTTCTGTTTTCGCTTCCGCATTCGGATCCGTTATCGGATCATCCTTTCGGTTCATCACTGATGCACTGGCCTACAAAACAAAGGCCGTCACAAGATATATAAGGGATTATATTAATAAGTTTTTCGAGTATTTCGCAACCACTGGTAAAATAGGAGATAGAACATTACTCGATAGGTATCTTCAGAAATTACCTGGAAGTGTAGGAACTAAGATATGGGAAAAATTGTAAAAAAATCCCAGAAGAGATAGGTTAAACATAGGAGATAGAGTAAATCATGTTTATAATATGTTAAAAGCAGAATCTAAATAAATCAAAAAATAATTTTATTATACATGTAGGCAAATAGACTTTCCACCACAGTATGGTTGTATGCCTCAGAAAAATTTTAATTATAATCGTAATAAACCTAAAAAATATAATCTACTCAAAAGTAAGACATACAAGAATTACCGTAATAAAAAACCTTATTTCAAAAATAACCCGAGACAATTCAGAAAGCAGCCTTGGTATAAAAGAAAAAAGATTAATAAAGATAATAATAAAAAAAGATAATAAAGATAATAAACTAAACACATTACCCACAAAAGAAAGAAAGTGCAAATGCTTTATTTGTGGAGATCCTGGACATATAAGACCAAATTGTCCTTATAGATATAAACAGAATCCTATCAAAAGGATATAAGAAAATATCAATATACTTGAAGATATTGAAGAATAGATAGAACAATTATATGAACTAAAAAGTATTTATGATTCCGACGATGATAATGAAAGTATATATAGTATCGAAAGCATGAATAGCAACTTCGATAATGATGAAGACTTTGAGTAAGGACTTCATTCAATGGACGATTTTGTCTACACTATAAGCAATTCATCATGCCAATATACTTTTGTTAATTTTCATTTTTCATTTTATAATTGTAAACAATGTAGTACATCTATTAAAGAAAGTCATTACTGTAGAGACCACTATAAAAATTTATTATGTCATGATTGTTATACAAAATATGAAGATAAGCAAGAAGATACTCTAGTCGACAGTCCCGTTCAGTTGTTCCCTGGTGTTCAGGTAGCAATATATGCGACTTCAATTTAGTCGTTGGATTTCATCCAATGACTGAAATTGAAAACAACTATATTAGTTATTTCTGGTTTTTTAAGACTTCAAAACCTAAGTGTTTATAATAAAATTAAATATATTAATAATGAAAAAATTAAACAAATAATTCTACAAAAATCATGGAGTCCTATTACGGGGAAAAAAGAAAAAAATTCTCATTCGTACAAAATTTTTAACAGAAAACTTATATATATATATTTTTTTTCTAGCTCTTTTCTCCATATTCATGTTCTGGTGAAAAAGTTTCTCTTCAACAGTGCAAGTTTGTTACTGCATACTCGAGTAAATTTTTCGCAGAGGTTAGAATCTCACTCAATATACTCCTTTCTTGATGCATGACTATGAATAGCTTCACATGGGAGACATTTTTTTTAGTTTGTATCCTCATGTAATCAATTTGTTTTTCCAATTGTTAAGGGTTTTTTTTTTTTTACCTAGCTAATATTAAAAATGAAAGAAGATAAAAAAAATTTGGGAGTTATCATCACAACTGATGGTACAAAATAATTCATAGAAAAGACTCCACTACTCTCACTCTTCTATATCCAAACGATGTTAGTGGAATTATTTGTTTAATTTTTTTATTATTAATACCTCTTTATTATCAGGTGTTTAATTTTATTTAAATCACTCAGGTTTTGGAGTCTTATAAACCAGAAACAACTAATATAGTTGTTTCAATTTCAGTCATTGGATGAAATCTAACAACTGAAATTGAAGTCGCGTATATTGCTCACTGCACACCAGGGAGCAACTGAACAAGACTGCTCTAGTCGAATCTATAAATTCAATATATAAATCATCTAGTCTAATCCAATTCTCGGTAACGTTAGAATTTAAAGAAAAATTAGTTCAAACCTCAGCTATGTTAGATACTGGAGCATCTAAAAGTATAATTCAAAAGCATTTAGTGCCGGAAGAATCATTAATAAAATTAAACTATAATGTTAATATGAGTCAATATAATAATCAAAAACTCCCTATAACTCATTGTGTTCAAAATATTCTTATATTAATTAATAACGAAAGGTTTATTTTACCACAGACTTACATAGTTAATAATATTCCTAGTACTTATGATTTTATTTTAAGATTAAATTTTATAAATTCACTCATTGGAGGATTCATGTATTCTCCTATGGGTTTACAGTTTTTTAAAAAAGGAACCTTTATTCCATCCAATCCTCCTTGTATTCCTCAGAAAGAGAAAGGAGCTATTACGTATGTTAGTACTTTGCCTATAATAGAAGAAACTACAGAAAACTTATTTGATATAACTTAATTTTTAGAAGATGTTTCTGAAGTATTAATGTTTCTCAGTTATCTAAATGAACCAAAAATTTTCCTTAATAATAAGATTATACTTAAAAATCCTAAATTAAACATAAATAGTCTTTTATAACTAGCAGAAACTACTGAAATTTTAGGAGAAGGTCCCCAGAAACACTGGTATAAGAATAAAATCGAAGCAAAATTGAATATAATAAATCTTTTCATAACTATAAAAACTCAAGATAATCCTTATACCCTAGATGATCAAGACGAATTTCAAAAACAAATCAGAGAACTTTTATTACTCAGGGTAATACGAAAAAGTAATAGTAAACATAGGAGTCCAGCTTTTATGGTTAGAAATCATGCCGAAATAAAAAGAGGAAAAGTTTGCATGGTTATAAATTATAAAAGGTTAAACGATAATACTTATGATGACAGGTATAAAATTCCTAATAAAGATGTTTTAATAAATCGAATATAAGATAGGAAATGGTTTTCTAAATTTGATTGTAAATCAGGATTTTGGCAAATCTGTATGGCTGACGAATCCATTGAATGGACTGCATTCACATATCCTGAAGGACATTATGAATGGTTTGTTTGCCTTTTGGATTAAAAAATGTACCATAAGAATTCTAATGAAAAATGGATACCATATTCAATAAACATTCAAAATTCTGTTGTGTTTACATAGATGATATTCTAATCTTCAGTCAAACTAAGGAAGAACATAGAAAACATCTTAAAATAATATTAAACAAATTTATAATACAATGACTCATTATAAGTAGTAAAAAGATGATACTAGAAAAATAAGAAATAGAATTCTTATGCTTATTTATAAAAAAAAGGAAAGGTAGAACTACAATCACAAATTGTTTAGAAGATTTTAAAATTTAATAGATAAATTAGAAGAGACCAAATTATTACAAGCATTCATAGGATTATTAAATTATGGTCGAAATTTTATTCTAGAATTAGCACAATTAGTAGGACCATTATACTCTAAATTAGAAAAAAAAAAATGGTCAAAAGATTTTAATACTCAAGATATAGAACTAGTTAAGAAAATTAAATCTCTAGTTACTCAGTTAGAACCTTTACAACTCCAGCTTGAAAATAGTTATAAAATAATTCAAACCGGTGCATCAGCACAAGGATGGGCAGGTTTACTTCTTCAAAGGCCTACAAAAAAATCTTCTCGAGAAGAAAAATAAATTTGTCGCCATACTAATGGAACCTTTAATAAAGCACAATCTATTTTACCATCAACAGATCTAGAAAATTTAGAAATAATAAGCTCTATTGAAAAATTTTAGATATTCCTTAATAAAGAATTTCTTATAAGAACAGATTGGGATAATATAGTTAAATTTGCAAACAAAGCAAAACAACAGAGGACGTCTGTAAAAAGATGGATTTCCTTTATTAATTGTATTACTGGAAGAGGTTTTAAACCCATATTTGAACATGTTAAAGGAAAAGACAATTATTTAGCATATATTCTATCTCGTTTACTAATTGATTGTTAATATCTATGCAGGAATGAAAAAAAGCAGCAACAACAGCTATAACCATATACCAGGTACTTCTAATCCTCTTTTAATCATCCAAAACCCAACTCAACAGTTTCGCGCTAAACATATTCTTTTTCCTGACCAAAAACTTATTTTAGATAATATTTGATTTTCTAGAAATAATCCCGATAAAACCCTCGTCAGAAATTTAAATACTTTAAGTGAATATTTTGTAGCATCTAACAAAGCATATCATACTCTTCAGCAAGAACATGAGACACTTATATCTCATTTTAAAAAGTAAAACTTAGCATATCAAAATACAACAGAAAACCCCACAGCTAAACTAACTCTTTTTGAACAAAGGACTAATGAAGATGAAAATCTTCAGAAAGTTCAATTTCTGCAGGTACAGACGAAGTATGCCAACCTATTACCATTTTCTCCCCGACTTACAGAAAAATCCTTAGACAACAAGTCAAGCTTTTTCCTGAAGATATAAAAGAACTAATCCTTAAAAAAAAAAAAAAAGTCTGACGGATTCAAAGAATGGATAGATATCCAAAATTACTTCAGAACTAACAGTCTACCCAAAGGAGCCAAATACCATTATTTTTTCTTATGTTTTATACAAACAGGCAACTACATACCTACCATAAACTTGGTAGAAATAGATATTGTACATTATTCTTCTATTGACATCATCAGAAAAACCTGTTTCTCAACAAGAACCACCAAATGTTACGTAAGTAAACTCTTAGAATTAGGAATGGTCTATAGCATTACTGTACCCAAAGACATACCCTTAGATGTCTTAAAAGTTTTTAACTTTCCTGACTGATTAGACCAAGCCATTATTTTCGAACAGAAACAAACCCAAAATTTCATGCCAAAAAGTCCAATTCTCCTTCAAATCCACATCACTCCTCCAGAATGGGTAAAAAATGGAGCTACAATTCTCGGACAACATCAATCCTGGTTTCAGACTTTTTGACCACAATGTAAATATGGAAATTTTCATCAAAGCCAGAATTCCCTATGTCATCCAATCCCCTCCAGAGATTGAGATATCTCTAGAGATTGAAGAAATAATAAATGAAGAAAAGGTGCTGATTAAGTAGTTTGAGATAGCTTACAGAAATGAAGAAACCAACTCACCAGACATCTCACTAGATAGCGGCACTGACATAAATATGTCCAATATGTCAGAAGTCTAAAGAGCATCCAAAGAAAAAACAGATTCTCCATCAGTGTATAAACTCTCCAACAGTATCAAGATAAAAAGCAGATCCAAAAGTAGATTCACAATAGTATCCAAAAGCAACCAAGATCCACCGAAAGCAGATTCCAAAGACAAAAGCAAAGTAAAGGACAATTTAAAGATAAGAGTGTCCCGCAATAATTCAATGAACCTTATCTCTATAGTATCTTACATCTCAACCATTTATTCAGCATCTGCAATCTCAAGCGTTGATCCATCTCCCAGATTACTCTATAAAAAGAAGCCTTCAGCTCAAGAAAACATTATCGAGTTTTAGAGCAATCAAGTTAAGAGCGATCAAGTCTTCCAGCTTTCAACCATAGTTTCTTAGTGTAATTTCTTTCAATGTGTTTCTTTTTGTAAAATAGAGTGAACGTGTATCCATGTATAAACAGTGTGTATCCATGTATATATTTTCCATGAAATAAGTCATTCAGTTTGCTCCTATTAAAAAATTTCCTTTTTCCTCATTTAGTATTTTCAATTCTTTCGGGCAAAAGACTTCGGTTGACAAAAGATCAAATATATAGATTTTATTTAGCTAGACAATGTAGATCCTAGAATTTTCTTGAATTCAACCAGTACAAGTAGCCTTAGTTGTAATTTAGCAATTTCTTTGGTGAGTTAACTAGAACTGTTGGCTGATTGGCTCGTTCTTGCTAGTGTTAGTCATTTTTACAGGGCGTTATCAGGTTCGGCAGTCATTTTGATGATTTAATTATTAATTTAATCTCTATGTTATTGCATGTTTCTATCTGGTTCGATTGAATTTAATTTCGGTATCAGAGCCTATACTGTTTCATTAAATTTAAATTATATATAAGATCTTTTGTCTTAAAGAAGTCTATAAGTCCATATTAATCTACTGTAAAATTTTAATTTATTGTGAAAAAATTAAAAAATATTAAATAGTTTGTTCAAGGATCTTTTCGTAAGTTTATTTCAAACTCTAAGGTTTTTATGATATAAAAGTATTGTTTTGGGTCAATAATAATAATATAGTTTGTTGTGTGGTCTAAAGCAAAAAGTAGAGTTCATTTTATAGAAATATTTTAGTGGTCCATCCATTCATTGAAACTTCATGACTTTGACTTCATGAAGGTGTAGTATAAACCCCTTGTGTCCATGTACTGGTAGTTAGCCCTAAAACAATCAATATGATTGATTACTCCCAGCATTGGGATGGGTCCCACCTCATGATCGGATGTTGGTTGGTGTATCAAAACTCAATTGTGAATAATTTATTACTTCTTTTTAACTATCCAACAAGCCATGTTGGGCTAACTTAAGGAAATTAACAAATTGTTGAATGGGATAATGGGTGTAACGACTTGCTCCACCATATATAAGTACTTTATTTTTCTCTTATGCAGGTAATGTGGGATTGTGCAATCGTAACTCGCCCAGTATGGTAGCCTGCTAGTATTTCGCACTCACCCACAAGGTTGCCATAATCACTCCTTTTAGGACCCAACATCCTCATTGGCCTCACTTCCGACTATGTCAGGCTCTGATACAATTTGTAACGACTTTGCGCTATGGCAATTAAAGAGTGAAAGAACACATACACACATATATATGTGTGTGCATCAAATGTTCAATCTTGCTTTAACAGACTGCAAATCACAAATCTGACTCCGAGGATGGCCACCATTGGTTTAACGGACTTACAAATCTAACTCCAATGATTCTAGATTCCGATGACGTAGTGGCGAACACTCCAAGGACGACAGTTGATGAGGAATCCGAGGACGGTAGTTTATGACGAATGGATCTTGTAGATTCTGATGACGAATAGGTTTTGCAAATTTCGGTGATTAATAAGTTTTGCAGATTCCCGCGACGAGAATGGTGATGGTTTAGGACAATGGTGATTGTGGTGGCGACAGCGATTGGTGATGGGTTAGGATCGGGTTGGGATTTGTGTGGGTGATTTTAGGGTTAATTTGTGGTAGTGATTGGTGATGGGTTAGGATTGGGACAATGGTGCATGGTTTGTGTTAATGTGTGATTCTAAAGTGATGGGGATGAAAATGGAGATTGAAGACTGCTCGTTGACGGGTCAAAAGATTATTTATGAGATCGATAGTTCTAGGAGCTTAGTCGGGAGGTCTGTAATGGTCTAGTAGTGGTTGAGATCGAACCTTTGTCGCAAGGTCTGTGATAATGGTGGTTTAGATTCAATGGTTCGAGCACCGCGGCAGCCATAGCCACCACTCTTCTCGTCCTCTCTGTTTCAGTGCTCCGACCCTCAAATTCCCTCCAAATAACAGTCGCTGGCGTGGATCCGCAGTGGTGGCGAAACTCAAACTCGTCATCCTCTACCTTTTCATCTCCTGAACGGTACTTTAAATCTGGCAACATCCATAACAAACCTTCTAGCCTAGACAACTTCGATGAGGGCTAACCCTATCGACACCTTTCAATAGCCACGTTCGTGGATAGAACTAGACTTGGTCGGCATGGATGTGATCGCCATGATATTTACCTTCTGAATTGGCGACGGCTCACACTTGGCGACACATGACTTGTTCTGTTTGGATCTACTCTCTGTGACGACCCAAACCCGCGAATCTGAATCGTTAACCGGTCCTTACCCAAACCCGAGGTTACCTAAGTCATTTCCGCCCTTTCTGATGTTAAAACTTCATTCTAAGGCCATACTTATGCTCTACAATGGCTCAATGCAAATTCCCAAAGCTTAGGATGGATTACAATCGGAGAAAAGAATAAAAAAGAACAGAGCAGATGCACTTCGGTCGACCGAAGTGGGGCTTCGGTCGGCCGAAGCAACTTACCCTGTACCAATCGATCGAAGCAGGCATTTCGGTCAGCCGATTGTGACTTTAATAGTGACTAAAGTCTCTGGATGAACAGGTCGGCCGAAATGCCTCCTCGAACTAAGAACCTGCTACTGAAATGTTGAAATCCTGAAAATGAATAATGGTCTATGAAAAACTTTACAATCTGCTTCAAACTTGTTCTAAAACATTTCAAATGATAAAACAACATACCATAGTCATGATCATCAACATTTAAGCATAATACAACATCAACGAGTCCATTCAAATAAGGAAAAAATGTATGGTCTTTACATTTATCCAAATTTACATCAAAAACACTATCAAGGTCTTAAAGTTATATTACAAGGCCATGCTTTACAACTTGTTACATTTTAAGATAAATACTTTACAAAAAAAGGCTTATTACACAAAAGATAGCAAAAGAAATGAACTCCAAGTTCTCTTCAAACTTGTGGAGGATTGTCATCCGCCACCTCTTTTCCATGACCTAAAAAATGTTAAATAAGGGGTGAGCAAATTGCTCAATAGGTGGTGCCTAAGACATACCTTTTGTGACCCCATGAATCCAAATAATGGATGGAAATAAAATCAACGGGATCATGCTATGCCGGAGAAAAATACAATACAAGTTCAAGTAGTAATGAAACAATTTCATGCCATGAAATGCAATGCCATGTATGTCGCTCCCTATTTTAAAAATCACTTTCCTTCTCCACTTTTCAAATTGTTAACATAACCCATCCCTCGATGACTCCTCGGCGACATGAGAGAAGAATTGGCTACTGTCCCTGACCCTTAGTACTCCCGCGGCGTCATTTGGGGCCAGATAGCTCAACCACGCTAGGGTGATTTCCCTAATTCCCTCTAGGTTATATTAACGCCACGGACCCTCGGTACCTCCTTAGCGTCCGGGTTTTCTCAAAAACCCTTTAATCAAAACTTTCCCCAAAGCCCTTTTTTCTTTCGTTTCAAATCAATTCCCCCTTTTCAAGCCCAAAGATATGTATGAATATCTCATACCTTACAATATTATAACAAAAAAGAGCTTCATAATTTCATAAAATCAACATGTATCCACATAACAATTTCTAATAAGTTACTAGGCACATAAACATATAAAAATCAACATTTAAGCATGCTTTTCACGCAAATCAACTTATACACATAGTCATGACCTTCATACACATTAATTAAATCATTTTAGAGGCAATCAATTCAAATTAAGCATGCTTGAAAACAAATATTGTTGAAAAATTCACAAAGGTGTAGGAATTTGAGAATTAGAAACCCCTACCTCAATTTTGTAGAAAAACGCCTAAATGGGTCCAAATTTTCGAAAATCCTACAGTCCACCAAATAATGAATTGTTTGTACTCACACATAGATCTCGCCGTGCTCTCCGTTTTACCGCAAATGGCACCCAAAAACTCCAACAATTGAGGAAGTAATCAAACTTTGAAATTTTGAAGTAAAAAGAAAAGAAAAATGAAGAGAGGAGAGTGAGAAAGATAGGGTGCCGGGAGAGAGAGGAATGAGAGGCCAAAATGGTCTCTTGGATACCCAAAATACATTAGTGGTGGGTCCCATTACTAAAATCCCACCTTTGACTTTTCTTTTTACACCGCCAATATATATACATATACAACCATATAAAATCCACATAAAACACATTAAATAAGATGCATGAGATGTAAATTGACCCAACCAAAATTTTCGTACGCAACAATTCCGGTAGCAGGTCCCACACGGGACCGTCCGGCCAGAAAAAAAAAGAAAAAATGCAAAAATGACCACCATTGCATTTCAAAGAGTCCTGAAAAAAAGAAAAAATGCAAAAATGACCACCATTGCATTTCAAAGAGTCCTGAAAAAAAGAAAAAATGCAAAAATGACCACCATTGCATTTCAAAGAGTCCTGAACTTACTGGAATGCCCCAACCTACTCTTGGACACAACTGGCACATTTTACGGTATCCGGTAAGCAAAACGGTAAAAAGACGAAAATGCCCTTGAGATGGCAAAAATTCCAGAACAATGGAAAATGAGGAAAATCAGAAATGATACACTCTCGCTCAGGCTCCGGCTACTATGCCAACCCTTTTGCCGACTACTTCTCCGACTAAGTCACCGATGGCAGCTCCCGCTCATGTCATGGTGCCACTAACCTCCGTGTCAGTGAACTCACTCATTGTGGTGAGGGGCGTAGGAAAGAAGAAAGGCAGAATAAGAAGAAGAAGAAAGGGCAAAATTAAGGTTTTTAAATTTACTTTGTATCAATTTTGACCAAAAAGTGGTCAGATGGGCTTATTTGTACTTTTTTTTTTATTTATTTATTATTTTATAGAATGAAATACACATCTTAAAAAAGGAGGGACTATTATTGGTACACAAAACCTATATTACAGGAGGGTTTTCTGTACTTAACCTTAGTTTTCAGTGAGGAAGGTTCAGCTTAAATAAGGACTGGAATGTATAATCCCGTTTGAAAGTATAATTCTTAGGATTCGCATGAACCAAGAATCCAAAGTATGGTTTTAAGAATTCTGTTTTAAAACAAAGTAGACTGTAATTATATAAAATTCGGATATACATGACATTTTCTACTATTCATCAGAGTTTTGCAATAATATTTGCTTTAGACATTGTGAGACCATAAATGTGTCCGGGTAAGTTTACTAAATAGATTTGCTGCCTCTTTCTCTTCTAAAATGCAAATAACGTGATTTTGTGACTAAATAATATCATATTTGCATGAAGTTTAAAATGTAGAATATCGTGATGGCGCCATTTGTATTGTTTTGCACGAGTGTTGATTATAAGAAGAAGAGTTTAATCTTGATAGAAAATAGGATGAGAATTAATGAGAGATACTTATATTTCAAATTTTATGAGGGTTGATTATAAGAACATAATTTTATAGGATAAGAAAAAATGAGAGATAATTTGATATTTCAAATTTGAAATTTGAGATGTTGGAGAAAATTAAAATATGAAATCTTTTAAGAAAAGAAAAAAGTTATACATTTCAACATAAATGAATGGGTGGAGTAACAATAGCTGTTGTTTTAGAGTTCAAGATTCATTTTAAAGAATTATACGATTCTTTAATAACTTTTAATTAAACGTAGTTTAAGTATTTCAATCAGATTGTTCTCATTTGCTCAATTTAAAAAATGCTAAATTTTTCTTTTTCACAAAGAAAATTTTGGAATTAATGTCATGACCTTTGTTTCTGAATATAATGAACTGAAGGCAAAAACCATCCATTGCATTCTAGAGCTCCGTGAATCAATAGCAAAATAAATTACTTACCAGCTGATAATGAAGCTCTCACTTGAGCTGATTTAATGAACTTTGACTTGTCTGTTCGCATAACGAAAATGATACTTCGGAAATGACAATTTGAAAGAAAACTCTAAAACAAACAACTTGAGTGAAAGTAACGACTGATAAAAAGTAGCTAGAATATTGAAAGTATTGTTGTAATTGTACCTTATAAAAACTTCTTTTATAGCAATTTGATTTCAACACACTGCCCATTTCTTTTTCTCTTTTTTTTTTTTTTTTTTTTTTTTGCCCTGGCTGGGCTCCCTGTCAATTTGAAAGACCTTTGCATTCAAATTTTTAATTATTCTGTAAAAAGGTCGAAATTGTAATTTTCACAAGAAATTCCTAGACAAAGCTTAGAGCAAGCATGGGAAAGATATCATGAGTCATTACTTGGTTTAGTTGTCAAATACTTTCCATTCACCTAAATTTAAATAAGTCACACATCCACAATTACTAAAAGTAGGTAAAATATCAACTTTGAAAGGTATAGTTGCTCAAAATACCTAAACCTCCAGATATAGATTAGATAATAAAGTAGTTAATATAAGCATAAATTTAGCAACATCAATTTCCTTACCCTTCCTCCACCTATCAGATTTGAGCCCTGTTGAGTGTCTAACCTCTCTGATTCCTTTCTTCATATTGAAGTTTCTCTCTTTCCATAGACAAGGAGGCTCGGTGAGACCTTAGCCAAGCCAATGGAAATCAAAAAGAAAGATCAAAGAAGGATATCCCGTTTTACCTAAAAAAAAAAAAAGAAGGATATCCCGCCACTCTTCGCATCAAAGGATATCAAGCGGCCTTTCTCCCTATGTATTTTTTGGCTTCATGCTCCATTCATCAGTATCAGAATTACGATGAAAATGAATCAGATGCCATATCCCCTATCTTCTTCCACCAACGAAAGAGCTTTAGTCTCACCCACACCTTTGAATTTTGCACACCTACATCAAGAATCATAACATTAAGAAGCATAATCCAAATTTTCAAAAAAAAGACTGCCCCATATCCCATTTAATCACCCAGTCCACATAATTATTGCAACCGTAGAACCTATTCTTAGTTCTTTAGTTGTACTTTTACCAGCTATGGTTCATGGCATAATATTGCATTTTTTGCCAGCAAGGATCTGGAACTAAATAAATGCAGTCATGGATCCGATACAACATCAGCTACATGGGAAATCTTGGCATTCTCTTGGAACAGCAAGTTCACACATAGAACTTTCTTTAAGAAATAATTTGTCATTTACAGAATTCTCCATCACGCCTTTAGAACTATTGCGAAGATGATACATTGTTACTCTTTTATTTATTTTATATTAGACAACCTGCATGACTAAATATAAGGTTTTGTCCCTGATGCATGATTATAGCTACAACTGCTAGTAAATACGTTTAACAATAATAAAGAAAAAATTAAGTAGGTGAGCTCTACATTACCAAATATTAGAAAAATGCCCAAAGACACGGAAAGGAGAATGGAAGATACAATCAGGACCTAAAGATAAATAAACATGGGAAAACATTTACATATCTACACAAGAAGATGAGAAAAAGGCTTTGGAGCATCAGATTATAAAGCATATCTTAGAAAGTAATCATTTAGCATTAGAAGTTTCAGCTACGACAATTGCATTAAAAAAAAACATTTTGCTAAATCTTCCATATGGTTATTAGGATAGTACTATAAAAATAACACCATTGGTTTCTAGAAAAATTTGTGTAAATAATACCACGTCCATCTTTTTCTAAATAAAAAATGATAAATCAAATATAATAATGTATTATATATATATATATATATATATATATATATATATATAAAATAAAAATAAAAAAAGAAAAAGAAAAGGAAAAAACTTATAAGAAAAGAAAAAAACTATCTAAATTGAACTACATGCATACATATATGGCATCATCAACCTTATGTTCCGCCAATGTAGAATGCTTAAGGAAAAGGCTGGAAACAGAGCTAACCTTTGGCATAATTTTACACAAATCGATTGCTCTCAAGCTTGAAAGAATCTTTGGCACTAAGGGTTCACAAATGAAAATTCATACATTTTCATGTATTCCAATTCTTTAATAGACAGGACAATAAAAATAAATTAATTAATAGACAATTTATTTTTTGAATTATCTTAAAAATTTAAGCATATCTTATGAATGCTCCATATAGTACAAAATTGCCAACTAGAGCTTTAGAACATTGAGCTTAGCCCTGTGAGCAATACTGGCATTAGGTAAATTATTGAAGTTTGACAAATAATGCAAGTTAACCAATACAAACTGAAACAAAAATGAAAAAATAGTTTTAGAAGATAACAATCTCTTTTATATATCTACACACACACAAACACATATATAGATATATAAAACAAAAACGAACAACCAATGTCACTGGAAATTTCTTCCAAAAGATGTCAGTATTGTTTTCTCTATAAACGTCTTCACATAAGGATAAAATAAGCTATTGAGCATTTAAAAAGGCATTAAAGAAGCATGAAGAACGAGAATTAGCACCTCAACATGAAAATGAAAAATTATAAAAGGGAGAAACAAAGGATTGCAAATATAAGATGCATGGCAAAACTATCTCTGGGGTAAGGAACAATAAAATTATTCATCCAAAGAAGCAGTACAGATCTATATAAATGAACATATCAATGCTCAAATTCAATAACACCCAGTTTGCTAAGCTTGAAATAATAAGTTAAAAAGAGTTACAAGCAAAGCAATAAAATTAATTAATTAAATCAAATTATACTAAAAAGTAAAGAGAATCCTAACAAAAATAAATAAATTATAACCCCAAAAACAGAATCAAAGCACTCTCAACTAAATGTAATCATAAAGATTGTCAGGAAAGCAAGTGGAAGCTTCCTGACTCCAAAGAGTAGTTTTTTTTTTTTTTTTTTGAAAGGTAAAATCAATTTAATAAGAAAATAAGATATACAATACAAGTTAGCCCAGGCTAACCAAAATACAAAACCATGAGACCATACAAGTTAGCCCATGAGACAACTCGAAGCACAAAGCAAACAACCCAGCAAGAGTTACATTGACACAACACAAACACTAACAATCTATACCATATATTTTGAGTGTGCAGCTAATCTCCAAGTAAAAACACTAACAATCTATATCTATATACTTAAAAATAACTACCTCTCAAAATGGTGCAAGCTACGGACAAAGGAATTTATCATTGGGGCCCAACATACATATATCATGTCTATGAACTATTGGATGGCTTTTACATAATATTTCAAGATTTTTATTATACAAAAATTATGAGTAACTTGTCTGTAATCGAGAATCTTGAAACAATTGAATTTCCAAAAAAATCTTGCAGCTCCTATTAAGGAAATCTAAACTAAATACCAAGGAAATTAATACAATTCAAAGGATTGACTCATATAACCTCACCCAAATACAAATATTGATACGTATGAGAAGACATGATAAGATTGATATTTCAGAAAGAGGTTGAGGAAATGTAATTGCTAAAAATTTTAGTGTCTTACATTCACAGCAAGTTATCCAACTGGACACATTATCCAACAATATCTTTTGACGTTGATGCATGTCATAAAACACAAGTCTACTTAAAAGATGGTCACTTAAAAATAAATGTCATTGAAAACAAGTTCTAGGAGAAAAGAGGAAGCTGCAAAGAGGAAAGATTCATATATTTTTTTCATGATTTCCAAATACGAAAAAAAAAAAATATATATATATATATATATATGAATATAAGACATCAATATCAAAATCTAAGAAAGAAGAGAAGGGTTGTTTATGCCATCACTGTGTTACAAAATGACAATGCAGAAAGCTCTATGGATCAATTTGTTATTAGAGACGGATTCTAGAGCTGTGCCTACTGTGGAGTTTTCTTCTTTTCAACCAAGGGTTATGGTTTCTGAGGATGAAAAAAGAATATTTCACGCTAAGGTTTCTGAAGAGAATATAAAGCAAGTGGCGATGCTAGTCAAGATAAGGCTCTTGGGCCTGATGGCTATCCAAACAGAATTTATCAAAGGTTCTGGAATATTGTGAAGGGTGACTTGATTAAAGTGATTCAATGGTTCTTCAGTAAGAACACTTTACCTTTGGGGGTTAACAGCACTTTCCTTACCCTTACACCTAAAAAATGCTTTAAGGGTGATGGACTATAGGACTCTCTCTCTTTGAACTTCCATGTATAAATTTATTACAAAGATAATGGCTAATAGGTTGTCTATGATCCTTTTGTGGCTGCCTGGGAAAGAACATGCAGCATTCATGAGAGGAAGAAAATTTCAAGGTAACATTATTACTGTTCATCATATTCTCGAAGGATTTTAAAAAAAGATTCTAATCCTTCCATGGCTTTTAAAATTGATCTTCATAAAGCCTATGATTCTGTTTCATGGGATTTTTTGAGATCTATTTAGGTTGGTATGGATTTGGGGATGGTTGGATAGAATGGGTAATGAATTGTGTATCTTCAGTCTCTTTCTGTGTTTTGGTCAATGGAGTTCCTTCTGGTTTCTTCCAAGCAAGCAGAGGGTTGAGGCAAGGATGCCCTTTGTCACCTCTTCTTTTCACTCTGGTGACAAATTTTTTTTCCAATTTGATGCTCAAAAAGATTAATGAAGGTGAATTAGAGCTCTGTAGCTTACTGAGGAAAGTGGGTTCTGAGTCTTTTTTATTATTATTTTTATAATAAGATTTCATAAAAGGCGCTCAAGAGGGGAGCGCTCCCAAAGTATACACAACACGCCAAAGGCAAAAACTAAAGCTTTAAGCTATCCAAAAAATCCAAAAGATACCCCAAAGATTTACAATTACGCCCGTTAACCCAAAAGAATATAGTATGCAGTACGCTATACTTGAGAGACCAAATAGGAGTCTCCTATTTCTCTCACGCCACAAAGGGGAGTGGCCCTCCAAACAACCCTTGCTCAGCTCTCCACAAGACACCCTTTCCAAGCCTCAATCATATCCAAAGTGGTTCTTGGGAACACCCAAGGCATGCCAAAAGCCTCTATGAGAAATGCCAGGGTGATATCTGAAAGTCAGCAAAGATAAGAGTTATGTGTTTTTTCTAAAGATGTAAGGAGAAGATGTTTTCCTGTTACCTATTTAGGGTTACCTTTGGTTGATAGAAAGCTGAATAAGAATTACTGTACTAATTTGATTGATAAGGCATCAAGGGTATCAACCAAATTATCCATCATCTTCCTTTGGCAGGGAGAGCTGAATTGATAAAATCTGTTGTTTCATGTTTCTTTTACTACTGGTCTGCAGTGTACTCTATTTCTGTTGGGGTTCAATGCATCTCGAAGAGAAAAAATTAAAAACTTATTTTGGCTCAAGAGAGCAAAAGTGCATTTGTTAAAGTGCAAGGTTGTCACTTTTCCAAAAGCAAAAACGAGGGGGGGGGGGGGGGGGGGGGGGGGGGGGGGTGTGGGGTGTTGGAGAACCTAATAATGAATATGAGCTCTTCGGGCTTTGGTATAAGAAGTTTGAAGTCTATTGATTTCTCAGCCAGGTGTGTTTTGGCCTGGGATTTCATTCAATCCAAAGAGTCTCTTTGAATTGCATGGTTCAGGGATAAATACCTGAAGAAGGCTAAATTCTGGAATTGTAATGCTAAAATTTATGATTCTGCTATATTGAAGAGTATCATCCATGTAAGGGAGTTCATGTTGGAGCATTTGGACTTTAAAGTGGGGAATGGTTTTATGTTGGAGCATTTGGACTTTAAAGTGGGGAATGGTCTTATGTTTAGTCAACCCTTGGTTCCATGGTAGTACTATTTTGCAAACCTTTGGTTCCAGAGTTGTTGAGGAATTTGCCAGAGATGCTTTATTAGCAGTGTCGTTTAATTCTGGCCAGTGTTCTGTTCCTCAGAATTGGCCTAATGGGATTTATGACGTTCTGATTACTTCAAGAAGTAGTGGTGAACATGATAGAATCATGTGGAAATATGGCCAGTGAAGTTTCAAATCAGCATGGAATAAGGGTAGAAATATGGGTCCTACAATCAATTGGGACGGGTTGGTTTGGGGTCACTGCAGGCCAAGGATAACAACAGCCTTGGTCATGCATCATTCCATTCCTTCTGATCACACTTGCAGAGAAGGGGTATTACCCTTGTGTCTATTTGTCATAATTGTCTAAATGGGGATGGTACTATGGATCATCTATTTTGGAATTGTTCGTTTTCTCAACAAGTTTGGCACTGGTTTGCTTATATATGTAATTGGGAATTACTTATCAAAAAATATATATATGTAATTGGGAATTCTTTGATGCTGTGTAGTGGTTCCTGTGTTTTCCTCTTCTTCTACTTAGAAGATCTTGGTGATCAGAGATTTTTTACTGCTATTCCAGAGATGTTGCCATGGAGGGTTGTTTTGAGGTTCTGCACTACATGGGTTGGAGGTTACAGGACTTGAGGAGTATCTTCTGATTAGGTTTGGTGTCTCTGTTCTGTGAGCTTCAGCTGGTTTGTTAGATGCGTTTATGCTGTGTTTTTTTATTCTGTTTGGTGAGTTCTTAGCACTCACCTTTCTCTTTTGTATCATATTGTAGTGTTGTATTTTAATAAAATTAACCATTTCAGGAAAATAAAAAAATAAAAAAACCTATTGACTTAACATTTCCAATGCTTAGATTGAACAAACACCTTGTTAGCCAAGCTTGAAATAATAAGTTTAAAAAGCTATACCAAAAACATTATATAATGAAATCAAATTAAATTAAATTAAAACGCACAAAAATCCAAACAAGAATGAATGAAATATAACATTAAAAAAAAAAACCAAAACAGGCTAAAGAGCTTTGTAATCTAGTTATAAGTTTCGTAATGATAAAGTTTGTCAACAAAGCAAGTGAAGGTGTCCAGGCACTAAAGAATAGTTAACTAAAACCAATGCCGGATATTTTGTACATGCAGTCGTGCACATATGCATTAGCAACAACAAAATGTTGCACCTAATCTGCACATCCAAACACTGACATTCTATATGCTATACACTTGAAAAGTAATACATGACATGATTAGTCATCATGAATTTCTAATTAAATCTTTCAGTAATCATTTATGCTTTAAAAAAGTTGAACTGCCTCTCAAAAGGGTGTAAATTAGAGAAGAAGTCAATAACTTTTCATTGGGGGGCCAATGTATATGTATCATGCATTCAGGAAGAAAAAAATGTGTATGTATCATGTTTAGGAAGTATTAGGGACACAATGACTAGTCGAATATAATAGCTTATGTGTCATTCTCACTTGCAAACTTTTTTTTTTTGTTTTTGGGTAAGTCAATATTTATTCAAAAAAGAAGAAACAATGCAGGCTACCAAACAGCGGCCCAAAAGAAGCAACAAGAAAGAAGGCCCAAACAAAGCCTGAAGGCAGCAACAAACTCCACAAAAGGAGGAGGAACTACAAGAAAAAACACACAGAAAGCACAACACAGAGCATATGACTCCTTACCAATTGTAGCAACATTCTTAATTAAAAACAAGTGAAATTGAATTTCAGTCTAATAGAGAACTAGCCATGTTATTTAAATTTCATCATTAACAAAATCTAGAAAAAAAAAAAAAAACAGCAGTACGTTTAAGCCATTTTAACTAGTCCTTATAATTCATTCACAAAACCTTGTTAATACCCTCTGCATGCCCCCAACTCATTCCTACGCAACCCCACACCCAAACAAGAAAAGGGGAAAAAAAAAAAAAACTCATTTTTCTCACCCCTAACCAACATTGCAAAAAATAAAATAAATAAATAATTCATTAAAATAAATTTAAGTCATATATGCTAGCTGCCATTTTTTTTACTTGTACACAATCATTGGCAAGCACAATGTTAACCGAGATCTAGTAAGTTCCGAAAAAAAAAAAAAAAAAATTAAGGCTGAAAGATATATATATATATATATATATATATATATATATATATATATATATAAAGGGAATCAGTGCACGAGGCCCTGCCATTACAAAAAGATTTATATATATTTCCCATAATTTTCAAGTGCAAATTAGTAATGAAGTGTATGAAAAAGTAAAAATCCGTGCACGAGACTCCCGCCATTATAAAAAGATTGATATATATTTCTCATAATTTTCCAGCAAATTAGTAATGAAGTAGATGAATAAGTGAGAGTTATTATCATTAAAAGCTATAAATATATTGAACCGTTAAAGTGAATGTAAATTGCAAACAAGCAGATCCTCACCTTGAACTCATGTTCAGCACGACCACATTATCTCCAACAATGGCTTCCTTAAGTGAAACGAAACTGGGAACATAAGCAATTGCTTTAAATTTTGATTCAGAACCACGAATCTTAAGATATTTAAATTTTGGTATTTAAGGGTCATAACAAATCAGAGCACATGTATCATAATGAAACAGCAATACTTCCCCATTTTTCAAGTAATTTATTGGCTGATATAAACCATAAGGCCAACTCTGATCAGGTTGATTACGAATAGAAAACATCTTTGTCCAAGATTTCCCAACACCATATTTCTTCATAACCCATATATAAATGGGATCATAATTGGCATCACATATGCATAGACAACCATCTAGCACTCCCATGGACACATTATGCACCACACCCAAATCAACGATGTAGTTTGCATAACATTTTTGATATTGACGAGGCGAAGAAAATAATTTAAACTGCTCCTTGTCAAAGCTAAAACAAACTATATTAAGCGTACGGCTATGTCCCCGAAATTCTTGATAGAGCAACCAATGGACACATCCCTCCAGATAAGTGGGAAACGTTAGGTTACAATATAAAAAGGGAGCATCACCAATGCTTTTCCATGATCCTTCGCCGAGTGTGCATATCTCAATCCCGGAACTATAATTTATCCACCCCGTTTCGGGTGTGCAACAGCTCATGCGCGCGCCACCCCTAGCCCGAGCAGCAAACTGCCGTTCAAACATTCTAATCACCTTGTATTGATTAGTTCTCGGACTGAAGCCAAACCCACAATCAACAAAATATTGGGTTTTCTTGGAAGGCCTTCCTTTACCCACAGGAAGGTTTATATACTCACCCGTGATCGGATTACACACAACAACAGGTTCATTACTGGTTGGTTCAGACAACCAGAGGAAACCATTGCACGAATTCACAATTTTGAAATTTCGATCCTTGGGTGTGACTCTGATGTCGCTTTTCCTTTTAACCCCATTTGGGTAACGACCCATGTGTGCAAGCTTTATATGAGGGTCGCATCGGAAACCGCGATCGCCGTCGCAGATGCAGTATCCAAGATCGAAATTGTGGCATTCTTGAGGCTCAACCAAATGAAGTGTTGTTGAATCCGAGGTCTGAAGCAGAGCGCAGGGCTCTGCCTTCGCAGAGAGCAGCTTGGCGAATTGGGGATCAGAGATTACAGTGCGCCAAGATTTGCAAAGGCATTTGCAAATTAGAATACTCTTTACAGGGAGCTTCAGTAGAATATCGTCGATGATGGGTCTCGGAAGATAATTGCCTTCCTGGGTTGAATTTCTTTTTCCTTTTCATGGCTGCTGTTATATGATGAATCTGTGAAATAGATTTGGAGGTCAGTGACAGATAATATAAAACCCTAGCCCCGATGAAAGAATTATCTCAAAGACAAACAAAACCCTGGTTATCAATAAAGAGAGAGAGTTACCGCTTAAATAGGGCAGTATATATTGGCATATAATAAAATTACAAAAGAACCCTGCACTGCTTAATATTTTGTTCTTATATTATTTTAGTATCATAAATTGTCGCTGTCCCTTTCTGTCTTTTACCTCTCGGACTCTTCGAATTCTAATTTGTTTACAATTTTCTCATATGGTCCCTCGAATTAAAATTAAAAAACAAAAAAATACCAGAATTTTTATACAAGAGATCTATAGAAATTTTTCATTCATAATTTTTCTTACCTATACCATGTAGGATTGTAGACAGAAACGGAGGGAGCTAAAGTCCAGGTGCAAAATATAAAAAGTGCCCCCATTCAATTTTCTCTTTTCTTTATAATATTCTATATATGTTTTTTTTTCCTCTTAAATAAGTTTCCTTAATCTTTATATTCTATATTTATAATTAATTTAATCCTAAAAATATAACTCTCTCTCTCTCTCTATATATATATATAGATATATACTCATAAACATTAAGTTATATGTATAGACATTATACTATGTATATGTTAAGGTACACAATATTACAAAATGTGCCCCCTGAACAAATTTTTTGGCTCCTTGATTATAGGTTGTGATAACTAAAATTATTCGCAAAAAGATATTATTGTTGTTATTGACATTTTTGTCATTTTGTTATTATATAATTTAAAAAAAAAAAAAAAAAAAAAAAAAATCATGCAGACCATGTGATAAAGTAATGTTTACGACGTGATGACATATTTACGAAATATGACTCCTACTTTTGTTGTTGATATCATGACATATTCAATGGTATGCAAGTGTCAAGTAAGTATTTGAGACATCCCTTAGAAGAGTTCGTAATATCAAAAATAATTGTTACAAAAATTATTAGGATTTGACAAATAGGTTGGAGATGTTCTTAAGTTGTCTTTTAAAGTGTAAAATAGGATTAGGTTGTAATATTCCCTTCTTTTTTTATCCTATCTCTCACTGTTTCAGAAATCTTACTCCCTGTTTTCACCTTTCTTTGAATTCCATTCATTGACTATTTATCTCATATTATCTCGGATTAAAATTATCAACAAAGCCAAATTTTTCTCCCTCTTGTTCTCTCTCGAATTAAAAGTTAACAACCAAGTTTAATATTTTCACTTTAACATTTTAGCATTCATCCATTGTCATGATATTAACAACAAAAGCATTATAATCCTTACATATTGTTGGTGGGACACAAATAAAAAATAAAAAATAAAACCAACAAAAAAAAAAACAAAAATGAGAAAAGAATAATAAAGTTTCCTCAGCTTAGATAAGGAGTCAGATGTATAATTCCTTTAATTTTTTTACTATTATAATCCATTTCAAAGTATAATCTTTATGATTCGCATGAACGGAGAAACTAGACTATATATAGTTTTAGGAATTCTATTTAAGACAAAGTAGATTCTAATATAATATGGTTTGAGTACGTAGACATTACATTTTTTACTATTCATCAGCATTTTGCAAGAATATTTGCTTTAGACATTGTGAGGCTATAAATGTGTCTGGTAAGCTTGCTAAATAGATTTGTTGCCTCTTTCTCTTCTAAAATGCAAATATCGTGATTTTGTGACTAAATAATATCATATTTGCATGAAAATGAACATTGTGACAGTGGTGTGATTTCCATTGTTTTGCACGAGTAGTGTTGATTATAAGAATGTCTCTTTTAAAATGCAAATATCGTGATTTTGTTGTAAATTATAATTAATTCGTGTTAAACCATTCATCACAAATAAATACGAACCACACAATTTTAGAACTTCATTATTTTCACATATCTATAATGCATAAATAAATATAGTTAATTATAAATACATCGATCTGTGATTGCAAATATCGTAGCGATCAAGTCCAATGTCGAGATCCTTTCTGCGGAACGAACAACGTGTTAAATTGCAATAGTCAAAACGTGGAAACCGATTTCTCTATCTTAACCTTTTGTACACATAAAACTTTGACGTGTTGTATCATTAATTGTACATAATTGATGGAGTATATGTACTTTTATAAAGGCAGAGAGATGACCAGTTTTCCTTTTAGTAACATAATTATACTTTTCATCAAAGTAAGAATTAAGAAAGGAAAACACTTCTCCAATAAGTAATTATCAAAAAGGTAATTTATAAGTTGACTAAATAATATAATATTAATCTGATATCTATTTTATTTAACCACCAAAAAATATGTCACATGTCCAAATCATGATGTGGGCCATAATTAAATAAATAATCTTACATTCTCCCACTTAGCACATATGATAATTTCTGTAGTGGTTTAGTAAAATAGTCATTAGTGTACACTATAAATCAAATTGACTCATTAAGTTGGTCATTATAAATACCATGATAAATAAACTACTAATGCGAGTCATAGCGGTTATATGTCCTTAAATGACACAATCCCTTCCATGTACCACAACACTAGTAACATATTCAACAGTTTATAAATGACAAATATCAATAATGATCTAATAATAATGTCTTTTCCAAGACTATTCCTATTACCATTTATTAAAGTAATACGTACATGTATATTAATTAATAGAAAATATCATAAACACGTTTAATCAACGCAAAATGTCAAATATATATAGGCATTGTTAAGTAATCTACAATTAAAAAATAATCATCATTGACTACATTCAAGACCCATTCTTTTAACATGTTCTATAAATGTCTTGGGTGGTAGTCCATTCGTTAATGGATTGCAATCATAAGTTGTGTGCTTATATATTCAATAGACATTCGTTGTTTCTATACATCTTCTTTAACATAATTCCATAAGAGTACGATTACGCCTTACAACTACACGCTTCTGCTGTGGCATGTATAACAAAGTGAATTAAGCACAAATGCCATATAATTCAAGGAGTTTAGCAAACGGTTAGAGTATTAACCCGTTTCATCATACTTTCAATAATATTCACCACCTCTATATGACCTTATGATTTTCACTTTTTCTATCTAGTTATTTTTCAACCTCATTTATGTATATTTCAAGAGTACCCTTGAGGTTTTTCATGCAACAAATAGATATATCCATAATGTGAAAATTAACTATAAAGGCAATAAAATATTTTTCTCCACCAAAAGATGGAACATCAGAAGGTCTACAAATGTCTTTATGAATAATTTCAAAAAACCATATACTTATTATGGCTCATTTCTTTGTGCGTTTGGTTTGTTTACCCTTAATACAATCTACACACACACCAAAATCAATAAAGTTTAGATTCAGAAGAATCACATCCTCTACTAATTTTTTTAATCTTTCACTAGATATTGACCTAGTCTTTTATGCCACAAGGACGATAAATTTTCTATTAATTAAGTTACGCTTAATTCTAACATTATGATGCAAGATCAAAAGGTCTTTAATAAATAAGCTATCAAGTTTGAATTTACAGAAATTATCAACAATAATACCATAACTCACAAATTAAAATTTCTTAAATAAACATCATTATCAAATTTAAATGAAAAATCATTAACATAAAGTCTTGAAATAAAATCAAATTATGGGAAATTGAATAAATATAAAAAGTTTAAAGTAATTTAAATAAAATCCATTATCTAACATTAAACATAATGTTACAATGGTTTCAACAAAACTTTTTCTCAATTATCATAAATAAGAAATTCTTATTTAAATTTGTGATTTAGGCCATAAGAAATTATTCCATCTATTACAAACATAAACATTAGTACTTAATGTAACGACCCAAATCCTCATGGATCCAGATCATTAAACGGGTCTTAACCCGACCCAAAAACATCCAATAGCAACACGGTCATTTCACATTAAATTTAAATGTCGAGGTCCAAAAAGGGCAAGATGGTAAATTACCATAATTCCATAAATTGGGACTCAAGGGTATAACAGTCATTTACTTGTATCACGTAACTATTAAAATAAGGTTGAGGGCAATATAGTCCTTTTGGTAGTTAAAATGTAATTATGGCATTTTAATGGGTTATAAAATAATTACGTGAAACCTCACTTGGGTGCGAAAGTGCAATTTGGGAAACTAAACACATATTACATAAGTAACATAAACCGGTCGATGTATATGCATCATACGTTGACTGGTTTGGGACATGAACAGTGGAAATGCCCACTGTCATGATACCGGTCGACGTATGGGAAGCCATACGTTGACTGGTTTGGAAGGTGAGTTACAATGGATACCGGTCGACGTATGGGAAAGCATACGTCGAATGGTTTGGGACATGATACCGGTCGACGTATAGGATGCCAAACGTCGACTGGTTTGGGACGTGAACTACTCAAACACAAGATACCTGTCGACCGGTTCTGGGAAATCTTCACTTCCACTTCCCACTGTCCTGTGTAACCCACGTACATCAACAATTGATAATTCAAAGACCCACGCCACTACACGTACTTGTAATTTTTTTTAATACATTTCAACAATAATTTCAAGTACAACCACCACGTTATTAACGTAATTTACCACACGTCATTAAAATACACTAGGGGATTTAGTGTAATTAAAAGTTAATTACATTTTAACATCAAATAAAAATACCACAACCATCAACAACATGAATCACCACATGTTACTTAAATACACAAAAGGCTTATGATTGAATAAAACTTAATTACATTATCCAATGGCCATAATTGCAAACTTATTTACATTCTCAAAAAAAAAAACTATGATTATACATGAAATGGCCAAATACTAAATAGCAAAAATCATCTCCTAACAACTTTCAATTTTGAGGTGGATTGGCATCCGCCGGTTCTTTTCCAAGACCTGAAAAAAAAGATATATATAGTAGGGTGAGCTATATGCTCAGTAGGTGACACTTAAGACATGCGTCTTGGGTCCCTGTGAATCCAATCAAAGCATAGGCCAATGGGAAATAGGGAACATGCAACATAGGGGATTAATACATCTTTCCATCCAAATTCGAATACAAAGAATGTAATGCCGTGGAATGCGAATTCATGCCAATGTCACTCCCCATTTTCATTCTCAAAATCATTACTTTCAAACTGTTAATACAGCCCGCCCTTTGGTGACCCCACCGCGACACAAGAAAAGGATTGGCTAATGTCCCTGACCCTTGGTAACCCCGCGGCGTCATTATAGGGCCCAGCTAGCTCAACCACGCTAGGGCGACTCCCTAGTCCCCTCTAGGCTATATTAACCTCCGGCCCGTTGGTAACCCCGCAGCGACCAGGTTTGCATAAAACCATTTTATCCAAAACACTTCCCCGAAATTCCCGATTTCATTTCGGGACAAATTTCTCCCATTTCATGCAACCCAATGGTACATGTATGCACATATATTCCATACTCCCAATATTATGGCATTTAAAGAATCCCCAATCAAGCATACATCAAGTTCAACATTTCTCGATAGATCATCAACATAATAAACACAACAAAGCACAATCTAGACATACTTTTCACATAAAACAAGTCATATTCAAGATCATGAAATTCTCTAGACATCACTTACACAACGTCAAAGAAATAAATTCTCAATTTAAGCATGTTTATTATACAAAGAATGTAAAATTCACAAAAGAGCAAGAACATCATGAATTAAGGGTCCCTACCTCAAGTTTGCACCAAAACCCTAACAATGGGTCCTCAAATTCGAACTCCAAAGGAAGGCTCAAAACTAAAATTATTGGTATGAGTGCATAGAGCTCGTCGTGCTCTCCGTTTTGCCTCCAACAGCACCTTAATCCGCCAAGTAATGAGAGAGTAATCGAGTCTTAAAGATTGGCTTGAAAAAGAAAGAGAAAATGCAAGTTTGAGAGAGTGGAAGAGAGAGTAGCGGGGAGAGAGAATGAGTGAGAGACCAAAAATGGTCTCTAGCCACTTATTTGAGATAGTGGTAGGCCCCTCCACTATGAATTTCTTTTCCATTTTCTTTTACTTCAATTCTTACACCACACACAAAAATGCACCATATGAATGCTACATAAATCATATAAAATTAAATGCAACTAGACCCAACCACAATCCCGTACGCAACATGTGAAAAGACAGAAATACCCCTACGACAACAAGATTTCTAGAAAACGGAAAATGCCGAAAATCGGAAACGTCACAATCTCCCCAACTTAAAAGGATTTCGTCCCCGAAATCAAGCCATACCTGGGGAAGAGAACAACTATGGGTACTTGGAGCGAACCTGCTATTCCAGCTCCCAAGTAGCCTCTTCGACTCCATGGTGTCTCCAAAGAACCTTCACTAACGATATCGTCTTACCCCTTAACACTTTCTGTCGTGTGTCAAGGATTTGAACTGGTCCCTCTTCATAGGAGACATCCTCATCAATGTCCACATCGACCTCATCTAAAATGTGAGATGGATCTGGTTCATACTTCCATAGCATTGACACATAAAAAATGTTATGGACTCTATCCATCTGTGGTGGCAAGGCAAGCCTGTAGGCAACCTCTCCTATACGGTCCAAAATCTCAAACGGTCTTATAAATCGTGGCGACAACTTGCCACTTTTCCCAAATCTCATCAAACCTTTCCGTGGGGAAACCCATAGAAAAACATGGTCTCCTACTTCAAAAGCTAGAGGTCGTCTCTGCTTATCTTCATAGCTCTTCTGTTGGTTCTGAGCTGTGAGCAACCTCTGTCTGATCAATTTAATTTTCTCGATAGTCTCGAGTACAATATCGGGTCCTAAAGCGGCTGTCTCGCCTACCTCAGTCCAACAAACTGGAGACCTACATGGTCTACCATACAACGCCTCAAATGGAGCCATCTCTATACTCGTCTGATAACTGTTGTTGTAGGCAAACTCAATGAGTGGTAGATGATCTTCCCAACTGCCACCCAAGTCAAGCACATATGCTCGGAGCATATCCTCCAAGATCTGGATAGTACACTCCGACTGGCCGTCTGTCTGTGGATAGAATGCCGTACTAAGATTCAACGCTGAACCAAACGCTGTTTGAAGTCCTTTCCAAAACTTTGAAGTAAACTTGGCATCCCTATCTGAAACAATGGTTACTGAAACTCCATGTAACCTTACAATCTCTTTCACATATAGAGCACCAAGTGCTTCTGCATCATCTGTTGCCTTAATAGGCAAAAAGTGAGCCGTCTTGGTCAATCTGCCAATGATGACCCATACGGCCTCGTTGCCTCTTCGTGACCTTGGAAAACCTGTCACAAAATCCATTGCGATATGCTCCTATCTCCACTGCGCTACAGGCAATGGTTGCAATAACCCTGCTGGTCTCTGATGCTCGGCCTTCACCTGTTGACAGGTAAGGCACTTAGCCACAAACTGCACAACATCCTTCTTCATCCCATTCCACCAATTCTGACGTCTCAAATTGTGATACATTTTTGTACCACCTGGATAAACTACAAAGCGGGAAGTGTGAAACTCCCGAAGAACATCCTCACGACAAACCATGGGGACAACCAACAAATCTCTAAACCGTAGACCCCCATCTACATGCAAGGTCCAATCTTTCACTGTCTCACCACTGGAGAGTAAAGTGTAAATTGCATCCAAATCCGAATCCTGTCTCTGTGACTCAATCACTCGTCTGACAAGAGTAGGCTTAGCCACAAGACTAAATAAGAAGGCTGGTTCACTGTCACCATCATCGTCAAAACATTGCAATCCCATCTCTGCCAAACTTTCAAGCATCTTCCACTTTCGGATAGCCAAACCGGCCAAAACACCACGAGATTTTCTGCTTAAGGCATCAGCTACAACACTTGCCTTGCCCGGATGATACTGCAAATCAAAGTTGTAATCTTCCAAGTATTTGACCCATCGTCTCTGTCTATTGTTCAAGTCCTTTTAGGAGAACAGGTACTTGAGACTTTTATGATCTGAGTACACCTCGAATCTCTCACCATACAAGTAGTGTCTCCAACACTTCAGAGCAAACACCACTGCCGCCAACTCCAAATCATGAGTAGGGTAGTTGTACTCATGAGTCTTTAACTGTCGAGACCCATAAGCCACTACTCTACCATCTTGCATCAACACACATCCCAAGCCATCGCGTGAAGCATCACAATAAATCACATAACCCAAGCCACGCTCAGGTATCACCAACACTGGAACCGTAGTTAGCCTTGTCTTCAACTCCTGAAAGGATGACTCACAGGCTTCATTCCATGTAAACTTGATCATTTTCCGGGTCAAACGGGTCATAGGCACTGCCAAACGAGAGAAATCTTTCACAAATCTTCGATAGTAACCCGCTAGACTAAGAAAACTATGGATCTCAAACACATTCTTGGGTTGCTCCCAAGTCAAAACTGCTTCAATCTTCGATGGATCAACCGACACTCCACCCTCCGAAACAACATGTCCCAAAAACTTCACCTCTTGTAGCCAAAACTCACACTTCTCATATTTGGCATACAATCGGTGCTCCCGCAAAATTTGCAGCACGATACTCAAATGGACCTCGTGCTCATCCCGAGTCCGCGAGTACACAAGAATGTCATCCACGAAAACTACCACAAACTGGTCCAAGTAACCGTGGAAGACGCGGTTCATTAAGTCTATGAATGCTGTTGGTGCATTAGTCAAGCCAAATGGCATAACAAGGAACTCATAATGTCCATACCGAGTACGGAACGCTGTCTTCGGGATATCCTCATCCTAACTCGCAACTGATAGTAGCCAGATCTTAAATCAATCTTCGAGAAACAACTGGCTCCCCTCAACTAAGCAAATAAATCGTCTATCCTTGGCAAAGGATACTTGTTCTTGATGGTGGCATGATTCAATTTCCGATAATCGATGCACAACCTCAAAGAATCATCTTTCTTCTTAGCAAACAAGACCGGTGCGCCCCACGGTGACACACTCAGTCAGATGAAACCTTTCATCCTTAAATCATCAAGCTGCCTCTTTAATTCTTCCAACTCAACCGGTGCCATACGATACAGTGCCATAGAAATCGGCGCGGTACTAGGCATCAGATCAATAGTGAATTGCACTTCTCGGTGGGGAGGCAACTCCGTTAAATCCTTTGGAAACACATCTAGAAAATTACAAACAACCGCCGGATAACTTTCTCCCACAACATTATCTTCTTCGGCTAGAAGACTAGCCAAGAAGTAATCACCACGACTCCGTTGATGAATTCCATATAATGATAAAGGCTGGGAATCACTCCGATCTCCCATGAAAAAAAATAGTCTCCTTCTGGAGTGCAAACTGAAATTCTCCATTTAAAACAATCAATCATCACCCAGAAGAAAGCTAACTAGTCCATCCCGAGAATGACATCAAAGTTAGTCATCTCTAGGAGGATAAGGTCAAACACAAAAGTCCGCCCGACTATCACAATGGGACAATCCCGCACAACTCGGCTCAAAGACACTGAAACCCCAACCGGCGTATCAACACATAACGCCCGATCCAAGAAACTAACCTCTAACCCCGATGCAAGTGCAAATGATGATGAAATGAAAGAATGAGATACACCAAAGTCAAAAAGAATACGTGCCCAAGAGCTAAACACTGGAAAGATACCTCGGAGAACTGACGGTCCAGGAGATGGATCAGTAGGTGCAAGTGCAAAGACACGTCCCTGCTGTGCCTGTGCTTGAGAACCACCAATCTGAACACCAGATTCCTGTGCCGACACAGTAGGAGTATCCCTCCTAGCTGGTTGAGAACCTTGAGAAGACATGGTAGGTTGTGATGGTGGCGGTGGTCTAAAACCTGACTGAACTATAGCCAACTGTGACGGTCTCTGCCATGACCCTCTGCCACTACCAATGCATGCTCCCTGACTCGGACAATCTCAAATCAAGTGACCCTGCTGGCCACACCCATAACAAATTCTTGGAGCTGAAGAAACTGAGGACGATCTCATAGGATAACTGGACTTGTAATGTCCGGGTTGCTGACACTGAAAACAAACAACTCCACCCCTGTCAAACCCAGCTGGTATAGGAGTGATAAGAGCAGATCGTGCAAACTGTTGCCCCTGAAACTGAAAGGACCACCCTTATTCCTCTTCCAAGAAGATCTCTCTGAAGATGGCCCTACACCTCTCTTTTGCTTCAATTGCTCTCTTCTATCCTTCTCTCTATTATCAGCCTCCAGCATTAAAGCCCTTTCCACTGCTTCAGAGTAAACCTTAATGAACTGTGCCGTGATCAACGGCCTCATCCGATCATTAAGACCGGAAACAAACTTCCGAGTTTTGTTAGCTTCATCTCTCACCATTTCTGGAGCAAAACGGGAGAGTGAGGTGAACTTGTTCTCATATTCCGCCACTAACATGCTCCCTTGAATAAGGTTATGAAACTGGTCTTGTAACTCCCATCTTTTAGAAGTCAGAAAATATTTTTCATAAAACAATTCCTTGAACTTATCCCAACCCATCTCCTCCACCTTGTACCGGCTCGTAACCGACTTCCACCATAGTTTGGCATCCTTAGCAAACTTATAAGTTACTAGGATGATCTTCAAGTGATCCTCTATCACATCCATTGAGGTCAACTGAGTTTTAACTTGATCCATGTAGTCGTCTGCTACCATTGGATCTGCACTGCCCTCAAACATAACCTGCGTCAACTAAGAAAATCCCTTAATGATCTTGAGACGCTTCTAAGCTGGCATCTCCTTAACTTGAACTGTAGGTTGTGGTACCGATTGTGACTGAGCAGCAATCGTTGCCCTCACGGCACTTTGCAATAAACGATTTGTAATACCCCGTAATTTTAAAGAATATATTTAAATTAATCTTGTGTTAGGTTAATTAATTTTATTTATTTGTGCATACTACATTATTATATTATGTTCATTTAATTGTGCATGTAAAGTGATTGTGTATGTTAAAATAGTAAATTTATTCATTTAATTATGCATGTATTATTAATAATAATTTCATTTGTTGGTTATGCTTATATTAATCATTATTAGTTAATTAAAGTATTATATTTGTGTTATATAGTATTATGATGATATAATGTATTATTTTGTAATAATAATAATTATATTAGTTTAATAATAATAATAATAATAATAATATAATAATAATAATAATTATTATAAAAGTTTATTAATAATAATATTAGTAATAATAATAATAATATTTATAATAATAATAATAGTATTAAACCAAAGTCATGATGAAATTAGAGATTAGGATAGGATTGCATCAATGGTTATGGTTGGAATTAAAGCCATATAGGTAGGAATATGAGAAATGGGTGAGAAGTTATTATAAATTAGATATTTGTAATATTTATATTATATATTTTGTCTATAAATTAACTAGCTTGCCTTAGAAAAAAAAATAAAAGGGAGTTAGAAGCAAAGTATAAATTCTAGAGAGCTATTTTATAAGAGTGAAAGGAAAAGAGAAAGAGAAAGAAGCTTGGACCGGTGTAGGCAATTTTACCCGACTACGCGCAGACCGGCGGATTTATTTTAAATCCAAAAAGGCAAGTTATTATCTACTTTTCCCCTTTGAATTAATAAATTAATTGTTTAGCTTATTTTTATGCATAGAGCCAAGGTTTGGAGGTTAATAAATTATTAATTTTATTTTATTAAATTAATGGAATTTTAATTATATAGGATGGTATATATTTATTTAATGTCCTATGAAATTAATAATGGCTAAAAATAATTAAATAAGACTTTAGGGATTTTTTCTAGAATTTTCTAGATTTTTCCGGGCATTTTCTGCAATTTCCGGCGACCTTCCGGCGAGTTTTCCGGTCGCCGGCAGTGGGGGAGACGACCGGAGTGATCCGGTGCAACGCGGCGCACCATAGAAGGGTGTACGCGCGCATCCTGGCCATTAGTGGAGTCTGATTGATCCGGTGCATCGCGGTCCATGATACCGCGGTACACCCGGATCTGTGGGCGTTGGATGGAGGGAAGATAGGGTGAGATGATCCGGTGTGGCGCGCATGTAGGAAGGATGATGCAGCCAACCAACCGGAGAACGCCACGTCAGCAGGAAGCCATCAACGCGCGCGTGGCAGCGCGTGCGCGCGCGTGGGACTCTCCAAACGCGCGTGGGAGCGCGTGTGCGCGCGTGGCTGACGCCAGACGCGCGTGGGAGAGTGGGAAAGCTTGGCGGCGCGTGTGGGGAGCTCTGGGAGGCGCGTGGGGGCGCGTGAAGGGCCTCTGCGGCTGCTGGAAAAGTCCAGAATACCCCTAGGGACTGTTTTGTCATTACCAGGACCTTCACTATACATTTTGGGGCCTCGGGTTGGCATTTTTGGAATTAACGGGACATTATATTATTATTTTATTTCTCGTTAATTATTATAAATGTCCGATTAATATTTCTAAATATTAATTGTATCAGTTAAAGTGCGAATCGCTAGTAAACATATGTAATTGATTTAACGACTATTAATGGTATTATTTTATTAAACTGTAATAACCATTAATGTTAAATTAATTAGTGCTTGGTTTTCTTCATATAAATAACCCATTATATATTATGGAATATTTATACTGTTAATCATATATAAACCATGATTATTATGCTGTGTGCATTTCAGGGAATAAATGGACTGTTTATTATGTCGCATTTATATTATATGGATGTGTTGCCATATAGAACCATGTGAGCTGACTAATAAGTTTAGACTCATTTATACCTTATGCATTCGTTGCGATAGACAGATGTGTGGCTGTCGGGGTATGTGGTTTAATATTATTGGCATGTGTTGCCTAATTGACATACTCGGTACATTTATTAATATTGTTGGCATGTGTTGCCTAATTTATATGCTCAGTATATTCATCAGTACTTTGCGAGGTGTTATCACTGTGTAGTTCGTTATAGTCTGTGTTGTCAGTACCGTACACCATGTATAATAGCTGATTTCCCGGGTAGGGAAAGGCGACACTTGACCACCTAGTGTGAGTCTAAGTGATCACCGTCTATTCTGGTTGAGGTCATGTTATACATCGGATAGTTCCCGTAGGATGTATACAGATATAGCACTCATCCGATTCATAATGATTAATTTATTTGATTCTCTGATTTGGGTCATAGTAGAGAGGACTTGCTCGTGGGGTTGACCCACCATTGTTGTTATTTCAGGATACGGTCAGTATCCGTTTCAAGGCTGAGGTTAGCAGTGTGGGACCATCATCCGAACTCATCTACTCTTACGATCCAGTGCAGGGTAGAAGTTTTATGTAATACTTCAGTTTCAGTTTTTATTTACTTTTGACGTTGAACTCTCAGGGTTATATTTAGGGATCCCTGACGTAGGATTTTCAAGTTGTAATGAAGTACTGTATTAAATAAAGGATGGATGGATGTTGTATCATTTAATGTTTCTTTCCTGTCTAAATTCTTTTATTTCCATCATTTTGTATTCCATGCTTGTATATTGCCAATTGTTTTTGATATCCCTCGTTTTTCGTGTATAAGCCTGATCAACTTATGCGTGGAAAATGTGGGGGTGTTACAGTTGGTATCAGAGCATTCCAGGTTCGAGTGTCTTAGGGATCTGTGATTACTATACTTCCGCGTTGTGTATTCTGATAATTAGAGCCTAAGTATTAGGGTTCTTTGTATTCTTTTAGTCGGTCCATTATAATGTACTGACGTTAGATTTTTTCTGAATTTAAAAGAAGGATGTCTCGGCGTGGGACAAGGAATGCGAACCGTCATCGCAGTATTTCCCCAACTCAAAATGAGAATCAGGAATTTTCTCCTCAAGTTGCTGACATCATTGCACGAGCTGTGGCAGCAGGAGTAGCATCTGCTCTACGAAACCAGCAACCTCCTCCGATAGTACCTATTCCTGAACCAGTGGCACAGCCAATGTCATGGGACAAAGTTCGTCACTCGTTCATCCGGGGAAATCCACCAACGTTTGCGGGGTCCACAGATGTCCTGTTAGCATATCAGTGGAAACAGGAGAGCGAGCGTCATCTTCGGATGGTAATCTGTACCGAAGTGCAGAAACAGATGCTGGCTACGTTTATGCTGATAGGCAATGCATTGCAGTGGTGGGAGTCTATTACTACTGTCGATGAGAGGATCAGATTGACGTATGCTGAATTTCAGACTCGCTTTGACGACAAGTACTTTCCTATGTCAGTAAGATCAGCGATGAAGACCGAATTTCTGGATCTGCAACAGGAAGAGATGACTGTGGCTGAGTATGAACAGAAGTTCATAAATTTGTCATTATTTGCACCAGAGGAGGTCAATACGGAAGAAAAGAAGAGAGACCGCTTTGTGAAGGGGTTAATATGGCCGATTAAAGTGGTGATCTTAGGTAGTCCGGCATATACTACTTATATCCAGGTGGTTAATGCCGCCTTACAGCACTGCCAGATGAGGAGTGATTACCGGAAGTCCAAGGGAGATAAGCGGACTAACCGAGACTACCAGACAGTGGAGAAAGGAAGCAACAGTGGTGCCAAGTCCAATGATCGGGGCAGATTTCAAGGACATCAACCTTGGAAGAAAAACAAAGGAAACCTAGATGTGCAGAGGGATGGAGTCCCTAATCAGGGTAGACAAGGTGGGATACCTCAGACCGGACAGGAACAGTGGTCGGGAAATCAACAGAGAAGGCAGGCAGGTCCTTTTACGGGACGTTGTTATCACTGTAGAGAGATTGGGCATCCGGCCAAGATGTGTCCCAAAGCTAAGCAGGGACAGTATGGGCAGCCGAGACCTAATCAGCCATTACCTCTACCGGCCCCACCGATGCCACGTGGGCAAGTTCAGAATTTTCCGGCACTTCCAGCACCACCATTTCCTCTGGGACAACCTCCACAGCAGTTGCATCATGGCAGAGTTTATAACTTCATGCCACATAATGCGCAGGCTCCTCAGGTTATTGAGGGTATGTTTTCTATACATGGTAGAACTGCTCGTATACTGTTTGACACTGGTGCATCACATTCTTTTGTGTCTAGATCTTTTGTTATCTTATCTGGTATGACGACTCAGTTATGTGACCAACCTCTTAATATTTATACACCATTGGGAGTTGGCGCAATTTTACGAGAGTATAGCGGTGATATCCTTATAGATATGGGCCGGCTTCGATTTCTTGCAAATTTGTTAGTGTTAGATATGCATTCGTATGATGTTATACTTGGGATGGACTGGTTATCTCAGTACCATGCTCAGGTTAACTGTTACGAAAAGTCTATTGTATTTTCCATACCAGGACAGGAGATGTATCTTCTTGTTGTACCACAACCTGATAGAGGGCCTAGCACTTATTTATTCGTTCTTGAGGAGGACTCACAGGAAGCGACTGCGGTATCTCTTGACAGCATCCCGGTAGTACAGGAATTCCAGGATGTATTCCAGGAAATTCCAGGCTTGCCACCGAGTCGAGAGATAGACTTCGTTATTGATTTAGCTCCAGGCACTACGCCTATTGCTAAGGTGCCGTACCGAATGGCACCAGTGGAGATGCGAGAGTTGAAAGATCAAATTCAACAGTTGCTCAGCCAGGGATTTATTCGCAGGAGTACTTCACCATGGGGAGCACCAGTACTGTTTGTAAAGAAGAAGGATGGATCTCTTCGTCTTTGTATTGATTACAGAGAACTGAACAAGGTCACTATTCGCAACAAGTACCCGTTGCCCAGAATTGATGACCTGTTTGATCAGTTGAAGGGAGCTACTTACTTTTCAAAGATCGATTTGAGGTCTGGTTATCATCAGCTACGAGTCAGAGAACAAGATGTTCCAAAGACAGCATTTCTCACGAGGTACGGATCTTATGAGTTTCGTGTTATGCCTTTCGGTTTGACGAACGCTCCAGCTGTCTTTATGGACTTGATGAATAGAGTATTCAGAGAATACTTAGATCAGTTTGTCATTGTTTTCATTGATGATATTCTGGTTTACTCTAAGTCGGAGAAGGACCATGCCAGACATTTACGCACAGTATTGCAGACACTTCGAGAACATCAGTTGTTTGCGAAGTTTGAGAAATGTGAATTTTGGCAGAAAGAGGTCAAATTTCTGGGACATGTAGTGTCAGAAGAAGGGTTAGCAGTAGATCCAGCCAAGGTTGCGGCCGTTATGGAGTGGGGACAGCCTACCTCACCGACAGAGATTCGCAGTTTTCTGGGATTGGCGGGGTATTATCGCAGGTTCATCCAAAGATTTTCCAAAATTGCGGGTCCACTTACTCATCTGACTAAGAAGAATGTACCATTTGTATGGGATGATTCTTGTCAGACTGCTTTTGCTGAATTGAAGAGCAAGTTAACTTCTGCACCTGTCTTAGCCACACCTCAGAGTGGAATCGAGTATTTAGTATTTACCGACGCTTCTCTGAAGGGTTTGGGTTGTGTGTTGATGCAAGAAGAGCGACCAGTTTCTTATGGGTCTAGGAAGCTTAAGCCTCATGAGCTTAATTACCCGACTCACGACCTAGAGCTCGCCGCAGTGGTTTTTGCCTTGCGTATTTGGAGACATTATCTTTTGGGGGAGACTTTTCGATTGTTTAGCGATCATAAGAGTCTACAGTATTTGTTCACACAGAGGGAACTGAATATGAGACAGCGCAGATGGTTGGAATTCGTGAAAGACTATCACTTCTCTATTCAGTATCATCCAGGGAAAGCGAATGTTGTAGCAGACGCACTCAGCCGCCGACCATATGTCAGCCTTTCAGCTTTGTTTACAACAGAGTGGGATGCTTTGAAGACTGTTGATGAGTTAGCAGACGCTTTTATGGCATGTGTGGTAGTAACTCCTTCTATCATTCATCAGGTCATTCAAGCGCAACTCTTAGATCAACAGTGTATTGATCGGGTTTCGGAGTTAGCCTCCGGAGATGTTCCTTTTTATTCTATAGGGACTGATGGAGGATTGAGGTACAAGGGACGTTTAATTGTGCCTTCAGCTGATAATTTGAGAAATGTTGTGATGAGAGAGACACACACTTCTCAGTTCTCTGTACATCCAGGGGGAGACAAGATGTATCAGGACATGAAACGCCAGTTTTGGTGGGCCGGCATGAAAAGAGATATAGCTATCTTTGTCTCTAAATGTAGCACCTGTCAGATGATTAAAATTGATCATCAGAGACCGCCAGGATCGTTACAGCCACTTCCCATACCAGAGTGGAAATGGGAGAGTATTTCCATGGACTTCATAGAGGGATTACCTACTTCACAGCATAATCACAACTCTATTTGGGTCATTGTTGATAGATTGACCAAGTCCGCTCACTTTCTGCCTGTTCGGTCAAACTTTACGTCAGAACAGTATGCTAAGCTGTATATTGCAGAAATGGTGAAACTTCATGGTGTACCATTGTCCATCGTATCAGATAGAGATCCGAAGTTTGTATCAGGATTTTGGAGGAGCTTTCAGCAGGCTTTGGGTACAGAACTATATCTTAGCACTGCTTATCATCCTCAAACAGATGGACAGACTGAGCGAGTTAATCAGATTTTAGAAGACATGTTGCGGGCATGTGTTCTTGATTTTAAGGGCAATTGGGAGGAATATTTGCCGCTTTCAGAGTTTGCTTATAACAATAGTTATCAGAAAACTATTGGTATGGCACCATTTGAGGCTTTGTACGGTAGACCGTGTAGGTCTCCTGTCTGTTGGCTTGGAGTTGGTGAGAACAGCTTTTTGGGTCCTGAATTTATTAAGGACACGTCAGAAAAGATCGCTATCATTAGGGATCGGATGCGTACAGCTCAAAGCAGACAGAAAAGTTATGCTGACCGTCGAACTCGTGCTTTGGAGTTTAAGGTTGGTGATCAGGTTTTGCTTAAGGTTTCTCCTATGAAGGGAGTAATGCGGTTTGGGTCAAAGGGTAAGTTATCGCCTCGTTTTGTGGGTCCTTTTATGATTACAGATCGGATTGGGGCAGTAGCTTATCGTCTGGCTCTACCAGATAATCTTCATAGGGTACATAATGTTTTTCATGTATCTATGCTGCGAAAATTTCTACGGGACGAAGATCGATATCAACACATTGATGTGGGTGAGATTGAGTTGCAACCTGATGCAACCTATTTGGAACAACCTTACTGTATTCTCGATCGTAGGAATCAGATACTGCGCACGAAGACTATTCCATTAGTACGTGTACAGTGGAGTCATCATAGTGCTACAGAGTCTACTTGGGAACGGGAAGATATTATCCGTGCCAAGTATCCAGAACTTTTTAATACAGGTATGTAGTGAATTTCGGGGACGAAATTCCTTTATTAGGGGGGGAGAATGTAATACCCCGTAATTTTAAAGAATATATTTAAATTAATCTTGTGTTAGGTTAATTAATTTTATTTATTTGTGCATACTACATTATTATATTATGTTCATTTAATTGTGCATGTAAAGTGATTGTGTATGTTAAAATAGTAAATTTATTCATTTAATTATGCATGTATTATTAATAATAATTTCATTTGTTGGTTATGCTTATATTAATCATTATTAGTTAATTAAAGTATTATATTTGTGTTATATAGTATTATGATGATATAATGTATTATTTTGTAATAATAATAATTATATTAGTTTAATAATAATAATAATAATAATAATATAATAATAATAATAATTATTATAAAAGTTTATTAATAATAATATTAGTAATAATAATAATAATATTTATAATAATAATAATAGTATTAAACCAAAGTCATGATGAAATTAGAGATTAGGATAGGATTGCATCAATGGTTATGGTTGGAATTAAAGCCATATAGGTAGGAATATGAGAAATGGGTGAGAAGTTATTATAAATTAGATATTTGTAATATTTATATTATATATTTTGTCTATAAATTAACTAGCTTGCCTTAGAAAAAAAAATAAAAGGGAGTTAGAAGCAAAGTATAAATTCTAGAGAGCTATTTTATAAGAGTGAAAGGAAAAGAGAAAGAGAAAGAAGCTTGGACCGGTGTAGGCAATTTTACCCGACTACGCGCAGACCGGCGGATTTATTTTAAATCCAAAAAGGCAAGTTATTATCTACTTTTCCCCTTTGAATTAATAAATTAATTGTTTAGCTTATTTTTATGCATAGAGCCAAGGTTTGGAGGTTAATAAATTATTAATTTTATTTTATTAAATTAATGGAATTTTAATTATATAGGATGGTATATATTTATTTAATGTCCTATGAAATTAATAATGGCTAAAAATAATTAAATAAGACTTTAGGGATTTTTTCTAGAATTTTCTAGATTTTTCCGGGCATTTTCTGCAATTTCCGGCGACCTTCCGGCGAGTTTTCCGGTCGCCGGCAGTGGGGGAGACGACCGGAGTGATCCGGTGCAACGCGGCGCACCATAGAAGGGTGTACGCGCGCATCCTGGCCATTAGTGGAGTCTGATTGATCCGGTGCATCGCGGTCCATGATACCGCGGTACACCCGGATCTGTGGGCGTTGGATGGAGGGAAGATAGGGTGAGATGATCCGGTGTGGCGCGCATGTAGGAAGGATGATGCAGCCAACCAACCGGAGAACGCCACGTCAGCAGGAAGCCATCAACGCGCGCGTGGCAGCGCGTGCGCGCGCGTGGGACTCTCCAAACGCGCGTGGGAGCGCGTGTGCGCGCGTGGCTGACGCCAGACGCGCGTGGGAGAGTGGGAAAGCTTGGCGGCGCGTGTGGGGAGCTCTGGGAGGCGCGTGGGGGCGCGTGAAGGGCCTCTGCGGCTGCTGGAAAAGTCCAGAATACCCCTAGGGACTGTTTTGTCATTACCAGGACCTTCACTATACATTTTGGGGCCTCGGGTTGGCATTTTTGGAATTAACGGGACATTATATTATTATTTTATTTCTCGTTAATTATTATAAATGTCCGATTAATATTTCTAAATATTAATTGTATCAGTTAAAGTGCGAATCGCTAGTAAACATATGTAATTGATTTAACGACTATTAATGGTATTATTTTATTAAACTGTAATAACCATTAATGTTAAATTAATTAGTGCTTGGTTTTCTTCATATAAATAACCCATTATATATTATGGAATATTTATACTGTTAATCATATATAAACCATGATTATTATGCTGTGTGCATTTCAGGGAATAAATGGACTGTTTATTATGTCGCATTTATATTATATGGATGTGTTGCCATATAGAACCATGTGAGCTGACTAATAAGTTTAGACTCATTTATACCTTATGCATTCGTTGCGATAGACAGATGTGTGGCTGTCGGGGTATGTGGTTTAATATTATTGGCATGTGTTGCCTAATTGACATACTCGGTACATTTATTAATATTGTTGGCATGTGTTGCCTAATTTATATGCTCAGTATATTCATCAGTACTTTGCGAGGTGTTATCACTGTGTAGTTCGTTATAGTCTGTGTTGTCAGTACCGTACACCATGTATAATAGCTGATTTCCCGGGTAGGGAAAGGCGACACTTGACCACCTAGTGTGAGTCTAAGTGATCACCGTCTATTCTGGTTGAGGTCATGTTATACATCGGATAGTTCCCGTAGGATGTATACAGATATAGCACTCATCCGATTCATAATGATTAATTTATTTGATTCTCTGATTTGGGTCATAGTAGAGAGGACTTGCTCGTGGGGTTGACCCACCATTGTTGTTATTTCAGGATACGGTCAGTATCCGTTTCAAGGCTGAGGTTAGCAGTGTGGGACCATCATCCGAACTCATCTACTCTTACGATCCAGTGCAGGGTAGAAGTTTTATGTAATACTTCAGTTTCAGTTTTTATTTACTTTTGACGTTGAACTCTCAGGGTTATATTTAGGGATCCCTGACGTAGGATTTTCAAGTTGTAATGAAGTACTGTATTAAATAAAGGATGGATGGATGTTGTATCATTTAATGTTTCTTTCCTGTCTAAATTCTTTTATTTCCATCATTTTGTATTCCATGCTTGTATATTGCCAATTGTTTTTGATATCCCTCGTTTTTCGTGTATAAGCCTGATCAACTTATGCGTGGAAAATGTGGGGGTGTTACACGATTCAACTCCAGTGCCACAGAACCTTCACCCATTTTTACAGGTGCTTCAACATTATCCCTCATCTGGGTGACAACTTTTGGGGGAATCAAGTTCCTAAGAAACGTGTCCTCATCATTTAGCTCCTTCGGATTGGAGCTAAAGCTCTCACCAACATCACCCCTTGTTGGCCTAGGGCCAACTTCCCTTAACTCTTCACATCGTGACATCGTGCTATAAAACAAGAGAATGGTTCAAAAACATGACGCTAAAGTCCACTGTGGACGACTTAACACGAAATGATAACGTACCAACATTTAACATGCACAACTATGCAAGAAACATTTAACGTAAACATTTAAGCACGTAAGCACATAAACAATTAAACATACTTGTCCAAATAAATAAACACGTAGCAAGGAATCACGTAAATAATGCAAACAACACCCCACGCAACTCTATGTAGGCCTCTACCCGTCGTCCCAAAGGTTTTTGAAGCCACGCTCTGATACCATTCTATAACGACCCAAATCCTCATGGATCCGGATCATTAAACGGGTCCTAACCCGACCCAAAAACATCCAAGGGCAACACGGTCATTTCACATTAAATTTAAATGTCGAGGTCCAAAAAGGGCAAGATGGTAATTTACCATAATTCCATAAATTGGGACTCAAGGGTATAACAGTCATTTACTTGTATCACGTAACTATTAAAATAAAGTTCAGGGCAATAAAGTCCTTTTGGTAGTTAAAATGTAATTATGGCATTTTAGTGGGTTATAAAATAATTACATGAAACTTCACTAGGGTGCCAAAGTATAATTTGGGAAACTAAACACATATTACATAAGTAACATAAACCGGTCGCCGTATACGCATCATACATCGACTGGTTTGGGACATGAATAGTGGAAATGCCTACTGTCGAGATACCGATACGTCGATTGGTTTGGAAGGTGAGTTACAATGGATACCGGTCGACGTATGGGAAGCCATACGTCGACTGGTTTGGGACATGATACCGGTCGACGTATGAGATGCCATACGTCGACTGGTTTGGGACGTGAACTACTCAAACACACACTGTGAAGATACCGGTAGACTGGTTTGGGAAGCTATACGTCGACCGGTTCTGGAAAATCTTCACTTCCACTTCCCACTGTCCTGTGCAACCCACGTACACCAACAGTTGATAATTCAAACACCCACGCCACTACACGTACGTGTAATTTTTTTAATACATTTCAACAATAACTTCAAGTACAACAACCACGTTATTAACGTAATTTACCACACGTCACTAAAATACACTAGAGGATTTAGTGTAATTAAAAGTTAATTACATTTTAACATCAAATAAAAATACCACAACCATCAACAACATGAATCACCACACGTTACTTAAATACACAAAAGGCTTATGATTGAATAAAACTTAATTACATTATCCGATGGCCATAATTGCAAACTTATTTACATTCTTAAAAAAAAAACTATGATTATACATGAAATGGCCAAATACTAAATAGCAAAAATCATCTTCTAACAACTTTCCATTTTAAGGTGGATTAGCATCCGCCGGTTCTTTTCCAAAACCTGAAAAAAAAAGATATATATAGTAGGGTGAGCTATATGCTCAGTAGGTGACACTTAAGACATGCGTCTTGGGTCCCTGTGAATCCAATCAAAGCATAGGCCAATGGGAAATAGGGAACATGCAACATAGGGGATTAATACGTCATTCCAACCAAATTCGAATACAAAGAATGTAATGCCGTGGAATGCGAATGCATGCCAATGTCACTCCCCATTTTTATTCTCAAAATCATTACTTTCAAACTGTTAATACAGCCCACCCTTTGGTGAAGCCGCCGCAACATGAGAGGAGGATTGGCTAGTGTCCCTGACCCTTGGTAACCCCGCGGCGTCATTATGGGGCCCAGCTAGCTCAACCACGCTAAGTCGACTCCCTAGTCTCTTCTAGGCTATATTAACCTCCGGCCCGTTGGTAACCCCGCAGCGACCGGGTTTGCATAAAACCATTTTATCCAAAACACTTTCCTGAAATTCTCGATTTCATTTCGAGACAAATTTCTCCCATTTCATACAACCCAATGGAACATGTATGCACATATATTCCATACTCCCAATATTATGGCATTTAAAGAATTACAACACCCAATCAAGCATACATCATGTTCAACATTTATAAATAGATCATCACCATAATAAACACAACAAAACACCATCTAGACATACTTTTCACATAAAACAAATCATATTCAAGATCATCAAAATTCTCTAGACATCACTTACACAACGTTAAAGAAATAAATTCTCAATTTAAGCATGTTTATTACACAAAGAATGTAAAATTCACAAAAGAGCAAGAACATCATAAATTAAGGGTCCCTACCTCAAGTTTGCACCAAAACCCTAACAATGGGTCCTCAAATTCGAACTCCAAAGGAAGGCTCAAAACTGAAATTGTTGGTATGAGTGTGTAGAGCTCGTCGTGCTCTTCATTTTGCCTCCAACGGCACCTTAGTCCGCCAAGTAATGAGTGAGTAATCAAGTCTCAAAGATTGGTTTGAAAAAAAAAAGAGAAAATGCAAGTTTGAGAGAGTGGAAGAGAGAGTAGCAGGGAGAGAGTGAGTGAGAGACCAAAAATGGTCTCTAGCCACTTATTTGAGATAGTGGTAGGCCCTTCCACTATGAATTTCTTTTCTATTTTCTTTTACTTCAATTCTTACACCACACACAAAAATGCACCACATGAATGCTACATAAATCATATAAAATTAAATGCATAAAAATGTTACTAGACCCAACCACAATCCCGTACATAACATGTGAAAAGACATAAATACCCCTGCGACAACAAGATTTCTTGAAAACGGAAAATGCCAAAAATCGGAGACGTCACACTTAAGTCAACCTATCATGTATTAGAAAGAATTTCAATAAGTAATTCGAAATATACAAAAGCCAAAAGCTTACCATTCCTTTTCGAATCATTCTTTATATTTTATGTACTCTTTCTAAAAGTGTTCAATACATTAATGGCACTTTTTCATTATTACATTCCTTTCTTTTAGTAAATTGACCTAAATTTTTTAATTTTGAGTGTTGCTCACTTAACGCCTTTTTAAGTTTATTCCCAAAATTTATTTATAACTTCTTAAGTAATTAGATGACCATAATGATTATCAGCTGCTTAAGCCTTATCTCTTCCTAAATTAACATATGGTCAATTCATTCACTTCCACTTGTCTTAATTCAAAATGACACATACTGAGTGGACAAGAAATTGAGAATAAATTTAATGAGAAATTTCTCATCCATAATTATCCATAAGGTTCTCAATTTTGTAGCAACATTAGTCATCTTAAGAACATACCCAAACATGGTAAGAGTACTAACAAAATTGCATAGTAGTGATATAAATTAATAATTTTCGTTTTAGATATTTATCTACAATACGAAAACATTCTTTTAGTCAAAATATTCCTTAGCACTATCACTATGGGGAACAATTATTCACATAACCATAATGCTTAATCTGTTGGATCTCTTCCAAACTTTATGGAGAATCTTTTCTTTCTCACTATTTTTATCAGTAATAACAGTAGGTTTCTCAATTTAAAATGCTTTGAACTTAACTTACTCATTTCATTATGAGAAGTTAGTCCTATTGAGAACCATAACAGATGTAGCATGCGTATTAAGGGATGTAATAAAATAAACATAATAAGATAAAATATTCACAACAATAATGCTTTGAATTAACAACATGTATATATAACTTAAAAATATAAATATAATGTATAACTATAGTACCCCTTTGGGTGACAACTATAAAATACTAATAGTGATGCTTACAAGTATTTATATGTATACCTTCATTGGTTATGTATTATTTAATTAAACAAATAAGTTACCTTTAGATATCCTATATCTACCTAATTAAAAAATACACACAACCCATTAATTTTTATTTAATCAATTGAAAATCAATTCCCTTTGGAGAATTATTTTTCATGGTCAAATAAACTCAATATTCATGAATATCACAAATATATATATATATATATATATATATCACAATTCATAAAATATTGTAATTATATTTACTACTAAAATTAATATTCATCAACCATTATGATTAGGCCACTCAGGTAGCTACCAACCTTTACATAATATGAATATTAAATTAACTAGTAACTAATTAATCATTAATTTATCCATTTAATATTATACACATATACTCATACTGATCGATCCAAATTTAGGTAGTCTCAATCCTAGAAACTTAAAAGTCCAAAAATTCAATAAAAAATATCATTTTACTTTATATACATAATAAAATATGTTATTTTTATTTTCAGACTTGAAGATCATACTTGAATCAATTTAAAATTGATTATCCAATATGTATGCATGTTTGGATACAAAATAATAATTTATTTATATGTCTAACAAAATTAAATTAAATTTCTAAACTCACACATTATTTCAGAAATTTAATTTTTTACAATAAAATAAATCATTCTCCATTAATTTATCATATATGTAATTAATGATATATGATAACAAGTATATATATAAGTTTATACAAAAACTAGTAGTTAGCATTAAAATTCATCAACTCGATTTACGCAAAAAGCAAAACCAACTATTTCAATTCCAATTACTATTCTAGTCATGCACGAAATAAAAAAACAAACTCATACATATACTTCAAATATTAAACAATTCAATAAGGGTAAGAAATCAATTTATAGAAATCAATTTACAGGCTCAAAAATCGATCATGCAAACCAAAATAAATTGATCAACTGATCCATCATACTAATCCATTATGCACCCACGATTTCAAAACAAATTTAATTATTTAATTTTAATTTTAATTTATATATATTATTTATGCAAACTTTAGTGGAAAATAACGAGTTCCTAAACCATAAGCTCTGATACCACATGTAAACTATAATTAATTCGTGTTAAGCCATTCATCACAAATAAACATGAATCCCATAATCTTAAAACTTCATTATTCTCACATATCTATAATGCATAAATAAATATAGTTAGATACAAATACCTCGATCTGTGATTGCAAATATCGTAGAGATCAAGTCTAACGTCGAGATCCTTTCTGCGGAACGAACAACGTGCTAAACTGCAATAGTCAAAACGTGAAAACCAATTTTTCCCTCTTGGCCTTTTGCACACATAAAACTTTTACGTGTTATATCATTAATTGTACATAATTGATGGAGTATATACAATTTTATAAAGGCAGAGAGATAACCAGTTTTCTTTTTAATAACATAATTATACTTTCTATCAAAGTAAGAATTAAGAAAGGAAAACACTTCTCCAATAAGTAATTACCAAAAAGGTAATTTATAAGTTGACTAAATAATATAATATTAATCTAATATCTATTTTATTTAACCACTAAGTAATATGTCACATGTCCAAATCATGTGGGTCACAATTAAATAAATAATCTTACATTTGTGACTAAATAATATTATATTTGCATGAAGTTGAATATCGTCACAGTGGCATGATTTGCATTGTTTTGCATGAGTGTTAATTATAAGAACAGGAGTTTAGTCTTGATAAAAACATAGTGTGATACCCCTCGGATCCGAGACACAGGTTGATTAGGCCCAAGCCCAAACCCGAGGGAATATCAAACAATTAAAGTATTTTAAAGCGAACACAGATGACAAAATGAAATATTAAAGATGGAATAAAACTGAAAGAAACATTAATTATAAAACCCTCAATGCATAACTGAAATAATAAAATTCCAATCCTTCAAAACTTCAAGGTTACAACTTGGGAATCCATTGGTGGACCCCTAACCAAAAGTTCAACTAAAACTGAAAACTTAAAATAGAAAATGCTAGAAACATCGAGAAAAATCCTACGTAATCAGATGAATGTGAGACTGTCCTCGACAAGCACGATCAAGTTCTAAGGCTGGAACCGTCATGTACCTGAAAAGAATAATAAAGGAATGGGTCAGACCCACGAGCAAGTTCTAATCTAACCGCAATCCATACAATGACCCGATACGCAGATACACCGTAGACACCACACAATATCTATCTAATCCATACGTATAAATATATCAGCACTAAAGGACATTCACTAGTCCATAATAGGGGTCTCAACCTGAATAGAAGGCAACATGCGAATACGCACCCAAAGGTGGGCATGAGTACCTAGACCTAACAGGGTACACCTCAACCTATTATAACCAGCTACGCATCTACCGCATATACGTACCCTAACCAACGAGTCTGAGACTCAAGCTCAACTCGTGGTACCATAAACATATATATATAATACATCCAAATCCAGGGTATGTAGTTCAAACATTTAATAAACTGACATACAACAAACCAACTGGTTAGTCACTCAACTTATTCAGTTGATGTGACTTAACCTCCGTCCATTAATCCAGGAAGCCACACAACTTAGCTGCAGTTGACATGTCTTAACTAAAATTAGGATTCAATATTTATAAATCCATTCCTTAAATCCGTTAGGTTAGGTTTAGGTGTTTGGAGCTAAACCGTCACCAGTATGTCACCGTCTCATACCGGTGCATACAATCCTCCATATCCAGGTAAATTACAATGTATACATAATGAACAAGTAATTTACAGTTCAACACCACCATCCAAATAATTGCAGAAAAGTATTTAAGATTTCAGCAATTTAAATTCCAGAATTAAACCATGTAATTGTAAGAAACAGTTTAATAGTTTACACAACTAGCATCTAAAGCATGCATAGACCCAATCCAATATATCAATGACTCTATCATGCATTCAGAACAAATTCTATAATCCTATTATAGTCCAACAAATTGCTAAATTAACCTAAACAATTTATTTCGTCCCATCCGATAACAGTGTACTAAGTCATACGCTTTTATACTATTTTATCCTTTATCTTAAAGACTTAAACCATGCATCAACTAGTTTAATCACACTTAGAATCAAGTAATTAGATCCTCTGTAAAGTCCCCACAATCCATTAGAAACATCCAAAGGCTCAAACAGTGTCCAGAATACCAAACAGTGCCTTAAAACTAAAAAAAATAAATAAAATTAATCGTATATTAAAGAGGGAGCCTGCTCCAAATTTTGGGAGTAGGCTCTTTCAGCCTATAGCCGGCTCTAGGATTCCTTAGAGCCGGCTCTACTTGTTGTGGGAGCCAGCTCCCACATCCATGGAGCTAGCTCTCACCTCCTTTGAGAGCCTCTGTCCCCGTTGTTTCGTTTCAGTCCGTCTGCTCCCTCTCTAATCAATTCCTACCACTCTGTTGGTTTCTAAAAACTAATCTTAGGAGTCTTAATTTAGTCTAAAAGCATTCCCCAAGGTTGTTTACAATAATTTTGAAAACAATTACAGAGTTTAATCAAGCCATTTAAACTAGCATTGTTGAAGAACAACACTGAAACTAAATTGCAACATCAGTTCTATCCTAACCCCTCTGTTCTTCCTCCAATTTAAATTTGAAGGTCTTAAATTACATCTAGTATCCATTCAGATCTTGGTTCATCGCAGTAAGGTTCAAAACCAAAAGTAAAACAGTGGAACGTTTCATGCCAAAACAGAAACAAGAAAAACATACATGCTATAATTGTTTTGTAAATAAATTTTCACAGATAAAACGATCAAGTAAAACATATATAAAACATGCATGGTTCAGTTTAAGGCCAATTAATCTCCTAGAGACTATCTAGGTACACAGAACACAAGCCAAAGGGAAGGAGGAAGATAAGAACTTACCTGTAGTTTTAGACTCAAAACTTATCGCCGTTGTCCTAACTTCCGGCAACCACTGCAACACTGTCTAGCCTCCTATTACTTCTGTTCTTCCATTTTCCTAAGCCAAATCTTGAAGCCTCGGTTGGAAACCTCACAAACTTGATCTGCTCTTTCAAAGCCTCACTCTGTAACTCTCTGTATCTATGTTACGTGAGTAAGTTTTTTTTTCCAACCCTTAATACAGATTATAACTATATATATATAGGCGTAAAAATCCTAAACCCTAATCCTTGTTTAATTAAAGCCAGAGCCCTAATGTAAAACTCTAGTCAGTCAGCCCATATAGCAATCTAGGTTATAAGATACTCAGCTACATATGCGTAACCTCTTAGGGAACCCTACTGTTTAAAATTAGACCAGTTATTAATTTATTTTAATACAGTAACTGATACTAATTTAATCTATAATTTAATCTAATTAAAACATTTAAATAAACCAATTATACATTAAAATGACCAAACTAATCCAATTACAGAAAATACACATATAACTAAATACACAACCCAATTAAAGAAAACAAGAAACAATTAACAAAAATAAAATTCATAATTAAACAATAAATGTCAATTAAACAATTAAAACACTTAAACAATAAATGCCAATTAAACAATTAAAACACTTAAACAATAAATGCCAATTAAATACACATCACATAGGTAAACAATTAAATAAAATTCATAAATAAAGATAATTAAACCAAATAATCACGCAAAAATACAATAAAAATAATAAATAAATACCGAGACTATCCTTTTAAAATTAGGGGTATTACATTCTTCCCCCCTAACAAAAGAAATTACGTCCCTTCTTCCAATATTTCAGGAAATTGCGAGCAAATGACATCCTCCCGTTCCCAAGTGGACTCAGCCTCATTGTGATGACTCCACTGTACACGAACCAAAGGGATAACCTTATTGCAAAGGATTTGATCCCGACGGTCGACAATACGACACGGTGGCTCCAAATAAGTTGCATCCGGCTGCAACTCAATCTCCCCAACATCAATATGCTGATACCGATCCTCATCTCGCAGAAATTTCCGCAACATAGAAACATGGAACATATTATGGACGCGATCCAAATTATCTGGAAGTGCCAACCAATAAGCGACAGCTCCAACTCGATCCGTAATCATGAATGGACCGACAAACCGCGGTGACAACTTCCCTTTCTTCCCAAAGCGCATTTCACCCTTCATAGGCGACACTTTGAGTAGCACCTGATCCCCAACCCGAAATTCCAAAGCACGAGTACGACGATCAGCATAGCTCTTCTGCCTACTTTGGGCAGTATGCATGCGATCTCGAATAAAAGCTATCTTCTCAGAAGTATCCTTAATGAACTCAGGACCCAAGAATCGGCTCTCGCCAACCTCCATCCAACAAACGGGCGATCGACACGGTCGGCTATATAACGCCTCAAAAGGTGCCATCCCAATAGTCTTCTGGAAACTATTGTTATAAGCAAACTCCATAAGCGGTAAATAATCTTCCCAGTGGCCCTTGAAATCAAGAACACATGACCGAAGCATATCTTCCATAATCTGATTCACCCTCTTAGTCTGTCCGTCAGTCTGAGGATGATAAGCAGTACTAAGGTGTAACTCCATACCCAAAGCCTGCTGAAAGCTCTTCCAAAATCCAGATACAAAGCTCGAATCCCTGTCCGATATAATAGACAATGGAATGCCATGTAACTTCACAATCTCTGAAATGTAAAGCCTCGCCAACTGCTTCGAAGTGTAGTCAGTGCAAATAGGCAAGAAATGAGCTGACTTGGTCAACCTATCCACAATGACCCATATGGAATTATACCCCTTGAAAGAATTTGGCAATCCTTCCACAAAATCCATAGAAATGCTCGCCCATTTCCACTCCGGTATCGGTAGTGGCTGTAGAGCTCCTGGTGGCCTTTGATGATCAATCTTGACCATCTGACAAGTACTACATCGTGAGACAAAAAGAGCAATGTCCCTTTTCATACCTGCCCACCAAAACTGCCGCTTCATATCTTGATACATCTTGTCGCCTCCTGGATGAACAGAAAACTCGGAGTGGTGAGTCTTAGTCATCACATCTTTCCTCAAATCATCAGCAGAAGGTACCACTAAATGTCCATTGTACCTTAAACCTCCGTCAGCCCCAACATAGTAAAATGGAACCTCTCCAGAAGCTATCTCCGCAACCTTGTCAATGCACTGCTGATAAGTAAGTTGTGCTTGTAAAACCTTGCGAATGATGGAAGGTGTAACCACCATGTAAGCTATAAAAGCATCCGACAACTCATCCACACTCTTCAAAGCATTCCACTCAGTAGTGAATAGAGCAGAAAGACTACCAACAGGTCGGCGACTGAGTGCATCCGCCACCACATTCACTTTCCCTAGATGGTACTGTATAGAAAAATGATAGTCTTTTACAAACTCCAACCATCTGCGCTGCCTCATATTCAGCTCCCGCTGAGTGAACAAGTACTGCAGACTCTTGTGATCACTAAATAACCTGAAGGACTCACCCAACAGATAATACCTCCAAATGCGTAAGGCAAAGACCACAGCTACTAATTCCAAATCATGTGTTGGATAATTAAGCTCATGAGGCTTAAGTTTTCAAGATCCATAAGAAATCGGTCGCTCCTCCTACATCAAAACACATCCAAGACCCTGCAACGAAGCATCCGTGTAGACAAGATACTCTATCCCGCTCTGTGGAGTAGCCAGAACCGGTGCAGAAGTCAACTTCCTTTTCAGCTCATCAAAAGCTCGTTGATAGTGTTCATCCCACACGAACTGTACACCCTTCTTGGTCAGATGAGTGAGTGGTCCTACTATCTTGGAGAACCCCTGGATGAACCGATGATAATATCCTGCAAAACCGAGAAAACTCCGAATCTCGGTAGGTAAAGTAGGCTGACCCCACTCTACTACAGCTGAAACCTTGGTTGGATCAACCGCTATCCCCCCTTCTGACACCACGTGACCCAGAAACTTCACTTCCCGCTGCCAAAATTCACACTTCTCAAACTGAGCATATAACTGGTGCTCACGAAGCGTCTGCAAGACTATGCGAAGATGTCGTGCATGATCGTCCTCTGACCGAGAATAGATCAAGATGTAATCAATAAAAATAATAACAAACTGATCCAAATAACCCGGAAAACTCTGTTCATTAAGTCCATGAACACTGCAGGTGCATTAGTCGTCCCAAACGGCATAACACGAAACTCATAAGAACCATATCTCGTGAGAAATGCTGTCTTAGGAACATCCTGCTCCCTAACCCTCAACTGATGATACCTAGAACGCAGATCAATCTTGGAGAAATACGTGGCTCCCCGTAACTGATCAAACAAATCATCGATCCTGGGTAAAGGGTACTTGTTACGAATAGTAACCTTGTTCAACTCCCTGTAATCTATACACAAGCGGAGTGAACCATCCTTCTTCTTCACAAATAACACTGGTGCTCCCCAGGGTGAAGTGCTCCTGCGAATGAAACCCTGCCTAAGTAGCTGCTGAATCTGATCCCTCAGCTCTCTCATCTCTATCGGTGCCATCCTATAGGGTGCCCTAGCAATAGGCGCATTGCCTGGAGCTAGGTCTATCACAAAATCAATCTCGCGACTAGGTGGCAACCCTGGAATCTCCTAAAATACATCCGGGAAATCCTGTACAATCGGTATGCGATCCAATGACACAGTAATCCCCTCCTCCTTTTCTTCCTCCACATGGAACAAATAGGTGCTACCGCCCCCTTTAGAACGTGGCATAGCTATTACATACATATCCTGACCAGGTACAGTAAATATAATAGACCTATCAAAACAATTAACTTGGGCATGGTAGTGAGACAACCAATCCATCCCAAGTATCACATCATAAGTGTGTATGTCCAGGACCAATAGGTTGGCTAGAAGTCTGAGTCTGCCAATATCTAGTGTCACAGGCCCATCACTCTCATGCATAATAGCTGTATCACCCAATGGTGTAGAAATACCCTGAGGTCTAGTGCATACCCTCGTCCTCATCCCAGATAAAGCAACAAAAGTCTTAGATACAAATGAGTGTGTAGCACCTGTATCAAATAAAACACGTCCATGTAAACCATGAATAGGAAACTTACCCTCAATAGTCTGAGGTGCCTGAACATCCTGTGGCATGGGGTTATACACCCTGCCATAGTGCAACTGCTGTGGTGCCTGTCCCTGAGTCTGCAGCGGTGCCGGTAATGCCGGATAAGTCTGTCCCTGAATCCGAGGAACCTGTGGAGCTGGTAAAGGCACTGGCGCCCTCTTTCCCTGCTGCACATGCTGTCCCTATCCCTGTCCCTGTCCTTGTCCATGTCTAATTGTAGGACACTGCCTGAAAGTGTGACCATACTCCCCACAAGTATAACAACTACCCTGGAAAGTACCGAATGGCCTCCTCTGTCGGTTAGCCTGTGGCTGACCCTGTCTTGCTTGTGGTCCCTTATTCTGTTGCCTCTGAATAGGTGCCCCATTTCGGTGAGCATCTGAACCACCCTTGTGCTTCTTCCAAGGCTGTTGTCCCTGGAACTTGCCTTTGTCATTTTGCCGGTGACCATTGTCGTTCCCCTTTTCAGCTGACTGATTAGTAGAGTCTTTATCACCCCGTTTCTCACCACGAGCCTGTCTGATGTCCACAGTCAACTGATACTATTGTAGAACGGCGTCTACCACCTGAGCATAGGTAGTTTAGGCTGGACTACCTGTAATAGCTCTCTTGATAGACCATATCAGTCCCTTGACGAAACTGTTGCGCTTCTTCTCCTCTGTATCCACCTCCTCCGGTGCAAAGAGAGACAAGCGTGTGAACTGCTGCTCATACTCCGCCACTGTCATGTTTCCCTGCTGCAGATTTAGAAACTCAGTCTTCATAGCTGCCCTGACTGCATAGGGAAAATATTTCTCGTCAAAGCGAGCACTGAACTCATTATAAGACAATGCCATCCTTTCCTCTGGGGTGGTAACTGACTCCCACCACTGTAGTGCATCCCCAATTAGCTTGAAAGTAGCAAGCATCTGCTTCTAAACCTCCGTGCACTGAACCAAACGAAGATGACGCTCAATATCCTGTTTCCACTGGTGAGCTGCTCTCACATCGGTGGAGCCTGAGAACACAGGTGGACTCCCCTTTGTGAAAGAGCTCCTAGCGTTTCCCCAAGAATTCGTCTGAACCACTGGTGCTGGTACAAGTGCCTGCTGAACCTGTGGTTGGTTCCGGAATGAAGTTATTACCCCAGCCTCTATAGCTCGAGCAACAAGGTCATTGAGGTGTGGAGGAATCTCTGACCCGACCTTGAGTCTGTTGAACTTCCTCCCGCTCCTCCTGAAACCCTGGCATTTGCTGCTCTTCTTCCATTTGCCGACATTGTAGACGTTCCTGCTGTTTACATGCCGCTCTCCTCTGTCGACTGTTCATGTTCTGTCCTCTTCCAGTGTTAACCATGCAGTTAACATAGAAAGACAGACATCAGTACGAGTTTAAACGAACTGTAAAAGAATTCAATGAATCCTAAACATAAGCTCTATTAAAAAAAAACGTTACACGGAAGTCTTAATACGAAACATCCTAGAGACACTTGAACCTGGAGTGCTCTGATACGAACTGTGATACCCCTCGAATCCGAGAGACACGGGTTGATCAGGCCCAGGCCCAAACCTGAGGGAATATTAAAGTATTTTAAAGCGAACACATATGACAAAATGAAATATTAAAGATGGAATAAAACTAAAAGAAACATTAATTATAAAACCTTCCATGCATAACTGAAATAATAAAACTCCAATCCTCCAAAACTTCAAGGTTTCAACTTGGGAATCCACTGGTGGACCCCTAACCAAAAGTTCAACTAAAACTGAAAACTTAAAATAGAAAATGCTAGAAACATCGAGAAAAATCCTACGTAATCAGATGAATGTGAGACTATCCTCGACAAGCACGATCAAGCTCTAAGGCTGGAACCGTCCTGTACCTGAAAAGAATAATAAAGGAATGGGTCAGACCCACGAGCAAGTTCTAATCTAACTGCAATCCATACAATGACCCGATACCCAGATACACCGTAGACACCTCACAATATCAATCTAGTCCATACGTATAAATATATCCACACTAAGGGAAATTCACTAGTCTATAATATGGGTCTCAACCTAAATAGAAGGCAACATGCGAATACGCACCCAAAGGTGGGCATGAGTACCTAGACCTGACAGGGTACACCTCAACCTATTATAACCAGCTACGCATCCACCGCATATACGCACCCTAACCAACGAGTCTGAGACTCAAGCTCAGCTCGTGGTACCATAAACATATATATAAAATACATCCAAATCCAGGGTATGTAGTTCAAATATTTAATAAACTGACATACAACAAACCAACTGGTTAGTCACTCAACTTATTCAGTTGATGTGACTTAACCTCCGTCCATTAATCCAAGAAGCCACTCAACTTAGCTGCAGTTGATATGTCTTAACCAAAATTAGGATTCAATATTTATAAATCCATTCCTTAAATCCGTTAGGTTAGGTTTAGGTGTTTGGAGCTAAACCGTCACCAGTATGTCACCATCCCATACCGGTGCATACAATCCTCCATATCCAGGTAAATTACAATGTATACATAATGAACAAGTAATTTACAGTTCAACACCACCATCCAAATAATTGCAGAAAAGTATTTAAGATTTCAGCAATTTAAATCCCAGAATTAAACCATGTAATTGCAGGAAACAGTTTAATAGTTTACACAACTAGCATCTAAAGCATGCATAGACCCAATCCAATATATCAATGACTCTATCATGCATTCAGAACAAATTCTATAATCCTATTATAGTCCAACAAATTGCTAAATTAACCTAAACAATTTATTTCGTCCCATCCGATAACAGTGTACTAAGTCATACGCTTTTATACTGTTTTATCCTTTATCTTAAAGACTAAAACCATGCATCAACTAGTTTAATCACACTTAGAATCAAGTAATTAGATCCTTTGTAAAGTCCCCACAATCCATTAGAAACATCCAAAGGCTCAAACAGTGTCCAAAATACCAAACAGTGCCTTAAAACTAAAAAAAATAAATAAAATTAATCGTATATTAAAAAGGGAGCCTGCTCCAAATTTTGGGAGCAGGCTCTTTCAGCCTATAGCCGGCTCTAGGAGTCCTTAGAGCCGGCTCTACTTGTTGTGGGAGCCAGCTCCCACATCCATGGAGCCGGCTCTCACCTCCTTTAAGAGCCTCTGTCCCCGTTGTTTCGTTTCAGTCCGTCTGCTCCCTCTCTGATCAATTCCTACCACTCTGTTGGTTTCTAAAAACTAATCTTAGTAGTCTTAATTTAGTCTAGAAGCATTCCCCAAGGTTGTTTACAATAATTTTGAAAACAATTACAGAGTTTAATCAAGCCATTTAAACTAGCATTGTTGAAGAACAACACTGAAACTAAATTGCAACATCAGTTCTATCCCAACCCCTTTGTTCTTCCTCCAATTTAAATTTGAAGGTCTTAAATTACATCTAGTATCCATTCAGATCTTGGTTCATCGCAGTAAGGTTCAAAACCAAAAGTAAAACAGTGGAACGTTTCATGCCAAAACAGAAACAAGAAAAACATACATGCTATAATTGTTTTGTAAATAAATTTTCACAAATAAAACGATCAAGTAAAACATATAAAAAACATGCATGGTTCAGTTTAAGGCCAATTAATCTCCTAGAGACTATCTAGGTACACAGAACACAAGCCAAAGGGAAGGAGGAAGATAAGAACTTGCCTGTAGTTTTAGACTCAAAACTTGTCGTCGTCGTCCTAACTTCCGGCAACCACTGCAACACTGTCTAGCCTCCTATTACTTCCGTTCTTCCCTTTTCCTAAGCCAAATCTTGAAGCCTCAGTTGGAAACCTCACAAACTTGATCTGCTCTTTCAAAGCCTCACTCTGTAACTCTCTGTATCTATGTTACCTGAGTAGGTTTTTTTTTCCAACCCTTAATACAGATTATAACTATATATATATAGGCGTAAAAATCCTAAACCCTAATCCTTGTTTAATTAAAGCCAGAGCCCTAATGTAAAACTCTAGTCAGTCGGCCCATATAGCAATCTAGGTTATAAGATACTCGGCTACATACGCGTAACCTCTTAGGGAACCCTACTGTTTAAAATTAGACCAGTTATTAATTTATTTTAATACAGTAACTGATACTAATTTAATCTAATTAAAACATTTAAATAAACCAATTATACATTAAAATGACCAAACTAATCCAATTACAGAAAATACACATATAACTAAATACACAACCCAATTAAAGAAAACAAGAAACAATTAACGAAAATAAAATTCATAATTAAACAATAAATGCCAATTAAACAATGAAAACACTTAAACAATAAATGCCAATTAAATAGACGTCACATAAGTAAACAATTAAATAAAATTCATAAATAAAAATAATTAAACCAAATAATCACGCAAAAGTACAATAAAAATAATAAATAAATGCCGAGACTATCCTTTTAAAATTAGGGGTATTACACATAGTCTGATCTAAGAAAGAAGTATACAAAATGTTATATATTTCACCTTCGGTGGAATATCAAAATTAGCGGTCTTAAATAACATAATTTATTATTTTTAAGTCAAGAATTATACAACTTTTAATAAAAAATTCTGTCATTTTTCTTTTTCATTTTGTCTTTTTTTTTAAAAAAAAATTTAATATTTATTTTTTTGTAAGGGCATTTTAAGTATTCCAATTCTAAGTTTATAATTTGTCCTTATTTGCTCAATTTAAAAAATGTTAAAGGATTTTTTAACACCAAATTTTTTTCGTATCTGCTCTATATTTCAAAGTGAATAATGAGGATTCGAGTTTCCAAAGGGACAAATAAATAAATAAATATATATATATATATATATATATATATATATATAATAAACATGCAATATAACACAATATGATTTTTTTTTTTTTTTTGTATATTAATTCTTAGAACTTAATTAAAAAAAAAACTTCTGTAAACTAGTTTTGCTGCACTACTTAATATTTTATACTTATATCATTTTAGTATATCATAAATTGTCACTGTCCCTTTCCGTATTTTATCTCTCTGACTCTTTGAATTCTAATTTTGTTAACAAGTTCTCTCTGTTCTCTCATATTGTCCCTCGATTTAAAATTAAAAAACAATAATCAGAATTAGGAGTGGAGCAAAAATTTTTGAATTGGGTCAAACCTAAAGTAAATCAATTGTAATGTTTTTTTTTTTTTTTTTTTTTACAATATTACTCATGATATATGTATTGAGGAAAGTATAATTCAAAAAAAAATAGAAAATTTCAATCAAAATAAATAAAGATATAAAAATAATACGACAAAAGAAAACATATAGAGAAGAGAAGTAATCTTTCTCCTGTTTCAATTTTCTAAATATTCTGTTATTCCAATTTGACAAAAATATAATTATTACATTGACGAGAGATTAATAATAAAACAGTACCACTTTATTCAAATAAATTTTTTTAACAAAATACAATTATTGGGAACAAAATAGAAAAGTATGTTAATAGCTTAAAAATATTCTCAAATAGATATTATTGTTGTTATTGATATTTTTGTCATTTTGGTATAATATAATGGGATAATTCCATAAACTCCTAACCTATTTCAGAAAATTTCCTATACTTTAAAAGTGATCAAATTGCCCAAATATTCGTATATGATTTGTTAACCCGATTGTGAAATGACAAATTTAGCCTTACTATTTAATATTAAATTTAAAACTAAAAATATATTTTTTAAAAAAATTACAAAAATATCATTTAATTATCTTCTTCATCATCCCCTCTCTCAAACTCACCCCTCTTTTTACAATATTTTTGTAATTTTTTTAAAAAAAACAATTTTTAGTTTTAAATTTAACACTAAATAGTATAGTGAAATTTGTCATTTTATAGCCGGGTTAATGGGTCGGGCACAAATATTGGGCCAATTTGATCACTTTTTAAAGTGTAGGGGATTTTTGGAAACATGTTGGGAGTTTATGATCAAATTTTGAAAATAGTAGAGGTTTTATGTAATTAGCCCTAATATAATTTACAAAAAAAATTCATGTAGACACCTTCTAATAAAATAGTGTTTCTGATGCCATGACATATTTACGAAATATGGGTCCTACTTTTGTCCTTGATATCATAACATATTTGATGGTATGCCAAGTAGGCATTTAAGGTATTTGGAGAAGGTCTTGATGTTAAAAATAGTTATTGTAAATGATATTAGAATTTGACTTATCTATTGAAGATCGATATTCTTAACTGTAAAGTAGGACTAGGCTGTAATGTTCCCTTCTTTTTTTATAAACTATAATTATTCGTGTCAAGTATTAATCACATGATTTAGATGAATCCCATATCTTAGAACTTCATGATTTTTACAATAATGCATAAATAAATAGTTAGATATAAATACCTCGATCTGTAATTACAAATCTTGTTGAGATCAAGCCAAACATCAAGATCATTTCTGCAGAACGAACAACATGCTAAATTGCAATAGTCAAAAGGTGAAAACCGATTTCTCTCTCTTGGCCTTTTGCAAACATAAATATTATACGTGTTAGTTTCTTTAGCGTACATAACTAATGAGAATATGCACTTTTATAAAGGCAGAGAGATGACTAATTTTCCTTTTTAGTAACCTTAATTCTACTTTTCATCAAAGTAAGAAATAAATAAGAAAACACTTCTTCAATAATTAATTACCATAAAAGGTAATTTATAAGTTGACCAAATAATATAATATTAATCTGATACTTATTTACTTAGCCACTAATTAATGAAATATCTCACATGTCCAAAATATGTGGGCTACACAATTACTAAATAATCTTACATTCTCCCACTTGGCCCATATGATAACTTCTGTAGTGATTTAGTAAAATAGTCATTAGTGTGCACCAAAAATCAGATTAAGTCCTTAAGTTGGTCATCATAAATACCATGGTAAATAAATTACCAATGCGAGTGTAATGCCCCTAATTTTAAAAGGATAATCCTGGTATTTTAATTAATTGTTTAATTGTATTTTTAATTATTTAATTGCTTATGTGCTTGTTTATTTGATTAAGTTGTGAATTATATTATTTAAATTAATTGTTTTGTTTAAGTGGTTATTAAATTGTATTTTGTGTTTCTTTAGTTGACTTAATTGTATTCTTAATTATTTTACTTATTTAAATGCATTAATTGGTTTACATTAGGGTTTGGTTAATGTTTAATTTAGGTTTTATTTTCTTTTATATCTCACATAGTGGCCGACTGGGACTAATTAGGGTTGGCCGCCTCTAGTTTTAAGTAGACTAGGGTTTATATTAGTCTATAAATATACGGTGATAAGTCTGTATAAGGGTTACAAACAAACCCTATTCACGTATTGAGAAGCAGAGTGAAACAAAGAGTGAGTTTGAGAGAAAAACAGAGGGGAGGACGGGATGGAGTGCTTCTGGGTTGAACCAAGAGCAGCGGAGGAGTGGAACGGCGGTTTAGAAGGTGGTCGGAAAACTCAGAGACGGAGGTTTAAGGTTTTGAACGAAAACCTAAAGGCAGGTCTTTGTTCTAACTCTTTCCCCTAAACCTGTGTTCTGTGCATGCCTAGGTAGACTCCAGGGGTTTAATTAATGCTAATACATATTTCTGATCCATGTTTAACTTGTAATTAGCATGTTTAAACTGTAATTAGCTTCGTTAAATTAAACTGATTTGAGCATTCTTAAAGCTTTTAATTGTATCCTGCTGTAATTGTTTTTAAGCCTTGTTTAATTGAGATCGTTGATGCATGTCGATGTCTTTTAAATAATCCGGGACATTGATTAAACACTGGAACAAGTATTAAAAGAATTACAGAGGCCCTGGGAATCTCCGGAGGCGAGGAAGATGAAACAGAGACGCAGAACGACTTTAGGGAGTGAGAGAGCAGGCTCCCAAAAGGAGGGAGCTAGCTCCCTCATTAATGGATCCGGCTCCATGGAGTGTAGAGCCAGCTCCTAGCTCCACAGATCTGGCTCCCATGTTAATGGAGCAGGCTCTCAATTTGTGAGAGCCTGCTCTGGCCCAGAATTATGTATTAAACTGTTTTTAGATTGCGTTTAGACTATATAGGGTATTTCTATTTCTTTTAAGCTGCTTTAAATGTTGTGTATGATTGCCAAAGACCTGTAAAAATATAGGGAAACAATAATTCATAAATGGATTAAGGAATGGATAGTGTGAACTTAGGAAAAAATCCTACATGTTGCACTTTGGTTGTTAATCAACTTACATACTGGGACTTGTAGATTCTTGTATATATGATTTAATACTGGTTAGTCATGTCTAGACAGAGTATAAGTGTAGTGATTTACTTGCAATTAACTATGCTTGATTTGGATTGAATTGGTATTTATACTGCTATTAACTGTATCAATTTGTGGACCATTTGGAGGATTTAAATGCTATGACTTATTTTAGCAATTTAAATAGTTGGAACATGATTTTTAGGTTCTGTAATGACTGCCTAATATCGTTATATATGTGTTAATTTATATTAATGCATATTTTGGAGTATGATTGATGAGTTATTTATTCCTGCTTTGTTAATTATACTGACTTGTCTTTTGTATGCACAGGTATGAGACGGTAGCATACTAGGGATGGATTAATTCAAGTACTAAGTCCTACCTATTCTGAAATAAACTATAAAAGTTAAGTCCTACTTATATGTATGTATATGCACCGGTATGGGACGGTGGCATATTAGGGATGGCTTGGTTCAAACACTAAGACCTACCTATTCTAAGGATGGATTAGTTCAAAACACTAAGTCCTACCTATTCTGAAATAAGATAGATTAACTATAAAAGTTAAGTCCTACTTATATATATGTCAGGTCAATAAACATTTGAATAACATACCTTGAACGGACTTTATATATATATATATCTTTATAGTGCAGTGATATGAGCTTGAGTCTTAGGATCATGGTTATGGTACGTATATCGCCTAGGATGGATAACTGGACATAATTGTTGTTCCCTGGTAGGTCTAGGTATACATAACCACATTACGTGCGATTTGCATGTTACCTTCTATTCAGGCTGAGACTACATTATAGTCTAGTGAACGTCCTATAATGTGTATATATATACATATATGGACTATTCTAGTTATTGTTGAGCTATCTAGGATGTATTTGCGTATTGAGTTTCTGTATAGATCATAGTAGGATAGGACTTGCATGTGGGCCTGACCCACTCTTTTATTTTTCAGGTGCTCGTCAGTTTTAGGGTTAGAGCTTGGTCGTGCAGAACAGATACAGACACTCATTCCTCCGACTACATAGGACTACTTTCCATGTTTAGCTTTATATTTTGTTTCAGTTGTTTCCATTTCAGTTTGAGATTTTATTAGGGGTCCACTAGAGATGGATTCCCGAGTTGTTAATTATAGGAGTTTATTATATGGAGGTTTTAGATTTATGGATTTTAATTATATACTTTTGAGGATTTTTAATTTAGAATTCTTTCAGCCTTTTATTTCTTTGATATTCCTTCGGGTTTGGGCTTAGGCCTGATCAACCCATGTCTCGGAATCGAGGGGTATCACAACGAGTCATTGCGGTTATATATCACTAAATGACATAATCCCTTCCATTTACCAGAACACTAGTAACATATTCAACATAGTCTATAAATGAGAAGTATCAATAATGATCTAACAATAATGTCTTTTCCAAGACTATTCCTATTACCACTTATTAAAGCAATACGTACATGTACATTAACTAATAGGAAACATTAAAAACACATTTAATGAACGCAAAATGTCAAATATATATAAGCATTGTTAAACAATCCACAATTAAAAAATAATCAACATTGACTACATTCAAAACCCATTCTTTCAACATGTTCCATAAATATCATGGGTGGTAGTCCATTTGTTAATGGATTGCAATCATAAGTTATGTGATTTATATGTTTAATAGACATTTGTTGTTTCTAAACATCTTCTTTAATGATAAAGTATTTCAGCTTTAGAATAACTATCATTTTCCATACAAGAAGATCAACAATTACAGTATAAATTTTCAGTAATCTGAAAAATGGTACCCATGACTTCATATCTTGAAATAAATTCTGCAACAATAAATTGTAACCTCAAAGCATGCTACAAATTAAAATTTCAGCAATCTGAAAAATGGTACCCGTGATTTCATATTCTGAAATAAATTCTGGAACAATAAATTGTAACCTCAAAGCATGCTACAAATTAAAAATTCATAATAGATAGAATAATAATAAATTACTTTACACTTTTTCATAATAATGTTCCTCTAGTCAAAATGAACAAATAACCAATTGTAAATTAATAATTATCAACATATTATTAAAAATGTATTCCTAAGTGTAAACATATAATCTTTTATCCCCTACCAACTTGTCTATATATCAAACTCCACAATATATGCATAACGAATATTTTTCATTTTTTTACCTTCTAGCTAACTCATTATTTGGGATTGCATTAGGCAGAATTTATCCCTTTTTATGTATGGAGTAATACTGGTTGAATAATGTTCCCTACCAAATCTTTCTAGAACTCTTTCAATATATGATTTCTGAGATAATACTAAAAATTCACGTAATCCATTCCTATCTCGTAAGATACCTCATCCATATATTTCATTTCAAAGTTCTTAGAGTTAACATCTAGTTTCATATAATAAACTAAGATCATTACTATCAAATAAAATATCATCAATATATATAGAATCAGAAATATAAATTTACTCCCACTAACCTTATAGTATATACACGGATCAACAGTATTTTACTTAAACCAAAACAAATAATGGTATCATCAAACTTAATATACCATTGTTAGAAAGCTTATTTAAATCCATATATTAACATTTTAAGTTTACAGAATTCTTTACCCTCTAATGTGAAGCCTTCAAGTTGTTCCATATGGACTTTCTCTTATAAACTCCCATTCATAAAAGTTGTATTCACATCCATTTGATGTAACTCTAAATCATAATAAGCTATTAATGCCATGATATTTTAAAAGATTTCTTCTTAGATACTGAGACAATGTTTCTTTATAATATCTTCATTCATGGCACTAATCCATTTAGTAAAATCAATTACTGTTAATGGCTTGTGAATATGTAACTAGATCTATATATATCTTACTATATATCAAAATCAGATTCTTGCAGATATATCACATAGTCATCCGGTATAGCAGATCCCTTTTCTCTTTGAGATCGTCTTAATGTTATTCCTTATTATTTTTCTACAATCTATTCATTGGTGACAATCTCATTAAAGAGTTGTTGATCATTCAATTGTTCTTCGTTGTTATACGGTTCAACAACTAAAGTAACAATTGTTTCCTTAAAAGTTGTGGATAAATAAATTTATACCACAATTTCTTGAATGATCACATTTTTATTTTTATCACTCCCACTGACTTCACCATTCTCAATAAATCTGACATTACCAGTTTCAATAATTATCGTATTATGTTTAGGATAGTAAAACGTGTACCCTTTAGATTACTTAACATTCGCAACATTATGGGTAACGATGAATTACTTAACATACTTCTAACCATATCCATAAGAGTACGATTACGCCTTTCAGCTACACGCTTCTGTTGTATCATGTATAACAAAGTGTATTGAGCACAAATGTCATATATTTCAAGGAGTTTCGCAAACGGTTAAAATATTAACCCGTTCATCATACTTTCCATAATATTCACCACCTCTATATGACCTTATGATTTTCACTTTTCCATCTAGTTGAATTTCAACCTCATTTATGTATACTTCAAGAGTACCTACTGCTTGAGATTTTTCATACAACAAATAGATATATCCTTAACGTGAAAAAATCAATTATAAAGGCGATAAAATACTTTTCTCCACCAAAAGGTGGAACATCAGAAGGTTTACAAATATCTGTATGAATAATTTCAAGAAAGTCTATACTTCTTGTGCCTCATTTCTTTGTTTACCCTTAATACAATCTACACATACACCAAAATCAGTAAAGTTTATATTCAGAAGAATCACCTTATTTACTAATTTTCCTAGCCTTTCACTAGATATTGACCTAATCTTTTATACCACAAGGAAGATAAATTTTCTATTAATTGAGTTACACTTAATTCTAATATTATAATGCAAAATCAAAAAGTTTTTAATATATAAACTATCAAGTTTGAATTTACAGAAATCATCAATAATAATACCATAACTCACAAATTAGAATTTCTTGAATAAACATCATTATCAAATTTAAATGAAAAACCATTAACATAAAGTTTTGAAATAAAATCAAATTATGGGAAATTGAATAAACATAAAAAGTTTAAAATAATTTAAATAAAATCCACTATCTAACATTAAACATAATGTTACAATGGTTTCAACAAAACTTTTCCCAATTATCATAAATAAGAAATTCTTATTTGAATTTATGGTTTAGGCCATAAGAAATTATTGCATCTATTAGAAACATAAACATTAGTACTTAAGTCAACCCTTCATGTATTAGAAAGAATTTTAATAAGTAATTCGAAATATACAAAAGCCAAAAGCCTACCATTTTTTTTCGAATCATTCTTTATATTTCATGTAATCTTTCTAAAAGTGTTCAATACATAAATGACACTTTTACATAATTACATTCTTTTCTTTTAGTAGATTGACCTAAATTCTTTAATTTTTGGGTATTGCTTACTTAATGCATTTTCAGGCTTATTCCCAAAATTTATTTATAACTTCTTGAGTCATCAGATGAACATAATAATTACCATGCTGCTTAAACCTAGTTTACTCCTAAATTAACATAATGGTCCATTATTTCACTTTTCACTTGTCTTAATAGTATTAATTGAAATGACCCATACTGAGTAAACAAGAAATTGAAAAATAAATTGAACTAACAAATTCTCATCTACTATCATCCCTAAGGTTCTCAATTTTGTAGCAGCATTAGTTATCTCAAAATTATGTTCATACATGATACGAGTACAAAAAAAAAAATGCATAGTAGTGATATCAATTAATAATTTTCGTTTTAGATATTTATCTACAATACGAAAACATTCTTATAGTCAAATATTTCGCAGCACTATCATTATGGGGAACAATTATTCATATAACCATAATGCTTAATCTGTTCGATCTCTCCCAAACTTTATGGAGAATTTTTTCTTCTTCACTGTCTTTAATAGTAATAACAGTAGGTTTCTCAATTTAAAATGCTAAATCAAGATTTAACAAATCTAAATTTTGAACTTAACTTACTCATTCTATTATAAGAAATTAGTCCTATTGAGAATCAGCACAGATGTATTATGTGAATAAAGGGATGCAATAAAACAAACTTAATAAGATAAATACTCACAACAATAATATTTTGAGTTAACAACACGTATATATAGATAACTTAAAATATAAATACAATGTATAACTATAGTACTCCTTTAGGTGGCAACAATAAAATACTAATAATGAAACTTACATATATTTATATGTATACCTTCATTGGGGATGCATTATTTAATTAAACAGATAAGTTACCTTTGGATATCCTATATCTACCCAATTAAAAATACATACAATCCCTTAAGGTTCATTTAATCACTTGAAAATCAATTCCTTTTGAGAAATTATTTCTCATAATTAAATAAACTCAATATTCATGAATATCACAAGAAATCAGAAGCATCATAATTCATGAAATATTGCAATTATGTCTACTACTAAAATTAATATCCATCAATCATTATGGTTGGGCCACTTTGGTAACTACCAACCTTTACATAATATGAATATTAAATTAGCTAGTAACAAATTTATGATTAATTATGTCTACTACAAAAATTAATATTCATCAATCATTATGATTGGGCCACTTTGGTAACTTCCAATTTTTACATAATATGAATATAAAATTAGACAATGATTAATTCATCAATAAGCTACCATTTAACATTATACACATATACTCATATTGATTGATTTAAATTTAGGTAAGTTCGATCCTAGAAATTTAATAGTCCAAAAATTCAATAAAAATATTTTTTACTTTATATACATAATAAAATATATTATTTTTTATTTTCAGACTTAAAGATCATAATTGAATCAATTTAAAATTGATTCTCCATAATGTACGTATGTTTAGGTACTAAAAGAATTTATTTACATGTCCAATAAAATCAAATTTCTAAACTCACATATTATTTTAGAGATTCAATTCCAAAAAAAAAAAAAAAAAACTTAAGTAAGTAATTATTTAATTATTTAATAAAATATTGTTCATGACATATATGATTTAGTGACCTATCGGGTAACATCAATGTGTAATTAATTAAGCCATTATTTATACCAAACAATCAGTATAATGGTATAAACAGAAAAAACACATAAATTGAATATTAATATTCAATTATATCATTAATTACACTTTTAATTACTTTATTTAAAAAATTCATAAATAAAAAAAAATAAAAAAATAAAAAAATCATCAAAGCAAAATTCGTCACATGTGCATGAATCACATTTCTTATAGATCTGTACATAAATCAATTATCTTCCAACCAATTCAGTCACGCTCGAAAATCAAAGTAACAAATGTAAATAAATTACTTGCTATACAAACTGATCAAAATAAACCACTAGGAGATTTATCAGACATTAAACAATTATTTCCACGAGCCTAATTAGAATGGTTTATATAATCATTAAATATATATATGTGCGGATTTCATAAAAAATAAATTATACAATTCTTTATTTTTATTTTTATTGATGCAACTTTAGAGGGAAATCATGAGTTCCTAAACTTTAAGTTCTGATACCACATGTAAACTATAATTATTTGTGTCAAGTATTAATCACATGATTTACATGAATCACATATCTTAAAACTTCATAATTTTCACATTTCTATAATGCATAAATAAATAGTTAGATATAAATACCTCGATCTGTAATTGCAAATCTTGTTGAGATCAAGCCAAACATCGAGATCATTTCTGCAGAACGAACAATATGCTAAACTGCAATAGTCAAAGCATGAAAACCGATTTCTCTCTCTTGGCGTTTTGCACACATAAATATTATACGTGTTGTTTTTATCAACGTATCTAACTGATCAGAATATGCACTTTTATACAGGCAGAGAGAGAACCAGTTTTCTTTTTTAGTAACCTTAATTCCACTTTCCATCAAATAATGAATAAATAGGAAAACACTTCTCTAATAATTAATTACCATAAAAGGTAATTTATAAGTTGATCAAATAATATAATATTAATCTGATACTTATTTATTTAACCACTAATTAATAAAATATATCACATGTCCAAAATATGTGGGCCATACAATTACTAAATAATCTTACATTTTTATCCTATCTCTCACTCTTTCAGAAGTCTAACTCCCTGTTTTCACCTTCTTTGAATTCCATTAATTAATTTATCTCATGTTCTCTCGGAATAAAATTTAACAACAAAGTAAAAATTTTATCCCTTGTGTTCTCTTTCGAATTAAAAGTTAACAACAAAGTTTGATATTTTCATTTTACCATTTTAACATTTATCCATTGTCATGATATCATCAACAACAACAAATAAATTTATAATAAAAAAGAAAGATAAAGTAGTTTCAATTGAGGAGCACTCAGCTTAGATAAGGACTGGAATGTATAATCCTCTAATTTTTTATCATTTTAATCCCATTTGAAAGTATAATTTTTAGGATTTGCATGAACGGAGAATCCAAAGTATAGTTTTAGGAATTCTATTTTAAAACAAAGTAGATTGTAATTATATAAAGTTGGAGTATACATTACAAATTTTACTATTCATCCCAGTTTTGCAGGAATATTTGCTTTAGACATTGTGAGACTGTAAATGTGTCTGGTAAGTTTACTAAATAGATTTGCTGCCTCTTTATCTTCTAAAATGCAAATATCGTGATTTTGTGACTAAATAATATCATATTTGCATGAAGTTGAATATAGTGATAGTGGCGTGTTTTGCATTGTTTTGCATGAGTGTTGATTATAAGAATAGGAGTTTAGTCTTGATAGAAAATAGGATGAGAATAAATGACAGATAATTTGAAATATCAAATTTTATGAGTGTTAGATTATAAAAATAGAATTTTAGTATTGATAGAAAATAGGATGAGAAAAAATGAGAGAGGTTTGATATTTCAAATTTGAAATTTGAGATGTTGGAGAAAATTAAAATCTGAATGTTTCTACAAAAACAAACCAGTATATATATGATTATATATTTCAACTTCGCGACCAAAGTTAGTGGCTGTTATCATAATTTATTATTTTACAACTTTATAATAATTTTTAATAAAATGTCTGACATTTTGTTTTTTTAATAAATTTTTTTTAAATATTTGTTTTGTTGTAATGGTATTTTAGGCATTTCAATTCTAAATTTATAATTTGTCCTTATTTGTTTAATTTAGAAAATGATATAAATTTTCTGACTATGTAACTATTCATAAACCCCACATATATATATATGTAACACACAAAGGGCTTTTTGTTCAAGTTTCCAAAGGAACAAATTAAAAAATATAATAATAAATAAATAAAATAAAACAAACATGCGATCTAAAACAATATGATTTTTGTTGCCTTCGTTTCTGTTAAATTGTGAGGTCCATCAACTAAGTATAACTTATAGGGTGATATGACAAATTTCAATAAAATAATGCACAGGTCCATCAAGGATAAGTGAAAAAAATAATAACATAATATTATTATATATAAATAATAATTTTTGCTTATTTTATTTATATAATTATAAAATGAAATCACTTATTGGAGCTTATAACTAGATAATTGTTATTTTTTTCTAAAAAATTTATATTATTATTTTAGTTAACTCAATCGCAATTTCATTGAAGCTCATTCTTTAAAAAAAAATTAATAATAATTACAAAACCACAACGTTGTGTTATTTATTTTTTTATTTTTTAATTTTAAAAGTAAAAATTGGGTTATAGATCTATTGAGGTGGGAAGCCTTAACCTCTGAATGATAAGAATTTTTTTCCCTTTTTTATCTCTGGATGGCGATGAGACCCGCCGAGGTGGCTGTCGTGGCGGCAAGTTCTGTCATATGGGTTTGGCCATGGTTTGGGCAATTGGTTGAGAATTTTGCCATTTTTGTGAAGTATTCATTTTTTACCATTAGAGATTCCAGAGCTTGAGATTATTTTTTCCCATATCATCCGATTAACTCAAATGTTCCTAAAACTACATCGTTTATAACAAGTTAATGGTGTCTTTTGCTTTAATGGTAATAAGGGGCAATATGGAATTTTTGTATAATAAGGGTTAAAAGTATGAATAGGTCAACAATACACAACAGGGGAAGATTTCAGTAAATTTGTGGAAAAGGTGGAATGCAGCAGCAGAGTTGTAGATAGATTTTGTAAATTAGTCTAAATTAATGGTGAATATAAATTATAACGGTCCGCCAAAGGACTAAAGCTCTGGTGTCAAATTAGCTTTACCAAGATGTAATATTAATTAAAAGATAAATGTATAAAAAATCAAAGTAAAATGAAATAACAAAGAAAAAACTAACTCATTTACCAAAACAAAACAATGAAGACACCTTCAAAGACTGAAGACAAAAAAGAAGATAACAAGGCATTTTTTTTTTCTTTTTCTATGCATATAGAAGAATATTTACCCAGTTCAACAGCCAAAAAGCCCCTTGAGAGTGAATACTGAAGAAGCCAAAGCAAGTTCTACAGCTACCAGTTAAAGTTAAAGAGTGTTGTTTATCTTCTCATTCAGAGAAGTACAAAATCAAATGGAACTCTTGGACCTTTACATGTGAAACATATATAAGTACATTACATAAAATGTGGGATCATTTAAAGTTCAAAGAAAATAAGGCCATAAACTTTTAATTTGTCCCAAATTACATAAAGGCCCTGCTACAATAATTTTAGTTTTATCTTACTTTGTTTAGTTCTCAATATACTTTCCATCACCTAAGAATTTAAAAGTGATCCACCAAATGCACTCAATAGGCTCCCCATAACCACAAAAGGTACCCAAAACTGCTAGTAGTAAGCAAAATATCAACTTGAGGAGGTTGTAGGAAATGTATACTTCCAACTCCACAATTCCAGATATAATAGCTCTGATTATATTGACTGGTTATTTTAGCAGACATTTTGGTTTCAATACCTTTCCCACCAATTCTTCAACCATTCCTTATCAGAAGACGAGCAATCTGAATCAACTTCCGTTTCCCTATCTTCTTCTGCCAATGAAAGAGCTTTAGTCTCTCCCTGCACTTTGATTCTTCCACACCTGCATCAAGAACCATAATATTAAGAGCATAATCCTCAAATGAATAAAAATTTATATCTTTGAAATAATTATGTCATCAACATTTTTACAAAAGAATGCTCCATTAGCCCATTTATTCACACAATCCACACAATCAAAGCGACTATAGCTACAATCTTTGTTCTTCAGTTTTACCATATGTGTGGTTCATAGCATAATATAGCCACCACAAGGAATACCGATACATTTGAAGCCAGTAGGGATTCAAAACTAAATAAATGCAACATCAAAATGGTAAATTCATGAATCAGAGACAGCATGGGCAATCTTGGTTCTTGGAGCAACATTTCACACAGAGAACTTTCTTTTTAAAATTATTTTGACATATTACATATTTCTCCATAACTTCTTTAAAACTAGTTGGAATTGGAAGATGATGTGCTGTTAATTTTTATTTTCTGATTGACAACTTGAGTGATTAAATATGACATACAAGGTTTTGCCCCTGCTGCATGATTATAGTTACAACACTAGTAAATACATTTTTTTTTTTATAAGTAAAGATTGTAAAAAAAGCGTTCATAAGGGAAGCACATCCCTCAAAAGCAACACAAGGCCAAATAGGCCTCTAAACCCTCAACGAATCCAAAAAATCAACAATTTCATCCATGGATTTACAATTTCTCCTTTGGACCCAACCAAAAAGGGTGCTAATAAAACACTAGTAAATACATTTAACCAAAAAAAAAGGTAGGCAATCTACATTATTATATAGTAGGAAAATGAACAATATTAAACTCAATTAATCAAATGTTACACAAAAAATAATTACAAATAAATAAATAATGAAAACATAAATAGACGCTGGACAACATTTAGGTATCTACACAACAAAGATGAGAAAAAGTTTTATAGCATCAAATTTTATTACATCTCTCTCCTTCTCTCTCTCCCTCTCCCTCTCCCTCTCAGCCTCTCTCTAAACAACAAACGAGAAATCAAACAATATTACAGCTAATAGGGTTTAGAGGCACCTATTAGGCCCTGTGCTGTTTTTTAGGGTTGCATTCCCCTTTTGAACACTTTTAATGAATTCTTACTTATCAAAAAAATAAATAAAAATTGTCTCTGATTCTTTCAGGGTTGATCGGGAAATAACAGGCAGCATTCATAAGAGGAAGAAAAATTCAAGGTAACATTATTATTGCTCATGATGTTCTCAAATGATTCTCAAAAAAGATTCTAATCCTTCCATGGCTTTTAAAATTGATCTTCATAAAACCTATGATTCTGTTTCATGGGATTGTTTTAGACCCCTATTTTAGCTTGGTATGGATTTGGGGATGGTAGGATAGAACGGGTATGAATTGTGTATCTTCAGTCTTTTTCTCTGTTTTGGTTAATGGAGTTCCTTGTGGTTTCTTCCAACCTAGCAGAGGGTTGAGGCAAGGATTCCCTTTGTCACCTCTTCCTTTCATTCTGGTGACTGATTTTTTTTTTTCCAATTTGATGCTCACTCAAAAAGGTTAATGAATGTGAATTAGAGCTCTGTAACTTATTGAGGAAAGTGGGTTCTGAGTTATCCCACTTCTTCACTAATGATCTTTTTATCATCCTAAAAGGCTCAATGAGAAATGCCAGGGTGTTATCTGAATTGCTAATTCAATTTGAATAGATTTCTGGGCTTAAAGTAAGCAAAGATAAGAATTATGTGTTTTTCTAAAGCTGTAACGAGGAGAGGTATTCTTAGGTTGTTGCAGTTTAGCAGATCTTTTCTTGTTACCTATTTAGGGTTACCTTTGGTTGATAAAAGGTAAAATAAGAATCACTGTGCTAATTTGATCGATAAGGTTTCAACCAAATTACCCTCTTGGAATGCTCATCATCTTCCTTTGGCAGGGAGAGCCGAATTGATTAAATCTGTTGTTTCATATTTCTTTGACTACTGATCTGCAGTGTACTCATTCCTGTTGGGGTTCAATGCATCTTGAAGAGAAAAAAATTTAAAACTTGAAGAAATTACAAACTTATTTTGGCTCAAGAGAGCAAATCCATACATTTGTTAAAGTGTGAGTTTGTCACTTTGCCAAAAGCAGAAGGGGGCTTTGGTATAAGAAGTTTGAAGTCTATTGATTTCTCAGCCAAGCGTGTTTTGGCCTGGGATTTCATTCATCCAAAAAAGTCTCTTTGGAGTTTGGATTGCATGATTCAGGGATAAATACCTGAAGAGGGCTAAATTCTTGAATTGAAACGCTAAAATTTATGATTCTGCTACATAGAAGATCTCTGTAAGGGAGTTTATGTTGGGGAATTTGGACTTTAAAGTGGGGGAATGGTCTCAAGTTTAGTCTATATCATGACCCTTGGTTCCATGGTAGTACTATTTTGCAGACCTTCGGTTCCAGAGTTGTTGGGGAATTCACCAGAGATGCTTTGTTAGCAGTGTCATTTAATTCTGGCCAGTGTTATGTTCCTCAGAATTGGCCTAATGAGACTTGTGATGTTCTGATTAATTCAACAAGTAGTGGTGAACATGATAGAATCATGTGGCAATTAGGGCTGCAACTTGGGCGGGCTAACCCAGCCCAACCCGAAATTTTGAAATTTGGGTTTAAATTCACAAATCGGGCTCATGTTCGGGTTGGGTTTTGTCAAAACCTAGACATATTCAGGTTGGGCTCGAACCCAACCCGAAACCCAAAATTAAAAAAAAATATTTAAGTTTTTTTTCTCCTTTCTCTCTCCTCTCTCTTCTTTCTCTTTCTCTTTCTCTCCCCGCCGTCCCCTCTGCTGCCGTTGCCGCCGCCGCCCCTCTTACAGACCATGATTAATTGATTTGTAAAACAAGAATTACAGTCTTACAGACCTTGATTAATTGATTTAGAAAAAAAAAATTTAAAACAAAACCCATACATACAATTTAGCAGTTGCACAGAGAGGGGGGGGCAAGCTTGAGAGTTGAGAGACAGCAGCTGAAGCTTGCGAAAGGCGAACCCGAACTGGAATAGCGGGCGATGGAAACTAAAAGATTTGGGTTTTGATTTTTTGAACTTTCTGAAATGATATGCCGATCTGGGTTTTGATTTTTTGAACAATCTGAAATGATATGCCGATATGGATTTTCAACTTTTGATTCTTGTAGACAGATAGATAAAACTGAAATATATGGGTCTTGAACTTCTGATTCTTGTAGATTTTGTAGTTTGCAGTTGGAAAGAGAGAGAGAGAGAGAGAGAGGGCAAGTTCAGAAAGAATAGAGGTGGAGGCGATAGGGGAGGCTGAAATGATTTGCCCTAAAAATATAATTTTTTTTATAATAATATAATCAAATATATATAATATATATATTATATATATTATATATATATAAATTTCCCAATAAAAAAAAATAATAAAAAAAATATCAACCTGACCCAACTCATCCGAAAACATTCGGTCCGGGTTATGACAATAACCCATGTTTAGTACAATTCGGGCTGGCCCAACCCAACCCAACCCAACCCGATTCGGACTGGGCTGGGTTGGGACTGGGCTGGGTTGGGCCAGCCCAAGTTGCAGCCCTAACTGGCACTATGGCCAGTGTAGTTTCAAATCAGTATGGAATAAGGTTAGAAATATGGGCCCTAGAATCAATTGGGACGAGTTGTTTTGGTGTCACTGCAGGCCAAGGATAACAACAGCCTTGGTCATGCATAATTCCATTCCTTCTTATAGCAACTTGCAGAGAAGGGATATTACCCTTGTGTCTTTTTGTCATAATTGTCTAAATGGGGATGATACTATGGATCATCTAATTTGGAATTGCTCGTTTGCTCAACAAGTGTGGCATTGGTTTGCTTCTATATGCAATTGGGAATTCTTTGACCAGCTTAGTAGCTTCCAAGATGTTGTGTGGTGATTCCTGTGTTTTCCTCCTCTTCTACTTTTAAGATCTTGTGATCGGAAATTTTTTACTGCTTTTCTGTGGCACATTTGGAGAGAAAGGAACTTGAGGCTTCATGAAGATCAGAAGAGAAATTCCAGAGATGTTGCTATGGAGGGTTGTTTTTAGGTTCTGCACTACAAGGGTTTGAGGTTACAGAACTTGAGGATTATCTACTGATATAGTTTTGTGTCTCTGTTCTGTGAGCTTCAGCTGGTTTGTTAGATGCTTTTATGCTGTGTTTTTTTTTTTTTTTTTAAATTCTGTTTCGTGAGTTCTTAGCATTCACCATTCTCTTTTGTATCATATTGTAGTATTGTATTTTAATAAAATTAACCCTTTCAGAGAGAAAAAAAAATCCTATTGACTTAACAATAACAATGCTTACACTGAACGAACACCTAGTTAGCCAAGCTTGAAATAATAAGTTAAAAAAGCTATACAAAAAACATTATATAATGAAAACAAATTAAAATAAAACATACAAAAATTCCAAACAAGAATGAATGAAATATAACATGAAAAACAAAAGCAAAACAGGTCCTCAACTACTTGTAATCTTCATATTAGTTTCGTAATGATAAAGTTTATCAACAAAACAAGTGAGAGCGTCCAGGCACTAAAGAATAGTTAACTCAAACCAATGCCGGATATCATGTGTGCACATATGCATTAGCAACACGCAATTGTGCAGCTAATCTCCACATCCAAACACTAACATTCTATATGCTATACACTTGAAAAGTAAAACATGACGCAATTAGTCATCATGCATTTCAAATTAAATCTTTCAGTAACCATTTATGCTTTAAAAAGGTTGAACTACCTCTCAATAACTTTTCTTTGGAGACCAATGTATATGCATCATGTCTAGGAAGTATTAGGGACACAATGACTAGTCAAACATAATAGCTTATGAGTCATTCTCAGTTGCAAACCTTGTTAATGTTGTGATCATAGACTAATAATTTTCAGTTGTGGACTATATAACTCCTTACCAATTGTAGCAACATTCTAAATTACAAACAAGTAAAATTGAATTTCAGTTTAATAGAGAACTAGCCATTTAATTTAAATTTCGTCATTTAACAAAATCTAGAAAAAAACAGCAATACATTTAAGCCATTTGAACTATAATTCATTCTCAAAGCTTTGTTAATACCCTATGCAAGTATGCATGCCCTCAACTCATTCCTACGCAACCCCACACCTGAACAAGAAAGGAAAATAGAAATAAAACCAACTCCTCATTTTTCTCACCCCCCCAACCAACATTGCAAAAAAATAAAAATAAAAATAAATAAAAAAAGCCAACAGACATCTTTGCTAGCAGCCATTTTTTATTTATACACAATCATTGGCAAGCACAATGTCAATTGCACTCATGCTGAAGTTATTATTTACCACTAAAGAATCATATCGAGTAGAATCTATTGAGATCTAATAAATTCAGAAGAGGAGAAAAAAAAAATGTATGGATGAAAGATTTATATATATAAAAAGGGCAAAACTAGTGCACGAGGCTCCTGCCATTACAGAAATATTTATATACGTTCCCATAATTTCCCAGTGCAAATTAGTAAAATATATGAAAAAGTGAACACAAGTTATCATCATTAAAAACTATAAATATATTGAATGGATAAAGACTAAAGTATATGTAAATTGCAAGCAAGCAAATCCTTACCTTGAACTCATGTTCAGCACAGCCACATTGTCACCAACAATGGCTTCCTTGAGTGAAATGAAACTGGGAGCATAAGAAATTGCTTCAAATTTTGATTCAGCACCACAAATCTTAAGGTATTTAAATTTTGATCTTTCCGTGTCATAACAAATCAGAACACATTTAAGATAATGAAACATCAATACTGCCCCATTTTTCAGGTAATTTATTGGCTGATATAAACCACGAGACCTTCCCTGATGAGGTTGATTGTCAATAGAGAACACCTTTGTCCAAGATTCCCGAACACCATATTTCTTCATAACCCATATGTCAATGGTATCATTATCATAACCGGAGGCATCACATATGCATAGACAGCCATCTAGCACTCCCATGGACACATTAGGCTTCTTACTCAAACCAGCGATTATGGCGGCACAATATATATCAGATTTATCATTTTCACGAGGAGGCGATGGAAACAATTGCAACTGCTCATTGTCAAAGCTAAAAGATACTATATAAACAGTAGAACCTCCCCCAGATTCAAGACAGAGCAACCAATGGACACATCCCTCCAGATAAGTGGGAGACAGTAGCTTAGAATAACAAAAGGGAGCATCACCAATACTTTTCCATGATCCTTCGCCGAGTGTGTAAATCTCAATCTCCTTACTATAATTTATCCTACCCATTGCTGGTGTGTGTACACCCATAACATGGGTAGGGGGATCACCAATCCACCGTTCAAACATTCTAATCACCTTGTACTGATTAGTTCTCGGACTGAAGCCAAACCCACAATCAACAAAATATGGGGTTTTCTCATCATTCCTTTTAGGCGCAGGAAGGTTTATAAACTCACCTGTGATCGGATTACACACAACAAGAGGTTCATTACACGATGGTTCAGACAAGCAAAGGAAACCATTGCAAAAATTCACAATTTTGAAATTTTGATCATTGGGTCTGACTCTGATGCAGCCCATTTGTGCATCACCCTCCTCCCTACTGAGCACCATTTCAGCATTGCGCAATGGGATCTTCAATTTGGTGTCAAGCTTCACATGACGGTCGCATCGAGAACAGGTATGGTGGTCACATATGCAGTATCCAAGGTCGAAATTGTGGCAGTCTTTAGGCTCAACCAAGTAAAGCGTTCTTGACACATGTTTTGAATCCACTGTATAAAGCAGAACACAGGGCTCTGCCTGTTCATGCTGCAGCTTGGCGAATTGAGGGTCAGAAATTATACTGCGCCAATTTTTGCAAACGCACCTGGAAATTAGAATACTCTTTACAGAGAGCTTTAGTAGGATATCAACTATTATAGGCCCCGGAAGATCTGTGATTGAAGAGTCCGGTATCTGAATTTGTTTAGGGTCATAATTGTCTCCTCCTTCGTTGCCTTTCTGGGTTGAATTTCTTTTTCTTTTCATGGCCACTGCTCTATGAATCTATGAAATGGATTTAGAAGTCAGTCACAGAATATATAGAACCCTAAGAGCATCGATTCAGTAAAATAAGGGGAAATTATAAATAAATAGCTGGAGTTTATGATTTCAGGGAAGAAGAAGCTACCACACAAATCCCTAGTAGAAATAACTCAGATGCCATGGCATAGTACAAACAATAATACTATAGAGAGAATTATCTGAAACAAAACCCTCGTTACCAACAGCAAAATAACTAGTTTGAGAGAGGGAGAGTTACCTCCCGGAACAAAACCCCAAGTTACCAACGATAAAATAACTAGTATGAGAGAGAGGGAGAGTTACCTCCCGGAACAAAACCCTAGTTACCAACAACAAAATAACTAGTATGAAAGAGAGAGTCACCTCATGGAACAAAACCCTAGTTACCCAAAACAAAATAACCAGTATGAGAGAGTTACCTCCTGGAACAAAACCCTAGTTACCAACAACAAAATAGTAACCAGTACGAGAGAGAGTTACCTCCTGGAACAAATGTGGCCGGTGGGAGCAAAATAGAGATGGGTAATCCGCTGAGTCGAGTTGATCCAAACTATAGAAGACATACCTCGCTACAAATATTGTAAGCAAAATCACACATTACCGGTCGTTTTAAAAATTAAACCCACCGTAAAAAGACAAACTACCCTCTTAAGAGGAACATTTGTAATCCAAATGGGCACAAAAGAGGGAACGGTATATGAATGGAGAAAGAAATGTCACCGTTCTCCACTATTTGTGGAGAGAAGTAAAATGAGGTGATACATTTCATTGTTTCGCAAAAGAAATGGAAATAAGTGGTTTTATACTCTTTTACCATTATACCTTCTTTATATAATTTTACAAAAATTGAAATTTATTAACCTCCTAATACATAATGTATCATATTTATCTTTTCTGTCCCTCTTCCTTCTGTTCAATGTTGAAAAATAAAATAATAAACTATCGAGCTTGCCTCATCCATTTGAGAAAATATGTGAGACCAATTTCATTGAATGGTATTTTTTATTTATTGAGTAAGCATTACCAATGACGTGGCATACCTACTCACCCAATATCTACTCCATCCATTCATCATTCCCACCCTCCCTCTAACTTTTCTTTGTCTCAAATAACAGATAGAGGTGCTCCATCGGTCTTCCTTATTGTTCTTTCCCTTTTCATTCCCTCATATTGAACATAGTGTAAACTTCATTTTACTTTGAGAGCCCAAGATTGTCTGTCAACTTTGAATCGCATAAGGAGTTAAAGAGTTGGAATGGTATGAAATCCCAAAAGGTTTGAATATACTACAAATGGGAGAGATAGCAACAAATTCTCTAAGGAAAAACTCTCATAGTCCTTAATGGAGAAGTTAAGGGAACCAATTCCCTAAGTGGATACCACTACCAAATCTTTGATAAAATGAGGGGTCAGTCAACCTACTAAAGTATGACATAATGCTTCACTGATGTGTCTTTTCTTTTCCCATTTATCGTAAAGTACGTACTTCACCATCAAAGTGCATCTGGCTAATACCACACCTCTCGCCACTTCTCTTGTCTTGCAAGAAAGGCATTTGGCTCTCGATAGTATAGATTTTGTATCAACAGGTGGCATCGTCTATGAGAAACATATGCTAGCATCCTTAAGAAATCATGGTTTCCTTAAGAAGTTATGGTACGGATGTGATCCGATTTGAATGCTGGGGACATCCAGTCAATGCAAGTGTCTGATTATGAGGGATTGTAAAAAACATAACCCCACGTCCTAAGCGATCGTAAAGTGTCGCAACACCATAACAGAAGGTCCCTCACTATTACAGAACATGCAGATTGGGTCTCCACATGAAAATCGTCCATCCATTATACTAACAGTAAAATGGTGAATCACATTATAGCAATCTCGTGCATAATGATAATGCTTAAAATCCTAGCACCTCAATCCTAGCACACGAAGCTCCCATATGTGGGCATCAAGCACCAATCCCTCATTCACCAAGCACCAAGCCCTCATCCAAGGGACGCTAAGCCTGGTCTCCTTTGTTAGGCACCAAGCTTGTCTAGTGATTGCACTTAAAATAGTTTCAGCCACATTCGGGACCCACATATAATCTGCAATGCCATGTGTCCTCTGAGTTCCAATCCAGCTAAATCGATCAGCCATACTCAGCGTTGTCCAAATTAGAATCATTTAGAGTTCAACTTAACCGAGAGCCTACAAGCCATTCGAACAGTATATCGAGGGACTTGGACGAGACTCTAGTCCACTATTTCGATCAGAAATCCAGCGTTGTGTCCTCATCCAGAAGAATTTAGTTTCGCCCAGTAGTGTCGCTCCTCCAAAAGATGCTATTGTCCACTAAAGAAATCACGGGAAGCGCATATGTCTAATCAAACACAGAAGCATTAAATAATGCAATCATTTCAAGGGAGACCGTCAATGTTACGCATTTAATGAGAAATACCATGCACATAAGCTACTCTTTATACTCTACACCTCTTACCTAGAGCTATCCACTGTCCTTGCAATAATCCAATTGTCCGTCCATGTAATACCCCTAATTTCAAAAGAATAATTCTGGTATTTAATTGATTGTTTAATTACATTTTTATTTGGTTTAATTGTTAATTTTGTTGGTTTAATTGTTTATTTGCATTTATTAATTGATATTTGAAGTAAATTGATTTAATTGTTTTTGTGTGAATTATTTGACTTATTTAAATTGTTTAATTATTGTGTGATATTTTCTTTAATTGTTAATGGTATTATTTTTTATCTGTAATTCACTGTTTTAATATAATTCTTGTAATGTTAAATTCTTAGGGTTTCTTTTCTTTTAGATTACACGGATGGGCTAACTAGAATATCAGTTAGGTTCTCTAGTTATACACGGATTAGGGTTATTGTTCTGAGCCTATAAATATAACATTACTGTGGTTTAGGGTTTTAGATAACTTAAACGTAATTCTGTAAAATGAACAGAGCATATTGAGATACAGAGAGAAACAGAGAGAGATAAAGAGAGGAAGGCTAGGGTTTTGGCTTAGGCTAAGACTGAATCAAGGAGGGGAGTTTAGTGTATGCTTGGGGATTGAACTAGGAGCAGCAGAGGTCGGTAAAAACAACTGACATCGCCGGAGTTGCTAGAGACGACAGTTTAAGATTTCTAACCGGAAATCAGAGACAAGTCTCTGTTCTATTCTTTCCCATGAACCTGTGTTCTATACATGCCTAGGTGGACTCCAGGGGCTTATTTAATGCTTAAACAATCTTTTATGCATGCTTGATTTATATTTAATTTCGTTTGATTAAACTATTTGCAAATTCTTAGAGTTTTTGTTAAATTGGTTCCTTCTGTCTTTGCGTTTAAGTTTGTTTATTTGAGATCAATGATGCATATAGATGCCTTATAATTAATTTGGAATGCTAAATGAATACTGGAACAAGGATTTAAAATATTACAGAGGCCATGGGTATCACCGAAATCGAAGAAGACGAGGGGAAAACGAACAACGGCTGCTAAGGGAAGGAGAACAGGCTCCCAAAACCCTTAGAGCTGGCTCCCAAAGAAGTGGAGCTGGCTCTTGATGCTTTGGAGTTGGCTCTTGGAGCCTTGGAGTCGGCTCTTGGTGCATTAGAGCAGGCTCTCAATTTGAGAGAGCTTGCTCTCTCCTTAAAAAACACTAAAACAGGTTTTAGGGTTTGGGCTGAACTGGGTTCTCCAAAGCTGTTTAAATGCTACTGAATGGTGTAATTCATTGCTAGAGACTTATAAAAATGTTGGGAAGCATGTTTACATTAAGATATTGAAGACTGAATTAACATAAGGTTAAACGAAGAACCCGTATGTGGAAGATTGGATAATTAACTTATATTGCCTACTGTTTTAGCAATTTGGTTTCTCTTCATGATCTTAAATTGTGAATCATGTTTTCAGCTGTGTTATAAGCATATAGTTGTTTAAATATATGTATGCTTAGATGGAATTAACTGATGCTTTAAATCTGTTATATATTGCATCAGTTTGGAGAACTAAATTGCGTAATCTTACCTTATCAGTTTAAAGGACCAGAATTGGATTTTTATATCTTATATTGGATGCATAATGTGGTTATACACAGGTTACACTATATTTATGCTTATTTTGGGATGTGGTTGATGAATATTTATACTGTTTTGTCAACTATGTTATCTAGAGAGTTGTTTGCACCGGTATGGGACGGTGGCATGCTAGGTATGGATGAATTCAATCACTAAGCCCTACCTAATCTGGATTAAGGTACGGATTAACAATAAAGGTTAAGTCCAACTCATATTGGTGTCAGGTCAGTAAATCACTTAATGACATAATTTAGTTTTTCTGGGATAGATTGTTATAAATATATCAAGCCACTATACCAGTTGGGCGATATTTTGTATTAGAAGGATACGGACTTTATATATCTATGTTATGGGGCCATGGTATGAGCTTGAGTCTCAGGATCATAGTTAGGGTGCGTATATCGCCTAAGATGGATAGCTGGACAGTAGTTGTTGTTCCCTGGTAGGTCTAGGTACACATGACCACATTATGTGTGATTTGCATGGTATCTCAACTCAGGCTGAGACAGGCCTATTGGACTAGTGAGCGTCCTATAGTGTGTACTTATACATATATAGACTACTCTAGATATTGTTGAGCCTATCTAGGATGTATCTGCGTATCGGGTTTATGTATGGATCGTAGTAGAATAGGACTTGCATGTGGGCCTGACCCACTTTTTTATTTTTACAGGTGCTCGTCAGTTCCAGGGTTAGAACTTGGTCGTGCAGAGCAGATACAGACATCCATTCCATCGACTACGTAGGACTACTTTCTTATTTAGCTTTAAGTTTGGATTACAGTTATTTTCTTTCTAGTTTGGGATTTTATTATTAGGGGTCCATTTGAGGAATTCCCGAGTTGTTAACTTTATGGAGTTACTTTGGAGTATTGGATTCTAATAATTATATTTTGAGGAGTTTCAATTACAATTCTTTTCAACCTTTAATTAATTATTTCTTATTAATTTAATTCGTATTATGTGTTTGTTAAATATTAATTGTTTGATATTCCCTCGAGTTTGGGCCTGAGCCTGATCAACCCGTGTCTCGGATCCGAGGAGTATCATAGTCCAGAGCTCAACCAAGTCATCCATCCCCAAGATATCCAAGCCGTCTAAGGAAGATTGATCCAATGATCCTCCTGCCAAATTTTTCTTATACGTAAGAAAATACCCTTATATGTTCATTGTAAGGGTCCCGGACCAAACACAGGACATTCATTTCATAATTCCTCCACACAAGTGGTTTCATTTCCACTTACAATTATGGTTTAAAGTTATTTTCTGGCAACCACTCCTTCTTAAGGTCCTTCATTGCACTTTAATTGGTGAATTTACTTTAAATGCCTTTAATGTTTCCCTTTACCACATTTTTATAAGGCTTTCCTTAAATGTTTCATTTACTTTGATCGCCCTTTACTGCATTTCATTATCGATTTGTTTACCTTGATCGCATTTATCGCATTCCCCTTTACCGCTTTCGTTCATTTCCTGCAAGGATTCATCCAAGGTGCCCATCAGCCTAACATTGAAATCAGGATTCGGTATGCGAAGTGTAGATTGGTGATTGAACGTTGCTCACTAATCCATATTGTCTGATGGGTGATTGCCAGTCCTTGACACTGAACGAGACCCCTTTTTCATCCCTCATCCATGTAAACTTAAAATACCAAAACAAATTGGCTAAGCTTATAAACAAAGCCCTCAGGTAAAGCCATACAGATAAAGGACCTTAAAGAGGGCTATTTCTTGTTCCTTGCAATCACTTAGGTCGGATAAGGTGCAGTAAGAAGTCTGTGCACCCTATCAACCAGACAGTATCAATAACTTTGCTTAGTTCAAGGAAAGGTGGACATTTGTCCAGACCCACTATAGAAGTACCGGACGGACCACAGTCATGGCACGCCTACGCGTAATACCCTCACCGAGGATGACACGTCACCCTTAACCCAGCGGCAACCTGTCGAACATGCTTTCCAGCCAAACAGTCGCAAGTTAAGGGGAAGGGACGGGATTTGATAAAAATTCGCTCGCTCGCCTTCCCGGCTATATACACCTTTTATTTTTATTCTTCCTTTAATTATATATGTATATATATATATGGTTAAAATTATAAAACCCCCCTCTACTTTTGAAATCATGCATAAAACCTTTAGTAAAAAAAAATAAATAAATAAAAATAAAAAAATAAAAAATAAAATCTGAACTAATAAAACTTATCAAGTTACTCCCAAAGCCATGACCGACCTGTTATATGGGTTGTGAAATGTCAAATTTAATCTTACTATTTAATATTAAAATAAAAGGTATAATAATTATTTTAAATTAAAAAAATAATATCAGGGGTGAGAAATAGGTCATCTATCGCTAGTAAGATAATAACCCATTTAACATTAAATGATTTTATTATAAAGGTGCATTTCTTAAAGATTTGCTTCTTCGATTTGTTGTATTGGAAGCAACACCTGAAGAGTGAGTTTCTGGCGCATATTGCCCATCACCTGTTTAGTATGAAATGAAATCCGATCAAGAATGTCTTTTTGCGGCTCTCTAAAATTGGATTGGCCAACAATGTACGTACGCCAGAAAAAGGGAAGTATGATAAACGGGGAAAGGCCGAAGAGTTGGATGCTCACAATGGATCCGATGAAAATGATGAATCGCGGTGGATCCAATGAATTGTAGTGGATTCGAGGAAACAGGTGAATCGTAGTAGGTTCGTAAAAATGGTAAGAAATGGGTCATTGATCACTAGTAAGATAATAACCATTTAACATTAAATAATATTATTATAAAGGTGCAATTTTTAAATTTTAAAATAATAATTATAACTTTTAATTTAATATTAAATATTAAATAACAAGGTCAAATTTGACATTTCACAACCTATTTAATGGGTCGGTCACGGGTTTGGAGGTAACTTGATAAGTTTTGTTAGTTCATAGTTTTTTTTTTTTTAATTTTTAATTTTTAATTTTATAATTATACTGGTGCTTTATGCATAATTTTGAAAGTAGAGGGGTTATATGATTTTAACCCATATATATAAGTTATAATCTTATTTGCATGGAAAGATAACACCTAGCTAAGCCTAAGGCCTGCTAATGCTAAGCAAAATGTTGTGATGAGGGATGAAGAAGTCTCGAGACTGAGCCTACGACAGCTTTGAAAAACTAGAGTAGATTCATTTTCCTAAACTTCACCCAGAGATCCTGCTAGCTACATTCAACAAACTAATCAGGCCTGTAAAAGGACACACCAGCTCAGCATCATAGCCCTGTTCATCCCAGCACGTGCTAAAGTTAACAAACTCCAAATATTTTCTAAAAACACTCAAGTATCCCAAAATAGAAAGTAATCACATGAGAGTGACACGTCACCCTATTATAAGGAATACAGTCAAACTAAACTAAAGCTATAATATGTGTCGACCTCGGTTGCTACTGAGAAGTTATCTCTCTCGTCCTCGTCCACGTCCAAAATGATCTAAAGGCTGAGCGATCATAATATCGGTTATATATGAACACCATATATGACCAAAATAAGGGTCCAACACCAAAAAAAAAAATAAAAAAAATAAAAAAAATAAAAAAAACTTCTTCAGAGTGTATACACACATTTCGTGGCCAGTCCATGCTCTATTTAGGTGGTGATGCCCTTAAGGCATTGACGTGAGGTTTTTACCTTAAAGTTGTTATATTAACCACTCGTCTACTGGAAAATGCAGATTTTGGGACCTCACTTAACAAGGCCCACTTTCTCTCTTGAGATGACCTACTGATGTATTAACATTTTATATAGAAACCCCATCGGAGTTGGCTTTGTAACAAAGGTGGGGGTTAGATTGTAGCCATGACTAAACTCATTTAAGCCACTAAGTGATCACAATGTGAGGTTACTTTTCCACCATTTCTTATTTCAAATTACCAATGTTGTCTGCTCTGTTTAGGCCGTGAGTGTTGTTGGAGTGTCACATTTTCCCTCCTAAATTACACCTTGACCCTCATTCTAAAAGTAAGACCAAGGTTCACGTTTGTGCCTATGAAGCACTATTCCCTGCTGAGTCTCCTCTGAACCTCGCTCTAAAGAGTATGATCTATTACATTGCATCCAAGACATGGAGCCATGCCCAGACTCGTTACTCCCAAACCAGCATTGACCCTTAGTCAGCTTTGTTAATACGGTGATGTACTAACCACTTTCTCTGACCCATCGCTTTAACTTTCACTTATTTGTTATTTAAGCCCCCTATAAAACCAAAAAGAAAGCAATAAGATTTGACTGGACCGCAGTCCCTTGTCGCTGAGGGCCGCGAAGGACCTTTTGGAGATTTATTACCTACTCTATGTATTTGCCTTGAGATCACGGAACGCACTATACACACGCTTCTGCAGCAAAACCGCGACCAAGCAATTAGCTTTATCTTATTGCCTAGAGGAGACCAAACCCGTCGCCACATGAATATTTGCTTGGGCTGACAATCACCATCCCTTTATCCGGGGGAGGAGACAAGCAGGTGTACCGAGGGTGGACTGCCCTCGACTAGCAGTCGTGGTACGCCCATCTCTCCCAACAACACACCCTGTCATACCCTGACGGCACACCGAAAAGACCAAATAAATCTAAAGTACCCTAAATGTAACGACCCACTCCATCACATGGTATGATATTGTCCGCTTTGGGCCTGAGCCCGCACGGTTTTGCTTTTAGGTTTACCCTAAAAGGCCTCATATCAATTAGAGATGACACACTTACATATAATCACTTCACCTTTCCCTCTCCCAGGCGATATGGGACTTGTGCACCCGTAACTCGCCAGTGTGGTAGTCTGACAGTGTCTCTCGCACCATCTCATGGCACACCTGTAATACCCCTAATTTTAAAAAGATAGTCTCGGCATTTTAATATTTATTTTATTGCCTTTTTATTTGGTTAATTGTTTATTTGCATTTATTATTTGATATTTAACTTATTTGAATTAAATTGACTTAAATGTTATTATGTGAATTATTTAATTATTGTGTGTTATTTTGTCTTTAATTGGTTAGTTGTATTTGTTTATTTGGCATTCATCTGTTTAATGAGATTAAATTAGTGTAATTATTATACTGTTAAAAAAAATTAGTTTACTAAATTAAGTTACGGTTTTAGCTTAAATTAAAATTCACGTATTAGCCGACTTAGCTGTTATTTGTTCTTTCCCGGATCATATTAGGATTAGGGTTGTATGTTTCTAAGCCTATAAATACACCATTACATTTGAGTTTAGGGTTTTAGAAATATAAAGTTAGTTATGTAAAGAGAGGTTGAGAGAACGGAGGCATCGTAAGGGTTGTCAAGGAGAAAAACAGAGAGGACCAAGGGAGTGTTGTTGTGGATTAAACTAGAACCATAGGAGGCTTGAAGGTATTCAGTGGTTGCCGTAAATTTAGAGACGACGCCAAGATTTCATAACTGAAATCATAGGCAAGTTCTTTTCTTCCTCTTTCCCGTTGGCTTGTGTTCTGTGCACCTAGATAGTCCCTAGGGTTTAATTGATCATTAAATAAAACTTACATGTTTATTATATGCTATATTGATGATCTGTATGTGCTGAAATCAATTCTGTTACAGTTCGTACATGTCTGGTTTCAGTTTTGTTCTTTAAGCATGTTAAGTTAGTAGCAATTTTAACCTTTGTAATTGATTCCGACTGCTATAAACAAACCATTGTGAGGCTACTGGGTATTAATAAGACACTTAGGAACAGTTTTAAAACCAAACAGAAATGCTGGAAGTGGCCGGAATTAAAGACGACAGTCGGAAACGCAGCAGAGCTCTCAGAGAAGGAGAGAGCCGGCTCCATGGAAGAGGGAGCCGGCTCCCTCATCTTCAGAGCTGGCTCTGGGGAGTCCAGAGCTGGCTCCAAGGCCCTCTGAGCTGGATCCACAAAGCATGGAGCCAGCTCCATGCTCTAAAGAGCCTGTTCCCAAGTTTTGAGAGTAGGCTCTCTTATTTTGATGCGTACTGGGAAGGTTCTTGGGTACAGTTTGGACGATTGGTGTATTATGGGCTGTTTGGGACGGTACTGGGAGGTCCTAAACACTGGTTTCACGTGGGATTTAGGTTTTTTATAATCCGAATACTGTTTGTAGGCTACTATAATGAATAATATGGAATTAAACGACTCTGCATGCTATTAACGGATGAAAATGATATAAATTACCTAATTTTAAATTAGTGATTTAATGGATTATAACATGAGTTTAAACTTGTTTTAAATACATAGTAGGGTCCTTTAATTAATAGTTTTGGCCTACACATGCTTTGGATATTAAATTGCTGAAATAGTAATTTTTCTGCAATTACATGAACAAAGGATATGGATTTAATTACTTAGATATTTTAAACTATTCTGCAATTAATTGGAATGTGGTTTAGTTTTAATTGCTGAAATATTACACTTATTCTGTAATTAATTGGATGATAGTTTTTAAATGATAATTGCTGAAATAGTATATATTATTCTGCGATTAATTGGATTGTGGTTTGGACTTTAATTACTGAACTGTTATTTAGGTTCTGTAGTTAATATGGATGTTATGGATTGTATGCACCGGTATGGGACGGTGGCATACTAGAGATGGTTTAGCTCAAAACGCTAAGACCTAACCTCTCAGATTAAAGGAATGGATTGTAAAATATTGAATCCTAATTATGTTTATGTCAGATCAACTGACTAAGTTGAATGACTTCCTAGATTGGTTGGTTGTAGTTGAGTCATATCAACTGAATAAGTTGAGTGACTAACTGGATTGTATATTGTATGTCAACTCAATGAATAATTGAATGACATACTCTGGTTTTGGACAGACTTTAGATATATGGTTATGGTACCACGAGATGAGCTTGAGTCTCAGGCTCGTTGGTTAAGGTGCGTATATGCAGTGGATGCGTAACTGGCTATGCTAGGTTGAGGTGTACCATGTTAGGTCTAGGTATTCATGCCTACCTTTGGGTGCGTTTTCGCATGTTGCCTTCTATTCAGCTTGAGACCCCTATGGTAGTCTGGTGAATGTCCCTTAGTGTGGATATATGTATTTATGGAATAGTTAGATATTATGAGATATCTAGGGTGTATCTGTATATCGGGTCACTGTATGGATTGCAGTTAGATTAGAACTTGTTTGTGGGCCTAACCCACTCTTTTATTCTTTTCAGGTATAGGACTATTCCAGCCTTAGAGCTTGATCGTGCTTGTCGAGGATAGTCTCTCATTCATCTGCTTGTGTAGGACTTCTCTCTATGTTCTAGTTTGATTTATTTTCAGTTATTCAGTTCAGTTGGGATTTTTGTTTAGGGGTCCACTAGATGGATTCCCAAGTTGTACTTTTGAAGGTTTTGGAGAATTGGAGTTTTGTTATTCAGTATCATTTGAAGGATTTTATATTTCATAATTCTTTCAGCTTTGTTAATTATATTTTGAAATCTTTTTTATTTATTTATTTTTATATATTCTGTGTTCATTTTAAAATACTTTAATTGTTTGATATTCCCTCGAGTTTGGGCTTGGGCCTGATTAACCCAAGTCTCGGATCCGAGGGGTATCACAGTTGGTACCGGGTTCAAGTGTCTCTAGGATGTTTCGTATTAAGACTTTCATGTAGCGTTTTCTCTTTATTAGAACTTAAGTTTAGGACTTATTGTATTTCTTTACGGTTCGTATAAACTCGTACTGATGTCTGTCTTTCTATGTTAACAGCATGGTTAACGTTAGAGGAGGACAGAGCATGAACAGTAAACAGAGGAGAGTGGCACGTAGGTAGCAGGAACGCCTGCGGCGTCAACAAATGGAGGAAGAGCAGCAAATGCCTGCGTTTCAGTATGATGATGGTCAGTTTCAGGAGGGGCAGGAGGAAGTTTAGCAAACTCAGGATCATGGAGGAGATCCAGAGTATCCTCCTCACATCAACGACCTCATTGCTTGAGCTATAGAAGTAAGGGTAGCAGCTGCACTTCGGAATTAGCCTTAGGTATAGCCGGCATCGTTACCAGCACCGGTTGTTCAGACTGATACTTGGGAGAAGGCTAGGAGTTCTTTCACAAAGGGGAGACCACCTGAGTTCATAGGCTCCACCGATGCGAGAGCGGCTCATCAGTGGAAGAAGGATATTGAGTGACATCCTCGTCTGGTTCAGTGTACGGAGGTTCAGAAGCAGATGCTTGCTACCTTCAAGCTAGTTAGAGATGCATTACAGTGGTGGGAGTCAGTTACCACCACAGAGAAGAGGATGGTATTGACTTATGATCAGTTCAGTACTCGCTTTTATGAGAAGTACTTTCCTTATGCAGTCAGGGCAGCTATGAAGACAGAGTTTCTTAATCTGCAGTAGGGGAATATGACAATGGCAGAGTATGAGCAACAATTTACCCACTTATCTCTTTTTGCTCCGGAGGAGGTGGATACAGAGGAGAAGAAGCGCAATAGTTTTGTTAAGGGACTGATGTAGTCTACCAAAAGAGCTATTACAGGTAGTCCATCCTATACTACTTATGCTCAGATGGTAAACGCTGCTCTACAGCAGTATCAATTGATCGTGGACTTCAGACAGGCCATGGGTGAGAAACAGGGTGACAGAGACTCTGCTAATCAATCAGCTGAGAAAGGGAATGGCAACGGACACTGACAGAATGACAAAGGCAAATTCCAGGGACAGCAGCCTTGAAAGAAGCACAAGGGTGGTTCAGATGCTCACAGGGATGAGGCACCTATTTAGCGACAACAGAATGGGGGACTATAGACAGGACAGGGTCAGCCACAGGCTAACAGACAGAAGAGGCCATTTGGTACTTTGCAGGGTAGTTGCTACACTTGTGGAGAGTATGGTCATACTTTCAGGCAGTGTCCTAAAGTAAGACAGGGACAACATGTGCAGCAGGGGCAAAGGGAGCTAGTGCCTTTACCAGCTCCACAGGTTTTACGGATTCAGGGACAGACATACTCGGTTTTACCAGCGCCGCCGTAACCTTATGGACAGGCACCGTAGCAGTTGCATTACAGCAGGGTTTTCAATCCCATGCCGCAAGATTTTCAGGCACCTCAGGCTGTTGAGGGTATGTTTCTTATTCATGGTTTAAAAGGTCATGTTTTATTTGATACGGGTGTTACACACTCATTTGTAGCTAGATCTTTTGTTACTTTATCTGGGATAACGACACGGGTGTGCAGTAGACCTCAGAGTATTTCTACAATCTTAGGTAATATAGCCATTCTATATGAGAGTGATGGGCCCGTGACACTAGATATTGGTAGACTCAGATTTTTAGCCAATCTTTTGGTCCTGGACATGCTCACTTATAATGTGATACTTGGGATGGATTGATTATCGCACTATCATACCCAAGTTGATTGTTATGATAGGTCTGTTGTTTTCACCATGCCTGGTTAGGATATGTACGTCGTCACTATGCCACGTTCTAACGGGGTTACTAGCACTTATTTGTTCCATATGGAGGAGGAAACGGAGGAAGGGATTACTGTGCCTTTGGATAATATCCTAATTGTACAGGATTTTTCGGATGTGTTTCACGAGATTCTAGGGTTGCTACCTAGTCGAGACATCGATTTTGTGATAGACTTAGCTCCAGGCACTACGCCTGTTGCTAGGGCACCGTACAGGATGGCACCAGTAGAGATACGAGAGCTGAGGGATCAGATTCAGCAGCTACTCAGCCATGGTTTTATTTACAGGAGTACTTTACCCTGGGGAGCACCAGTTTTGTTTGTGAAGAAGAAAGATGATTCACTTTGCCTGTGTATAGATTATAGGGAGTTGAACATGGTTATTATTCGTAACAAGTACCCTTTGCCCAGGATTGATGATCTTTTTGACTAATTAAAGGGAGCTACGTATTTCTCTAAGATTTATCTATGGTCTGGATATCATCAACTTCGGGTTCAGGAGCAGGATGTTCCAAGGACAGTGTTTCTCACTAGATACGGAAGTTATGAGTTTCATGTGATGCCATTCGGGTTGACTAATGCACCAGTGGTCTTTATGGATTTAATGAACGAAGTCTTTAGGGCTTATCTAGATCAGTTTGTCATTGTCTTCATAGATGACATTTTGATTTATTCAAGGTCAGAGGACGATAATGCTAGACATCTTTGGATTGTGTTGCAGACGCTTCGTGAACACCAGTTATATGCCAAGTTCGAGAAATGTGAATTTTGGCAGCGGGAGGTGAAGTTTCTGGGTCACGTGGTATCAGAAAGGGGAATAGTAGTGGATCCAGCTAAGGTCTCAGCGGTGGTTGAGTGGGGACAGCCTACTTCACCAACCGAGATTTAGAGTTTTCTCGGATTGACAGGATATTATCGTAGGTTCATCCAGGGGTTCTCCAAGATAACGGGACCACTCACTCATTTGACTAAAAAGGGTGTACGGTTCGTGTGAGATGAACATTGTCAGAAAGCTTTTGATGAGCTAAAGACCAAGTTGACTTCTGCACCTGTTTTGTCTACCCCACAGAGTAGGATAGAGTATCTTGTCTACACAGATGCTGCTTTGCAGGGTCTTGGATGTGTTTTGATGTAGGAGGAGCGACCAATTTCATATGGGTCTCGTAAGCTTAAGCCACATGAGCTTAATTATCCAACATATGATTTGGAGTTGGCAGCTGTGGTGCTTTACGTATTTGGAGGCATTATCTATTGGGTGAGTCCTTTAGATTATTTAGCGATTACAAGAGCCTGTAGTATTTATTCACTCAGCAGGAGCTGAATATGAGACAGCGCAGATGGTTGGAGTTTGTGAAAGACTATCACTTCTCTATACAGTACCATCCAGGAAAAGTGAATGTGGTGGCAGATGTACTCAGTCGCCGACCTGTTGGTAATTTTTTTACTCTATTCACCACTAAGTGGAATGCTTTGAAGACGGTGGATGAGTTGTCGGATGCTTTAATGGCTTGCATGGTAGTTACACCTTCTATCATTCACAAGGTTTTGAAGGCACAACTCACAGATCAGCAGTGCATTGACAAAGTTGCAGAGATAGCTTCCGGTGAGGTCCCATTTTACTATGTTGGGGCCGATGGAGGTTTGAGGTACAAAGGCCATTTGGTGGTACCTTCTGTTGATGATTTGAGAAAGGATATGATGACTGAGACTCACCACTCTGAGTTTTCTGTTAATCCAGGAGGAGACAAGATGTATCAGGATATGAAGCGACAGTTTTGGTGGGCAGGTATAAAAAAGGACATTGCTATTTTTGTCTCTCGATGTAGTACTTGTCAAATGGTCAAGATTGATCATCAGCGGCCGCCAGGAGCTCTACAGCCATTACCGATACCGGAATGGAAATGGGAGAGCATTTCTATTGATTTTATGGAGGGGTTATCTAATTCCTTTATGGATCACAATTCCATTTGGGTCATCGTGGACAGATTGACAAAATCAGCTTCTTTCTTGCCTATTCGCACTGACTTCACTTCGGAGCAGTTGGCGAGACTTTACATTACAGAGATTATAAAGTTGTATGGAATTCCGTTATCTATTATATCGGACAAGGATTCAAGCTTTGTGTCAGGATTTTGGAAGAGTTTTCAGCAGGCTTTGGGTATAGAGTTGCATCTTAGCACTGCTTATCATCCTCAGACGGATGGACAGACTGAGAGGATTAATCAGATCATGGAGGATATGCTTCGGTCGTGTGTTCTTGATTTCAAGGGCCACTGGAAGGATTATTTTCCGCTTGTGGAGTTTACACATAATAATAGTTTTTAGAAGACTATTGGGATGGCACCATTTGAGGCGTTATATGGCCGACCGTGTTGATCGCCTGTTTGTTGGATGGAGGTTGGTGAGAGCAGATTCTTGGTCCTGAGTTCTTTAAGGATACTTCTGAGAAGATTGCTCTTATTTGGGATCGCATGCGCACTGCTCAGAGTAGGCAGAAGAGTTATGCGGATCGTCATACTCGTGCGTTGGAGTTTCAAGTTGGGGATCAGGTTTTACTCAAAGTATCTCCTATGAAGGGTGTGATGCGCTTTCGGAAGAAAGGGAAGTTGTCTTCGTGATTTGTCGGTCTATTCATGATTACAGATCAAGTTGGAGCTGTCGTTTATCGGTTAGCACTTCCGGATAATTTGGATCACGTACACAACGTGTTTTATGTTTCCATATTGTGGAAATTTCTACGAGATGAGGATCGGTATCAACATATCGATGTTGGGGAGATTGAGTTGCAACTAGATGCAACTTATTTGGAGCCACCATGTCGTATTGTCGACCGTCGGGATTAAATCCTTCGTAATAAGGTTATCCCTTTAGTGCGTGTGCTGTGGAGTCATCATAATGAGGCTGAGTCTACTTGGGAACGGGAGGATGTCATTCGCTCGCAATTTCCTGAAATATTAGAAAAAGGTAAGCACGAATTTCGAGGACGAAATTCTTTTTGTTAGGGGGGAAGAATGTAATACTCCTAATTTTAAAAGGATAGTCTTAGCATTTTAATATTTATTTTATTGCCTTTTTATTTAGTTAATTGTTAATTTTATTTGTTTAATTATTTGTTTGCATTTATTATTTGATATTTGACTTATTTGAATTAAATTGACTTAAATGTTATTATGTGAATTATTTAATTATTGTGTGTTATTTTGTCTTTAATTGGTTAGTTGTATTTGTTTATTTGGCATTCATTTGTTTAATGAGATTAAATTAGTGTAATTATTATACTGTTAAAAAAAATTAGTTTTAGCTTAAATTAAAATTCATGTATTAACCGACTTAACTGTTATTTGTTCTTTCCCGGATCATATTAGGATTAGGGTTGTATGTTTGTAAGCCTATAAATACACCATTACGTTTGAGTTTAGGGTTTTAGAAATATAAAGTTAGTTCTGTAGATAGAGGGTTGAGAGAACGGAGGCATCGTAAGGGTTGTCAAGGAGAAAAACAGAGAGGACCAAGGGAGTGTTGTTATGGATTAAACCAGAACTATAGGAGGCTTGAAGGTATTCAGTGGTTGCTGAAAATTTAGAGACGACGCCGAGATTTCATAACTGAAATCATAGGCAAGTTCTTTTCTTCCTCTTTCCCGTTGGCTTGTGTTCTATACACCTAGATAGTCTTTAGGGTTTAATTGATCATTAACTGGAACTTACATGTTTACTATATGCTATATTAATGATCTGTATGTGTTGAAATCAATTCTGTTATAGTTCGTGCATGTCTGGTTTCAATTTTGTTCTTTAAGCATGTTAAGTCAGTAACAATTTTAACCTCTGTAATTGATTCCGACTGCTGTAAACAAACCATTGGGAGGCTACTGGGTATTAATAAGACTCTTAGGAACAGTTTTAAAACCAAACAGAAAGGCTGGAAGTGGCTTGAGTCGAAGACGACAGTCGGAAATGCAGTAGAGCTCTCAGAGAGGGAGAGAGCCGGCTTCATGGAAGAGGGAACCGGCTCCCTCATCTTCAGAGCTGGCTTTGGGGAGTCCAGAGCCGGCTCTAAGACCCTCTGATCCGGCTCTATGAAGCATGGAGCCGGCTTTATGCTCTAAAGAGCCTGCTCCCAAGTTTTGAGAGTAGACTCTCCTATTTTGATGCGTACTGGGAAGGTTCTTGGGTACAGTTTGGACGATTGGTGTATTCTGGGCTGTTTGGGACGGTACTGGGAGTTCTTAAACACTGGTTTCATGTGGGATTAAAGTCTTTTATAATCCGAATATTGCTTGTAAGCTACTAGAATGAACAGTATGGAATTAAACGACTCTGCATGCTATTAACGGATGAAAAGGATATAAATTGCCTAATTTTAAATTAGTGATTTAATGGATTATAGCATGAGTTTAAACTTGTTTTAAATACACAGTAGGGTCCTTTAATTAATAGTTTTGGCTTACGCATGCTTTGGATATTAAATTACTGAAATAGTAGTTTTTTTTTTTTTTTTTTGCAATTACATGAACAAAGGATATAGATATAATTACTGAGATATTTTAAACTATTCTGCAATTAATTGGAATGTGGTTTAGTTTTAATTGCTGAAATATTACACATTATTCTGCAATTAATTGGATGATAGTTTTTAAATGATAATTGCTGAAATATTATATATTATTTTGCGATTAACTGGATTGTGGTTTGGACTTTAATTACTGAACTATTATTTAGGTTCTGTAGTTAATATGGATGCTGTGGATTGTATGCACCGGTATGGGACGGTGGCATACTAGGGATGGTTTAGCTCAAAACGCTAAGACCTAACCTATCGGATTAAAGGAATGGATTGTAAAATATTAAATCCTAATTATGTTTAGGTCAGACCAACTGACTAAGTTGAATGACTTCCTGGATTAGTTGGTTGTAGTTAAGTCATATCAACTGAATAAGTTGAGTGACTAACTAGATTGTATATTGTATGTCAGCTCAATGAATAATTGAATGACATACTCTAGTTTTGGACAGACTTTAGATATATGGTTATGGTATCACGGGATGAGCTTAAGTCTCAGGCTCGTTGGTTAAGGTGTGTATATGTAGTGGATGCGTAGCTGGCTATAGTAGGTTAAGGTGTATCTTGTTAGGTCTAGGTTCGCATGTTGCCTGCTATTCAGGTTGAGACCCCTATGATAGTCCAGTAAATGTCCCTTAGTGTGGATATATGTATTTATGGAATAGTTAAATATTGTGAGATATCTAGTGTGTATCTGTGTATCGGGTCACTGTATAGATTGCAGTTAGATTAGAACTTGTTCGTGGGCCTAACCCACTCTTTTATTCTTTTTAGGTACAGGACGGTTCCAGCCTTATAGCTTGATCGTGCTTGTCAAGGATAGTTTCTCATTCATCTGCTTACGTTGGACTTCTCTCTATGTTCTAGTTTGATTTAATTTCAGTTATTCAGTTCAGTTGGGATTTTTGTTTAGGGGTCCACTAGATGGATTCCTAAGTTGCACTTTTGAAGGTTTTGGAGAATTGGAGTTTTGTTATTCAGTATCATTTGGAGGATTTTATATTTCATAATTCTTTCAGCTTTGTTAATTAAATTTTTAAATCTTTTTATTTTTATTTTTATATATTCTATATTCGTTTTAAAATACTTTAATTGTTTGATATTTCCTCGGGTTTGGGCCTGGGCCAGATCAACCCGTGTCTCAGATCTGAGGGGTATCATAACACCTGCCCACAAGGTCATCATAATCCACCCCCTTGGAGGCCTGACGTCCCCGTTGGCACACTTCCGGCTGGGTCAGGCTCTGATACCATTTGTAACAACTCACTCCACCACATGGTATGATATTGTTCACTTTGGGCCTGGACCCGCACGGTTTTGCTCTTGGGCTTTACCCCAAAAGGCCCCATATCAATTAAAGTGACACACCTACATATAAGCACTTCACCTTTCCCTTTCCCAGGAAATGTGGGATTGTGCACCGGTATCTCGCCCAGTGTGTTAACCTAAAAGTGTCTCGCACCCGTCCACGACACACCCACCTATAGGGTCATCACAATCCACCCCCTTGGTGGCCCGACGTCCCCATCAGCATACTTCCGGCTGGGTTAAGCTCTGATATCATTTGTAACGACCCACTCCACCGCATAGTATGATATTGTCCGCTTTGGGCCTGAGTCCGCACGGTTTTGCTCTTGGGCTTTATCCCAAAAGGCCTTATACCAATTGGAGTGACACACTTACATATAAGCATTTCACCTTTCCACTTCCCAGGTGATGTGGGATTTTGCACTTGTAGCTCGCTAGTTTAGTAGCCTATCAGTGTCTCGCACCCGTCTATGGCACACCCGCCCACATGGTCATCACAATCCACCCCCCGAGGCCCGACGTCCTTGTTGGCACACTTCCAGTTGGGTCAGGTTTTGGGCTTTACCCTTTTAGGTCTCATACCAATTGGAGTGACACTACCACATATAAGCACTTCACCTTTCCTTTACTCAGGCGATGTGGGATTGTGCACTCGTAACTCGTCAGTGTGGTAGCCTGCCAGTGTCTCGCACTCGCCCTCGGCACACCTGTCCACAAGTTCATCACAATCCACCCCCCTTGGAGGCTCGGCGTCCCCGTCTGCACACTTCCGGCTGGGTCAAACTTTGATACCATTTGTAACGACCCACTCCACCACACGGTATGATATTATCCGCTTTGGACCTGAGTCCGCATAGTTTTGCTCTTGGGTTTTACCTCAAAAGGTTTCATATCAATTGAAGTGACACACCTACATATAAACACTTTACCTTTCCCTTTCCCAGGAAATGTGGGATTGTGCACCCGTAGCTCGCCCAGTGTGATAACCTGCAAGTGTCTTGCACCCGCCCACGATACACCCGCCCACAGGGTCATCACAATTCACCCCCTTGGAGGCCCGATATCCCCGTCGGCACACTTCTGGCTGGGTTAAGCTCTGATACCATTTGTAACGACCCACTCTACAACATGGTATGATATTGTCCGCTTTGGGTCTGAGCACACACAGTTTTGCTCTTGGACTTTACCCCAAAATGCCTCATACTAATTGGAGTGACACATCTACATATAAACATTTCACCATTCCACTGCCTAGGCGATGTGAGATTGTGTACTCGTAACTCGCCAATATGATAATCTGTCAGTGTCTCGCACCCGCCCACGGCAGGCCCGCCCACAGGATCATCACACTAAGTCCCTAAAGTACCACACCACGACACAATTACACAAGTCGATGTATCTCACAAACCCTTATCAAAAGCTCACAAACCCTCACGACCTCACCACTCACCACAACAGCAGTTAATCTTAAAAAAAATAAGAGATTGGGCGATTTCACTTCATCTCTCTTTGCCTTTGATGTATTTGTCTCTCTTTATCGCCCCCTCGCTCTTCCGCTCTCTTTATCTCTTCCCATTCGTCTCTTTCTTCTGTGCATGTGTGTTTGTTTTTCTTTTGTGCGTATGTGCGTGTGTTAGAACTTTGAAGATATCTTTGTCTCAGAAAGTCTTTGGGTTTTAGGAGTCACATCTCTATCTTTCCATGACTTCGATTTTGTGTTTTTAGTCAATATGTGTGTAATATTGTATATATTATGCTCTATATTATGATTAATTTTTTTAATTTTAATTTGTTCTCTGCATCATATCATTTGTTTGGTTGTAATGTCAATTGGCTTAAAATTTTTGGCCTGATTTTGTAGCTTAGCAAACAGTTGAATGGTAGTTGTATGTCATAATGTTAATGTTTTTTTGTTGCCAACAATGATATGGTTCTGTTTATTTCAAATAGTTGTATGTTATTTGTTTGCTCCTTAGTGGGCTTCCAATATATATATTTTTTGGTTTGATATTTGTTATTTAAACAGTTATTGGTTTCAGAGCGCAATAAAAAAATGCCTAAACAAGGAGGGCACTGAGTTTACTTATTTCCCAATAAGGGCTGGATGGATTTTGAGAAATCTATCAGTCCCGAATATGAAATGGCCGATGGACATGAGATTCTTAATAAATAAACGGGATAGGTCAAACTCCTGACACACTTGCTCCATTGCCATTTTGTGGATAGAAATGATATGAAATTATTATAAAAAAAATTACTATTATACTATTTTTTATATTTTATAGATTTAGGTTTTTATAAAATCAAGGACAAATTTAGTATTTTCAAAATTTAATTAAAAATGCTAACTTTAAAAAATCCAACTCCCTAAACTTTAATATATCCTTCCAAATCATTCCAATCTCTTTCAAAATTTTATAAAACATAAATGATTGAATCTCTCTCTATTTTCTTTCTTTTCTTTTCTTTACAATTCTTTCCAACCAAACTGGGCCTTCACGGTAAGCCGCCAATACTTGGCGCCAGTACCACCTTCCCGCCTTCTTTTCCCGCCCCTGAACTGCTTTGCCCATTTACTTTCAGAAAAGAAAAAATTATCTGCTCATTTTCATCTTCTCTAAGTGTGGCCGAAATTCTCTCTGGTAAAGCTCTCTATCTCCCCTGTATTTCACTAGTTTGTCGATTACTAGGGTTTTTGTTCCAGTTTTTATTCCATTGAATCATGGAACTTTTCGTTGTTGTACTGGGTTGGAGCTTTTAAGATTTTAACTACTGTCACTTACCTCCAATTGCATTTTCGTTGAATACTACATACTTATAACAGTAGCCAAGCCTTGAAAAGAAGAAGAAATACAACCCAGAAAGGCCTCAAAGAAGCAGACAGATTCGAGAAAATCAGATATGGGGTCGTTCCATAGCAGATCTTCCTACACCCATCTCGCACAATATTCTTGTAAGACTCTCTGTAAAGAGAATTCTCATTTGCAAGTGCGTATGCAGAGCTTGGCGCAATCTAATTTCTGATCCTCAATTCGCTAAACAGCACTTCGCGCAGGCAGAGCCATGCCCTCTGATTCGAATGGCGTTCGATTCAACAAGTGTGTCAAGAACGCTTTACTTGGTCGAGCCCAAAAGCTGCTAAAATTTTGATTGGGCGCTGCCAGTGTCTTGACTATCAATCTGTTGATTGTGACCGTCATGTTAACATGAAGCTTGGCACCAAATTGAAGATTCCACTCCGCAATGCTGAAATGGTGCACGATGGTGGTGAAGATGGTGATCCCCAAATGGGTTGCTTCCCTAAGGGCAGTGGGGTTAAAAGGAAACGCTGCATCAAAGTTAAACCCAAAGATCAAAGGTTCAAAATTGTGAATTCATGCAGTGGTTTCCTTTGCTTGTCTAAACCAACGCGGAATAACCCTGTTGCTGTGTGCAATCCAGTCACGGGTGAGTATATAAACCTTCCAGTGGCTAATAGGGGTGATGAGAATATGGATGGATTTGTTGATTGTGGGTTTGGCTTCAGTCCAAGGACTAATCAGTATAAGGTGAGAAGAATGTTTGATCAATGGACTCGTGATCATCGTTTTGCAAACCGGGAAGGATATTATGGTAGAGGGGCTGAGATACACACACTTGGCACAGAATCATGGAGGAGCATTGACAATACACCCCAGTCAAGGTATAAGCTAGCCTTTCCCACCTATCTTGATGGAGGTCTTCATTGGTTGTGTCTTGACAAGGGTTGTTGTCTTTACAGCAGTGGTTCTGAAGTTATAGTTACTTTTGACCTAGACAGTGAGAGGTTCCAATCAGTTCTTCAGCTGCCTCATGAATATCATTCCGAGGGTAGCTCGGATAAGGGGACACGTAAAGTGTCAATGGGAGTATTAGGAGGCTGCCTATGCATATGTGATGCCTCTGGTTATAGTCCTATTGACATATGGGTGATGAAGAAATATGGTGTTCAAGAATCATGGACAAATTTGTTTTCTATTGATACCATATGTGATGAGAGGTGGCCTTATGGTTTATATCAGCCAATAAATTTCATAAAAAATGGGACTGTTTTGATATTTCATTATTTCAAAAGTGCTCTGATTCATTATGACGATAGAAGACTAAGATTCAGATATCTTAAGGTTCGTGGTGCTAAATCAAGATTTGAAGCAATTGCTCATATTCCAAGCTTCCTCTCACTTAAGGATGCTGTTGTGGGAGACAAAGCGGTTGTGATGAATGTCAATACAAGGTATGGTTAAGCTGGCTATTTGCTATGCACAGTCACTACACTTTAATTGATTTATAGATTTTGTTTACAGTATCATATTTTCACTATTTTGTTGTATTTCATCTCTGATTTTATTTATGAGAAACATATTGGATCTTTCATCTTTATGGCTTTTCTTTTCTTTTCTTTTTTGGGAAGTTGCTCTTAGTATCATTTCTTTTTTAAATTGCCATTTTGTGTGTAAACTTGTTTTGCGTGACATGTGTCAACCTTAAAAGACAATATTCTTGGATGGATCATGGATGCACACAGTTGATGGTTTTCTATGAATTTAAGACCTCAAAGTTCAAAATTTAGTTTCCCCCAATACCTTTTTGAAGTATCAATCTTATCATCCATATTTCAATAATATTTAACTTCATATGTACCAACATCTATATTTGGTTGGATGTTTGTTTGTCAGTTCTTTTAATTATATGAACTGCAAATTTAAATTCATTATTAGCTTGCTTTACTTGATCTTGGCAATTCTATAACCAACGAGGTTTTTTTATTCTATTCTATTTATTTAATTTTTATGATAAACAATACCTTCAACATAGGAAGTTGGCATTGTGGTTGCAAATGGTTGTGTGAAAGAATAAATGGCTGTAAAGGAATGTTCATGGTTCAATATTTTTCCTTTCCTTTTTTCATTTTTGGTTGGGAAAGAGAAAAATGGGTAGACGATTTTTTTTCCTTTTATTTTTCTTCTAGGTTTTTCCTTTTAGTTTTCTTCTAGGGTAGGTGGATGTGGTGGGGGGCATGCATATTTAAGATAGCTGCTTTGTATGCAGAATTAATAGATATGAAAATAAAAATGTCTATTTTGCAAATCATTGGAAGTCAATATTGGTCCTCATGCTTATCTACAAGGGGATGCATTTACACCAGGGTCAGATTTATTGTAGTGTTTTCCCCAACCGGCCCAATCTTTTCAATATAATACATACAACCTTACAAGTTTTAACAATTGATAACCCAACATTGTGTCCTCAAATGGAATATTGGAAAATTTTGCGCGCACCCTTGGATGCTACAGAGGGTCATTGCTTCGTTCAGCAATGGAACGCTTCAGTATTGATGCTACTGGCACGAGTTTGAGTATCAGAGAAGTGACTTTGAGAACTATCAAAGATTAGGTCTATACCAAGTCCTCCCTTAGTAATCATAACGTGACCAAACTTTGGAAATTGGATGCTACAAAAACTTTTATATAAACAATGTCTACCCATAGTTTTTTGGGACTGAATCTACAGTTGAAGCTAATTAATTTTATTGGTGTTTGGAACATTTGGTACCTTTTATTTATTTATTTATTTATTTTTTTTTGCAGCGTTTCTATTGAACTTTGAAAGTAACTTGGTCTTACAATGATTATTATGGAGTTATATTGTCTTCAACTGAATGTTGTTTCGACCATTTGATGCTACTTGTCTTCAACTGAAAGTTGTTTGGACCATTTGATGCTACTGGCACTTAAAGGTTGACTCCTATAATAACTTGTCATTTTCTACATTTGATCCATACTTCCTGTATATGTATGCATATATATGTTGGCCCATGGATAGATTCCTGACTCTATTCCTGATTTCAAACCCACTGGAAAATAGTTTGGCCTTTTTGAAAAGCATTTACAATAATGAAAAGAGTTAATTACAAATGTAAAATTAACTAATAATATTCTGTATTACGGGTGAAGTGTACAAGTCCTACACTATATAATAATGTCCTACTGATTTCGCACAAAATATCCCGTATTGGTTGGCATTAATGTCCTGACAAACATCATTATGAAATTAATGTGATGATCACAAGAAGTGAGTCTGTTTTGATATTGTTCTTAATGTCATACTGTATACAATCCTGTTTGGTTTTTCTCTCCATTTTTAATCTCCATTTTTTTTTTTTTTTTTGTATTGCTTTATCATTTATCATTTAAAACTTGGCTAACTAGGTACCTCTTCAATTTGAGCATTGCCATCTTCATTCATATGGATGTGTTCTCCTTATCATGCATAGCTTTACAGCCCCTTACCCAAAAAATAGTTTTGCTATATTTCTTATATTAATGTTTGGATTCTCTGTAGAAATCAATTTATTTTAGTATATAGTTTTTGCGTATCATTTTTGACTTTTTATCAACTGTTGTTTCAAGCTTGGCTAACCACGCACCTCTTCAATTTCAGCATGGTACCTTCAGTCATATGAATGTGCAGTCCTTCTTTCGATGTACTAGTAAAGGTGCATGTGCTGTGTACATTTAAAATAAGACAATTGGAAAAAGATTTTAAATTAGGCAAAGGCAAAGGGAAAAAGGAATGAAATATTTTCTTACAACAAAGCTGTTAAGATATTATCAACATCCTTGCTTGTGAACAGGGTGACAAATGAACGGGTTGGGCCGGGTTTGAGTTAGGTTAAAAATGGACGAATCAATATGGATCAAGATTTATATTTAATCCATTCAGAATGGGTTGAAAATGAGCGGGTTGAAAATAGGCAAAATCAACCCGTTATGACCCGTAAACTTATTAATTAATTATTTTATTTTTTTATTTATTTTAATTATTTTAACACTAAGAAACACTTTTATTATTATTTTTTAATTATGTGCATTGCATTTTTGACTCCTTGGCCAAAATATTAGAGAGCTTATCTCAGATTGAATTTGATTAAAAAACTAAGACTCCTATATACGTTTTTGCTTTTGTGTGGTGGAGGTGGGTCTCTCCTTAATAATTTCTTTTTTTTTTTTTTTTTGTATCATCTCACGATTAATTAAGGATTGGAGGATCTAGTCTTATTTGACTTGATCTATTCCATTATATTTATAAATTAGTAGAAAATTTTGATTTAAAATTTCAAAATCTAAACCGGGAAGAGTTGACTTTCCAAAAAGGATGGCCTAACTTACTCGGAGCTGTCACGAAAATTTTATTGCATATGTATATATATATATATATATATTTATTATTATTATTATTATTATTATTTTTTTTCGAAAAGTCAAGTAATTTTGTAGATGTGAAGAATATACAGCGCACAAAAGTAAAATACAAAAGAGAAAATGACCCCTAGGGGGCCCAAGCCAACCAACAAACAGCCCAAATAAGGCCCAAAGCTTAATAGCTTGAAACAAACCAAAGTAGTTGATCAAATCCGGTAAAGCAATCCAACGCAGGCGACAACCAGCATCAAGCTTTCAAAGCTTTCAGAGCTGCAGAGAAGACCCATCTGGAGGTCGAGGGGGAGGGCGAATGAAGGAAGAAGGAAGATCCCAAACATGACGGGCACGCCGAGCAGCCACACCATCCTTGAATGATAGAGGCAGGAGCCGTTCTCTGATGGAGGTCATGATTTTGAACAAGACAGAGTTCTGAGAACTTGAAATGTCTTTGAAGATTCTCGAGTTCCTTTCTGCCCAGATGTGATAAATGGATGCTGAAAGTGCCAATTTGTTTATGGCATTTGCAATGTTTTTGGATGACCAGTGATGTGAAGCCCAAAAAATGAAGTCATTCCATTCTGATCTTGTGTAGAAGCCGCATGTATTTTGCAAATAGGACCAAATTGGAGCAGTAAATGAGCAAGAGAAAAAGATGTGATTCAGTGATTCTCTAGAGGAAAGGCACAGTGAGCAGTGATTTGGGATATGCTTATAGGCCATGGAATTGCTGTCAAGAGTGGGTAGCTTGTTAAGAATTGCCAACCAAAGGATGACCCTATGTCGAGGGATGGACAAAGAATTCCAAACAAGTTGGTACCATGGGGCTGGAGGTGTGGGAATGGTTAATGCCTCAATTGTATGCTTAAGAGAATATTTGCCATTTGGTGATGGCCTCCAAGTGAATGAATCTATACCTAAACCAGGAGGGGGAAGAAGATTTAAGCTTGGCAGTAGCAAGGTCATGTCTCTGGGGAAGATCCATGAGTTTCCACACAAGCAACTATTCAATCTAGCATTGAGACGAATTCTAGAAGCATTGATTTGGGCATGAGAAAAGCTACTGCAGAGAGGGCTATCCTCTAACCAGTTGTGATGCCAGAAGGTAATACTTTCTCCATTCCCAATATTTGCTTTGATCATTATCTTAAAAGATGGCCTAAGATGTAGTAGAGATCTCCAATTATAGGAGCAATTCTGTGGTATATTTAATTCCCATAAGCATTTGTTCTTCAAATGATGGTCAATAATCCATTGAGCCCAAGAGCTATCCTTGCAATCAGTAATAACCTTCCACAGATGCCTCATCATAGAAGCCCTATTAATGAATTCCACATTTGGAATTCCAAGCCCACCCAGTCCTTTAGGCCTGCACACATGAAGCCAAGCAATCTTTGCTTTCTTGTTGTTGAGACAATTGCCAGACCAAAGGTAGTTTCTACATAACCTGTTGATATCATTAATGACAGCTTTGGGCAAGATAAACATACTAGCCCAGTACAACTGCATGCTAATTATGATAGATTGGATTAGTTGGATCCTACCTGCATAAGAAATTGCTTTGCTTGTCCAGTGATTAATTCTACTGGAAATCTTATCAACTAATGCCTTGCAGTCATAAGCCTTTAGTCTTGTTGTGATTAGAGGCACACCAAGGTATTTGATAGGAAGAGAACCAATTCCAATCCCCAGCAAACTTGAGATAGAATTTTGGGTGGCTTGATCCACACCACAGAAGAAAATAGAGCTCTTGGACTTGTTGATGTTTAGACCAGAGATAGAAGCGAAGATATTGATAGCATTGTGTAGGATACTTACTGACTGAAGACTTCCATGAGAGAAAAGTAACAAGTCGTCTGCAAAATGTATATATATATATTTCTGGGAAGTTAGGAAGGAAAATAGTAAGAGGAATTCTAAATGAGATTATTAGCTAAATGAGAGTCACCGAAAATTATATATACATTTCTGAAAATGTATAGCTAAATGAGATTATTAGCTAAATATTATATATACATTTCGGTGAATCTCATTTTCCTTCTTTTTTTTTTTTCGGAAAATTTTATTACATATGTATATATATGTCACGAAAATTTTATTACATATGTATATATATATGTATATATATGTATTTCTGGGAGCTGTAACAAATGGAATGATAAACTAAAAGATATGGGTTTTTGCATATATATATATATTTTCTGGAAGGTTTTAAAATTTTTTATTATTTTAAATTTTTTAAAATTATTTTTTTTAGAAGAAATTTCTAGAGAGAGAAATTTAGAGAGAAAAGATTGATGAGAGATAAATTTAAAGAATAAAGATTGTGAGTGAGAGAATTTTACAGAGAGAAATGAGTTGAGTGCAATATAGAATAGTTGTGTGTTGTGTGTTTATTATGTGATGGGTGAAATATGGGTTGAATATGGTTAACCCATCTTGACTATCAAATTAAGTGGTTAAAAATTACCCAATCTATCTTGACCCTCAATTAAATATGATTGACCCATAACCATTAAAAAACGGACGAATATAAAAAAAAATGGACTTACACATCAATCTTTCTGTCTTGAAATACTGGCATCTCCACCCCGATTGGTACAAAAGTCATAAACGTTCATAACACATCCACACATGTGTGTGTGTGTGTGTGAAAATTAGAGAAGAGAATTGATATAAAATATGTGATTAATTATCACTTCTAAATTAATTAAAAAATTTGATATCATAAATGTGGACGTGGGCATACTTTGTAAAGTGAGTCGTCATCATAAATATGTGATTTCGTCAAACAATGTTATAAAGAATAGGAATGTAGATGAATGCACGAATTAATTAATTGTTAAATATTGTATATAAACTAAGTATATATTATATACATTAAAAATGTATATACAAAAATGATGTTGTCATTTATATAGTAGTATGGATACCTTGGCAGTCCATTACCCACATGATAGTTTTGCTATATATCTTAGTCTCAGTACTTTGTTTCTCTCTTCCTTTCCATTTTGATGATGCTCATTTCTCTTTTGTTTGTTTGTTTTTAAAAGCACTGTAACTCATTTTATTTTAAGGCGCAGATGTTTGAACAATACTTACAGTATGTCAACTAATTAAATTAATTTGACCCTTACAGTATGTCAACTAATTAAATTAATTTGACCCTCACGAACTAAATTTCCCACCTTTTGATTTGTATGTCAAAGTGGCAAACTTAACTTCCAACCAGCAATGGGCTGTTCCTCCTCCTCTAACCCAAGCTGTCCCTCCTCTCTAGGAAGTTACATCCCTTCCACCACCATCCCCTGATCCTGATTCTATTTATTGGTTTCCTTCTCTTCCTCCTTTTCTCTCTCTCATACCTAATCTTTTTTCTCTTCCCCTTCACCCCTGTGAATTGGGCTCATCTTGCATGATTTTAAATACAACATCCCTAAACATACCATGTTCTGGTTAACTGTGAAAAATAGACTCAATACCCTTGATAGTTCAGCTGTTTCTTATTTGCACATTCCAAATGCCTGTTTCCTTTGTCTATCCCAAGCAGAGTCCATCAGCCATTGGTTTTTTTTTTTTTTTTTTCAGTCCGCCCATTCATGCTCCATTTGTCTCCCTTTCAGCATGTTGCTGGATTTTATAACCTTCCTGATACTTGGAATGACCTTGTAGACTAGTGTGCTGTCAATTGGAAATCTTCCAGGAAATCCTTAACATTCTTGATCCACAAGCTGAGAGGAATAATCGCGCTTTCAGAAGCAAATCAGCTCCCTATCAGTCTATTGAGGCTATGAGGGATACTATCAGATGCAAACTTGCTTCAATAGAGTTCAAAAACAATGCAATAGGAAGATTGTAGTAGAATAGGAAATTTAAACACTCTTCTTGCTGCTCATTATTAAATGCTATTGATGGAAGATCGAATTTGGACTACATTAGCTTGATCTAATTTCAGACTCCACTTTGCATGGAGGTTGATTTCAAGACTGGTCTAACAACTACAGACTTTATTTCTGTTTATATTAGCTAGCCTTCGTGTTGTTTGTTGGCTTTTCCTGTAACTGCTTGGTTATGTTGTGGTGGGGCTTAGGACTTTCTTTGGCTTCTTGCCCTTGTTTATACATTTTCCTGATAGGTTTTGAAAGAAAAGGTCTGGTGATATTGATTGTGTACTCTTTCAATATTGAAGGGCTTGTTATGTTCGAAACTTGTTTTTTCATTCTTTTTTTAGATTTTTCCTTCTGTTTCGTTTTATTTTTTTTGTTTTATTGGTTGGAGTAACTTGCATTACTTGTCAAATTTAGATAAATTATCAAATGTCATTAGTGAGCACATAGCGTAGGCTGTGTTATATGGAGTTGTACTTAACAACTCATGTTCCTCGTAAAGTATTAGTAAGATATACTTAATTTTTTTTAGATAATTTATAAAATAAGTGTCTGCAAAAGAGAAAATGCGTAATGTTATTTCTGAAACTAAAGTACTAATATTTATTCTTTCAGTTATAATATTGAAAATTAAGATTTAGTTGTATGTCCTGTGGCATTCTAGGATTCTTCTCTAAGCCAAGGTATTTTCCAGTAGAGTGTTGGCATTTGAGTGTGAAGTCTCAATAGTGAGGCGGTCCAAGTAAGGTGCGACTTGTGCCATGACAGGAGCGGGCGAGCAAAAGTGTTGATGAGACATGGAGGAGCAAACGAGGGGTCCCTCAGGGCAACGAGAGGGGCTTGACTTGTGGCTCAGGTGAACGAGTCACCCGCGCCCTGGCTAGGGGAGTAATTGAGGTGGCATGGGGCACAGATATGCTGACGCATGGAGAATGTTCGTACCCAGTTCGTGCTAGGAATGTAATAAATAACTGTGTTATTTGATGTGACGGGCCTAGGAATTGCTACCTTAGGGTTCTGCCACCCTCCTTTCTCTCTCATTTATTCCCTTGTCCGAGTTCTCTCGCCTAAGTACTAATGCTCCCTTAGGTAGGAAAGAAGAAAATTGAATGGAAGGGAGAGAAGAATAAATGAATGAGACATCCCTAGAGAAGAGATTGTGTCATTCTCCCATTTTGTTTGCTTGGATGGAAGAGAAGAGAATGAGATAATACTTTATTTTGTTTGTTAAGGAGAGAAGCGAAGAGAGTGTTAATTATATGAAATGCTGCTTTAGTGGAACACCATCAGTCTCTGATCCATAAATTTGTAATAACCATGATGCGTTTGTTTAATTTTGATTCCCTGCAAGCTATAGACTACAAAGTCTAAGCATATTACTTGTGGAAGTTATAGTATATTAGAAACCACATATGATGGTAAAACTAAAGAGCAAAAATAGTACCTATGCTTGCAATTATTGTGTGGATTGCATGAAGAAATGAATACAAAGCACGCTTTCATGAAAATTCCGATTATGTAATTGTTTAGAAGATTCAAATTGCTACAAGTTTGAGGATTATGCTCCTAGATTGTTGATGTAGGTGTGCGGAGTTGAAAGTGCAGGGAGAGACTAAAACTCTATTCTTGAAGGAAGAAGACAGGGCAATGGCGCTTGATTCGGATTACTCGTCTTGTGATGACAATGAATGGCACAGGCACTGGTGGCAGAAGTGATGCAGCAAAAATATTTGCTTGCATAACTGCTTAATATAATTTAAGGCATATTTTTGGAGGCCTAGGAGTTAGCAATTATACATTCCTGGAAAGGTCCTTAGATGCCCTTAATACCATAAAGGTTGGATATGCCGGTACTTGGACAGATTCTCTACCAAGAATCAAGCTTTTCATGTTGATATTTTACTTCCTTTTAAGTAGTCTTATTTTGGGCGTTACCCAACAGTTTAATTGGTAGAGACCCTAAGCTCCTCGAGCAAGTCTGCTTGTGTTCGAGTCTCTCCTCGCTCTACTTTCTAGGAAAAAAAGGGCAGTCTTGGTTCTATAGGAAGACAATATTAAATGCCTTTTTTTTTTTTTGGATCTGAGACTTATTTAAGTTATATTTATATAACTGTTATATAGGCTATAATAGAAGTAAAACAGTATCTTTATACTCATGGCTTATAAAGTTTTCCTTTTGCTAATGTTATTTATATAATTTTTGGCAATGAAAGGTTTATATTGCTCTCATTCAATCACTTAAACTGTCCTATTCTGTATGTAAATAATAACATATTTTAAAATGATGAATTCTTTGTATAAATTGTTCAAATGCACCTTAAGCTGAATTGTTTCTGGTTAAATCAAGATTTTAAGGCTTCTTCTACTTCTATCAATTCACAATTCTGCAACTTTTGTCTCTCGCCAATAAAAATGTTTGTCTACACACTACTAATATAATAATAATAATAAAAAGAAGAGAAAAATGAGACACATTGTCAAAATAAATGGTCCCTTTAGTTGAAAGATAAAATTAATGGTATGTTAGGGTTTGAGTTGGCACATTTGATGTTTATCATTTTTAGGTTATATTTAGGTTTTTATTTCGGTTGTGCTTGGCGGCGTGAAATTGGAGCGTTAGAATTAGAATTGAAATTGGTAAAATTGGAGAAAATTTTGATTCAATTTTTTGAGTTGCTTTTATCAAATTACACAAATTCCATTTGCAAAGCTTCAATTTCATACCTGCCAAACATAGCCTTAGGAATTTCTTGTATTAAAGCACTTGTAGTCAAATACGTGTTTATATGCATACAATTTTGTGTGTTTACATCTACGGTAACAGCATTTGTATTGTTCTCTATCTTTTACTCACTCTTTTGCATAGCCTTATTATAAGTTAAATTTCTAAGCTTTTCAACAAATTAGTATGTTTGGTTAAATTAAAATTTGCAAAAAGTGTCAAATTCATGAAGTCCCTAAAAGTATATATAATGAAACATTGTAAATACACTTTTGGAAGAATTGTTCCACTTTTGGTTGCAAGAAAATTCTATAATTTACCAAAATAACTTTATTTATATTAAACAGAATAACAAATCTAAATTGATTGTATCGAATAAATAAAAAAAATTTATTTTTAAAAGATAGAAGTAATGTAAAAATTTAAATAAATAATTTGTTGCGGCATTTAGGCTCAATTTGGTAGAGTGGGTTTGAAGGGAAAGGGAAGGGAAGGTGATGGAGGATTATAAAAAAATTGTGTTTGGGTAAGGTGAGTGGAGGAAAAGGGAAGGAGAGGGAAGGGTTTGGAGGGGTTCTTCATAACAATGTACAGTAATTTCTTTAACCTTCCAAAAATGGGAGGATAAGGAAGGAAAGGGAAGGTAATGGCTCATATAATATTTGTCATGTCACTTTTACCCTCAAAATTGCATTTGATATTGGGCATGTATTCAGCGCGGGAAGCTTGCGAATGGCGGACGGCGGACGGCGAACCCGAACTAGAATAGCGATGGAAACTGAAAGATGTGGGTTTTGATTTTTTGAGGCGGACGGCAAACCCGAACTGGAACAGCGATGGAAACTGAAAGGAAAAAAAAACACACACTTGATTTTCATTCCAGTAGCTAAAATTGGTTCCCAGAACAATTTTTCTTGAAAGGAGCCGCCTCCCATTTTTGGGAGCTTGCTCTACTCATATTGGAGCCTCCTCTACTTAAAGTAGAGCCTGCTCCATTCATATTGGAGCCTCCTCCACTTTTACTTGAGCCGGCTCCTCTTGGGGCAAAAATGTTGTTGCATATTTAAATCTAAAAATTCAACTTTTAAAATATAAAAAGGGCATAATAGTAAATTTATTATTATCCTTCCCTTTTCTTTCTTTTCCCAAACATGATTGTTATCCTTCCCTTTCTTTTCTTTCATTAATCAACCAAACACGATTGAGGATTAAACTTATCTTTCCCTTCCCTTTCCCTCATAACTAATGTTATCTTCCCCCTTCAAACCCACCCTACCAAACATAGCCTGTAATGTTTGTGCCTTTATATATATATATATGTCTGTGTGTGCGGTGTGTATTAAGAAAAAAAGAGAAAAGAAATATTAAAAAAAAAAAAAAAATGGGACCCACAAATGTTAAGACCATGTTTTTTTCACTGTAACCTCATCTTCTCTCTCTCGCGTCCATCTCTCTGTTTGTCTCTCGGCTCCTTCTCTTTTTTCTTTTTTCTTTTTTTTCACTTCAAGCTTTAACCCTTGATTACTCTCTCAATCCTTGCCGGATTTAGGTGCCGATTGAGGCAAAACGACGAGCACGACGAGCCCTATGTGCCAGTATCAGAAATTCCAGCTTTTGGTCCTCTTTGGGAGCTCGAATTTGAGGACCCATTTTCTAGGGTTTTGGTGCAATCTTGAGGTAGGGACAACTTAAGCCATGGAATCTTGTTCCATATTGAATCATGCTCTTCTAATTGTGTTACAGCATGTTTGATTGCTTTGATTCTTGTTTAAACTGAGATATTTGAGAATATGCCATGTTATGTGAATATGTGTTACTTGATTGAATGGATAGCATGTTTATATAGTGAGTTTCTATCATGATTATTATTTTACAAGCATGCTATAATGTTATATGAAATGGTACTTGTTGTAGAGTGTTAAATTCCCATTTATCATTGTATTGACATCATGTAAGATACATACATTTTATTGGGTTGCATAGGAAGGGATGTTGGTATTTGAAAAGAAAAATGGGAATTTTGGGTGATGTGTTTGGAAAAATTGGTTTTGATAAACCCGGTCGCTGCGGGGTTACCAACGGGCTGGAGGTTAATATAGCCTAGAGGGGACTAGGGAGTCGCCCTAGCGTGGTTGAGCTAGCTGGGCTCCATAATGACGCCGCGGGGTTACCAAGGGTCAGGGACACTAGCCAATTCTCCTCTCGTGTCGCGGCGGGGTTACCAAAGGGCGGGCTGTATTAACGTTTAAAAGTGATGATTTTGAGAATGAGAATGGGGAGTGTCATTGACATGCATTGCATTTCATTTCGTTGCATTGCATTGTTTATACTCGAAATTGACTTGTATGTTGTATTTGATCCCCTATGTTGTATGATCCCTATCTCCCATTGGCCTATGCTTTGATCGGATTCACTAGGACACAAGAATTGTGTCTTAAGTGTCTCTGCTGAGCTATATGCTCACCCCTATATCTACATATTTTCTTTTTTCAGGTCTTGGAAAAGAACCGGTGGATGACAATCCACCCCAACTTTGAAAGTTGCTAGAAGAGCATTTTCCTTGTTATTTTGTAATAGACTACTCCTTTGTTCATCCCTCATTTTTTGTAAAATTCCAAAGGTGTAATGATGTAAATTTTTTTTGAAGAACCATGATCATGTAATACACTTATGATACTTGATGACATATGGGATGCGAACTTGATGATATGTAACTTGTTGATGAATGGAAGGATAATCCTAACTTGAAGCATTGTCTAGATTAGTAGGTTGTATCATTATCTTTTGTTGCCGTGAATTCGGAAATTAGTTGCATGACATGTTAAATATGCATTTAAACAGGTTGCGGTAGGTCCATTTTTAGGGGAGGTTATGCCGATTTTTTTTTTTTTAAAAAAATTCTTGGCATTAGTTTTGGGATCGTTACAAATTTGTTATCAGAGCAAAGGTTCGATAACCTTTAGGACGACGGGTAGAGGCCTACTTAGGGTTACATGGAATGCTGTTTGTGTTGTTTACTTGACTACTTGCTACGTGCTATTTTACTTAAATGAGCATGCTTAACTGCCTATGTGCTTACTGCTTACTTGTTTATGTTAAAATGTTTCTTGCATAGTCTTGCATGCTAAGTGTTGTACGGTATTAATTCTTATTGAGTCGTCCACAGTGGACCTTAGTGTCATGTTTCTGAATCGTTTTCTCGTTTTATAGCACGATGTCACGGCGTGAGGAACCTAGAGAAGTTGGCCCTAGGCCAACAAGGGGTGATGTTGGTGAGAGCTCCAGCTCCAATCTGGAGGAGCTAAATGATGAGAACATGCTTCTTAGGGACTTGATTCCCCCAAGAGCTGTTCCCCCACGAAGAGAGAATGTTGAAACACTTGTACAGAAGTGGGTGAAGGTTCTGTGGCACAAGAGTTGAATCGATTGTTGCAAAATGCCATGAGAGCAACTATTGTTGCTCAGCCGCAGTTGGTACCACAACCTACAGTTCGAGTTGAGGAGACTCCAGCTCAGAAGCGTCTCAAGATCATTAAGGGGTTTTCTCAGCTGATGCCGGTTATGTTTGAGGGCGGTGCGGACCCAATGGTAGCCGACAACTACATGGATCAAGTCGAAACTCAGTTGACCTCAATGGATGTGACAGAGGATCACTTGAAGATCATCCTAGCAACTTACAAGTTTGCTATGGATGCCAAGGTTTGGTGGAAGTCGATCACTAACCAGTACAAGATTGAAGAGATGAGTTGGGACAGGTTCAAGGAACTGTTTTATGAGAAGTACTTTCCGCTTTCCAAAAGATGGGAGTTACAAGACCAGTTTCATAATCTTATTCAAGGGAACATGTCAGTGGCGGAGTATGAGAACAAGTTCACCCCACTCTCCCGTTTTGCTCCAGAAGTGGTGAGAGATGAAGCTAACAAGACTCGAAAGTTTTTCTTGGGTCTTAATGATCAAATGAGGCCGTTGATCACGGCACAGTTTATTAAGGTTTACTCTGAAGCAGTGGAAAGGGCTTTGATGCTGGAGGCTGACAATAGAGAGAAGGATGCAAGCAGAGAGCAATTGAAGCAAAAGAGGGGTGCAGGGCCATCCTCAGAGGGATCTTCTTGGAAAAGGAACAGGGGCAGTCCATCTCAGTTTCAGGGGCAACAGTTTACAAGATCTACTCCTACCACTCCTATGCCAGCTGGATCTGACAGGAGTGCAGTTGTTTGTTATCAGTGTCAGCAGCCCGGACATTACAAGTCCAGTTGTCCGATGAGATCGTCTTCAGTTTCGTCAGCTCCGAAGGCTTGTTATGGGTGCCAGCAGGGTCACTTGATTCGTGATTGTCCGAGTCAGAGAGCAGGCACCATTAGTGGCAGAGAGTCACAGCAGAGGCCGTCACAATCGGCTACAGTTCAGTCAGGTTTCAGACCACCACCACCACAGCCTACTATGTCTTCACAGGGTTCACGATCAGTTAGGAGGGATACTCCTACTATGTCAGTGCAGCAGTCAGGTGTTTAGGTTGGCAGTCCTCAGGCACAGGTACCACAGGGACGTGTTTTTGCACTGGCACAGACCGATGCATCTTCTGGACCGTCAGTTCTTCGAGGTATATTTCCAGTGTTTGGTTGTTGGGCCCGTGTTTTGTTTGACTCTGGTGCATCTCATTCTTTCATTTCATCATCATTTGCACTTGCATCGGGGTTAGAGGTTAGTTTCATGGATCGGGCGTTATGTGTTGATACGCCAGTTGGGGTTTCAGTGTCATTGAGCCGAGTTGTGCGAGATTGCTCCATTGTAATAGCCGGGCGGACCTTTGTGTTTGACCTTATCCTCCTGGAGATGACTAGCTTTGATGTCATTCTCGGGATGGATTGGTTGGCTTCATTTCATGCCACGATCGACTGTTACAGAGGAAGGGTTACAGTTTGCACTCCCGAGGGAGACTGTTTCTTTTTCGTGGGAGATCGGAGTGATTCCCACATTTCATCGTTTTATGGAGTTCGTGGACGAAGTCATGGTGATTATTTCTTAGCTAGTCTTCTAGCCGAAGAAGATGATGTCGTGGGAGAAGTTTATCCGGCGATTGTTTATGACTTCTTGGATGTTTTTCCAGAAGATTTGACAGAGTTGCCTCCACACTGAGAAGTGGAGTTCACTATTGATTTGATGCATGGTACTGCGCCGATTTCTATGGCACCGTATCGTATGGCACCAGTTGAATTGGAAGAATTGAAGAGGCAGCTTGATGATTTGAGGATAAAAGGTTTCATCCGACCGAGTGTGTCACCATGGGGCGCACCGGTCTTGTTTGCTAAGAAGAAAGATGGTTCGTTGAGGTTGTGCATTGATTATCGGAAGTTGAATCATGCCACCATCAAGAACAAGTATCCTTTGCCAAGGATAGATGATTTATTTGATCAGTTGAGGGGAGCCAGTTGTTTCTCGAAGATTGACTTGAGGTCTGGCTATTATCAGTTGCGGGTTAGGGATGAGGATATCCCGAAGACAGCATTCCGTACATGGTATGGACACTATGAGTTCCTTGTTATGCCTTTTGGCTTGACTAATGCACCAGCGGCATTCATGGACTTGATGAACCGCGTCTTTCACGATTACTTGGACCAGTTTGTGGTAGTTTTCGTGGATGACATTCTTATGTACTCACGGACTCGGGAAGATCACGAGGTCCATTTGAGTATTGTTTTACAGATTTTGTGGGAGCACCGATTGTATGCCAAATACGAGAAATGTGAGTTTTGGCTACAGGAGGTGAAGTTTTTGGGGCATGTTGTTTCAGAAGGTGGAGTATCAGTTGATCCATCAAAGGTTGAAGCAGTTTTGACTTGGGAGCGACCCAAGAATGTGTTTGAGATCCGCAGTTTCCTTGGTTTAGCGGGTTACTATCGGAGATTTGTGAAGGATTTCTCCCGTTTGGCAGCTCCTATGACCCGTTTGACCCGGAAAGGGGTCAAGTTTGTCTGGAATGAGGCCTGTGATTCATCTTTTCAGGAGTTGAAGATGAGATTGACTACAACTCCAGTGTTGGTGATACCTGAGCGTGGCTTGGGTTATGTGATCTATTGTGATGCTTCACGTGACGGGTTGGGATGTGTGTTGATGCAGGATGGTAGAGTAGTGGCTTATGGGTCTCGACAGTTGAAGACTCACGAGTACAACTACCCTACTCATGACCTGGAGTTAGCGGCAGTTGTATTTGCCTTGAAGTGTTGGAGACATTACTTGTATGGTGAGAGATTCGAGGTATTTTCAGATCACAAAAGTCTCAAGTACCTTTTCTCCCAAAAGGACTTGAACAACAGACAGAGGCGATGGGTCGAATTCTTGGAGGACTACAATTTTGACTTGCAGTATCATCCGGGCAAGGCGAATGTGGTAGCGGATGCCTTAAGCCGGAAATCTCGTGGAACTTTGGCTAGTTTAGCTATTCGGAAGTGGAAGATGCTTGAAGATCTGGCAGAGATGGGATTACAGTATTGTGATGATGATGCTTGCAGTGAGTCGGCATTCTTATTTAGTCTTGTGGCTCAGCCTACTCTTGTTGTACGAGTGATTGAGTCACAGAGATAGGACCCGGATTTAGATGCCATCCACGCTTTGATCTCTAGTGGTGAGACAGTGAAAGATTGGGCCTTGCATGCAGATGGGGGTCTACGGTTCAGGGGTTTGTTGGTGGTTCCCACAGTATGTCGTGAGGATGTCCTAAGGGAGTTTCACACTTCCCGTTTTGCAGTTCATCCAGGCGGTACTAAAATGTATCACAATTTGAGACGTCAGTATTGGTGGAGCGGGATGAAGAATGATGTTGCACAGTTTGTGGCTAGATGCCTTACCTGTCAGCAGGTGAAGGCCGAGCATCAGAGGCCAGCAGGTTTGTTGCAACCATTACCTATAGCGTAATGGAAATGGGAGCATATCGCTATGGATTTTGTGACAGGTTTTCCAAGGTCAAGAAGGGGCAATGAGGCCGTATGGGTCATCATTGACAGATTGACCAAGACGGCTCACTTTTTGCCTATTAAGGCAACAGATGATGCAGAGAAGCTTGGTGTTTTTTATGTGAAGGAGATTGTAAGGTTGCATGGAGTTCCTGTAACCATTGTGTCAGATAGGGATGCTAAGTTCACTTCGAAGTTCTGGGAATGACTTCAAGTAGCGTTTGGTTCAGCGTTGCATCTTAGTACGGCATTCCATCCACAGACGGACGGTCAGTCGGAGCGTACTATCCAGATTTTAGAGGATATGCTTCGGGCATGTGTGCTTGACTTGGGTGGTAGTTGGGAGGATCACCTTCCACTTATTGAGTTTGCCTACAACAACAGTTATCAAGCGAGTATCCAGATGGCTCCATTTGAGGCGTTGTATGGTAGACCTTGTAGGTATCCTGTTTGTTGGACTGAGGTAGGTGAGACAGCCGCCTTAGGACCCGACATTGTACTCGAGACTACTGAGAAGATTAAGTTGATAAGACAGAGGTTACTTACAGCTCAGAGCCGACAGAAGAGCTATGCGGATAAGCGGAGACGACCGTTATCCTTTGAGGTGGGAGACCACGTTTTTCTACGGGTTTCTCTACGGAAGGGATTGATGAGATTCGGAAAAAGTGGCAAGTTGTCGCCACGATTTATTGGACCGTTTGAGATTTTGGACCGAGTAGGAGAGGTTGCCTACAGGCTTGCTTTGCCACCACAGTTGGATAGGGTCCACAATGTTTTCCATGTATCGATGTTACGGAAGTACGAACCGGATCCATCTCACATTTTGAGTTGGGTAGATGTGGACATTGATGAGGATGTTTCCTACGAGGAAGGACCAGTTCAGATTTTTGACACACAACAGAAGGTGTTGAGGAACAAGACGATACCAATGGTGAAAGTCCTTTGGAGACACCACGGAGTCGAGGAAGCTACTTGGGAGCTTGAACAGGAGGTTCGTTCCAAGTACCTAGCGTTGTTTTCTTCCTCAGGTATGTCTTGATTTCGGGGACGAAATCCTTATAAGTTGGGGAGAGTGTAATGTTTGTGCCTTTATATATATATATGTCTGTGTGTGCGGTGTGTATTAAGAAAAAAAGAGAAAAGAAATATTAAAAAAAAAAAAAAAATGGGACCCACAAATGTTAAGACCATGTTTTTTTTCACTGTAACCTCATCTTCTCTCTCTCGCGTCCATCTCTCTATTTGTCTCTCGGCTCCTTCTCTTTTTTCTTTTTTTCTTTTTTTTTTTCACTTCAAGCTTTAACCCTTGATTACTCTCTCAATCCTTGCCGGATTTAGGTGCCGTTTGAGGCAAAACGATGAGCACGGCGAGCCCTACGTGCCAGTATCAGAAATTCCAGCTTTTGGTCCTCTTTGGGAGCTCGAATTTGAGGACCCATTTTCTAGGGTTTTGGTGCAATCTTGAGGTAGGGACATCTTAAGCCATGGAATCTTGTTCCATATTGAATCATGCTCTTCTAATTGTGTTACAGCATGTTTGATTGCTTTGATTCTTGTTTAAACTGAGATATTTGAGAATATGCCATGTTATGTGAATATGTGTTACTTGATTGAATGGATAGCATGTTTATATAATGAGTTTCTATCATGATTATTATTTTACAAGCATGCTATAATGTTATATGAAATGGTACTTGTTGTAGAGTGTTAAATTCCCATTTATCATTGTATTGACATCATGTAAGATACATACATTTTATTGGGTTGCATAGGAAGGGATGTTGGTGTTTGAAAAGAAAAATGGGAATTTTGGGTGATGTGTTTGGAAAAATTGGTTTTGATAAACCTGGTCGCTGCGGGGTTACCAACGGGCTAGAGGTTAATATAGCCTAGAGGGGACTAGGGAGTCGCCCTAGCGTGGTTGAGCTAGCTGGGCCCCATAATGACGCCGCGGGGTTACCAAGGGTCAGGGACACTAGCCAATCCTCCTCTCGTGTCGCGGCGGGGTTACCAAAGGGCGGGCTGTATTAACGTTTGAAAGTGATGATTTTGAGAATGAGAATGGGGAGTGTCATTGACATGCATTGCATTTCATTTCGTTGCATTGCATTGTTTATACTCGGAATTGACTTGTATGTTGTATTTGATCCCCTATGTTGTATGATCCCTATCTCCCATTGGCCTATGCTTTGATTGGATTCACTAGGACACAAGAATTGTGTCTTAAGTGTCTCTGCTCAGCTATATGCTCACCCCTATATCAATATATATATATTTTTTTCAGGTCTTGGAAAAGAATCGGTGGACGACAATCCACCCCAACTTTGAAAGTTGCTAGAGGAGCATTTTCCTTGTTATTTTGTAATAGACTACTCCTTTGTTCATCCCTCATTTTTTGTAAAATTCCAAAGGTATAATGATGTAAATTTCTTTTGAAGAACCATGATCATGTAATACACTTATGATACTTGATGACATATGGGATGCGAACTTGATGATATGTAACTTGTTGATGAATGGAAGGATAATCCTAGCTTGAAGCATTGTCTAGATTAGTAGGTTGTATCATTATCTTTTGTTGCCGTGAATTCGGAAATTAGTTGCATGACAGGTTAAATATGTATTTAAACAGGTTGCGGTAGGTCCATTTTTAGGGGAGGTTATGCCGAATTTTTTTTTTTTATAAAAATTCTTGGCATTAGTTTTGGGATCGTTACATAGCCTTAGAGGGAGAATTATGGATACTTTTACTGTTATACATTATACCATATACTGTAGTTTAGGAAAACTAAGAAATAGCACAATTGCATATTCTTAGCACAATTGCCTATTCCTGGTGTAAAGTAATGGATTTGAAGGGGGAGTATGTGATTATGGGTTCACTCTTATTATAGCGCTGCCATTTGATGGGAGAGGTGGTTCAACTTTGCACACGCTCAGTTTGAAATCATTGATTGAGAAATTATTAGGTGGTTTTAGTCATTATTGACACTTGGTGGATTCGTCTATTCAGAAATTATAATCTTTGATGGGAAAAATGGTTCACAAGAGTGTATTAATATTATAAAGAATTTACTTCGGATATGGCTCAACGATTTACTCGCTAGATTTTAGAGTTTAGAAAGCCCAAGGTCTGGAATTCAAATCCCGCTAGGTGTTCTTTGTGACTCCGCTGCCGCTGTAGTGACTTACTCGGCCTGAGTGGAGAGGTGCCTTTCCAGGTTCTCGGGTTCGTGCCATCCCGAACACTCCAGGTTAATAATATATATATATATATATATATATTATAAAGAATTTTCAACATTAATTTTTATTAAATTTGTCCACGAAGTGTTATATTGGTTTATTGATGTTGTGTTTTGCCCCGCATCTATTTAAATTAGGGATGCACAAAGAACTGATGGAACTAGAAAACCGTTCAAAATCGAGCCGAATCGGTGTTTCGGTTCTGATTCCTCACTACTTCAGTTCCGGTTCTAGCCTTTTTGAAATCGAACCGAATCGATTATATTATATTATATTATATTATATTATATTATATATATATATATATATATATATATATATATATATATATTAATTACATAATTACAATTGTACATAAAACCAATAGAGTATGAAAAATTGTTAATGAGAAGTTAAAAAAAAAAAAAATCAAAATTTATATAATTGGAATCGTGGAACCGAACTGAATCAAACCGGTATTCACGATTTGGTTTGGTTTGATTCTGGTTCCATATCTCAACAGTTCCGATTATAATTTTTTAGAAATCATTGGGAAAGGTTCGATTCCAATAATGACAAAAATCGTACCGATCCCAACCATGTGCAACCCTAATTCAAATGTGTGTGTTTGATGTAACGGATGCAATAAATTCGTTCACAAGTAAGGGCGGAGCCAGAATTTCAATCAACTAACATGACAAATATTAGTTATTCAAATAGAGGGTAAAAAATATTTAAGTAGGAAAAAATAGAAGAAAAATGAGAACTTTGAAAGGACAAAAAAAAAAAAAAAAAAAAAAAAAAAACAAACTTTTTTTTTTAATAGGAAATCAAAGGAATTTGAAGAGTAAAAAAACAAAAAACAAAAAAAAAGAAATAATTTTAGAAATTAAGAGTTTAGGGGCATTATATAGAAAATTTTCATATATATATATATATATATATAAAAATTAAAAATAACTATACATAGTAGTGGGCGGGCATTCGCATATTAGTCGATAATATATTGATAAAATTGATTGAATACCCCCTACTCTCCCGTACATTATATTTATAGTAAATAAAATCCTAAAATTATAAAGAAAACTAATAGCAAAAAAGAAATTAATTGATTTAAATGAACTAAAATATAAAGAAAATTACTAAAATTAAAATCTCTCTCAAAATTATAAAATAAAAATAAATAAAAAATAGTCATTAAAAATAATATATATTTTTTGTTTTACCATATTAAAAAATAATAATTAAAATATGTCTAATTCATGGTATGTAATTTGTTTCTAACTGGGGTTTTTGTTATGGTAGGTAGTTTTTGATAATCATGTCTAAAGTTAATTTTTTTCCCCTCATAGAATGAGTTGATGCTTTTCGTGTTTAGTCCTCTCTGACCTCCGATTCCATTTTAAAATAAATTTATTAAAATCAATTTATTTTAAAATTGATTGAGTACCCTACTCTCCCGTACATTATATTTATAATAAATAAAATCCTAAAATTATAAAGAAAACTAATAGCAAAAAAGAAATTATTTGATTTAAATAAACTAAAATATAAAGAAAATTACTAAAATTAAAATCTCTCTCAGAATTAAAAAATAAAAATAAATAAAAATAGTTATTAAAAATAGGGTAAATAGCAATAAACACCCCTATATTACTCTCTCTATCTCAAGAAACCCCCCTGAACTAATTAGCACCCCCTAAACTATTTAAAAAATACAATTTAAGGACAAAATTCAAATTCACTGGCAACGGAGCTTGTCGGAAATATTAGATTACAAAATTGCCCTTATTATTTTAGGGCCAAACACCACCTTACGGTCCACATTTTATTTTAGTGCCAAATACCAACCAGACCACTACCCAATTAACTAGAAATCTATCCAAGAAACCACAGCTCCTTCAGCCATTGAGTTCATCCATATTGATGATAAGAAAAACCAAAATCAAAACATATTTATTATCTTATTTTTCAACTTACCACATCTTAATCATATTTTATCTCACCATTATTGGACCCTTTTGCAATATTGTTTCCTCGCTCCATCTCTGTACACCCCCTGAAAAGCGTAGAAGACATGTGATCAAGAGAGAGATGCGTTGATGAATTTATTTGTCTGCTTAATTGGAATCGGAATCTTCGGTATCTATATATTATCTTTGTAAATATATATATATATATATATATATATATATATATATATATATATAGTGCTTATCTTCATTTTATTAAAAGGAACAAATGTATGTGTTTGGATGAAATTAGAAGAACAGAGTTCTTGGCACACTAACATTTGAAGTCATTTTTTCTGGCAACGGCTGTTAGCCCAAATCAATCACCAAAAATGGTTGGGTGTTAATTATTCCGTCTGATCTTAATATCTTAGAGGACTTGGACTGAAAATGAAAGGCGCAGGATACAAGGACACTCCTGCACTTGCCTTTTTGCATTGGCTGAACATCTATTATCTGCCAAATTGTCACCAATGTTTTTTACAAAGGTTACTATATTGTTAATCACCAACATCCCCATCTTCATCCTTATCAATAACATTCATGCAAGCCTATCCACATACGTATACCGACCCACCACCATCCACCAGCCGACGACCACCACCACCCACCGATAACCAGCTGCAAACCCATCTCCTATGGTGATCCATACACAGACAACCACAGCAGGCGGTGGCGTCGCCACCACCCCCATCACCGCCGACCACCAACCAGCACTGTATGGATTATTTACCTTGGTCCCTAAGAACCCAAAACCAAATCAAATACAAATGTAATTGAAATTCATGTATTTTGCATACTGTTTGTAATCTCTTCTAGATATATTCATAGCTTACTTGGGTTTCGGGATTACTCACTCTATCTAAAAATCAGTAGCAGAAACAGAGATTCAAATACTTATTTGGATTTGATATTTTGATGTTTGGCTTATGAGGTACTATTTGGAAATTAAGTTGATTAAATATAAGGAAAGTGAGTAGAGAGAGAGAGAGAGAGAGTGGTGAGTTTTGTCTGTGATTGTTGAAAAGTTGCAGAGCATAGAAAGAGATTGCAATTTGCAGAGCATGGAGAGAGAGTGGAGTTGGGGGTTGATGGTTCGATTTGGGCCAATTAGAAAGGGTAGGTTTGTCATTTTCAATTTATAGCATAGGTCAGGTGACTACTTTACGGTAAAAAACTAACCGAATAGTGTCATCTGGTTGTTTTTGGAAAAAATTGGATAGTACAAGAGTAGTCTGTTAAAAAAATAGTTTGGGAGGTTTCTTGAGGGAGAGAGAGTAAAATATAAGGAGGGTTTATTGCACTTTACCCTTAAAAATATATATAAATATTTTTTGTTTTACCATATTAAAAATTAATAATTAAAAGATGTCTAATTCATGGTATGTAATTTGTTTCTAACTAGGGTTTTTGTTATGGTAGGTAGTTTTTGATAATCATGTCTGAAGTTAATTTTTTTCGCCCTCATAGAATGAGTTGATGCTTTTAGGGTTTTGTCCCCTCTGACCTCCGATTCCATTTTGATTGATTTATACAACAGTAGCCATGAAAAAAAGAAGGAATTCAACTGAAGAGGGCAACAAAGAAGCAGAGAAGTCCGACGATGAACAAATTCAGATATCGGGTTGTTCGTTCATAGATCTCCCAAGTCCTATATTGGTTGATATTCTACTAAAACTCGGTGTAAAGAGTATTCTAATTTGCAAGTGTGTGTGCAAAACTTGGCGCAATATTATTTTGGATCCTCAGTTTGCCAAGCTGCAATTTGAGCAAGCAGAGCCTTGCCCTCTGCTTCGGACAGAATTGGATGTAAGGCCCGCAACACGTGTGTCAAGAACTCTTTACTTGGTTGAGCCTGAAAATTTCCACAATTTCGATCTCGGAGAATGCTTTTGTTACTGGGGTTATAGAGTGCTAAAATATTTTCATTGTAACCGTCATGTTAACATGAAGCTTGAAACCAAATTGAAGATCCCATTGCGCAATCCTGAAACAGTACCATCAAAGATTCAACATTGCCAATTCATGCAATGGCTTTCTTTGCTTGTCTGAACCATTGGGTCACTATTGTTGTGTGTAATCCAATCACAGGTGAATACATAAACCTTCCGGTGGCTGTGGCTGATTGTTGTGACGGGAATTTCAAATATATCTTTGGTTTTGGATTGGGCTTCAGTCCAAGAACTAGTCAATACAAGGTGGTTAGAGTGTTTGATCAATACAGTCTTAATCCCATTACAGGCAAGAAAGAATATGACTGTACTCAGGCTGAGATACACACTGTTGGCTCGGGATCATGGGAAAGCATGGGTGATGTTCCCTATTATAAGCTAGAATTCCCAACCTATTTGAATGGAGCTCTTTATTGGTTCCATAATGACATGAACACTTCTGTTTATATAGTTTCTTTTAACCTTGATGACGAGAAGTTCCATTCAGTTCCCTTTCCTTCTCATGAAAATGGTGACACGGTTGGTTTGAGCACGATCGATAATGTGTCCATGGGAGTACTACAAGGCTGTCTATGCATATGTGATGCCTCCAATGGGAATTCTATTCATGTATGGATAACAATGAGAAGCAAATCTTGGACAAAAATGTTCTCTATTGATACCCTGCATGATGAGAGGTTGTCTAACTGTTTATATTTGCCAATGAATTACCTAAAGGATTGAGCAGTATTGATGTTTAATTATTCTAGAAGTGCTCTGGTTCGTTTTGACCTTAAAGGACCAGATTTTAAATATCTTAAAGTTCATGGGGTTAAATCCGAATTTGAGGCATATGCTTATATTCCGAGCTTCATTTCACTCAAGGATGCCGTTGTTGGTGATAATGTGGCGGTGCTGAATATCAATTCGAGGTAAGGATGTCCTTGTTTGCAATTTACAGTTACTTTAGCACTAAAAAAAAAATAACTGTAAAGTTTGAAGATGATATCTTATTCTCAATTTTTCTTGGGTTTTCTGTACATTTTAATTTAAATTGTATTTGGGTTTTGTGTATGGCTTCAATAACTTATTGTTTCAAACTTAAATAACTAGGTACCTCATCAATTTGAGCATTGGTTTGTTTGTTCATATGGTTGTGTAGTCCTTCTTTGGACCATTACATGTACAACTTATGGTCCCTCACCCACAGGATACTAGGATAGTCTTTGTTTTTTTGGCCATATCTCCTATATTTGCTACTCATTGTTCCTTCTTGTTATCAATTTCCCTTTTCATCTTGATGATGCTAATTTCTTTTCTTTCTTCTTCTTTTTTTTATTTTTATTTTTATTATTTTTTTTCATGCTTATATAATGCACAATAATTCATTTTATCTTTATGTCAAGATATTTATATCCTTACATATATATAAACGGTATCTAACTCATTAAAACAGTTTTGGAAGAACAAAATAGGTGACCCTGTGTGTTCTAGCTTTCTATATCTATATATAAGTATATTGTAGAGTTTGTTATCTTCTATACTTGCTTCTTTATTTTTGTGTATTTCAGCAACTTTTATTTGATTTGTGGAACTTCAATGAATTGTTGAACATCACTATTGTTTACAGGGCTTACGTTTAGTGCTCTAGAATTTTACTAGACAATTCATGTGCCTTTGTGGAGTACTTGTAGCATATGATGAACTTGTTATGATGATAAACAAATAACATGTCTACTAAAAACGTAAGTACAAAATATTTATTCGAGATTTTTTTTTTGATAAGATTGGTTCCATTAAAAAGCAACTGAACGAGGTGCAACCCATGCACACACCGCATATACAATAGAAATGACAGAAAAAGCAGGATTCAATCGATTCATCTAATTTAGAATGCTATAATCTTGTAATTTTTAAGGAATGTTTAAATTTATTCTAATTGTACAATCTATATAAATATATGCATGTAGTTCAATTTGAGGACTGTAGATTGTATATTTGACATGCATTGTATATTGTATAATGTGGTCAAAATGTGATAGTATATCTAGAGACACTTCAGTAAGTTTGGTTCTTGAGTTTTCTAATACGGGTCAATTGGGAACCGGAGACAATTCCAGAAACGTTTCAAAAATTAGTCTTGATGACACTGGATTCACAATAAAGCATTAGATGAAAGAGATTGTTGATCTTTCACAGCTTAAGGCATGGTGATTAGATGGATAAACAAGTCCAGCAATAATCAAATGGATGCTGAGGGTGTGGTTAAATCCGAATTTGAGGCATATGCTTATATTCCGAGCTTTATTTCACTCAAGGATGCCGTTGTTGGTGATAATGTGGCGGTGCTGAATATCAATTCGAGGTAAGGATGTCCTTGTTTGCAATTTACAGTTACTTTAGCACTAAAAAAAAAATAACTGTAAAGTTTGAAGATGATATCTTATTCTCAATTTTTCTTGGGTTTTCTGTACATTTTAATTTAAATTGTATTTGGGTTTTGTGTATGGCTTCAATAACTTATTGTTTCAAACTTAAATAACTAGGTACCTCATCAATTTGAGCATTGGTTTGTTTGTTCATATGGTTGTGTAGTCCTTCTTTGGACCATTACATGTACAACTTATGGTCCCTCACCCACAGGATACTAGGATAGTCTTTGTTTTTTTGGCCATATCTCCTATATTTGCTACTCATTGTTCCTTCTTGTTATCAATTTCCCTTTTCATCTTGATGATGCTAATTTCTTTTCTTTCTTCTTCTTTATTTTTATTTTTATTTTTATTATTTTTTTTCATGCTTATATAATGCACAATAATTCATTTTATCTTTATGTCAAGATATTTATATCCTTACATATATATAAACGGTATCTAACTCATTAAAACAGTTTTGGAAGAACAAAATAGGTGACCCTGTGTGTTCTAGCTTTCTATATCTATATATAAGTATATTGTAGAGTTTGTTATCTTCTATACTTGCTTCTTTATTTTTGTGTATTTCAGCAACTTTTATTTGATTTGTGGAACTTCAATGAATTGTTGAACATCACTATTGTTTACAGGGCTTACGTTTAGTGCTCTAGAATTTTACTAGACAATTCATGTGCCTTTGTGGAGTACTTGTAACATATGATGAACTTGTTATGATGATAAACAAATAACATGTCTACTAAAAACGTAAGTACAAAATATTTATTCGAGATTTTTTTTTGATAAGATTGGTTCCATTAAAAAGCAACTGAACGAGGTGCAACCCATGCACACACCGCATATACAGTAGAAATGACAGAAAAAGCAGGATTCAATCGATTCATCTAATTTAGAATGCTATAATCTTAATGTTTAAATTTATTCTAATGGTACAATCTATATAAATATATGCATGTAGTTCAATTTGAGGACTGTAGATTGTATATTTGACATGCATTGTATATTGTATAATGTGGTCAAAATGTGATAGTATATCTAGAGACACTTCAGTAAGTTTGGTTCTTGAGTTTTCTAATACGGGTCAATTGGGAACCGGAGACAATTCCAGAAACGTTTCAAAAATTATTGAGTGACACTGGATTCACAATAAAGCATTAGATGAAAGAGATTGTTGATCTTTCACAGCTTAAGGCATGGTGATTAGATGGATAAACAAGTCCAGCAATAGTCAAATGGATGCTGAGGGTGTGGTTGTTTGAAGTAGTCTATTCTTTTGGGTAAAAGACTATTTTGATAAATTCTCTCTCTTTTTTGGTTTTTACTTCTTCACTCTTTTCTTTTTTCCGTGAAAAAAATCTCATCCTTCCCACTAGTATTTTATATATTTTGTCATTAATAATGTTTGATATATTGAAAAATAAGAGATCAATGTAATAGCATTAATATATAATAAACCATTGATGATGAAACTGAAGCACAAAGAGTGGTAATAATAATGGCTATTATTGTGTGGATTGCATGACGATTTGGGTATAGAGCCTTCTTCCATGAAAATTTTGGTGAATATTTATTTAGAAGATCCAAGTTGCTATTTATTCGAGGATTATGCTCTATTAATATTGTGAATGTTGATGTAGGTGTGCAGAATTCAGAGTTCAGGGAGAGACTAAGCCTCTTTTTTTGGTTGAAGAATATTGGCGATAGCGATTCAATTGCTTGTCGAGATCGTCTAATGATACTAAATGGCGGGACAAGATCTGAAGTTTGAGCAGTTGAGCACATATACTTTTACTGGAGGGGTCATGCATGTAGGTTGGAAACTCTGGAAGCTTGACAAATCCTCCCTAATACCAAGAATGTCAAGTTCCATAAGTTGATATTTTGCTTCCTCTTAGTAGTTGTTCACTTTTTTCTTTTTCATTTTTTATTATTTTTATTATTATTATTATTTTTATGGTTATGGGAAGATAGTAATGAATATTTGGCCTAGTAGGTCACAAGAAACAATACTGTTTTTTTGTGGATAGAGACTTGTTTAAATTTTTTAGGTGAAGGGAATATATATTGATAACTAAATTAGAAAATGTAACTATATCTTTCTCATGCTTGGCTTAGGATTCACTAGGAAGTCATCAGGAAAATTACGATTCAAACATATTTACACAATTATTATAATAGGCCATAAAATAGCCCATTGTTGTACTCATGCCTTCTAATTTTGCTTTAAAGAAATATTCAAAGTGTGTGTGTATATATATAATTTGTGAAAATGAAATGTTTATTGTTTTAATATATCCATACTTGAATTGATTATATATATATTTTTTCTTAGTTGGGATTCACACACACTGCCTCCACTGAGGTTCGAACCCCTGACCTTCGTTTGAAAAATAAGAATTTTGTACCTCTAGGCCACAGGCTTGTTGGTAATCCCCAGTCTGTTATAGTTTATTGCTGTAATTCAAGTTGACATCCTTGGAACCAAATCGTTATAGGAACATGCTTCAATTATTCTAGCTGTGTTTCTTTTATGCATAACCTGGTGTATGACTTGAAACCGATATTTGTTTTTAGAGTGATGAATTCTTTGTATAATTAATTAGTTTAATTTGAAGGCTGGACCGACAGCCTAGGCCGTCACAGTACATTAATACCCCTACGTAGACTTAGATGGAGTGAATATGTCTTTTAAATTTTGAATAGAGTAACAAACTTTGAGGTTCTTATAGCATCAATGAAACACGGGAAACAGTATTACGGTAGAAATCATATAGAAGTAGTAACACATCAAGGAGACACAGATGTACGTAGAAACCCTATAGCACACAAACCATTGGACCTAGGCTAGGAAAAAAAAAAACCACTAAAGAAATGGTTTACAACCCTGGGTAACAGACTATTAACCCATAGAATCAACTTAGTTACCTTTGATAGTCTTTGTTTGTGTGCGCTTTTGGTGTTAATATTCTTTGTATCAACGCTCACAAATACCGCTTCTTATCCAATGCGATATGCTAGACGATGAAGATACCTATGCTCTAAGAATATTATTGTTGTTACGTGAATCCTTTGGGTATTTGTGCTGATTGTGATAAGAGGATATGCCTTGTAATGTTGTTGTTACATGCTGGACCAAGTTGGAGAATTTCATGAAATGTTGCTTCAAAGAATTGAAGGTTCTAAAAGCAGTATTGACGTGGTTTCATACTTTAGAATGTGCCCCCCATTCTTTTGCTCTAACGTATTTCCCACCCTATTTCAAGATGCGCCATTTCTGCAACTCAGTAGAGCTTGCAGATACTGTTCTGAGTGTCAGTTTTTCGACCGCTTCGTAGTATTCTGAGAAAAATAGCTTTCTCCATGGTGACTTGAACATCCCAACATCTCTCATTGAAGATGAAATGCCATCAAATTAAAGAAGCCAACACAGCTAATGCTCCTTGCACTTTTCTTCCCCATTTATTTTGCAAGCTTTTAGAACAGTGTAGGCTTGTAGCATCTCAATAAATATGTTCTGAATATGAACTCTTCTCTCAACTTTTTAGTTGTTACTCTTTGATAATATCAAATTTTTTTTTTTTTTTCAGCATTACTTTTAATCATGGTAAGTTAATTTTAAATTGAACCTCTTATTCTTGGACAATATCAAGGTTTAAAGTCACAGTATCGGTAAGGGCAAATTCAGAAATTGTGGGTAGACTAATATTTTTTGTATAGGTTAATATTAGTAATAATTTTTTTTTTTTGGACTTGGCTTAACTTGGGTATAGTAGTAAAAAAAAAAAATTTGGGTAGGCTTGATCTGTCAATGGGTATCGTCGAAATCAGGTACAAATTGATATTGCGTAACGAAATTGATTATGTTATCGCATTCGTCAATTTATTTATTTTTTATATCTCGCACATAACGCCCAAACTAGACCAATTCTCAACTTTTTTTATAACGGTTCATTGTTAATTTATTTATTTTTTATATCTCGCACATAACGTCCAAACATGACCGATTCTCGACTTTTTCACAACGACGGTTCATTGTTTTGAGGATGGGCCTAATGGCCAGCTTTCTTACATTTTTGCACCATTGGGCTTCTTTTTGAGCCCAAATGCATAGTTTTCTTGTCCTTTTAGCCCTCTTTTGAGGCCCAAGCTACTTTGTAAATTTTATAGTTATTTATACATTTGGTTTATCAATGACAGTCACTTGGGAGTAAGAAATTTATTCATACCATGCACAATAGACCATAGGTGTTACCAAAAAATTATAGCAATTATATCCTGTGTGGATAAATTTTTTGGGAGTAAGAAATCATTTCTGCGTGTAATATATAGATGGATAGATAGATATGATATGACATGCCATTTGTTGCAAGAAATCTTTAAGAAATCATTTGTTGCAATTAAGAATATACTATCACAAAATACAAATTTATCCTTTTGTATTAAATTTGTTATTTTTTTTATTAATTTATCTTTATTATCTTTTTCTCTTATTTAAATATTAATTATATCATTTATCGTAATTTTATTACTAGTATCAATTTATCACAACAATAGTAGAAAATACACGAAGTTGCATCTACCACCAAGTTGAGCTATTTTCTAATATGATTAATTTATTATTAAAATATAACTTTTTATAGTAAAACTTATTATACCGTATTTAAACTTTTTTTTACGTAAAATAAATATTTTTTTGTACAATTTATTCACAAAAAATTAAGAAATTACTTATGTAAAAAATACTTCTTTTTCATGCACTATATTAAAAAAAAAACAAAAAATTAAAAATTTAAAGAAATTACTGGAACTATTTTTTAAAATTTCTACTTAAGATTTTTATTAAAATAATTAATTATAACAATTAACGGTAAAATTATGCAAATTTGATGGACAATATGTCATCAAAATAGTATGAAATTTTTTCATAATTTATTTTAATAAGAAAAATGGATTAAGTGTAATTATATAAGAAAGGATATTATAATTTAATAAAATAGCTCATTACATGACAAGCGTGGGGGCATTTTTGTAACAAAAAGGCAATAATTTGGTTTTTTTTTTTTTTTTTTACCAAATATTATATAATTTTATCAACATGTGTCAATTTTTTATTAGGCCACATCAAAGGAGAAAGTGATAAACCAGATAAGAAATATTATCTTTAAATATATAATAACAGAAAAAAAAAAGATTTACTAATGTTTTTATTTTAACTTATGAAGTACCGATACAGGTATGAAATACGGGGTATGACAACGATACGATATGGTATAACATGGATATGTCAAAAAATATAATATATATATATATATATATATATATATATATATATATATAATATTTTTTGCCATTTTATTCATATAATCATAACTGAATCATTAATTTGAAATTTAGAGATAGTGTTTTGTTATTTTTATTTTCTTAAATTTTATATTATTTTTTATATTATTTTATAATATTTTAGATTGCATTAAATTATATATAATATTTTTTGCCATTTTATTCATATAATCATAACTGAATCATTAATTTGAAATTTAGAGATAGTGTTTTGTTATTTTTATTTTCTTAAATTTTATATTATTTTTTATATTATTTTATATTATTTTAGATTGCATTAAATTTTACTTTTTTAAAAAAATTAAAAAAATATAAAATCACCTGACTGTTTCGTGAAAGGGTCCAAAACGTCCGTTGTCCATATCGTATCCCAGAATCTGATACCAGCACCCTAACATAAATATTCGTTCTTCTTAGGCAGGGCGACCCGACCTAAGAAGGCAACCAAGTGGTTGGCTATGGCCTCAAAATTTATAGGCCCATGGATGATGGGCCACCAAAAAACAAAAACAAAAACAAAAAAAAAAAAAAAAAAAAAAAAATTTAGGGCAAATCATTTCAGCCTCCCCAATCGCCTCCGTCTCTATTCTCGTTCTCAACTTTGAACTTCTGCATACTACAAAATCTACAAGAATCAGAAGTTCAAAACCTATCTATCTGCAAGAATCAAAAGTTCAAAACCTATTACCTATATCAAAACCCATATCGGCGTATCATTTCAGATTGTTCAAAAAATCAAAACCCATAGCTTTCAGTTTCCAGTTCCAGTTCGGGTTCGCCGTTCGCAAGCTTCAGCCGCTGTCTCTCAACTCCCCCCCCAAACTGCTAACTTGTATGTATGGTTTTTTTTTTTCAAATCAATTAATCAAGGTCTGCAATTCTTGTTTTGCATACTAAATCCTATTTGGTGAATTTTTTTTTTTTTTTTAATCTTTTTTATAAAATTTTTTATTTTTATTTTATGAATTTTAGTTATAAATATTTGTGAAGATAATGACTGAAACTGGATCTCCCTTTGCAGGATTCGAAAGACATTGGTAAATTTTGGTTGAACTTGAGTCTTGAACAAGCTGAAGGCCCTTATTGTGGATTATAATTTTTACAATTACAGCATCCTACGGTCCTACCATCTTTTAGAGTGCTTTCATCACTTCAGACTGGTAAGTCATTTCTTCAATTATTCAATATATATTTTATTCCAATTTTTTTCATGCTAATAATAAATTGGATGTTAACCGCATAAAGCATAAATCTGTCAATTAATATGGGCACCCAATTGTATATGAAACAAAGTACAAAGTACAATATAAAGTAACAAAATTTATTAATATATAAACAACAAAATTTTTATTTTTTGTAGACTTTTGTGCTTTGAGCAACTTGGAGGAGCTTGATTTGAGTGTTAGTGTGAAGGGGCTGATTACAGTAAAAGGTATTATAGTGTCATATTCATTGCATTGCATTTTGAGGTAATCTACATTTTATTAAAAGAGAAGAGAGAAGAAAAATTGATTCAATATCAAAAAGACGCTATTCATAAGCTTTTTAGGAACAATACACAAACAAAGAGTTTAGGTGAAGATTTGGTAAATGAAGAACAGAGAAATGAATAAAATCTTAATGAACATGGAGATTTAATGAATGAAGATAGGAATGAGAATCAAAATGAAGATAATGTGAATGAACTTGAAGATTTGGTAATAGAAGAATATATGAATGAGAATGATAATCTTCTTTTGAACATTAATGATCGAGGAAATTGGAAAAATATTGATAAAAACATGAGAGATTTATTAGTTGAAAGAGGTCTTCCAAGATATGCTAAACTTGAAAATTTTGCTAAGGATTCAAAAAATAGACATTTATTTTTTGTGCGTGTGAAACTTTTTGTATAAAGAGCCTCCCATTAAAGTTTGCCTAGGACCTTTCGAGATTCTTTCAATCTCAAGGCCGGCCCTATTCCTAGGTTTTAAGTATTCTTTACAAATTAAAGTAATATATAGTAATTTTGTACGACATTCAGAGAGAGAAAATATATACTGAGTATTACTTTGCATATGCCCAATGTCTTTTTAGGATGCATACGAAGCTTACCGAGCAGTGAGTTCACAACTTCACATGTCTGTTTTGATAAAAGTTTTTTGGACTAGGTTTTAGGGTTTTACTCTCCATCTCTCTGCAAGTGTGGCCAGATTTGTTCCAGGAGGTAATTCTCTCTTTCTATCTATCTATATCTATACATATATATCTATGTCATAGTATCTACATTGTTGATATATATATATATATATATATATATATATATATATATATATAATTAATTAATTCCTTTAAATCATGGCTTTAACATTTCCATTTTCTTTTATTTTACTGGGTTCGTGCTTTTGAGATATTATTCTCTGTGTTGCTTACATGAAATCCAAATTCGTAGATTTATAGATAGTATCTAAGCCATGCCGAGACCAAGAAGAAGAAATTCAAACAGGAAATGCAAAAAAGGAGCAGAAATGTCCCACAATAATGAACCAATTCAGAGTTGGGGGCGTTCATCACAGATCTTCCAACGCCCATCGTCGCCAATATTCTACCAAAACTCCCTGTGAAGACGGTTCTTGCTTGCAAGTGCGTTTCCAAAGAATGGTGTAACCTAATTTCAGACCCTCAATTTGCCAAGCTGCACTTCTCAGGGCAAGAGGCATGGGCTCTGCTCCGGACTTTGGGTTCAACCCATGTATCTAGGATTCTTTACTTGGTTGAGCCTGAAATTTGCAGCAATTTCGATCTTGGGTACTGCAATTGTCTTGGTGACTATTACTCTGATCAGTGTGTTGTAGGTTGCCACATAGTTGATCCTGGGTACTGTGATTGTTATGGTGCTTATTACACTGACCAGTGTGTTAAAAATTGCCACATCAAGCTTGATACCAAGTTGAAGATCCCGTTGCGCAATGCTGAAATGGTGGTCAACGATGTGGTTGATGATAGCCAAAGGAGTTTCCTCTCTGCAGGCTATGTGTTTAAAAGGAAACGTCCCATCGAGCATAAATTCAAAATTGTGAATTCATGCCATGGTTTCCTTTGCTTGTGCGAACCATCAAACAATGAACCTGTTGTTGTGTGTAATCCTATCGCAGGTGAGTATACAAACCTTCCGGTGGCTCAAAAGTATGGTGAGAAAGGTTTAGCTGGTTGTGGGTTCGGCTTCAGTCCAAGGACTAATCAATACAAGGTGATAAGAATGATTTGTCAAATGATTTTTGGTGAGAGTAGTCTAACAAATCTCAGGAGGACTGAAATACACACACTTGGCACAGGATCATGGAAAAGCATTGGTGGTTGTCCCGATCCATTGTATGGGCTAGCATTTCCCACCTATCTAGAGGGGTGCATTCATTGGATCTGTATTGAGCCGAGAACATTCCCTAATTATATAGTTTCCTTTAACTTTGACAATGAGCAGTTCCAATCGGTTCCACCGCCTCCTCGCAAGAGTGATGGCACCGACGAACTTAGTTTTGAAGCAATGAGTAATGTGTCCATGGGAGTACTAGAAGGCTGTCTATGCATATGTGAAGCCTCCAACTATATTAACATATGGATTATGAAGAAATATGGTGTTCAAGAATCATGGACAAAAATATTTTCTATTGATACTGATGAGAGGTGTCCTATTGGTTTATATCAGCCAATAAAGTACCTCAAAGATGGAGCACTATTGATGTTTCATTATTTTACAAGTTCTCTGAACTGTTATGATCCCAACGAACCAAAATTTAAATGTCTTAAGGTTTTTGGCATCGATTCGAAATTTGAAGCAATTGCTCATATTCCAAGTTTCATTTCACTGAAGGAAGCTGTTACTGGAGATAACGCGGTGGTGCGGAATATCTATTCAAGGTAAATATGTGCTTGTTTGCATTTTAATTTCGCTTCAACACTTTATTGTATTTATACATTTTGATGATCATATCTTATATTCATGTTTTCTTGTATTTGATCACTAAATTGAATTCGGAAATTTTGAAAAAGAAAATATATGCCTTTCATCTTTACAGTGTTTCGTTGAACAACATATCTTTCTATATAGCCATTTTGTGTGAGGACTTAAGTTTTGTGACACCCATATTCATGACGCATCAACCTCAAAATACTATATATAATGTTAGATAAATGCCTTCAGTTGGATAATTTGTTGTAAATGTGAGTCAAATGTTTAAAATCTACATTCTCTCAGCCACTTTTTGAAATATCAATCTTGTCAATATCCACGTCTTTAATAAATTTGGACCTCATATATAACAATATTTCTACTTGGGTGTGTATAACTAAGATTTACACACACACACATATTTGTAACTATATGTTTATATATAATAGCTAGAGAATGAGAGGATCAATACAATATTTAAGATTGTGAAATGGATAGGAAGAGTTGAAAAGTAGAAGATTTCTTGAGAGATGATGGAGACTCCTTTTATAAGGTCGAGAGTCTAACTCCTTTTAGGTAATAAAGATACTAAAAAAAATTATAATAAAAATCATTATAAATAATTATTTAGTATATATTTGATTTTTATTAAATATTCGTAATATCCACCCCTTCTCGTAAGTATACTATGGAATATGATCATGTTCCACAAATAACAACCAAATACTGTCTATATATAGAAAATTGGAAAATTCTGTGAAATCTTGGATGCTATAAAAAGTAAAAATAAAATAAAAATTATAAGGACAGTTGCTATGTAAAGTGTTTTGGATCCGTAACTACAACCAAAATGGGTTAACTCCATTGGGGTTTTGTGTAGATTTTTTTAGTGATACTATACTGAAATTCAGAGTAACTTGTCTGTAACTTATCAAAAAAGAAAAAAGAGAAACTTGTCTGTAAACGAGATATGGCAAATATTGAATTTCAGGAAAAAAACTTATATAATCCACAATTGAAGATTGTTAGTCTATACTCACGTACCACTGAGCATTAAAAAGGCTTGCAACTTCGAAGAACTCACAAACTATTATGCTTTCCCAACTACATATTTCTTTGTCCTTAATTTGTACTATTTCGAGAAGTATTTTGACCACCTTCAGTCATAAATGATAACTGAAAGAGTTAACTAGATAGCAAGTTATATCATGTGTTACTTTTTAAGCGTACTGGACATAGATTATTTGCGTTTGGATGTGGAGATCAGCTGTAAATTTGCTTGTTGGTAATGCATTTGGCATACACAATATCTAGTATAGGTTTGAATTAACTACCCTTTATAGTCAGGAAGCTTCCACTTGCTTTGCTGACAAACTTTACGAATACAAGTAGTTGAGAATCTGTTTTGATTCTGTTCTCAATGTTATGGATTATTTGTTCCTATTTGATTCTCTATACTTTTAAAATTGACTTGATTTAAATTTAATTAATTAAAAATTAATTGATTTTGTGTATAGCTTTTCTGAATTATTGTTTCAAGCTTGGCTAGTTGTGTGCTGCGTCTTTAGATGTATAACTGTATGGTTCCTTACCTCAGGGATACTTTTGGTATATATCTTATATTTACAATGCTTTGTTTCTCCTTTTCATTTTGATTTGTCCTGTTCATTTTGGTGATGCTAATTTTTTTCCTGGTCATGATTTTTTAATGCTCACTAACTCATTTTATCTTTGTGATGGTGAAAACATTACATACAGCAAGTCAACTCATGAAACTACTTTTTTACCTTACTGAAGAAAAGAGAAAAACTCCTAATAAAATATTTGTAAAAAAAATTCCGGTGACATTGTCCGTTGATAATGTAAGTCCTATAATGGAGTTAATTGATATGGGCCACGGTGAAGTAGAGACAATTCTAGCATCTCTTTGATAAATTTGATACTTGGGTTCTCAATGCTAGATTACACCAGATTGCCATTTAGGCCGAGATATTAGTTCTTTTGGAAATTTTCAAGCTTGTTTTGAATGTGGGGCTTTGGCAATGTTTGATATATAGAGATCCTAATATTGTTGTTAGATGGGTCAATGGGTGGCAGGGCAGTCCATGGGATCATGGCACATAATCAATTGATGAGTGAGATTGTTAAAAGTCCTGGAAAGAAAGGATGCTTCGGTTCTTTGATGGCATCATGTAAAGCAGATTGACCCTCAAAAAGTGAAGTGTCTACTAAGAATTGAAAACATAAAAATGCCAAAGGTTAGGTCTATTTTCCTTCTTTTCCTTGAGCATCTTGCGTAGGTGAAACATAAACTTGATAATACAATTCCTATAATGGAGTTAATTGAGATGAGCCATTATGAAGTGGAGGCAATTCTAGCATCGCTTCGATAAATTAGATACTTGGGTTCTCTATGCTGGATGACACCAAATTGCTATTTAGGCTGAGATCTTAGCGCTTGTGGAAATTCTTAAGGTTGTTTTGAATGTGGGGCTTTGGCAATGTTTGATATAAAAAGATTCTAATATTGTTGTTAGATGGGTCATGGGTGGCAGGGTATTCCATAGGATTTTGGCATATAATCAACTGATGAGAGAGATTGTTAGAAGTCCTGGAAAGAAAGGATGCTTCGGTTCTTTAATGGCCTCTTGTAAGGCCAGTCCTCATGTTCCAAATAGGCATTGGGAGGGTCGAAGATCGGTCTTTTGTTGGCAGTGACTATTTTCCCCCCGATTTCCTTCATTTGTGTGAATTGTTGATGTTTGTTATTTACCTTTTCTTTTTCAAGGATATATCATTTGTCCTGTTTGTATATATATAATGAAGAATCAACCACCCGCTAGCCACTTTGGACTCCCGGCTGGTTTGCAAACTCTGGATGCACGTAATCATATGCATCATTTAAGTACAGTCTCACCTTTGGTGAGTCTCGAACAGGAGACCCAATGGGAGTTCCCCCATAGGTCTTACCAAGTTACCAGTTGAGCTAGCCCGTGCATATCTTTTTATCTTTAATTATAATTGATTCATCCATTCTTCTTAAGAAAGGAAGATGCAATAATATTATTTACACAAATTTTTTTTTTCCCATGAAACTAATGGTTTTACTTGCCTAATAACCATATGAAAGATTTAACAAAAGGTTTTTTCTTATGCAGTTGTTGTAGTTGAAAATTGCTATTACTAAATGATTTCTGACTTGGAAAATGTGAAGGGAATTTTATTGAAAAATATTGATTCACTTTCAGAGATAATGCTTTAAATTTTGATGCTCTAAAGTCTTCTTCTCATCTTGTTGTGTAGATATGAAAAATGTCGTCCTATGTCCATTTTTCTTTAGGTCCTGCTTTATTTGTAATTCTTTTTTTGTAACATTTAAGTAATTGATTATGGTATTCTTTATTTTATCAAATAATGGTATGCTTACCTACTTGATTTATTTAGGTCTTTTTTCCCTTAAATGTGTTTACTAGTGGGTATAGATGTAGCCATGCAGTTGTGGCAGAACTTTGCATATTATATTTAGTAATGTAGGTTACCCAACAGAAGTGAATAAAAGGATAATAACATATCATCTCCCCATTAAGTCTCAAGAGGTTATGGAGAATAATTTAAATTGTCTTTTCTCTGATCCATAAAATTGTCATTATCATGTTCCATTTTGAGTTTTGGATTCCTCGTGGCAATAAAAGTAAGCATAGATGGTAAAGCTGAAGAGCAAACTATAGTAGCTACGGTTGCTATGATTGTGTGACTGGCATATAAAATGTGGTATGTGGTAGTGTTTTCTAAAAATTTCGGCGACATTTGTTTATTAGATCTCTATTTCTGTGAGAATTATGCTCTTAATATTATGATTCTTGATGTAGGTGTGCAGCATTCAAAGTGCCTGAAGAGACTTTAGATCTTTCATTAATGGAAAAAGTCAGGGACACGACATTTGATTCAGATAACTCATCTTCTGGTGCTGACAAATGGAGGAGTCACTTATTCGTCTTTGACACTTTCACCTATATAGGAAGATGTTCTGGTTTTGAGTAGTCTGTTTAGGTGAAATATTTTTAGGAAGATTTAATTATATGTAAACTTCATATATAGCAAGATGTTCTGGTTTTGTGGAGTCTAATTAGGTGAAAGATTTTTAGAAAAATTTAATTATATGTAAACTTCAAGACTGCTGAATTTTAAGGAAAATTTAATTTCTTAATCTGTTTTAACTTCTTTATTGGTTTTGGATTTTACAAAAGACAATTTTTTGCAGGACAAATTACTTGGGGCTATATATATCAACTCTAATCAAATTTTAGGGGTGGTTAAAAAAGAGAGAAAAAAAAAAGAGAGGATCATCATATGCGGTGTGATTGATTAGTTTGTGCCAATACAAGAAAGAGCAATTGAGATACATTGAGAGAAAATTCTCTATTATAATTATTCATCTTTTTCATATTGAATTTGTTCGGTGTACTTCATGGACGTAACCTTAAGATTTGGGTAAGTTATATATATCTTATGTTTTTGTGTGTGATTTTTTTTATTCTTCGTGATTGCTTATTTATTGTTTGAACAATGTTGTTATTTGCGTTTCCGCTACAACAACTGATATCAGAGCCTTTAGTTGGAAACCTTGGGTATAGAAGGTGTTTGACGAAATTTTAAAAGTCTTTCGATCAGATATGTCTGTTTGATGATATAAACTTCGGTTTCTGGAAGATGCAAATTGAAGACATCTTGTTTCAGAAAAATCTGTATCAACCTTTGGGAGAGAAGCTAGAGGATAATAATGATGCAGAATGAGAATTACTTGATAGGAAGGTTCTTGGCACAGTCAGATTGACGTTGTCAAAGTCAGTCGCCTTCAACATCAAGAACGAGAAGACGACGAAGTCTCTCATGGCAACCCTTTCTAGTATATATAAACAGCCTTCTGCAGCGACCATAGGTGCATTTGATCAAAAAGTTGTTCAACATGAAGATGATCGAAGGTGGTAAGTTTAACGAAAACCTAAATGCGTTTAACGAGATAATTGGGCAATTAGAATCTGTTGATGTCGACTTCAAAGACGAGGTCAGAGCACTACTAATTCTAGGGCAGTTACCCGAGAGTTGGAGTGGCACAGTTACAGCGATCAGTAGCTCTACAGGGAAGACCAAGTTGAAGTTGATGAAGTTGTGAGCATGATTCTGAGTGAAGAAATCAGAAGGTAAACAACTGGGGTTTCCACCAGTGGTTCGTCATTGAATGTTGAAAGTAGAGGTAAGGGTTCAAACAAGAAGAATGGCAACGGTAATAGAAACAGAGGCAGATCCAAGTCAAGGAATGGAAGGAAACAGTCTTAAAATTCCAGAAATTTCACAGATCTCAGTGACGTTGAGTGTTGGAATTGTAGAAAGAATGGACATTACCGTGTTGATTGCAGATTTCCAAAGAAGGGAACCGAAAGAAAAACTGAAGCAAACATTGTCTCAGAAGAATCAGATGATGTATTGATATGCTCTTTGGAGGGCAATGCGGAGTCATGGGTTACCGGTGCATCGTTTTATGGCATCTCAAGCAAAGAGCTATTTAATAGCTATGAATCAGGTAACCTTGGCAAGATGTATCTTGGTGATGATCAGCCTTGCAGCGTCGTTGACAAGGATGAAGTGCAAATCAAGTTGAATAGGTCAACTTGGAAGTTGAAGGATGTGAGATACATCCCTGAATTGAGGAAGAAATTGATTTCGGTGGGACAATTGTTAGAGGAAGGTTTTGTTACAACCTTCAATAATGACTCGTGAAAAGTTTCCAGCGCGCTATGACCTGCACGTGGTAAGAAATCTGGCACTCTCTACATAACTACCAGTGCTTGTGAGCCTATATCAGTTGCAGAAAATAGAGAAGATCACAACCTTTGGCACCAAAGACTAGGTCACATGAGTGAAAAGGGGTTTAAGATTATGCACTCAAAAGGGAAACTACCAGGCATGCGGGCAATTGATATTGACTTCTGTGAGAGTTGCATGATGGGTAAGCAGAAGAAGGTCAATTTCAAGAAGAGTGACAGAGATCTCAGAAAGGAGAAATTTGAGCTAGTTCACACAGATGTCTGGAGCCAGTCACTATCTCATCCATTGGCGGAAAATAATACTTCATGACTTTCATTGATGATCACACGAGGAAGGTATGTGTTTATTTTTTGAAGCACAAATCTGAGATATTTGATGTGTTCAAGAAGTGGAAGGCTATGGTGGAGGATGAGACAGGTTTAAAGATCAAGAGGTTGAGGTCAGACAATGGAGGTAAGTATGAAGAGATTGGGTTCAAGAATTTCTGTTTTGATAATAGGATCAAATTAGAGAGGACAATGCAAGGAACCCCACAACAGAATGGGGTGGCAGAACGGATGAACCAAACATTGACAGAGAGAGCCAGAAGTATGCGCATACATTCGTGTCTACCCAAACAGTTTTGGACAGAAGCCGTCAACACAATATTCTACCTAATTAATCGTGGACCATCGGTGCCTTTGGAGCATCGAATACCAGAAGAGGTATAGAGTGACAAAGAGGTAAATCTTTCATGGTTGAAAGTTTTTTGTTGTATTGCATATGTGCATATTTGTGACCATGCTAGGGGAAAGCTTAACCCCAAGTCACTAAAATGTATCTTCGTTGGGTATGGCGGAGATGAGTTTGGTTATTGATTCTGGGATAATCAGAACAAGAAAATCATCAGAAGTAGAGATGTGATTTTCAACGAGAAGGTGATGTACAAGGATAGAGATGCATCATAGTTAACTAGTTCTGTACAGAGTAAGCCTGAGTTTGTTGATTTGGATGATGATTCAGAGAGCATTGACGTAGAGCAAATAAATGAGGGTTCTTAGCCAGAACTCACAGAGCATAATTCACCGTGGATTCCAATTCCTAAGCCTGCACCTAAAAGGTCCACGCGTCCTCATGTACCAAATCAGAAATATATGGATTATATGTTGCTCACAGATGATGGTGAGCCTGAATGCTATGATGAAGTATGTCAAGTTGAAGATGCTAGCAAGTGGGAGCTTGCAATGGAAGATGAGATGAAGTCCCTTATCTCCAACAAAACATGGGAACTAGCAAAGTTGCCCATGGGGAAGAAAACTCTTCACAACAAATGGGTGTACAGGGTCAAAGAGGAACATGATGGTTCCAAAAGATACAAGGTGAGATTGGTGGTCAAAGGCATTGACTACACACCCTGTGACGACCGTGGTTTTTAGGCCAGCGTGTCCTGTGATGAATCGAAGATTGACCTGATAACGGATCTAGATATGGAAGCAAGAAACAAGTCAACGGTCTCCCAAGGCACAACACACATCTAAAACACTTTGATGACCTTCCATGAGGTCGTGGAACTCAATGAGAACTGACGCGGAAGCAAAAGATCGAAAAAATAACAATTAAGCCCCCAGGGGCAAAATAGTCATTTTACATGAAAATGATGTCCCTAGAATGTATATCATTCCCGAAATACATCCGTGACTTCATGAGAAGTCACGAAACTCAAAAGAAAGTAGCGGAAGCGGAAAACAAGAAAAAAGGGACAAAAATAACCCCAAGGGCAAAATAGTCATTTTTAAAATTATGGATTCGAGTACCACCGAGTACACCGCTGGAAAGACAATGAAAAACTAATCAAGATGGACTCAAGAATCGCATGATTCAGAGTCTGGACGAAGGAGAAAAGGCATGACGAAGAAAAACGAGCACTTAAGGTTAAAAGGGTAAATTGGTAATTATTTAGGAAGATCCAGGTGAAACCGAGCATGCCATTGGAAAGATAGCGAAAAATTAGTTAAGTTCAAAAAAAAGTTTACTCGATTTGGATTCCAGACGAAGGAGAACGAGCGAAAACAAAAATCGACGTCGATATGAGGCACCACGAGCACCCCACAAGCATCCTGACATGCACCATGACATGCTAGGAGAAGAAAAAGATTTAGCCAGAACTGAGAGCCGAAATGAGGTCCGAAATCAATTTTTCTGGAAAAACACGAAGAAGAAACCCCCCTTAAAATTGAGTTTTCTACCCGATCGGGCAGAAGAAAACGAAAAAAACTCATTATGAAATACCTAAAATGCCCCAGATCAGAAGAGGTCAATAGGGCCAAAAGCTGCTACAGCAGTAACTGTCCTTATATGATAGCAGAAACGGGTTATCAAACGAATTTTTCTGGAAAAACATGAAACCCCCCCCCCCCTAAAATTGAGTTTTCTACCTGAATACACATTATGAAATACCCAGAATGGCCCTCCATGAAATCTGGTCATGAGGGTTTAAAAGCTGCTAAAATGCAAAACTGAAAACTAAACTTCGCGAGGGATTTCCGATACCAAGACAACATTTTCTGGAAAAACACAAAGAAGAAACCCCCCCCCCCCCCCCCCCCCCCCCTAAAATCACGTTTTCTAAGTGACCATGTAAAGACCGGAATTTAATTCTCGAAGGAAAACCCCAAAATGCCCTAAAATCAGATTACGCAATAAAAGTGCAAAATGAGTCCATAGGAGGCTCAAATCACCAAGGATGAGGTTTTTCTTGAAAACGATCATGCACGTAAATGTAACTTACCTATTAGGACATGCTACAATGGTCCATGGCTTAAAAATACCGTTGATGCAAAATCTGACCCCCTAACGGCCAAAAAGGCGAAAATGCAAATGAAATGAAAAATTTGAAATTTAAAATTATGAAATGGCTTCAAATTACCATTTGGCCCTTGGCCGCACTTCATACATGATTAATGAGACCCTATGAAAAATAAAAATGAAATTCCCACACCCGATGCAACCATGGTGAGACCATGACTTGTGATTTTTTTCAATATTTTCATAATATTTAATGAAGTTAAAAGTACATAGGATACAATATAAATGTCATTGGCCTCTGGCCTCATCTTATACAAGTCAAATATATCGTAAAAGGTGAACTTATGTACACATTACATATATGGAATCAAAGATACAAGTTTTGACATATAAGGCTACAAAATGACATTTTATGCTAACATTTGCATGAAATAGGAACTTAAAAGGTACAAGTCATCCAAGGAATGATGAGCATCACAAACCAAGTCTTCGTACCTAAAAAATGCCCCGGTAACTTTGGGGTGAGTAACATAAAGCTACTTGTAGGAGATGAGCATGCATAGACCTAGCATTTTACAAATTTATCACCTTAAGGTGAAACAAGTCAAAGGGGCTCATGCCACTTAACGTCTATGTCAAAGTGAGACTCAGGGAGCATTCTAAGCTATCTTAGAGTATTTCTAGCATAAACCACACCATTCATGCAATTTAAACAATATAAGAGCACATAGTGTGATGCAACAAGACATAGTTATCCAAAGTTATCAACTTTTAACCTAGAATGCGATAACTACTGAAATGGTTCATGCCACCTAGAATCTAAGTCAAGATGCTTATATAGGATCATTCCTGTTAGACACTAATTGACTCTAGAGGGGGGAGGGGGGGGGGGGGGTGAATAAAGTTAATGCTCAATTTTTGTAATTTATAAAAAGTTATTTCCAACTAACTATCATGCAATAATCAATTAAGATATTCTAGCAACATATATCACAAGTGACAAGTATATGAAGGAGATAGAGATAAGAAATTGCAAATAATGACTCGGCGATTTAGCGAGGTTCGGAAACTCTTACTTCCCAAATTCACTAGAGCTTCTCCTTAATGGTGGAGAGCAAACCTTCAATTTGAAGCAATACCTTGCTTCTCTTCCTTGTTAGGAAAACACCCTTCTCCTAGGTTTTCTTTTAGGTCACACCAACCCTTTACAATAAACTTATAATAGAAATGCAGTGTACAATGAATCTCTCAAAGACAGTAGTACAAAGTTTTGCTCACAACTATAATAAAGATGAATATATATCTGAAGCTCAGAATCACTACAGTAGAATGAAATGTAAGAGAGGAGATGAAAGCTCAATGAATGCTTCTTTAAATGATCTTCAAGGATTGTAGAATGCTCTCTTTAATGGTGTAATTTTATTACAGACCAACCCTCTGTATTTATAGATAAACGGAGTTCAATATAGCTGTTAGAGGTGGTTGGGGATCAATAAATGAAAAAGTTTCCGTTATAGTTCAAAACCCCAGAAAGAGCCGACTCTTGTAAAACAAGAGGAGGCGGCTCCTAGCCTTGAGAGCCAGTTCTCCATTGCATGGAACCGACTCCCAGCCTCTGAGAGCTTGCTCCCTATTTTGGGAGCTTACTTTTTGGTTGGAAGAATTAAATTTTCGTTAAAAAAAGCCTACTAGAATGTTTAGAGCATGCTCTGTCTTTCATGGAGCCTGCTCCATTATTGTATGAGACTTAAAATGAATTTATTTAAGTCCTATCTACACTTCATATGATGTGTGGCTCATGTGCGAATGTGTTCATAAACTTTATGAACTAATTTTATGTTTTTTGAAAAATGAAGTGAGAATGTCTATGCATGAACTATAATTTTGAGCTTCAAAATATATTCAAATGAATTTTGACATTAAAACTTAAGCTCTCACCATCTTATTTACCATTTTCTTCATTCTTTGACCATGATTGTTTAGGCTTGATGAAGACTTGCTTTCTTTCTTAGAAATGCTTAAATGATCTTTGAAGTCCGAGTTTTTCTTTAATTTCTTGCAACTTTGAGGCTTCCTTGAATCCATAGCTTGAGTACTTGGAATGGATCTTCTAGCTCAACATTGAGGATTGAATATTGATCATCTATACATCACTGAATGAAAATATTAGATCTTAAACATCATTAATGGTTTCTAATCATCAAAACATAAGAGTAACCTTTAGATAAAATTCTTAGGCCAACAATTCTTAAGTCATATCAACATAAAGCAACATAAATCATGATGTCTATGAAATTGAACAAGGTTGGGATCATCCAAAGAACTCGACAAGTTTATAATTTAGCATGAATCGCATTATCAATGAAATTGAACAAGGTTTGGAATAATCCATACAACACGACAAGAAGGTTACTTGAATACAAGGATCACATATCAATACAATTAACATGATTGGAATATTCCAATTAACACGACAAGAATAATACATGAAATCAAGGATAAGGCATAATATCTATGCAATTAACAAGATTGGAGCATTTCACATAACACGACAAGTTTTAAATCTTCAAGGAATAGCAACTTGAAATTTAAAGAATGAAATCAATCAATGTGGATACTCGGATATCGCCCAGATTAAAACTGTACTATTGGGATCACTTTAGGGCTATTAACCCATGAGTACCTTCCCCTAATGTGCACTGTAGTGTAGGGAGCTCTTTATCTATCGTACTAGAATCAAGTCATAGCCATGTCAATTCTTGATTGATATCCCAAGTTCCAAAATCAATAAGTTGTGCAAATTAAGATAGTATCAAAATACAAGTAATGCATTAACCACGTTTCATGCACAACCAAGATTTTGGAAACACACAAGTCATGCCCTAAATTCTCAACTATTATGGCATGTGAAATGTCAAGAGATCATGGTATGCATCTACATAGACTACAAACTAGGATTTAAAATACAAGGAATCCATTGATGTAAATATACCACAAGTATAAGATTAATGATTTAATTATTTACTAAGCAATACATGGAAAATTAAATCATTCAAGACAATTGTGCTAGTTCATTAAACACATTAATGGAGTCAAGTTACAAGAAGTCTAGATACATGATAAAAAGCTAAAAGTCCCATGAAATACGAGTCCGATTCATAAGATTGACAAGAGTTCAATATAAAAGTATAGTTAACTCGATGGAAGCGTAAAATGGAATTTAATCAACTTAAAGGATTAAATTCTCAAGACTACAAGGTAACTCTAAATATTCCACGAACAAGGCATGTCAAAGGTTACATTAAGGACAAGTTTAATATCAAGTTACAAGTTGATTCCATACAAGATACAACCATGTGAATTAAGTTCCATATAAAGAAAAGGGTAATTTACACAGACCTCCCTTATGGTTTGCCATAATTACAGGCAGCACTCTTCTTGTTTCAAAAATTATGCGGACCTCCCCTACTTTTGAAAATATTCTACACGGACTTTCTTTATGTGTGACGGACCGTTAAATACCCTAACGGAGTTGTCAAAATTACTAGAATACCCTCTCCTTGGCATCTGAAATTACTGAACTACCCCCATGAGTAGGCATGACATCAGCTTGCTATACATTATCGCCTCTCTTTTTCTCTCTTCACTTTCTCTCTCTCTCTCTATCTTCACTATCGCCTCTCTCTCTGTCTCTATTTTCACTTTCTCTCTCTAGGCAACCATGGACATGAGTGAGAAGTTCTCCACTTTTTTGGAGCTGATGAGCATGGCGATGGCCATTACAGTGAGTAGCGGCATATCCTAGATTCTCCACCCACATTTTACTCACAAATTCCTATTTCGTTTCCTTCATATCTTTTAATGATTTTGCAAGCCGGCAAGCATTGAACAATACTAGTTAAGTCCTTAGCGTTTTTTCAAAAATGGGCGGCCTGTGATGCTGCCTGTAATTTGAAGTGCAGAAAAATAGGGAACGTAGTACTGAATTAAGGTTTCGCCATTGTCCAAATTGATTGGAACTCCAACACCATAAGCAATCCATTCATCATAACAATTCCAAAGATCAGCCAATGTAAAATACTGAACTTTTTCTCTCTCCCAAGGATGCTAAAGCCTGTTAAGGTTTCTAGTCTCACTCTATAATAAATCATTCATCATAAAATATGTAAACAATAAAAAAAAACACACACACACACATAGATGCACATAAATATATATGTATATAATATATATGAGTTAGTTTCAGTAAAAGAAATGAAATTTTGTGAAGAAACCAACTCAAATCAAAACTAAAAAGAAAAAGGTAAAAGGAAAAACATACCTTGGTAAGAATTGGGATGGGACTGCCGGTGTTGTGCAATCGAGGAAGCATTCCAGGTTCGATTTCATTGACGAAATGTCAAAAATCATGATTACAGAGAGAGACAGGGATTTATTACTTGTTCTCTCTCCTAACCCTAAAAACAGAGGAACCTAAAGAACAAAAAGAAAAACAGAGAGAGAGGGAGAGACCTTCGGGATTTTCTATCCTTGGTCTACAGGATTTCTATATTTTGAAGTTTAGACAGCTAGTAATTTATGGGGAAAAAAGGAAAATACTTCAATTTCTCTCTCTAAACTCACTCTATATATATATATGGAGAAAGAGAGTCACCATCGCCAATGTTGTCAATTCAACCTTTTTATGGTACCGGGAAAGCGAGATTTCGGCAAAATTGTATCTCGATCAATTGGTAAGAACCCAAGCGAAGTACTAATTTTCCATTACCCTTTAAGAAAACTCAAAAGCATGCAACAGTAAACAGCACCGGTGCCTTAGTGTAGAGAATGTCAAAGGCAAATCCGAGCTCAACCTCAATCACATGGAAAACATCTTTACCAGTGAGATCCCAGAAATAGGATTGACTCTTGTCCCGATCCTGGAAACTAAGGATGAGATCTAGTTTGCTAGAAATAAAGATTTCTTCGATATGGCGATGATGATCACCATCATCATCTTCATCAGAATCTAGTCATGGACTCAGGTGTATATATATATTTCTTTTAAATATAATATGAAATTATATAGATAGGGGTATTTTAGGAATTTTTGAAAAAATAGTAGATGGCGTCATCAATTTCCGTCGTTGACTGGCGTTGATCGTAACGGAAGGGAGGTCCGTGTAGGATATTTTCAAAAGTAGGGGAGGTCCGCGTAATTTCTGAAACAGCAAGGGTGCTGCATGTAATTATGGCAAACCATAGGGAAGGTCTGTGTAAATTACCCTAAAGAAAATAATTAAATATAAGTTTCAAAACTTATCTGATTATTCTCAAATTGATACACGTGAAGGAACTTTGTCAAAGAAATCATGAATACCAAGTTAGAACTTAATCAAGCTCATAAAACCATTGAATAGGTTTTAATTAATTCTTTTAATTAAAATCTCTAGATTTCAAAACTCATCGAAATGCTCTCAAATTAAAGCATGTTACATAACATGCCAAGACTTGATGTAATAGCCTAATACAAGTGATTTCCATGCAAGCTACAACCATGATAATTAAACCTTCATACAAGAAATATAATAAATGAAATGTTTCAAAATCTAATCAAATATTTCTGATTTAATATATGTGAAAGAATATGGCATGCACATCAATAATATCAAGTCGGAAATCCAATGGAGTAAATAGTGCACTTGGAATAAATTAATTAATCAAATTAATTAATTATCTCTAGATTTTAAAATATATTCGAATACTCTCAAATTCACATATGTTGAAGAGTATACTATGGCCTAATATAATATGACATTACATATTGATTTCAAGGTAGATAAAGCCACATAAATTAAATTTTCATTCAAGAAAAATGCTAAATAAAAGCTTCAATACTTGTCCAAATGCTCTCAATTTAATATATGTCAATGATCATATTAAGGTGTAATATAATAGCATACCACAAGTTTAAACTAAGCTATAACCAACCGGAAAAATTAAATCTCACACAAGAAAAATAAATAATAAAATCTTTAGATTTAATACAAAGACATGTAAATAAGTTGTATAAATATCAATAGCATGCAATACATCAAGAATATAAACTATAACACCCCCTACCTCAACTTGAGATGAAAATCTCAATTCCCCACTAAAAGAAAAGTGCTCCGAATCCGACGATACCGCGGGGTTATGTTGGGGACAATGAGAGGAACAACTTTAACCTTTGAGGTACCATGAAAATCCAAACCTGAACTTAAAACCTAAACTCAAAAATGGTCAATGGATTCTAGTAAGGGGGAAAGGTAGAGCACGACGAGGCTTACGATAAATGTTAAGGCAGAAGACAAAATACAAAGGCATGCAAATGGAGAAGAAGAAATGAAGGTGGCAGCCATGGCTGCCAAGGATGGGTGGCCAAGAGAGGGGAGGAAGATGATGAAAATCAGATTTTTTCATTTAAGTCATTCTATTTATAGTAAAACCATAAAAGTGCCCCGAAAGGGCTCCGCCGGGTTCGGAAAAGTAGAATTTGAGCAGACGCGCTCAAATGGCAAAACTCCGTGAACGAAAAAGAACCAAAATGAGAAACTATGAACAACAGAAGAAATGATGTCGAAAATCGAGTACCGAGCAGAGAGATATGCCCCGAACAAGTTCAGCAGCAACTAAGGTCATAAATCCCTAAAACTGGGGAAAACGTTCGGGAGGAAATTCTAAGAGTACATGACTCAATGAAATATGAAAATGAATCCTGTATGAGGATCCAGGCTCAAAATAAGGTATTTTGCAATAACTTTCGTTAATTACACAATGGCCCCTCCAAAAAGGGTTAATTGCACTAATGACCCAGAATGAAAATATCTTCCAAAAATATTTTCTTAAAAACCCCTGAAATAAAATATCTTCAAAAGATATTAATGAAAAACACCCCAAGAAAAGAAAAAAATTCTGAAGAACTATGCATCCATGCCCGTATAGACACCGGGAGCAACCAGAGTACTTTTCTACAAAAAGTAAGGATATGTATTTCGTGGAAACCACTTAGAATGAAGATATGTGAAGTCAAAAACCAACTCCGAGCATGAAAAGTGAGATTGTGCCAAAAAGTGACAAACAGGGAAAAGACAAAATAGGGAAAATGACGAAAAGTGAATAGTATCCGAAAAGTGAAAATGTGAAAATAACTCGATCCTTAAAGGAAGTTGTCAATCCAAACGAAAGAGTCTCGAAAACCATTTCCAAGCACTCGAGACGACACTAAGTGACGAGAAACAGAACTCGAAAAAGAAAATTAAACGAAAAAAGAATTTATTCGTAAAATTTGAGAAAAAAGAAAGGGAAGAAAATGACCGGGTCATTACAGACATTTTTACTCCGGTTGTGAAACTGAGTACCATTCGTTCAATTCTTAGCATTATTTTAGCAGAGGGGTTGAACCTTGAGTAGTTAAAAGTCAAAACTGTTTTCCTCCATGGTGACCTAGATGAGGAGATTTACATGCAACAACCGAAAGGTTTCTCAGTCAAAAGGAAAGAGAAACTAGTATGCAAGTTGAAGAAAAACTTGTATAGTTTGAAGTAAGCCCCAAGGCAGTGGCACAAAATTTTTGATGGTTTTATGAAGCGACATGACTACAACAAATGCAATGCTGACCATTGTTGCTACTTCAAGAGATTTAAGTCAAGTTTCATTATCCTTCTACCTTATGTTGATGATATGTTAGTGGCAAGGTCTGATTTTGAAGAAATCAACAATTTGAAGAAGCAGTTGTTTAGTAAATTCGAGATGAAGGATCTTGGTGTAGCAAAGCAAATTCTTGGAATGAGGATTAAAAAAGACAAGCAGAAAGGTACTTTGCAGTTGTCTCAGGCTGAGTATGTTGAATGGGTTCTGAAGAAGTTCAACATGAATAATGCTAAGGCGGTGAGTACTCCCTTAGCTAGTTACTTTCGATTATCTCAAGATCAGTGTCCGAAGACATAGTATGGGAAAAACTTCGTGGCTAAAATTCCATATGCCTCAGCCATTGGAAGTTTGATATATGTCATGGTGTGCACAAAACTAAACATTGCATATGTAGTGGGAATATTAAGTAGGTTGATGAAGGATTCGGGCAAGCTACACTGGGAAGCAGCGAAATGGATATTGAGATATCTACAGGGTACCACAGACTCTGCCTATGTTTCAGAAGGGATGAGGTGAAGCTACATGGTTATGTAGATTCATATTTTACTAGTGAGGTGGACCACAGAAGAAGTACTACCGTGTATGTGTTCACGGTGGGTACATTTGCAGTTAGTTGGGTTTCGCAAATACAGAAGATTGTAGCATTATCTACTACAGAGGCAGAGTTTGTGGTGATGACAGAGGCCAGTAAGGAGATGATTTGGTTACAATGTTTGTTGACAGAGTTGGCGAACAGGTGAAAAATGTTTTGCACAGTGATAGTCAGAGTGTGATACATTTGGCAAACAATTCAGCATTTCATTCAAGGACCAAGCATATAGGACTTCGGTATCACTCTATCAGATCTTTGTTAGAAGATAGGGTATTGACACAAGAATCCGGATGACATGTTAACCAAGATAGTGACCGTGGAGAAACTGAAGTTGTGTGCAGCTTCAGTTGGTTTTTTAGCTTGAAGACAGAGAGAAACGCACCAACATGCATGGGACATGCATGAAAAGAAGATGGAATGGGTTTACAAGTGCTCTAGCCTCCAAATGGGAGATTGTTGTAGTTTTGTGGAGTCTGATTAGGTGAAAGATTTTTAGAAAGATTTAATTATATGGAAACTTCAAGACTGCTAAATTTTAAGGAAAGTTCAGTTTCCTAATCTGTTTTAACTTTCTTATTGGTTTTGGATTCTACAAAAGACAATTTCTTGTAGGACAAATTATTTGGGGCTATATATATCAACTCTAATAAGATTTTAGGGTGTGGTAAAAATAGAGAGAAGAAAAAAGAGGGGATCGTCATACGTGTTGTGTGATTGATTAATTTGTGCCAATACAAGAGAGAGTAATTGAGAGAGATCGAGAGAAAATTCTCCATTGTAATTCTTTATCTTCTTCATAGTGAATTTGTTTAATGTGCTCCATAGATGTAGTCCTAAGATTTTAGTGAACCATGTATATCTTGTGTTCTTGTGTGTAATTTTTTTTTATTCTTCTTGATTACTTGTTTAGTCCTTAAACAACGTTGTTATTTGTGTTTTTGCCACAACAACTAGTATCAAATCATGTTGATTATGCAGAGCAACTCCAACACAAGAGTGGTGTAAAGTTCATATTTTGCTTACTTTTAGTAGTTTTGGGTATTTTTTGTGGAAAAAGATAGGGACACCCAGGAATTGTATGCATTTAAGAGGATTCGAAGTTTAGATCTGATGCATCCTAAGGTACCAGGGTCAAGTTCTTATCCACTTGAGTTAACCTTAGTTCTTATCCACTTGAGTTAATGATCGGTTGTCAATTATACATCAACCTTTGCAATAGCACAAATTATTGTAAAATAGGGCTATTTGTCGGGTAAGTCGAACCACTGAGACTACTAGTTTATGGCAACCAAGTGTCTAAAATCACTTTTAGAATGATGAAGGGTTATAGAGGTTTATTGGATTGTCACTAAAATTAGGAATTTAATTTGCATAAAATGATAAATGACAAAGAGTTAAAGAGTTAAAGATAATGTAAAAAGGCTAGGGAAGTGAATCCACTACCAACCCTATACATATGCTAGATAAAGACTAAATTGGGGATAAACAATATATATAATGGTCATGAAATATATAACAACACATGGTTGCCATATAATTGTTAAGAAGTATATTAAATCACAAAGCAAGAATAATCTATCAAAGGTTCATATATTTGAACTACCTAAACTAGGGTGTAGCCTTAAACATACTCACTTAAGCAAGGATTATCAAGCTCCTAATCAAACGATGAAGCACATGAAGTTAGGAATCAAGCATAAACCATCAAAGGGTATACCTAAGCAATGGACTATTAAGGTTCTCTATCAATATGCCATTAAAATCATTCCACAACCCTATTTTCATTATCACTATGAAAATGCAAGCAATATGATTAATATAAGAAACCATCTAAGACAAGATAATTAACTTAAAATAACCATTTATAGACATTAGAATCCATTACAACAAGTGAGGGGCTCTAGATCATGGAAAGACCAAAATTATACATTATTATCTCCAAAATAGAAGTTAAGCTAGAACAAACTTACAAGGGAGGGCTTCATCACCTCCTTAAATAGGGATTTTGTTACCCATGGATGCAAGGAATGAAGGAGAAGAAGAGTCTCCACCCTCCATTTTCGCACCTTCAGCAAGCTAGAACTCCCACCTTTCCAACACACTACTTTCTGTCTTTAAAACTTGATCCAAAGTGAGATCCCCAAAAATCCTAGCCTCAAGGGCTTTTTCTAGCAAAAAGGATCACATTTCCCTCCATTTTTGTGCCCCTACAACTCTAAGAGCATTCAGGACCACATAAAAAAGGGTCAAGGGGACAGCTTTGGAAGAAACAATGCAGCCATACCCATTCGTCTGCAAATCAGCGGGCGCCCGCAGCTAACTGAAAACCTATGATGGCCACTGGATGGTTTGGCGGGCGCCTACGGTGCTAATGGCGGGGGCCCGCGAGTCTGTGGTGGTGCCCCGCTGGCGACAAGAGCCTACTGGGGTAATCGGCGGGCGCCCGCTGCTGCTAGGCGGGTGCCCGCGGAAGCATGCCTTCAATTCTTTTCATCCCCTTCTTGAATCACACAGGATTGGTCCGTTGACTCGGTCTTCATTCTGAGTGATATGCCGCAAAATTTATACACATGATGGCTAAAGAACTTGGCTCAAATAACAGTTCCCGGCACGGCTTGCTTTGGTTCTTCAAAGGATCGACAAAACGCTTCTTTAACCATATTTGGGGAAACCGACCTGAAAGAAGACGGAAATAAACAAATAAAGCTAAACTGTACATTATAATCCACTAATGGACTTAACTAATGCAATTAAGGGCGCTTGAATATGCAATATTCGGCGCTTATCAGTTAACCCCTTGGGATTCGTTGGAATTAGTTTTTCATTGATGTGTTTTAACTTTTAACAATATTCTCTCAGTTACATATTTTGCTTACTTTTAGTAGTTTTGGGTATTTTTTGTGGTTATTATGGGAAGACTATTGGGTACTTTTGCTGCGTAACCCATAAGAAACAATTGTCATTTTTTGTTGATATGTGACTTCTTTATATATCCTAGGTGAATGGATCATACATTCATAACATCTGCATTTGATTGTCTCATGTCTTGGTACTTCTCTGATTGGAAACATTGAAGAAATTATTGGCTTCTTGTGGATGTGTATTGTTTAAATTCAAGGGTGAACTACATTAAACACTCTTCTTCTATTTACGTTTTGCATTAAATTCTCATATTTAATTTTTTTGTCAAAAAAATCCCATCAACTATCAAGGGGTGACTTAACAAATAGACATTAGTTGAAAGGGAACTTAAATAGAAATTGAGTTAAATACTCATTAGGCCCATTTGAAAATTTGCTTTTTGGGTTCGTCTTGATTTTTTTTATTTAATTAAATAACTTAAATGACCTCATTCATAGAAATTAACACTTCTTAATATGTTAACATTTTACTAGACTGTCAAGTTTACATTAATCACATGGAAGGAATAGATTTTTTTTATAGAAAAAAATAATATTGAAATATGTATTAAAAAAAGAAGAAGAAGAAAAACGTGTACGCATAAATAATATAAAAAGGGAAAAAAAATTTAGGCATTATTTCTCGTAATGTCCCAAATCTGTATAAAATGAAAATCAATAAAAATCAAAGAAATGAATGCACAATATACTTTTATATATATATATATATATATAGAGCAGATAAATTTCAAGAAAAAACCTAGATCTATATAGGTCTGAAGGCTGAATGGAAATACAAATATAGTTTAAATAATATACATTTTTTTTTTTCTTTTTTTAGTTAATACTCACACACATATGCATCCGCTGAGGTTTAAACCTATGACCTCCCTTTCGGAAGTAGGGGTTTGATACCGCTAGGCCACTGACCCGTTGGTATTATAAATAATATTTAATGGTACATATTATATATGCCATTATATTACAATACATATTAGGATAATATTATAATGGTATATAATATATATATATATATATATATATATATATATATATATATATGGGTAAATAAAAGAAATTGAGCTAGAAGAAGAGTATGTGCTCTTGCAATGGTGAATGATATGCGGCTATAAGTGCTAATAGAGTAGATATATATGTGATGGTAAATTAAAATAGGTATAGGGGAAAAACACATATTGAAAAGAGAAATTTAATGCAGTTCACCCTAAATTCAAATTTGTACTATGCATGGGCTAAGCTACCAAAATGGGTAAAAAGGATTTCACTAAAGAAATAAATATTACATCCTAATTAAAAAAAAAAAAAAACAACCTCTATAATTACATAGTAAACACTAGACATTGGAATGAGTTTAGGATTGAAATTTTTTTTGGCTAGTTGATAGCTACACCCCCTTAACTGGGTTGGAGCCAGGATTCCGTGGGAGGGAGGCCAAACTTATAAGAAGAATTCCATGAGACTAATGTACGCCAAAAATAATTTACTATTCATATATTTTTTTTATATTTATTAAACTTTCCTAAAAAACGCAATTGCATGTGTGATAAGAACTCACTTTACTGGTGAACCCTTTCGTTTCTTTTCTTTCAATGTAGTGGTGTTTATTTTTTATTTTTTTTTATTTTTTTTATTATTATTATTTTTTTCTTTGGGAATGTTAGAAATGTTAGTATTTAATGGTGTGTACTTTTATTTTATTTTATTTTATTTAACACATTCAGTGGTGTACATTCCTTTCATGGAGTCCACCCCCACCAATTTTTAATTCTCCAGCATTTGATTCATTCTATTGTAGGTGACTTTAACTTTATAATTTTTATTTTATCATTAACTTTCACCATTTTATATAAACACAAACGGAAAATTGGTAGATATAAAAATGAAAAAGAAATTAAAAGAGTGAAAATTAATCTATTTTTTAGGAAATTAATATTGAAGTTTGATAGACTGAAAAACGAAGAGAAACATCTTTTGGAGTATCTCAGTCCGGTATAATTCTTGAGATTCACTGCTCGTTTTTGTTAAACTCAAAATGATAGATTTGAAAATAAAAAAAAAAAAAACCTCAAAATCTATATATTGGAACACAAAAAACAAAATGAAAGAGTAAAATTAATATATATTTTTTAAGAAGTTAATATCAAAAATTAATATACTGAGAAATGGAGATAAACACCATACCTCAATCCGGTGCGATGCAGTGCTCAAGTTTATTGATCTGAAAATAAAAGAAAAAATAATCACAAAATTGATAGATTTGAAACGAAAAACAAATGAAAGGGTAAAAATTGATATATATAATCTCATACCGATCTATGCTCAAAATCATAGATCCTTATGCCGGATTGCGCTCATAATTCTAGATCAGAAGAATAAAAATGAAAGATAACATAGAGATACAAATAGAGAATGACCAAAAAAGTGTGAGAGCCAAGGAGAGAAAATCACCAAAAACAAGAAAATAAAATTAACTCAAAAAGTGGACCAAAAGAAACGGAAGTTACGAAAAAGGAAAATAAAAAGTTAAAAACGTTGGGACCAGCCGAACAAAAGAAACGGAAACATGTTAGGTTAGAGGCCAATTGAATTTTTTCTCCTTTTTTTTAGGGCTAGTATAGACCTACATAGTTAAAAGTATAGACTTACATGCACACGCGCGCACACACAAACACACACACACACACAGAGATATATATATATATATATATATATATATATATATATATATATATATATATATATATATATTAGCCTATACTAATAAAAAAATTCAAAAATCTAGGGGGGGCCATGGCCCCCGCCCACCCCCCTGGCTGCGCCCTTACCCCTGCCACTTAAGGAATTGTATGCACCCAAGAGGATTCGAAGTTTAGATCTTATGCATTCTAGGGCACCGGGTCAAGTTCTTATCCACTTGAGTCATCCCTTAGTTGGAATGATTTTTTTTCTTGAATTGTTTTTACTTTCAACAATATTCTCTCAATTGCATATGTGTTGTAAAAAGGAGGATTATGTTAATCTCTAAATTCTAATGTGACAATTTGTCCAAACAAAGATATCAATGTTATACCCATTGGACCAGTCTTGGTCCGAGTGTGGATAAATTTTCTGGATACCCTCTTCCAAATTTTTTCAAATTCTTATTTATAGCCCTAAAAAATAGTAATAGTTTTTTTTTTTTTTAAATGAAAAAAAGAAAAAAATAGGGTATTGTCAAGACCCTAAAATGATACTAATTCCAAAAAAATTTGGCATAACCTCTACTAAAAAGGATCCTACCACAGCCTGTTGAAACGCAAAAAAAAAAAAAAAAAAAAAGAGTAATGGCCTCACTTGGCCATAAATTAATCTATCTTATCCCAACGCACAAAGCAAACAATATATCAATTCCCAAATTAACTATATACATATATTCAGAGTCCATTCCCTCTAATTCATTCAATATATATATATATATATATATATAGAAGTGTCAGTCCACTACTTAGTCACATACTCCTTTACAAGGAACATAATCTAATTACATCAATTTACAGTCCATGAAATACAGCTGAAATCAAAAGTCCATAATTTACTATATTATACAAATTATACTAAAGTTTTACAGAATAGCCAAAATTTACATTTACAAAATATTAAAGTTGTAAAACAAAAATAGCAAAATATAAATTTCCAATCCCGTCTAAATTTGTGATGGATGGTCGTTTGCCACCTCCTTTTCATGTCCTGAAAAATATTAATAATAAGGGGTGAGCATAATTGCTCAGTAGGTAGTGCCTAAGACGCACCTCTTGTAGTCCCGTGAATCCAAACAAAGAATAGAACAATAGGGAACGGGGGCATGCTAAACCGGGAGAACACAATATCAATTCCAAGTTAAAAAACAAATGGATGTCATGCCATGAATGCAATGCTACGCATGTCACTCCCCATTTTCAGAAAACATCCATCGTTTCACAAACTATTAATGTAACCCGCCCTTTGGTGACTCCGCAGCGACACGAGAGAAGGATTAGCTGCTGTCCCTAACTCTTGGTACCCCCGTGGCGTCATTTTGGGCCTAGATAGCTGAACCACGCTAGGGCAATCTCCCTTATTCCCCCTAGGCTATATTAACACACCAGCCCTTTGGTGATTCTGCGGCGACCTGGTTTTCTCAAAATCTCTTTAACCAAAACATTTTCCCAAAATCCCTTTTTCATTTATTCAAAACCATTTCCCTTCATTCATGCCCCATAATATGCATGTATGTCTCATGTATGCAATACAAGGGCAATAAGGAATTTCATACCCCACAAATAAGCAAGTTTTACAATAATTCTAAGAAAATTTCCATAAACTTCCATGTATCATTTTTAGCAATTTTATCAACACAATAATATAGAGAATTCAATAATTAAGTATGGTTTTCATACAATTCAACAATTACACATAATATGCTTCATATATAACATCAAATCATTTAAGAGGCAAATAATTCAAATTAATCATGTTTGACAACAAATATGGTATAATGACTCACAAAAGCATAAGAAAGTGAGAATTAGAGACCCCTACCTCCAATTAGTTAAAAAGCCCCAATTTTCACCTCAAACCCTAGGATTTAGAGACTCCCCAAATGGTGGCCAAATGGAGATTGGCTCTAATCAACTCGTAGATCTCATCGTGGGCTTTAATTTGCCGCAAACGGCTTCCAAAAATATCAAGTACTGAAGGAGAGATCTAGATTCAAAGTCTTGATATAAAAAGAAAAAGAAAAAACAAGAGTTTGAGAGGAGAAGAGAGGAACTAGCGGGAGGAAAAGAGAATGGAGACCAAAATATGGTCTCATTGCCTTTTTGTAGAGTAATGGTGGGTCCCACTCACTTTTTAATTTCTTTTCTCTTTTTCTTTTGCTTTTAATTTACACCACGCACATACATAGACACATATTAAATCATAATCATATGAAACACATTAAATAAATTAAATATGATCCAAATGGACCCAACTAAAATTCCCGTTAGCAACAATTCCAGCAGTGGGTCCCACACGGGACTGTCCAGCTCAAAAAACGAAAAAATGCTAAAATGGTCACCCTTACATTTCAAACAGCCCTGGACTTAATAAAATACCCCAAACAGTTCTCAGACACAACCGGCACACTCCACCGTGTCTGGTACAAAAAATGGTAAAAGATGAAAATGTCCTTGTTGCGACAAAATTTTAGGGAAAAAAAATGAAAAATGGCGAAAATTTGGAAACATCACAATTCACCCTCCTTATAGAGATTTCGTCCTCAAAATCTACCCTCCTTATGAAAAAAGCCCACAACTACAGACTCCCCTCTAAGAACACCTCATAAAACATTGAGACTATGAACTTACCGACATTATTGCCTTTGATACCGGACGTCACCAGGCAATCACACATCACTACCACCAAAACCCAATACGGTTGCCCATCTCTCCCTTCATCATAACACAAGACCAACTAGACCTTACGCCTGACTCAAAATGGACATCAGTTTACTATATATATCCTCCAAAACCCGAGAAAAGGAAGGTTATCAGACCACCGAAAAAGACAACATCTAACCTCAACACATTCTTCAAAGGACACACCAAACCCCAAACAAGAAATCCTGTCTATTTCTCGATCAATCTCAACTCTAACCTACACTTGGCAGGCCAAACACTTGCTATCTAGTACGTAGCTACACCACCACATAACCATACCAACAACTACAAATCACACTGTATGACAATCATTGTACTTAACAACTTCAAGATGATAAAATAATAAATTCCCCAATGACTGCATAAACATTAGTCGCCAAATCAGTAAAACACACTATCCTGCACCCAGGGCACAAATCCTCAAAATAAGATCTTTAAAAATCAAATGGATTGATCACTTGGTCCCACCTAACACACCTCGTCACCCAAAACAAACCACCTGAATCCACACTACCACACTGACATACGCCCAAAACCATACTCTCACTATTCGTGACAACTCAAAACAATCATTGACCTTTGACCCAACATCATGCTAAAGAGGGATTGATTCAGGAGAAATAGTTGGCCAGGCCATTCTCATCCTCGATCAAGTCTCAGCACAAACATCGTTCTTGTCCTCAGGTCCAAACCTCAAACACAGTCACACACAGTCCATAAAACAACTATGAGATCCACTCACTATCCATCCATCGCTATACATAACCTCAACAACTATACAATCACATATCAGCACTAAGAATCTCTATCATTCCTCAATCATACAACTAGTAACAAGCTAAAAACAACACGGCACCAAACGTCACAATCCTCAACCAGCATGAGAGATTTCTAATTTACTCATAACACCCATACCAGGTAAACGACTTCACAGCATCATTCGATTCAATCCTTACCTCTTCAGAACATACAATACACCCCGTCTCATGCCTGAAACCTTAAAACTAAAGTCAATCAGTCCTATTATTCCTCAATGAGATCACACATTCTCTCTCTAGCTGCTTAGCACTCAAATAATACCAACACTTGTTTCAAGGCACAACTCAATTTAGACATCAATAAAAGCATCCGGATATACAACTCACATCACATCACCTATCATCCTCAAACTACCTTTCACAACACATTTCCTAGCCGTCACCGATAGTATCATACACCGAAAATAAAATCCCTATTTGGTAACCCATGCTTCTCATTCCGCTAGTCAAAACCATTCTCAGGCAAGTACTACAAAACTCATGACTCCACCTCCCTCCGTGGAAGTGAGTCGACTTATACAACCAAACCTTACCGGTAAACTCTAACAACATAACAAATCTCACACAGGTCCGTCCACCCACGGACGCGCACAACTCCTAAATGGAGAACAAGACTCACGACAAACAACGTCCTTGCCAGGACAAGGACAATGGAAAGGATAACAAACTCCACTCTCACAAGAGACTGACGATTCGCACTTAAGTGCACCCGACAACCTGTCACACGCTACTCATCGTTCATCCAACCATGGACACCCAATCTCACCTAAGATGAACTGAACTCATTATACACAAGGAAAAGAACCAACATGGAAACATATACGAGACCACGAACACCAACCTAAGCGACCTCGCCACTAACGGGCCGTCCTACGCAATCAATATAGAAACATCACACACATTTCTCCGTAACACAATGCTAACCAAAACCAATTAGATAAAAGCACCAACACGCTTAACATACTAACACTAGGAACCATTACTACACGTTGGACACCGTGTCCCATCCTACCCAATAATATCCCAATGAGAAATTCTATAAAATACAATGATACATGGTCACCCGTTCCACCTCTGCCCTTTGAAGGCGACATTGCCTCAATCACTGTGCACATAAGACCCGTGATCTCAATCAAAATGACCCACTGACTCGCCAAAAGAAAAGGGTGCCTATCTGGCAACATCATCCTCATTGACTCTAATGACTACACTGTAACGACTTGAACTCGTAGGTCCGAACTGTTAGCCGGGTCATTAACCGGACCCGAGGTCAACTAGGGATAACACTATTCTTTCTTACGTCAATACATATTATACGTGTCATTCCGGGTTTATAAAGAATAAGTAATAATAAATAAATAAATAAATAAATAATAATAAAAAAATAAGATTATTTCTACAAATTATGTCAAAACGGTCTACTAACCCATCGAACCCTGTGAAGGAGCGTCATCCGCCACCTGCCTTCCATGTCCTGAAAAATATTCATGTAATGGGGTGAGCAAATTGCTCAGTAGGTAGCGCCTAAGACCCACCTCTTGTAGCCTAGTGAATCCAAACAATGAATAGAAATTGAGAATAGGGATTATACTAGGCTGGGAAAGAATACAACATCAAATCTAATTTCAAAATAACAATGCCGTGCCATGATATATGATGCCATGAATGTCGCTTCCCATACTTAAAATCACTTCCATTCTTCACTTTTTAAACCATTAATGTAACCCCCTTCGGTAACCCCTCAGCGCCGAGAAAAGGATTGGCTACTGTCCCTGACCCTTGGTACCCCCGCGGCGTTATTTGAGGCTCAGATAGCTCAACCACGCTAGGGCGATCTCCCTAGTTCCCTCTAGGTTACGTTAACTCCACGGACCGTTGGTACTCCCGCGGCGTCCGGGTTTTCATAAAAACCATTTTATCAAAATTTCTTCTCCCAAAAATCCCTTTCACTTTCATTTCAAAACACTTTCCCCTTTTCTTTCATGCCCAATGCTATGGATGCATGCCATGTATTTTTCCAATAGTATAAAAATAAAGAAAGTTTACACTTCACAATTTAACATGTTTCTTCATAGAAATTTCTAGGAAAATAATAAACACCATGGCATTGAAATTAACATTTAGGCATGCTTCTCACATAATACCATCAACACGAATAAGCACAAACTTTTTATTACAACAATTATATCATTTTCAAGGCAAATAATTTAAATAAGGCATGCTTCACAAGAAATTCTAAAAAAATTATACATGCTTACATAGATCATTTCTAGCAATTAGTAATACAATAGACATAAGAAATCAACACTTAAGCATATTTTTCATACACATCAACTAATACATAAAAATCAAGAACTTTATACACCATAATAAAATCATTCTAGTATTAATTAACATCAATTAAACAAGTTAGCAACAATTAACAAGAAATTAACTCACAAAAGAATAAGAAATTGAAAATTAGAAACCCCTACCTCAATCTAAGCCAAAAGCCCCAATTTTCACCTCAAACCCTCAAAATGGATCTCAATTTTCGGACTTCCTAGAGTGGCCAAAAGCTGAAATTGCTGGTATGGATTTGAAGATCTCATCGTGGGCTTCAATTTGCCGTAAACGACACTTAAAAATTCTAAATAATGAAAGAGAAATCTATGATCAAAGTTTTGATTGCAAAAGAAAAAGAAAAAAGCAAGTTTGAGAGGAAATGAGAGAGAGCAATGGGACTGAAGAGAGATTAGAGACTAGAGATGGTCTCTTGACTATTAGAATTAAAGGAAACGTGGGCCCTACTATTTTATTTTTTATTTTCCCTTTTTCTTTTACTTTAATTTGCACCACACATAAACATATACACATAAAATAATGCACAACCTTATACAACACATTAAATAAAATAAATATGATGCAAATGGACCCAACTAAACTCCTCGGATGCAACAATTCCGGTAGCGGGTCCCACACGGGACCGTTCGGGCCGAAAAACAGAAAAATGCAAAAATGACCACCCTTGCATTTCGAAGAGTCCTGGATTCAATGAAATGCCCCAATCAACTCTTGGACATAACCGGCACATTCCACGGTGTCCGTTACGCAAAACAAAAAAAGACAAAAATGCCCCTCCAACGACAAAATTCCAGAAAATTAGAAAATGGTGAAAATCGGAAACATCGCATACACCGCCCACAATCGCTTCAACTAGCACGTCATCCATCACCTACTTGACAACACACAACAAACAACTCATAATTTCCAAACCGCATTTGGATCATACCTTAAACCATTATGTTCATCAGCACTAAACATCACACTACAACACCATAACACCTCTACTACCACTCATTCCAACCCCAGTTCTATCTTATCATCCCACCGGACCGTCAAACCACTATTGAAGGATTTTTCCTTGAATATCCTTAAGACAATATCATCGTAACAAAAGAACAAGCATTACTCTCGATACTCCCCATAATGATCATTGCATACTACTAGAAAAAAAAACCTTAATACGATAATACCATGCTGATAAATCCTCAAAACAAAAATGAGCATAAAACCCAGAATGCTCAACACCCAACTATTACCTCAATACCATCAATGATGCCATCAATCATTAACACTTAACCAACAACTTAATCCACTCCTTCTAAGGCAATCTACGTGCCTAAATGAGAAAGCCTCATACTCCAGGTTCAACGTCACCACCTCTCTTCTTCACTGTTCCTTAAAATATTCTTGGCCCCGACAAAAATCAAATGGGGCTATAACTAACCTACAAAATTAACCTCGTCCCAATCACTCAAATCATTAGTCTATCTCTTCGAATCCTCAAACAACTATATAACACAATACTCACTAGCAATCACTTCATCCATAAACAACCAAACACTCTAATGACCCCATACTGCCTGCTTTATCGTGCAACCTTGCACTACATAGCTAAAACTGACCACTATACCTCACCTCGAGACCTTCTAGACAACCGTGCCAACCCAAAACCCCACTCATCGACTGAGCCATGCAATTGACTCACCGAGAGTCGATTACCCGCAACACGCTTTTGTAACTATCCTAATTGAGAATCATTCCTCGATAAACCAGCCTCTAAAATAGATTCCTTTAAGACCATGAAATGATCTACATCCGACAACCGGTCCTAAATCACCATAGACCTATAAGATCTAACAAGTTTCCATGACAATTAAAACCAACACACTTCCTTAAGCCATTCTAATATGCTTGAAATACACATTTACAATCCGTAGACTACATTTGTGACTCAAACAACCCTTGTCACACTTACCACGACCGGTTCGAAAAGAACTTCCACACTAAACCGTGACTTGAGTCGCAAATACCGACCTCCTAAAGTCATACCAAAACACTCACGTACACTTGACCTCTACGCTCACCATAACCATACACCAATACATGAAACTCACACACAACAAGGGCACCTTGCCATGAAATATGAACCCATTCTAAAGTCGGGCTCTAAGCATCACACAAAATGCAACTAAGAAGATCAGGATGACTATATGCCAAACAGCTCAATCCACGAGCTAGGAGCCCACGCCATTAGTTCGACAAGAATCGGCACCCAAACAACCCTGGAGCAACCGAGCTCCTCGCCTACTCAAGTCAAAACTTACACAACCCTCAATGCCGTGACAAGTACACTACCGTACTAGCAACCATCCCAATACTTAACCGTATAACCATATAAGAATAAAGCCATATACGTATATAAAATGAATGAAACCTATAATACTACACGAAACACGTTGGCATATACCATGCTCATTACTTGTCACATTTGCATTTAAATTAGAACTGCACACACCATGCCTATCACTTCTCGTTACCATACTCCTCGTACATGGCTATGTAACACAAATTTTAGCATTTAAACACGTAAGCATTTAGCAATTAGGCATGCCCTTAAAACTGTAAACATATAAGCATGTGATCACGTAAGCAAATAAACAGGTAAGCAAGTAAACAAGTAGGCATGCTTCTCAAACATTTAAACACTTTAACACGTAGCACATAATCATGCAATTCAACTTCCCCATGCAATCCCAAGTAGGCCTTTACCCGTCGTCCTAATAGTATTCGAACCATCGCTTTGATACCAAATTTGTCAAGACCCTAAAATGATACCAATTCCAAAAAAATTCGGCATGACCTCTACTAAAAAGGATCATACCACAACCTGTTGAAATGCATAAAAAAAAAAATGTAATGGCCTCACTTGGCGATAAACTAAACTATCCTGTCCCAATGCACAATGCAAACAATATATCAATTCCCAAAATAACTATATACATATATTCAGAGTCCTTTCCCTCCAATTCCTTCAATAAATATATATATATATATATATATAGAAGTGCCAGTCCACTACTTAGTCCTATACTCTTTTACAAGGAACATAATCTAATTACATCAATTTACAGTCCATGAAATACAGCTAAAATCAAAAGTCCATAATTTACTACATTATACAAATTATACTAAAGTTTTACAGAATAGCCAAAATTTACATTTACAAAATATTAAAGTTGTAAAACAAAAATAACAAAATATAAATTTCCAATCCCGTCTAAACTTGTGGTGGATGATCGTTCGCCACCTCCTTTCTGTGTCCTGAAAAATATTAATAATAAGGGGTGAGCAAAATTGCTCAGTAGATGGTGCCTAAGACACACCTTTTGTAGCCCCGTGAATCCAAACAAAGAATAGAATAATAGGGAATGGGGGCATGCTAAACCAGGAGAACACAATATCAATTCCAAGTTAAAAAACAAACGGATGTCGTGCCATGAATGCAATGCTATGCATGTCACTCCCCATTTTCAAAAAACATCCATCGTTTCACAAACTGTTAATATAACCTGCCCTTTGGTGACTCCGCAGCGATACGAGAGAAGGATTGGTTACTGTCCCTGACCCTTGGTACCCCTGCGGCGTCATTTTGGGCCTAAATAGCTCAATCATGCTAGGGCAATCTCCCTAGTTCCCTCTAGGCTATATTAACACACCGGCCCTTTGGTGACTCCGCGGCGACCGGGTTTTCTCAAAATCTCTTTAACCAAAACATTTTCCCAAAATTCCTTTTTCATTTGTTCAAAACCATTTCCCTTCATTCATGCCCCATAATATGCATGTATGTCTCATGTATGCAATACAAGGGCAATAAAGAATTTCATATCCTACAAATAAGCAAGTTTTATAATAATTCTAAGAAAATTTCCATAAACTTCCATGTATCATTTCTAGCAATTTTATCCACACAATAATATAAAGAATTCAATAATTAAGCATGTTTTTTTTATACAATTCAACAATTACACATAATATGCTTCATATACAACATCAAATCATTTAAGAGGCAAATAATTCAAATTAATCATGTTTGACAACAAATATGGTAGAATGACTCACAAAAGCACAAGAAGGTGAGAATTAGAAATCCCTACCTCCAATTGGTTAAAAACTCCCAATTTTCACCTCAAACCCTAGGATTTAGAGACTCCCCAAATGGTGGCCAAATGGAGATTGGCTTCGATCAACTTGTAGATCTCGTCGTGGGCTTCAATTTGCCGCAAACGGCTTCTAAAAATATCAAGTATTGAAGGAGAGATCTAGATTCAAAGTCTTGATATAAAAAGAAAAAGAAAAAAAAGAGTTTGAGAGAAGAAGAGAGGAACCAGCGGGAGGAAGAGAGAATGGAGACCAAAATATGGTCTCATTGCCTTTTTGTAGACTAATGGTGGGTCCCACCCACGTTTTAATTTCTTTTCTCTTTTTCTTTTGCTTTTAATTTACACCACGCACATACATAAACACATATTAAATCATAATCATATGCAACACATTAAATAAATTAAATATCATACAAATGGATCCAACTAAAATTCCCGTGAGCAACAATTCCGGCAATAGGTTCCACACGGGACTGTCCGGCCCGAAAAACGAAAAAATGCTAAAATGGTCACCCTTACATTTCAAAGAGCCTTGGACTCAATAAAATGCCTCAAACAACTCTCAGACACAACCGGCACACTCCACAGTGTGCAGTACGAAAAACGGTAAAAGATGAAAATGTCCTTGCTACGACAAAATTTTCGAAAAAAAAATAAAAAATGGCGAAAATTTGGAAACATCATAGGTATTGTTTGATAGCTTAATTTAGTGCTTACTTCTGAGCCAATTAAACGCTTATTCAATTAAGTGCGTTTGATAATAAATGTTGTTTCTTCACCTTCTAAAGTAGAAGGTTGAGCAAGTGGGCGAAACTTTTTCTTTAACTTTTTGCTTTTTACCTTGAGGTGATCTTTTTCTGTTCTCTATATTTTTTCTTTCTCAATTAGTTTTTTATCTCTATTTATTTAGGTTGGATTTTTCTCATTTTTGAATTGTATTTTTCTCAATATATACTAAGATTAATATGATGAAGAAAATTATTATATTTTTAGTGTATAAATTGTGTAGATTTTAATAACATAGTGATCCCAAAAATTTCTATCTCCAATTCTCCACTCCTAATCTAGATAGATATAAATGAATATATCTAATGATTTCTAGTGTTTTTTATTTTTTATTTTTATTTTTTATTTACCACATGGATAACATGCCACCAAAGATGGGGATGCCACTAGCCGTCAAAGCCAATATATTAGGTTGAGGTTGCTGTTGTCTGACCTGTGACCTGGAGGTCACAGTTCACAATGTAAACATCCTCTCCCTATGCGAGGGTAAGTGTCCGATCCTATCCACATTCGTGAAACTCATCATCATCATTCGTTACCATTCTTGCCTTTACCCCCATACCACTGTGCAACTTGATCCTCTCCACATTCGTGAAACTCATCATCATCATTCGTTACCATTCTTGCCTTTACCCCCATACCACTGTGCAACTTCGAAATGTATATATTGGTGTGCATTTTGCAGTAGGCTCCATGCACCTTTTGGTTGTTTTTACCAGAAGAGAGCCCAAACCTCAGCTTATACTGTTGTTGTTGATGGTTTTTTTTCCTTTCAACTAGAAGCATTAGCTGCATTGTATTGTTTCATTTGATGGTATATTAGGAGACTCATAATGACTTTACCTTCCATGAGAGATGTTCAAGTCACCTTCAGTTCTCAAAATACTACGTGGCAGGCGAAAAACTGAGGCTCAGAGCAGTAGCACTTGAAATGAGGAATCTGCAAGCTCTACTGAGTTGCAGAAATAGCAACCTCTTGAGGTACGGTGGGAAATGTTAGGGGGCCATATTCTAGTAAGGGCTTCATAGCATGATTACGAAGGATAAACCGAGCACAAATGCCAGTAAGTGAGCTCAAATGCACAAGGCTTTGGTATGTGAAATGCAGTTCAGAGAACTGTGCAATGGGGATAACGAGAGTGTGTCTGACAGTGACGTTGCCAAAATTTTAGTGTCTCCTATTTCGACTTCTCATTTCCTGTATATACTCAATAAAAGTATCGAAACCATGTTGATACTGCTTTGCAACCCTCAATTCTTAAACACCAATTCATGAAATTCTTCTACTGGATCCAGCATGTAACAACATTAGAAGGCATATCCTCTCGTCACAATCAGTCCAAATACCCAAGAATTCACATTAAATAGTGCCAGACATTTATAAAGATGATTTGTTGCTCTGAAAGATGTCATTTTAAAGTCATGCACCAGCTTAAGCATAAAAGGCGCACCAAAGTAGCTAGAATAATTAAAATAACCAAGTCAATGTTCAAATCAGAATAGGTAAAGCTACAAAAACGTGTTCCTATAACGATTTGGTTCTGAGGGAGCATGTCAACTTGAATTAGAGCAATAAACTATCAGAGAGTGGGATCAACTCATGTATGGATAGATGAGAGCAATAAACTTTTCATAATCCGAAATTATACAAATACTATGAATATTTCATAAAAGCAAAAATTAGAAGGCGTGAGTATATAAATAGGCTATTTTATGGGTTATTATAATAATTGTGTGACTATGTTTAAATTGAAAATTTTCTGATGACTTCCTAGTAAATCCTAGGCCAAGCATGAGAAAGATATGGTTGCAATTTTCTAATTTTGTTATCAATATATTTTCCATTCACCTAAGAAATATAATGAAGTCTCTGTAAGTATTGTTTCTTGTGGCGTAAAAAAAAGGGCACAAAAACTACTGAAAGGGTGCAAAATATCAACTTATGGAACTTGCCATTCTTGGTATTAGGGAGGACTTTTCAAAGTTCCAGAGGATCCAACCTACATGACCCCTCCAGTAAAAGTAGATGTGCTCAACCTTCAAGCAAAAATTACAAAGTTTGTATCACTTCCATCACCAGTGCTGCTTCCACCAGTTTGTATCATCAGACGATTTCGACGAGCAATTGGATCCCACGGGGTTTCGCTCTATTCTTCTACCAATGAAAGAGATCTAGACTCTCCCTGCACTTTGATTTCTGCACACCTACATCAATATTCATAATATAAGAGCATAATCCTCAAATAAATAGTAATTTAGATCTTCTAAAAATATTTTATTTCATCAAAATTTTCATGAAAGACAGTCCTATACCCATTTCTTCATGCAATGCACACAGTAATTGCAATTGTAGTTTCAATTCTTAGTGCTCCAGTTTCACCATCTATGGTTCATTATAAATTATAGCCACCATGAGTAGCCAACACAGAACCAAAACTAAGTAAATGCAACATCATGATGTAAAATTCTCTCGAAGCAATATTTCACACAGATTTTTGTTTTGAATAACTATATTAGCTTCACATAATTCACCATAACTTCTTGAGAATTAGCGAAGATATGCTATGTTGCTTTTTTTTCTTTTTCCTTTTTTCTTTTTTCAAACAACTAGCATGACTAATTTAAAGCTAGATAGGATTCCCGAGAAATTTTCCATATAAATAAGCACACCATTTCGATTTGATAGAACAATTGCCCAAGTAAAAGCTTCTTATTACAACTCTGCAATACAGATAAGACATTTTTCAAGAAAACGATTTGTTTATATAATACTATTACATTGATCTTTTTTTTTTTTTTTTTTTTTTTTCAATAAATCAAAATTAAAATGATAAAAGAGAGAAAATACTAATGGGAAGGATGGGATGTTTTTTAAGGAAAAAATAAAAGAAAATAAAAGACTGAGAAGTACAAACCAGAAAACAGAGAAAGAATTAAGCAAAAGAGCCTTTACCCAAAAGAATAGACTCCTTCAAAACACGTCACCCTAAGCATCCATTTGATCATTGTTGGACTTGTTAATTCATCTAATCACCATACCTAAAGTTGTGAAAAGATCAACAACCTCTTTCATTGAATGTTTGATAGTGAATCTAGTGTCTGCATGCTAAGACAATTCAAGACTACTTTTTGAACTGTCTCTAGATAGGATTCCCTAGAAAGTTCCCAATTGGCCCGTATTAGAAGACTCGAGAATCAAACTTTCTAAAATATCTCTAGATACACTATCACATTTTGACCGCATTATATGATACATAAAATGCACGTCAGACATACAATCTTCAGTCCTTACATTGAACTACATGCATATCTCTATATATATTGCAAATTTAGAAGAAATTTCCTTCAAACATTACAAGATTATAGCATTCTAAATTAGATGAATCAATTGAATCCTGCTTTTTTCTTTCATTTCTACTGTATATGCGGTGTGTGCATGGCATCTCGTTCAGTTGCTTTTTAGTGGACTCACTCTTATCAAAAATATTATCTGCCAACAGTATGCAACTTATTTTATTTTACATCAAAGAACAAATTATATTATTATTGTCATTAATAGTGACTACAATTTTTTAAAAAGGAAAGCAAGGACATGAAATGAAGATAATATAGTCTCATCTCCACTTTGACACGAACCAACCAAATGGAATGTCATCAATAAAATGATAAAGATAGTAGGGATGACTTTATTATGACTAGTTGATGCAGGATGCAGAAGAACTCTGATTCCAAATTGATATAAGAAGTGTACAAGGAAGAAACAAGAGAATAAAGAATACGGATAACAACACATAATAATGGGCAGAATTACATGAGGTCTAGTTCTTGATGTAGTTTGATTTATTTATTTTTTCTTTAATTGTTGTTTCATTTTTATTTTCCCAATTCTGTATTTTCCAACTGTATTTAAACTAAGCTTTGATGTCATGCGAAGCACATAAGGCCATAACCCTAAATCAGCATTGTTTATTGGTAAGGATAAAAATCTCTTCACATAAAGATATGATGATGAACTATAATTCATTTAGGGAAAAAAAAAAAAAAATGAATTATATAAGTACGCAAAAAAAAAAAAAAAAAAAAAAAAAAGGAAGAAGAAGAAGAATAGAAATTAGCATCATCGAGATGAAAAGGGAAATTAATACGAGGGAGGACCAATGTGTAGCAAATATAAGATACATGGCAAAAAAAACTTTCCTGTGGGTGAGGGACCAGAAGTTGTACATGTAAAGCACCAAATAAGGACTACACAACCATAGAACAAACAAACCAATGCTCAAATTGATGAGTTACCTAGTTATTCAAGCTTGAAACAATAAGTTATAGAAGCCATACACAAAAACGAAATCCTAATTAAATTAAAATGTTCAGAGAATCCAAACAAGAACGAATAAAAAACAACATTAAAAACTGAATCAAAACTCTCAACTTCATGTAATCTTCAAATTAGTTTAGTAGAAACTTCCTGTCAGCAATGGGCAGCTCATTCAAACCATTATTGGATTTTTTTGTGTGCACGCACACATTATCAGCTTTCAGATGTTTTAGCTAAAGTCCATGTCCAAACAGTTATAACAAATATCCTATACACTCTGAAAATTAAGATAGGAAACTAGTAGCAATTATGCAGCTCTAGTTTAGTTATGATTTATTCTTTAAGAAGGTCAAACAACCTCACAATAGGGTGCAAATCAGGAACATTTGTACGGAATTTAGTTTTGGGGGCCAAACTATACTCGCTCCATATTATGTATAGGAAATATTGTTGAAAATAAACTTGATTTTAGTATTTAGTATTTTCAAGTATTTTTGTATCCATGATGCATGTGTTAATTTAGCATGTTAGTGGGTAGTAAATTGTCTTAGTGGGAGTTAAGGTTATGTAAAATAAAAAGTTATGAGAGTTAAGCCTAACAAATACTATGTTAGTGGGAGTTTTGCCTACTAAATGATTATGTTAGTGGGAGATAGGAGAGTTATGGACATTTAAATGTAATGGTTACACATACATATGTGAGGCCTATATATTCATGTACTCTAGTCAAATAATATATCAAGTGAAATAAAAAGTATTTTCCTCCATTTCTATTCTCTTCCAAATAGTATAGTGTTGTGTGTGTAACTAGGCCACTATTTCCAACAAAGTGGTATCAGAGCCAGATTTCATGTTCAGAGCTTAGACGATCCTGAAGGCCAGACGAAGTTGATCCTAGAAGGTTCAACATTTGAGAAAAACATATTTCTCCTTGATGATGATGAAGGGAAGAAAATGTATTTTCTTAGTGAAAAGAAGATGTTCTCTAATTACAAGAGAATGAGAATCATCATGACTTCATACCTCAAAGCATACGATTTGTGGGATGTTGTTGGAGAAGAGCCAAATAATGGCATATCAAACAAGCTTCATGAAAAGAAAGAAGATAAGGCATTGGTAGTGTTGCAAAAGGCAATACATCAAGAAATTTGGGAGTATTTTGGAGAGTCCAAAACTCCAAGTTGTATTTGGAAGATGCTCGAGACCATCGTTTCCAATCATAGAGGTGAATCACTACCCATGGAGTATTGGGTACAATGCTTTGAGAATGATGAGTTTACGAAAGATGATTATGAAAGTCTTGAAGACAAAGTTGTGGAGAATGAAGAGGTGTATCTTGCAAAAGAAGTTGAAGATTTTGGAGATTCAAAAGTTGAAGGAAAATTTGAAATGGTGAATAAGGAAGAGGTAAGAAAAGGTGTTAAAGAAAGAGATTGAAAAAGTGAAGGAGGATGAAGTGAAAATAGAAGATTTAGAAGAAGGAAGTACTAAAGAAGAGGCAAAAGTTCAAGTTGGTGAATTAACATCTTCAGGTATGGTTACAAATTCCACCTTGAAAGAAGTTATATTTGACTTATTTGATGAAATTATTATTTCTTCATATTCATCAAATAATGCTTATTTTGTGGAGAATGATGAACTTCTCTTAAAGAAAGTTGTTCTAAAGAAGTATGAGATTGAAGCCCAGGATGATATTTTTTAAAAAATAGTTTGGAGAATTTTGTAATTGATACAGGTTGGGTGAATATGGAATTATTTTTTGACTCTAAAGAAGAAGTATATGTGAAGTTGAAGATCCTTAAAAAATTTAAGAAGAAAAAAGATCGATGGTGTGCTTGTATAAAGAGGATGATAAATGATTATGTGAAGACATCAAACAAGCATTTGAAGAAGTTTCACAAGCCCTACACATCAATGGAAATGGACAAGAAGATTGAAGCTATTGAAGGAGGTGGAATTGAAGATCAACTATCGAACTTTTGATCAAGCCCCCAAGATTAATAAGAAGGTTTTTCAAGTTACAAAATCAAGTTTAAAGGGGGGTGTTGAAAATAAACTTGATTTTAGTATTATGTATTTTCAAGTATTTTTGTATCCATGATGCATGTGTTAATTTAGCATGTTAGTGGGTAGTAAAATTGTCTTAGTGGGAGTTAAGATTATGTAAAATAAAAAGTCATGAGAGTTAAGTCTAACAAATACTATGTTAGTGAGAGTTATGCATATTGAGGATTATGTTAGTGGGAGATAGGAGAGTTATGGACATTTAAATGTAATGGTTACACATACATATGTGAGGCCTATATATTCATGTACTCTAGTCAAATAATATATCAAGTGAAATAAAAAGTATTTTCCTCCATTTCTATTCTCTTCCAAATAGTATAGTGTTGTGTGTGTAACTAGGCCACTATTTCCAATAAATATTACATCAATTGTAGAAATGACAAGTGGACCGTGACAGTATTTTGACTCATCTGACTTGCGCATGTTGTTAATGACCAGTGGTAAGGGATTATAGAGTAAAATTTTTAGTTGTGGACTTCACAATTATTTCAAGAATCTCACTTACAGACAAGTTAACTTTGAGTTTTAGTATAATAGGAACTTTGCGGTGGAATTATGTAAAATTCAACAATAAAAAAAATAAAGAAAAAACACCAACACAATTAAGACAGTTTAATTTTAGATTAAGTCCAAAAAACTGTGTATAGAAATTGTCCTTACAAATTCATCTCCATCCAATATTCCATTAAATATTTCCCATTTTTATAAGCATGGACACAAAGTTTGATCATCACTTGCAAATATTTATATATGTTCTCATCATTTACCGTGTCTAGGGATGAAATACAAGAAAAAGTGAAAATACGACATCATCATTAAACTTTATAGTTATTTTTTTTTAGTCTAAAGTGACTGTAAATTACGAACAAGCACATCCTTACCTTGAACTGATATTCAGCACCACCACATTATCTCCAACAACATCGTCCTTAAGTGGAATGAAGCTTGGACTATAAGCAATTGCATCGAATTCTGATTTAACCCCACGAACCCCAAGGTATTTGAATTTTGATCCTTTAGGGTCAAAACAAACCAGAGCACTTTCAGAATAATTAAACATCAATACTGCCCCATCCTTTAGGCAATTCATTGGCAGATATAAACAGTTAGACAACCTCTCATCATGTAGGGTATCAATAGAGAACATTTTTGTCCAAGATTGTTGAACACCATGTTTCTTCATAAACCATACATGAATAGAATCACCGTCGGAGGCATCACAAATGCATAGACAGCCTTGTAGTACTCCCATGGACATATTGTCAACCGTACTCAAACCAACCGTGTCATCATTTTCATGAGAAGGAAAGGGAACTGATTGGAACTGCTCGTCATCATCAAGGTTAAAAGAAATTAACTGTATAAACAGACATGTTCGTGTCATTATGGAACCAATAAAGAGCTCCCTTCAAATATGTTGGATATGCTAGCTTATAATGGGGAACATCACCCATGCTTTCCCATGATCCTGAGCCAAGTGTGTGTATCTCAGCCTTCGTACTGTCATATTCTTCCTTCCTTGTAATGGGATTGAGAATGTATTGATCAAACACTCTTATCACCTTGTATTGATTAGTTCTTGTATTGAAGCCCAACCCACAGCCAACGACATATTTGTAAATCTCGTCACTCCAATCAGCCATAGCCACAGCCACTGTAGGGTTTATATATTCACCTGTGATTGGATTACACACTGTTGGGATTTATATGCCCTGGCATAGCAAATTCCTGTTTGGATTAAAGTGACATATGTTCCTGACGTTTCTGAAATATTTATGATTTATACAATTGGTGAATTCAATGTATTATATTTCGATTCATTATAGAATTGATAATGTCCATTTGATTACAAGAGATATTTATATATATGTATGTGATGGCAATCAATGCATGATATATAAATAGTAATCATAAATGGTTCATAGTCGGTAATTATGGATGGACTCATAATTAATTAAGATTTGAACTGGATCCGCGTTAGGTTGAGATATATTGCGAGAGCCGTTGTATACAATTGCTCCCTATCAACGTCATGGCATTTGACTCTTAAGCATGAGAAAATTATAGACTCTTTTATTAATTAATAATTACTTTGATTTGTTCGGCGGATTCTTCGGAATCCTTAGACCGACACTTTGGGTAGTTATGTAATTAATAATTAAAGGGTTATATTTTCAATATTTGCATCATTGCTACTTGTATTTATTTTGTATTGATTATGGTTGATCACAAAGTAAATTCGAAGGCCTTCGTGTGTTTTTAGACAAAATGATTTATTATATATTTATTTATTTAAATTATTATTTTTGTCAAACAAATGTTTTATTGTGATCGAACCAGAAATAATCAAAGGTACCAAAATAAATATATTAATTAAGTAGTTGGATTGATGGCTATATTTATCCGATAACTAATTATGCATAGAGGGGTCAAATTGCAATATTAACTTAGAGGTTATTTATTATTTATTTGGAGTTCAATTAATTTCTTTTAGTGGAGTAGAAATTAATTTATGAATTAATTGAATTGGGTCCATGGACCGGGCCAATTATTAATTCATTGTAGCCAATAAAATAATAGGCCCAATGGATTCTCACTCATAGCCCAACTTGATATTGGAATCATATTAGATTTGAGACATGTGAATTAGAGATTGAGAAGGATTAGTTGTTTCCTTTTCTTTACCTTTATGTTGCCTATAAATATACATGGTCTATGTATATTTTAGGTGTGATTTTTAGTAGAAGGAAAAAAGGAATATATATTTTCTCTCTCTAGAAAATTAGGGTTTATGTTCTCATCTAATGGAGGCTCCCATAAGCCTAGTTTTCCAAGGTCATTCATGGAGGCTTATGAGTGATTCCTAAAGGCAAAACAATTACCAAGAAGATGGAGATCCATGGAAAAGGTGTCCAGCAAAAGGGATCTACAATAAGTGAGAATATTCACTTTAGAGGAGAGATCTAAGGTTTACTCAAACGTTGATGTAAGTATTCAATCTTTTAATTGAATGATATATCATGTTTTATTTTTGCATAAAACATGTCTCTATGTGATGAATCAAGATCTATGAATCAAAATTCCTCGAAAAGTTTTTAAAACTTGCACGTTTCCCAACAGTGGTATCAGAGCATGGTTTGATTCATTACTAGAGATCATATTTTTATCAAAATTCATCATTCATGGATCCAATTTTGATATGCATATATATTTATTTATTGATGTATGTTGATGTATGATTTAATATGTTGATATATATTGATACATGATGATGTATGAATAATTGTGAATGAATGATGATGTATGGTTGGGTCATGGATGAAGCTTATAGGTTAAATGAATGTAATTTTATCTTTGGATGAATGTAATTAAGGCTTTGATTTAGCCGTTTGAAAGTTCAATGATGTAATTTATTTTTCCCATTGTATTTCAAGTTGTAAATATTTTTAAAGCCATGTAATATTCATCAAAGGATGCTATGAAGCTTCAAGAAGGTCCAAGAGGGTTAAATTAGGCTTCAGAAATTTTCTGGGATTTTTTTAGCAATTTTCTGGAATTTTTCTGGAATTTTTTAAGGCCTAATTTAATTTCTGGAAATTTTTATTAATTTTTCTGGAATTTTCGGCGATTTTCTGGCGACCGGAGCAATGCCGGCGGCGAGGGACGGCGCCAGAAGATGGACGTATAATCTAGTGTAGCAGTACCCATGGTGCACTGAAGAGGACAGTCAATGGAAAAGCGCGTGAGGTACACGCGCTGATAGTCAACATTCTGGCGCGTGAGATACACGCGCCAGACAAAGTCAACCATCCGGCGCGTGAGGAACACGCGCCGGACAAAGGAACCTTCCCCACGCGCATGCCGGCGCGTGGCAACGCGTGGCATGCACTGAATCATCTTTCTAGCGCGTGTAAGCGCGTGGCACGCGCTGGGACTCTCCAGAGGCGCGTGGGACGGCGTGAATGACCTTCCAGGTGCGTTTCAAGCCTCGTTTTGCTTCTCCTAGCGCGTATCAACTTCCTGGGGGTGCTTGCAAGCCGATGGATGATCCTCGCGCAATACTTAGAGTAGTTAAATGTTAAAAGCTGATTCCATTGGCCATTTTATTTGCTTTATCTGTTATTTATTTATTTATGCGATGTATGAAATGCATGGAATATATAATTGTTAATTAATTATTATTCATGCATTGGATCCATGATATTTATTTAAATGGCTTGATTTATATTAATTAAGTTATGAAAATTAATTGGATCTGATTACTAATTAATTTGAGGGCACTTATTGGGAAACGCAAAATTATTTTTTGTAAATTATTTTTAAAGTGTGCTTCAAATTAAATATTAGTGAATCGTTTAAAGTCCAAATATTTTCTAAATTTAATTGGATTAAAATCAAGACGTTTTGCATGCATTATATCATGTAAATGAATAAAATGAAAACTCTAATTATGGATGATTAAAAATTGAGCGGGAGCGGGGATTTTTATACATTGCCCCCATGGCCTTCGTTATTAACACCATTGTAATTAGGTCTTCAAAAATAAGGCCCCACGCATGATTTGAAGAGTCTTAATATTACAAGAATGGTTATCTCATAAAAATAATAATATTAAATGTTCATTGTAATTAGATCTTTAAAAATAAGGCCCTACGCATGATTTAAAGAGTTTAGATTATAATGACAAGATATTTAATGTTTTATTTTTTATTAGAGCTTTAATAACGTTATACACTCAATCTAAAATCAATAGTGTTAGCTCCCCAACGGAGTGGTCTACACTAGGTGATTTTAGAAAGGCTAAACATAATCGGGAATTATTTCATATAGATAGACAAGACATTGTCTTAAGAAATATGGAGATGATGGGATTTGCCCGCCAATAACAATAATGAACTTCGCCAACCGAATAAGTTATTGGTGTATTGGTTATCCGATTTTTCATGCAGTGGTTAAGGGACCCACATATTATTTTAATGGAAGTTCTCACCTAATAGCAAATGAATCTCTACAATAGTAATAATGAACTCCTCCAACAGGATAAGTTATTGACATATTGATTGGTTGATTTATTATGCTACAGAGTTGAGGGACCCACATTAATTAAAAGGGATTGTTCACCAATAATGATAATGATCTCTTGTTCGATTGAGATTTATTATATTATGTGGTAAACAAATTCATTTTAATTTTAAATATGCATGACAGTATTAATAATTCACCTTGCATATTGTATGAATGCATTTATATTCAGACTAATTATGTCTAATCCATTTTATCTGCTTGCTAATTTCAATGTATGTGGACTTCATTTATAATGACTAGAAAAGGAATTTAGATATTTTATTCACAACGTGGTGGTACAAATGTATTTACTACTCCTAAAACCTAATCCTTTTACTTTAAGATACCCAAGAGAACATTAATGCTTTGAATAAGTGAAATAAGGCAAATGAGATGAATTGGTGCAATATTCTAGAGTTTACCTCGAATACGCTCCAAAGCTAACATTTACATTATTTTATTTTCTTCAAGCACTATATTAAATGTCAATAAGATGTTTTGGTGAGATTAGATAGAGAGTATGCTAAAGTACTATATCAGACTTGAATAGCATCAAGATAGCCTAAGGAACTCCAGTATGAAATCGAACTTTGGAAAATGATTGTTTATTATTTAAAATTAGCTGGAGATCAATAGGGCTGACTTGGGTGGTAAGTTTCAAGTTGACATAATTATTGCCTTGTTACCAAACTCGTTCGACTCTGTTAGAGTGAACTAAATAAGGAATCAGTTTGAGTTCACACTCACTGATATTCTTATAGAATTGGTAACAGATGAAGGGATAATCAAGAGTTTGGGCGTTCCTATCAATCTAACCTAGTATATACCATCTTCTTCTAGGCCCAAATGGCTGGGCAAAGCAAAGAAGAAGGATGATAATAGGACTAGGCTAGCACAAAACATGGGTATTCAAAAAGGTTAAAGGGAATAAGGCAGTGTATGTTGAGGGCGAAGAAAACTGTTTCTTTTGTCGCTAACTAAAACACTAAAGGACGAACTGTTTAAGCAATGACGTGGCATAGGAAAATATATATTTAATCATTGAGCCATGTTATGTGGTTGCATCTATTAATTCCTGATAGATAGATTCTGGAGCTACTAAACATGTTTGCAATTTATTGTAAGGATTTCAGGAATCCAGAAGCCTTGATGATATGGTTATATATTTATCTTTTGACCTGATGCCAAGGTTGTAGTTAAGTCAGTGGGAGTATTACATATGAAATTGGAGAGTATGAGGATATTAGTATTAGAGAACTATCTTGATGAACAGAAGTGAAACGCAATCTCATTCTTATTTCACTTTTGGTTTATAAAAACTGTGTTGTTATTTTGTAAAATTGGTTTTATAAAATTGAATAGATATGCGATTGCTTCTAGTGCATTGAAAGATGGTTAATATACTATAATCACAAACTCTTAAGATTTGCAGGATGTAAAAACTAATGTTGCATCTTCTAGATTGAATGTTAAGAGAAAAATTGTTATTCCTGACTCATTGTATTTTTAGCGTCTATTTTTGGGTTGTAATCAGTCAAAATGAGATTCAAAGATTGATCAAAGAAGGTTAATTATCTAGTGAGGCAGAGGAGCCTAAACCAAACTTGTGAACCTTGTTTTGAAGGACAGATAACTCTTAGGGCTTAATCAGCCAGATGAAATAGACATAAAGGACAATTGGAGTCGGTACACACTGACACGTGTGGTCTTATGAACATCCAAGAAAGATTACTCACATTTTGGATAAATTTACCTGTTGCGACACAAGTCTTATACTTTTGGTATATTCCGAGAGGGTCAAGACTGATGTGGAGCACAGATTAGGTAAACTTATTAAGACACTTCGATCTGATCGAGGATATGAGTATTTCTTCGGATAGTGCAAAGACTATATGGTCAATGAGGGTGTTGTGTACCAGGTTTCCGCAATTGACGCTAAATGCATTTAGATGTCAAATAGGAATAACAGAATTCCACTTAACATGGTTAGATCTATGATCAGTTATGCCACATTATCTCTTTCATTTAAGAGTTTAGCGTTAATGACATCGATGCGCATTATGAATTGCATTCCATCTTAGTCTGTCTCAAGGATACCGTTGAGCTGTGTTTTTTCCTAAATATTAGTTTGAATCATATGCACATATGGGGTAGTCTTGCACATGTGCGCTTGATATGGACAAGTAAGTTGGAAGCAGATCATAGGCATGCTAGATTTGATAGCTACTCTAAATGTCACTAGGATGGATTATTTTATGATCTCAAAGATAAAAGTTGATTGTTTTCACTCACTGTTTATCTATAGGAGAATCATATTATGAATCACATACCTAGTAGTATAATGTTAGAGAATTTAGTATGAGTATCAGATGTATCACATGTGAACACACTTATTATAGAGATTGAGAATAATATATGAATTCCCTATTGATGCGTTAGCATCATCTACTACACAGATTCTTGCATCGGTACATTGATGTAGTGGGAGGATTATCATCCAATTCGACAGAATCATGTTTTTAGGTGAGACCATTATGGACATCCCTGTTAAACATGAGTTGGACCCAGTAAGCTACACGGAAGCGTGAACCGATGTGGATACAGATCATTTTGGTGAGTTACTATGAAATCAGAGTTGGAATCTATGTATTCTAATAAATTCTGGGATCTTGTAGAACTTTCTAGTAGGGTGATTCCTATGGAAGGCAAGTTAATCTACAAAAAGATACCAGAAGATTTCTTAGTGAATAAATCATGAGTGTACAAGGGAATGTCATTATTTTTCTAATTCTATATATATTGATGACATCCTACTCATTTAGAATGATGTGGAAGTTTTGTCATCAATAAAGAGGTAGTTGTTCAATTATTTTTAAATGAAGGATTTTCAGGATGTAAGCTAGATTCCTAGGATCAAGCTTTTGCAAGATCAGGTTAAAAGGAAAATAGGCTTATCTTAATAATCCTACATTGATAAAGTTTTAACCAGGTTTGGTATGCATAACTCAAAGAATGAGTTCTTGCTTTATTGATATGGATGGCTCTCTTTAGTAAGTAGTTTTTCAAGACTATCAAAGGAGATTGAGCAAATGAGACTGGAACAATATGTTTCGGCATATGAGAGTCTCATATATGCCATGGTCTATACCAAATAGGACATCCGCTACATAGTAGGGATAGTCAGTAGAGATCAGTCCAATACTGGACTTGATAACTGGTCTGTTGTGAAAAATATCATTAAGTACCTGAGGAGAACCAATGATATCATACTTATTTATGGATGTAATGATATGGTCCTAGTCAGGTATGCTAATTCTGATTTTAAATCAGAAGTAGATATTATGAGATTCATGACTTAGTGTATGTTCACTTAATGAAAGGGAAATCAGTTGGTAGATTGTTAAGCAGATTTCAACTGCTGACTCAAACCTGCAGGTGGAATATATTGCAGCCTTAAAGGCGGCAAAGGAAGCCTATTGGTTTGATCTCACTGATTTAGAGGTTGTGGAGCATGCTAGCCTACCTATCGAGCTATATTGCGACAATAGTGTAGAAGTAGTCCAAACCAATGACCCAAGGTTCTATAGAGGAACAAGATACACTAAGAGGAAGTATCATGTTCAACATGATATTATCTGGCAAGAAAATGTACTTGTAGCTAGAATATTGCATTGGAACACAACTTTGTTGATCCATTATCAAAGGTGTCATTGATCAATAATTTTGATCATCATTCGGATAACATTGGAGTTAGGTGCAATTTGAATTGGCTATGAGGGCAAGTGGAAGCTATTGGGATTTATATGCCCTGGCATAACAAATTTCTGTTTGGATTAAAGTGACATATGTTCCTGACGTTTCTGAAATATTTATGTTTTATACAATTGGTGAATTCAATGTATTATATTTCGATTCATTATAGAATTGATAATGTCCATTTGATTACAAGAGATATTTATATATATGTATGTGATGGCAATCAATGCATGATATATAAATAGTAATCATAAATGGTTCATAGTCGGTAATTATGGATGGACTCATAATTAATTAAGATTTGAACTGGATCCGCGTTAGGTTGAGATATATTGCGAGAGCCGTCGTATGCAATTGCTCCCTATCAACGTCATGGCATTTGACTCTTAAGCATGAGAAAATTATAGACTCTTTTATTAATTAATAATTACTTTGATTTGTTCGGCGGATTCTTCGGGATCCTTAGACCGACACTTTGGGTAGTTATGTAATTAATAATTAGAGGGTTATATTTTCAATATTTGCATCATTGCTACTTGTATTTATTTTGTATTGATTATGGTTGATCACAAAGTAAATTCGAAGGCCTTCGTGTGTTTTTAGACAAAATGATTTATTATATATTTATTTATTTAAATTATTATTTTTGTCAAACAAATGTTTTATTGTGATCGAGCCAGAAATAATCAAAGGTACCAAAATAAATATATTAATTAAGTAGTCGGATTGATGGCTAAATTTATCCGATAACTAATTATGCATAGAGGGGTCAAAGTGCAATATTAACTTAGAGGTTATTTATTATTTATTTGGAGTTCAATTAATTTCTTTTAGTGGAGTAGAAATTAATTTATGAATTAATTGAATTGGGTCCATAGACCGGGCCAATTATTAATTCATTGTAGCCAATAAAATAATAGGCCCAATGGATTCTCACTCATAGCCCAACTTGATATTGGAATCATATTAGATTTGAGACATGTGAATTAGAGATTGAGAAGGATTAGTTGTTTCCTTTTCTTTACTTTTATGTTGCCTATAAATATACATGGTCTATGTATATTTTAGGTGTGATTTTTAGTAGAAGGAAAAAAGGAATATATATTTTCTCTCTCTAGAAAATTAGGGTTTATGTTCTCATCTAATGGAGGCTCCCATAAGCCTAGTTTTCCAAGGTCATTCATGGAGGCTTATGAGTGATTTCTAAAGGCAAAACAATTACCAAGAAGATGGAGATCCATGGAAAAGGTGTCCAGCAAAAGGGATCTACAATAAGTGAGAACATTCACTTTAGAGGAGAGATCTAAGGTTTACTCAAACCTTGATGTAAGTATTCAATCTTTTAATTGAATGATTTATCATGTTTTATTTTTGCATAAAACTTGTCTCTATGTGATGAATCAAGATCTATGAATCAAAATCCCTCAAAAAGTTTTTAAAACTTGCACGTTTCCCAACACACACAACAATAGGGTGATGACATTAATCCCATGGTTCAGACAAGCAAAGAAAACCATTGCATGAATTCACAATTTTGAATCTTTGATGGTTAGCTCTAACTTTGATGAAGGGTTTCCTTTTAACTTCAGGGAGGCATCCCATTTGGTCATCACCTCCTTCACTGTTGAGTACCATTTCAGGATTGCACAATAGGATCTTCAATTTGGTTTCATGTTAACATGACGGTCATAATGAACATATTTTGGTGAATTCAGGATGTATTCGTAGCAACATAAGCATTCCCCAAGATCGAAATTGTGGAAATTTTCAGGCTCAACCAAGTAAAGAGTTCTTGACACACGGGTTACGGGCCTTACATCCAATTCTGTTCAAAGCAGGGGGCAAGGCTCTGCTTGCTCAATAGCAGCTTGCCAAACAGAGGATCCAAAATAGTAGTGCGCCAAGTTTTGCACACACACTTGCAAATGAGAATGCTCTTTACACCCAGATATCTGAAGATCTATGAATGAACAACCAGATATCTGAATTTGTTCATCGTCAGACTTCTTCGCTTCTTTGTTGCCCTCCTCAGATAAATTCCTATTTTTTTTCATGGCTACTGCTGTATAAATCAATAGAAATGGAATCGAAGGTCAGAGAAAGAGAGGACTAAACCCTACTTAACCAAAAAAAAAAAAAAAAGAGACAGGATTAAAACCCTAGAAACAGGAAACCAGTAAAATGAGGGGAAATAAACCCTTTCAAGACATGATTATCAAAAAAACTACAATAGTTAGAAACAAATTAGATACCGACCTCAAATAAAAATTGAAAAACCCTAGTTACCAATGAATAGATACTATGAAATATTAAGAGAGAGAGGAATTACTTGGAATAAATCTGGCCACACTTGCAGAGAGAGAATAAAAACTGTAAAACCCTAGTTACCAATGAAATAGATACGATGAAATATTATGAGAGAAAGTGAGGAATTACCTAGAACAAATCTGGGCACACTTCCAGGGAGAGAGAAGAAGAGGGAAATCACCAGAACAGTTGAAGGGCGGGAAAAAAACGCGGGAAGCAGTAACTGGCGCGAAATGATCTTGCTCTTTGATAAACCAAATCCTTTTGATAAATTGGAAATTTTGAACCAAATTCTATAAGTGAACTCTTTGAAAATTTTGTTCTACAAAAAAATATTTAAAAAATTTATTTTCTTAAAAATATTAAGTAAATCTGCAATTGTGCTATTTTTAATAGGGTAAATTACACTAATGTCCCTTGAGATTTCGGTCTACGTCACTCAATGGATAGTTAACGGCTTTTTTTATAGGGTTAATTTCACTCAGACCCCCTGAGGTTAGGTCATATCTTACCTAGATGAAGATTTGATTTTTAATTTGCACTCATATTTGAATTAGTGGCCTAACATTTCAATTATACCCCAAATGTCAATTTTTGGTGAGGGATAGTACTTTTGAGTTGTTAAATGACTATGTTACCTTTTGACCTCATGTTGACTATTTTTGTGACTAAATTAACCCCAACACACCTTTCCTCTTCTCTCCTCCTCCTCCTCTGCCCATCATCATCCCGCCACACACATACAAACACAGCCGTATATATATAGATATACACACACACATACAAACACAGCCATATATATATAGATATACATACACACAAGCACAACCATCACTACAAGAATTTTAGTTATTAGGGACATAAAAAATTGTCCCTAAAAGTGTTAAACTTGTCCCTATTACCTTTTAGGGACAGTTAATGTCACTGTCTCAATTAGTTGCGTCCCAAAAGGGTTTTAGGGACGGACTAATTGGGACAGAATAAAAATCCGTCCCAAATACTTATTTAGGACCGAAAGTTCGCCTCCATCCCAATTAAGTATTTGGGACGGTTGTTTTTTTTCCCAATTAAGTATTTGAGACGGTTATTTTTCTGTCTCAATTAAGTGGGATGTCCCAATTAAGTATTTGGGACGGTTGTTTTTCTGTCTTAATGAAGTATTTGGGACAGTTATTTTTCTGTCCCAATTAAGTATTTGGGACAGAATTCTTTGTGTCCCTAATTCCATTTTATTATTATTATTATTATTATTTTTTATTCTTTTTTATTATTATTATTATTATTATTTTTTAATGGTGGTATGCCAGCTAGTATTTCAGTTGTCCAAATCTCTTTTTGCCTGCCTGTTATATCTTATATATTCATTAAAACTATAAAGAAGGTAAATGTAAAGTAAAAATTAATACAAAAATGTTAAATTTAATAACCATTAATTAAAAAACAAAGTGATATCAATTATAGTCATATCAGTACCTAATAGCATAATATGTAAATATCAATAACATAGTTGGAATCATTATCATTCGGGCCAAACGGGCCAAACATCGGTGGCTGCGGATTATTTAATAGGCTACCAAAAGGTCCATAAGGAGGCTGCTGCTGCTGTGGGCTGCCAAGTGCAGGACGATATCCGCCGAATGGTGTGAACATGAATTGAGGAGAAGACACCCTTTGATTCTCCAAGATACCTTTCACAGTTGACTTCAATTCATTTACGGACTCCATCAATTCATCATATTTTTGTTCCGCTCTATTAGACTTCCTCCTTTCAGCCTCCAACTCTGCCTCCCACTCTGCATTTGTCTTCCTCTTACGACTTGAGGATGCTGGAGCCTTCTTTCCATATCCAAAGCCACGAAAATATGTACCCTTTCCTGTTCCAAGACAGTTTTCTAAAATCTGCTTATCCATTGGGATTGAACTACTAGCATCCACATAAACAGATGGATCTAGTGATTGGGCCACCATTTTCTCCTGCATTTTGCAAAATCAATGAAGTAAATTAAATGAAGAACAATTATTAGCCATCTCCATACACATCATACTACAATTAACAAAGCACTTTACTTTAAATTTTCACCACTCATCCACCAACACATCGTACTTTTACTAAAATCGAGATGCTATAACTATTTATAAGTATATGTAATACTAGCGTAAGTACTCAGAAAGATGTATCAATAATATTTTGTACAAGTTCATATGCCAGTTGAATATAAGCTGGTAAGGGACATAAACTTCTAACTGAAAATGCACATGGTCATATTAAACACGAGTATTCAATAAAAAAACTAGAACATCAAAACTTGAACTTAATCTTATATTCAATTTGCACTTGAAAAATGAAAACTCAAATCTATCGTGGAAAAAAAATTAGTCCAGCAAACAAAATGACATGCTTATAAACTGTTACTATCACTAAGAATCATTCTACTTACACACTCTATAAATTAATTTGAAACTTAGAGACAGAGAGATGCAAGAAATAGAATCCAAACAAAGTTATGAACCACTTTGTTGTGAATAATTTCTTAGACTAAACAAAATATTAAATCTGAATCTGTTTGGTTTAATGTGAATTCAGTTGAAGTATATTTATCCTTATAACAAAAAAGCCACTATTCAACACTTCATGGACCAAACAAAAACCCCTCCTAAATATGCTTGGTAACTAAGGTGAATTCAGTTATAATATATTTATCCTTGTATCAAAGAAGACAACTTAAAGAAGGCAACTAAAATCTGGAAAAAAAATAGTAAATAATAGAGGTTATATAGGTTACCGATCCTATTGAAATTCACAAATATTAAATTAGTATTCTTATTGGTTGTAGCTCTGTGTGAGTTCATAAAGAGAAGTCTACCAAATTCACAAAGACTTAATGGACACAATATCACACATTCATATATTAATTCACAAACTTAGTTTCAACTTCCACCAACACAGTTTAAATTATGTACCTCCATTGAATTTTAGCTTCAAATTTTTAATTGTTGTACCAGTCTACCAGCTTTCGTTAAATATACATTAAAGTCTTCTTAAAACCCAACAATTATTTCTATGGGGTAAAAAAATCATAACTTACATATGTTTTGCGAGCATCATCATGAATCCATCCACCATTTTCCTTGTAATGTGTTTTCTTGTACATTTTGATGGCAGGTCCTTCGAGAGGATGTTCATCGTCTTCATCGCTATGTTTATCATCTTCATCAGCTTCTTATGTAATTTTTTTATTTTTTTAATACATTACAAGGTATGGTTGTAGAATGAGAACAAAATACACAAATAAAAACAAAGTATTGTGTTATCTATTACAAACTCATAATGAATTTTGGCAAAAGACTTTGACCCAGCAGAATGTAACATCTCTACATTGCCCCTGTTTTCTTTGTTTCTAGACTAATTTCCTACAATGTAATTTAAAAAATAAACAAATGAGGAAAAGAAAGAAACATTAATAAAAAAAACATATAACTAGGTAGTTTATATTAACCTAAAATTTGTCTGTCATCCACCTATCACACATGATTTGCCAGTCCTCGTAGAGTACACGAGGGTGTGGGTTGTGGCGTGCACTCTCTTCTGTCTCGTACTTGTTAAAATGATCTTTCAAACGGTTTCTGAACTTTCTATGAGTAGTGGCTAATGAGAGATCTGCACCCTCCTTTGCTTTTTCATCAACATTGCAGTCAATTCTGAATTCCCCCTTTATTTTTCACATGAATAAGCCAAAAACAAATGTCATTTAGAAGAAGTTTAATTAGCAGCAAAATTCATGAATATATGGTCAGCTACCCATCTTTGTAAGCAAATTATCTCCCAATAAAAAGTAAAATAAATAGAACTTTCATCCTATTATATCAGTAAATAATCAAAAAGATTCCTTTTTCAAACACCCAATAAGAAGCAGATTATAATGAAAATCTCCCGGCTAAAATACAAAGCCAAGGAATGAATAACACTTAATCCTGCTGAATGACCTTGAAAGATAGTTTTTAAAAATAGTATAAACTAAAAATTTACAAAAAAATTATACGTTATAGTAGCAAAAAGGAATTAAGATATGGGTTAAGCAGGACATACCATTATTTTAGTGTAACAGAACTTTTTATGATAGTCTGGGACATCTGGCCAAGTCTCATAGCATAGTGGTATATGTTCACGAGCAATCATCCCAAGCTTTCTCTCCCAAACATCTGAATTTTCCTCCACCGGTTTCAAATAACCGTCCGTAAACTTAATCGGAATAATCCCCCATTGCGCTTTTTAATTTCAAATATATATATTTTTTATTTATAGCTTTGCCACGCCTCTTGACATTTCTTAATGGACCTGAAAAATGTAATTCATAAGAGTAACGCGTAGGAGTATTTTGGGACCAAGTTCAAATGTAAGGACAAGTTTAGCAAATGTAAAGATCATAAATAATCACCTTCCACTGTTGGTTGTGGCTGGGAAGATGCATGAATGTTTTGGGCAAGGTCATTGTTGGATCTCAAGGACCGACGATTGGACGCCAAAGTAGATTACAGTAATAAGAGAATCAAATCTTTTATAACATGTTACGAAACAAATAGATTAGAAAATAAAAATTAAGTAGTAAAGGAAAGTATCAAAATAGCCAAACAATAGATAATTAAAAGAACGAAAAAAATAAATCACGTGACTACAAAAGAGATTAATAATAACTAAAAAAAAAAAAACCACATATTCTAAAAGTCCAAGCTAAGTACTGAATACAAATTTAACCAATTTCAACATATCAACTTGCATGTGTTCAATAAAAAATAGGAAAAAAAAAAATTCACATTTAATCCAAATCATTATCAACTTCTTTTTCACCATCTAAACTGTCTTCAATCATGATTTCATCATCATTGTCAAAACAGTCAATTTCATGACGAGATTCTTCATTACTTTGTAGAATTATTTCAGCATCAAGACTTTCAACCTCCAAGCCATCCCTATTCAAAGTTGGTGGATCCATCTCAAAGTTGGTCGCCATCTCTTAAATTTAGTGAACTTAAAACTTCCATGCCTTCTCTTTCAAAAGTTCATTGAAGAATCTGTCTACACGAATACATGAAAAAAATTACGCTCATGCTTTTCAAGGGATTGAATACCTCCGAATCAAAAGACAATCATAAAATCAACTTGATACCCATTGAACAATTCCAATGTAAATCATTTTTTCAATTTCTCATCATGGATTCCAATTTTTTGTTTTTTCTTCATTTGAGGTCATTAATATTTCAACATGTTGATTTCAAATTTCAGTTTCGAGATGTTAAACATAGTCCACCTATGTATATGGATTCAATTGCTATTGTTTGCATAAAAATTGAAAAGGAAAAGAAAAATTAAAAACAAACAAGGTACTAAAGCACATACCTACTATATATATATATATATATATATATATATATATATATATATATATATATATATATATATATATATATATATAATATATACATGCCTCTGAAAATTGGGGAAAATTTATCAAAAGTGTGGAGGCCATTGAAGAAATTACGCACACAATAACTGTAAGATTAATCGCAAAAACTTATGGATAGTTGTCGATTTCAATCACTGATCGAGAGAGAGAGAGAGTGAGTGAGCTCCGATTAACCCGAGAGAGATTAGAAGCAGCAAAAAAGCTAACCTTCCAAATTCAATCGATTCTCCTTATTATGCTTCTGCAAATCGATCGTCCTCAATATACTTCTTAGCTCCGATTGACATGAGAGAGGTTTTTCGTATGTGTATCGCTTCACGCCAAGAAGAGTGTGGCAAACCGAACCCACATGAAGTAGTTGCAACTGGTACGGCGTCGTCGACTGTACAGAAAGAGTACATGAGTGAGAGAGATGAGAATGAGAAGCCGAACTGGCCAGTGTGAGATAGTTGCAACTAGTGTGGCGTCGGCTGTACAGAGAGTAGATAGATGATACATGTTTAGGTTAATTTGTATAGTGTGAGAGATGAGAATGAAGAGAGAGAGAGAGTGGGTTTACAACTTTACAATACCCAAAACGGTGTAGTATGGAATTTTTTTAATATTTTGCACGTGGAATTTTGGAATTAGGGTCGGAGGAAAATCCAGCGCCAAATTTCCCTAAATATATAATGCAGCCAAATTTTCCCACCAAAAATATTCCCGGTTATTTTTTAGCTCATTTGGGACCATAGACATGTTGTCGTCCTAACAAGCAGGATCATTTGAGACAATTTTTAAGTCATCCCAAAAGATCTGTCCCAAGAGCCTCATTTTCCCACCAAAAATATTTTGGTCATTTTTTTTTTCTCATTTGGGACAGAAGATATCTCATTTGGGACGGTAGATATGTTATCGTCCCAAAAACTAGTCTCATTTGAGACAATTTTTAAACCGTCCCAAATAATCTGTCCCAAAAGCCTCCTTTTCTTGTAGTGCATATATATATATATATATATATATATATATATATATATATAGAAAAACACAGCCATATATACACACACATATAAACACACCTCCACCTTAGCCGCTGCTACTACCTATTATGCCACATATACTGCTGCTGCTGCAAATTTTTTTTTTTTTTTTTTTCCTTTTGTAGAGGCCGGAATTGGGGGATCTGTGGTTAGTTGTTGTAGTATTTTGCTTACAAGGCTGATTTGAGTTTCAATTGAATGTATTTTAAGGATAGATGTTGATGAATTTATTATAATCCAATTAGATTACGTGGTGAAAAGATTGGAGATAGAGACAACAATTAATGCCTCAGCGGGAAGAAATTAATTAGGTAGTGGCAGTAAAGATATGATTGGGATTGATGAAGAGAAAAGCTTCTTCTAAAATAGTTTTCCCTTAAATATCCTCCAAAAGCTTCAATTTTTTACACATTTGGAGAAAACAACATATTGATTATTGAACTTTAACACCATGGTTAAACAGTCTGGTCTAGAATGGTCTAGTTCTACGTCTGGTTATACAAAACGGATTGAGGAATGGATGAAAATTCAGAAGTGTGGGCGGATCTACGAGCTCGGGTCTCTGCCGCCTTTTCTTATGGTCTTCGAGGGACACGTGGCGCCGATTGAGCACTGTTGGAACCAACACGGATTGGGAGCTGTCGGAATCTCCATCCTAGTGCGGTGAGCCTCCTCCATTGTACCGGCAATGGCAAGCCATTTCTTAGGAAAGAGATAAAAGTCAAAATTGTAGAGGGGCATTTATGTCATTTAAGATTTAAGATATTTTGTATTAAAAAATTGAGGATAAAAGGGTCAATTCGCATGTGTTTGAGGCTCAAAAGTAAATTGGGGTGTAAGTGAAAGTTAAAAACTAAATTTTCATCTAGATGAAATATAACCTAACCTCTAGGGGTTTGAGTAAAATTAACCCTTTTTCATATTGACACTCCTTCCAGACATTTGAGACCATATGAAATTACATTTTCAACCTATTTTAACCCTTTGACTTGTCAACATAAGTACAAAAAGTGTAAATAGTCCAAACTAACCTTCCCACCTCAAACACCACCCCATAAAAACACTATCACCACCCACAACCACTACCGCTCTTCTTTCTTTTATTCATTCATATATATGTATGTACATATATGTATACATACAAACATATAATTACAAGTACTACCCCTCTACACCCCCATATGCTCCTCGCCCTCAGTGGCTTATTGGGCTTTTCGTTGGAAAAAAATTCCATCACCTGATATGGAATCTACAATATTGAATCGGGTTTGTCTTAACTATCGTCGTTGCAAATCCCCTACGCTTCACTGTCCGAAAAAAGGTTAAGGTAAAGGCACGAGATCACTTTAGTGATATCGAAGGAAATCCATAGGATTGTAATGATGCCAGGCAACTGGGGATGGGTATTGACGATGTAGTGATTGGAGAGAAAAATAAAGAATGAGGTGGGTGTTATGGAGGTGGCAATAGTGGGTGGTGGAGGTTTGCAGTGGTGAGGGACAGAGAAAGAAAGAACGAGTAGAGGCGGTGGTGGAGGTGGGTTGTATGTGGTGGCTCTCTTTCATCATGGTCAACTGGGGATCGTGATGACGCTGATCAACTTGGGAAAGGGTATCGATGGTGCAATGATTAGAGAGAGAAATAAAGAACGGGTTGGGTGGGGTGGAGGTGGCGATGGTGGGTGGTGGTTGTGATGTGGAAGTTGCGGTGGTGAAGGAGAAAGAAAGAAAGAAGGGGTAGAGGTTGTGGTGGTTCTTTTTCATCATGTCTGCAATTAGGGTAAGTTTTATTTTAGGGTTAAACTTGTTAGCAATTTCACAGCATATTGATGGTGTTAGAAGGGGAGACTTGTTCCACATCGAATTCAGTTGGGAAATGACATAGGTATAAATGGGTGGGTAAGTTTTATCAGAGCCAGACCTAGTCCTTGATCCAATGCCATGCCAAGCGCCTGGCCCGGAAGGTGTCCGGGTGAGCCATCCCGTGTGACGACCCGAACCCATGGGTCCGAACCGCTAACCTGGTCCTTACCCGAATTTGAGGTCACCTAAGTCAATCTCACTTATGGCTAGTGTTAACACATCATCATTATGCCTTAAATATGCTTTAAGAAGTCTTTAAACAACTTTCTAAGGCTCAAGGATAATTCATACCAAAGAAGGAACAAAGTGCACAAAGCAGCTTTAAATCGGTCAACTGAAATAAAGCTTCGGTTGACTGAAATGAACCCTATACTAGTTGACCAAAATGGCCATTCCGGTAGGCCAGTTGTGATCCAATTCTTTAATGAAGCTACTGGAAGTTTTAGTCGACCGAAATGCCCATTTCGGTTGGTCGAAACGGTAATGCGAGCTAAGGTTTGCTACTAGACTGCAACAAGAGAGAAAGTGAGTAAAGGCCTATATAGAAGTTTTGCAAATTGCTCTAAACCTGTTCTAACACCCTGAAATATGACATACTGCATTCCATGGATAAAAACATCAATAATTTGATACAATGCAACATCGTTTTCCCCATTCAAATAAGAAATAACAATGTAATCATACAATGAGCCCAATTTACATCAGAATACAGTCAAGGATACATAGTTATTTTACAAGGCCTTGCTAAATAAACTTAATACATTTTTGTCATGATGTTCTACAAAAGAATGGCTCAAAATACAAAAGGTTGCAAAACACCCTTTTAATCCCTTCATACTTGTGGTGGATTGTTATTTGCCACCTACTTTCCGTGACCTAAAAAATATTAATGTAAAGGGGTGAGCATAAGCTTAGTAGGAAGTGTCTAAGACACATCTCTTGTCACCCCATGAATCCATACAATGAATAGAAAAATAAAAAAGCGGGATCAAGCCATACCGGGAAAAAACTTATCGACAAAAATCAACAGTCCAGGTCATAAATGAAATATGCAGTGTAATGGAATGCAATATCATACAATGTCGCTCCCCATTTCCAAAACCTTTTCCTCCATTATATCCAAACTGTTAGTGAAACCCGTCCCATGGCAACTCTATAGCGGCATGAGAGGAGGATTGGCTAACTGTCCCTAACCCATGACAACTCCATGACATAATTTGGGGCCTAGGTAACTCAACCACGTTAGGGTGCTCTCCCCAGTCCCCTCTAGGCCACACTAATGCCACGGTCCCTAGGGAACTCCTTGGCCGGGTTTTTCGCAAACCCTTTTATCAAAACTTTTCCCCAAAAACCCTTTTTTGTTATTTCTTTCAAAACCAATTTCCTATTTCCTTTCCAATGAAGTGTATGGATGCTTCATGCTGCATAAATGTCATTAGATTGTACAATTCTAACTTAACAACTTGCATGCTTAAATAAGGAATTTCATACGAAACATAACATGCTTAACAAAATCTCAACAATTACACATTCAAATTAAAATATAATCATTTAAGCATGCATATATCATATTTCATCAACAATCAAACATACATATCACTAAACATTAAATTTATATGGAATTATAACTCATACGCATAACATCAAAATAACTTGGCATGAATTAATCACAATTTAACATGTTATACTACAATTTATGAGAGAATAATTCACCAAGACCCAAGAGATTGTAGATTAAACATCCCAACCTCAAAAGGATGTAAAAAGCCCCAAAAATCCCTAGATTTTTGAAAATCCAATGGTTGGCCAAACAGTGATTTGCTTTTATCAACGCGTAGATTTCAACGAGCTCTCCGATTTGCCGTAAACGACACCAACAAACTCTCGACTGTTGGAAACTAATCAAGGCTTGAAATTTGTGGAAAAAGAAAAGAAAAAAGAAAAGAAAAGAGTGAGAGAGAGAGAGTGCCTGGGAGAGAGAGATGAGGCCAAAAATAATGGCCTCTTGGCCACTAAAATCAAAAGTAAGTGGTGGTGGGTCCTACCACTAAAAATTAAAATCTTTTAATTTTTATTTTCCACCACAAAGCTTATATATGCATACTAACTATGTTACATCCACATAAAACACATTAAATAAAAATAAATAAAATGTAAATGGATCCAAAGAAAACCCCCATACGCAACAATTCTGATAGCGAGTCCCACGCGGGACTTTCTTGCCCGAAAAATGAAAAATTGCCAAAATGGCAACCGATGCATTTCCAAGAGTCCTGAACTCAAGGAAATGTCCCACCCAACTCTTAGACACACCCGGCACACCCCACGATGTTCGGCACGCAAAATAAAAAAGATGAAAATACCCTTGCAAAAATAGAAAATTCCAAAAAAAAGAAGAAATGGCGAACAATCAGAAACATTACAGTCTCCCAAACTTAAAAAGGATTTCGTCCCAGAAATCAAATCGTACTTGGGGAAGAAAATAACACTAGATACTTGGAGCGAACTTCCTATTCAAGCTCCCAAGTAGCCTTCTCAACTCCGTGGTGCCTCCAAAGAACTTTCACCAATTGTATCATCATGTCCCTTAATACCTTCTGCCGTGTGTCAAGGATCTGTACTAGTCCCTCCTCGTAAGAAACATCCTCATCAATATCCATATCAACCCAACTCAAAATGTGAGATGGATCCGGTTCATACTTCCGTAGCATCGACCCATGGAAAACATTGTGGACTCTGTCTAGCTGTGGTGGCAATGCAAGTCTATAGGCAGCCTCTCCTACACGGTCCAAAATCTCAAAAGGTCCAATGAATCATGGCGATAACTTGCCACACTTCCAGAACCTTATCAACCCCTTTCACAGAGAAACTCGAAGAAAAATGTGGTCTCCCATCTCAAAGGATAACGGTCGTCGTCGGTTATCTGCATAACTCTTTTATCGGCTCTGAGCTGTGAGCAACCTCTGTTTGATTAACTTAATCTTCTCAGTAGTCTCGAGTATAATGTTGGGTCTTAAGGCGGCTGTCTCGCCTACCTCAGTCCAACAAATAGGATTCCTATAAGGTCTACCATACAACGCCTCAAATGGAGCCATCTTAATGCTCACCTAATAACTATTGTTGTAGGCAAACTCAATAAGTGGAAGGTGGTCCTCCCAACTACTTCCTAAATCAAGTACACAGGCCTAAAGCATATCCTTCAAGATCTGGATGGTACGCTCCAACTGGTCATTCGTCTATGGATGGAATGCGGTACTAAGGTGAAACGATGAACCAAATGATGCTTAAAGTCCTTCCCAGAACTTCGAAGTGAATTTGGCATCCCTATCTGAAACAATAGCCACTGGAATTCCGTGCAATCTTACAATATTTTTCACATACAGAACACCAAGTGTCTCTGTGTCATCTGTTGCCTTAATAGGCAAAAAGTGAGTTGTCGTGGTGAATCTATCAATAATGACCCATACGGCTTCATTTCCCCTTCGTGACCTTGCAAGGCTTGTCACAAAATCCATAGTAATCTACTCTCATTTTTTCTGTGCAACAGGCAATAGCTACAACAAACCCACTGGTCTCTGGTGCACGCCTTTACCTACTGATAGATGAGACATCTAGCCACCAATACTGACATCTCAAATTGTGATACATTTTGGTACCACCTGGATGAACTGCAAAACGAAAAGTGTGAAACTCCAGTAAGACGTCCTCACGGTAAACTGTGGGGACAGCTAACAAACCCCTGAACCATAGACCTCTATTTGCATGTAAGGTCCAATCCTTCATTATTTCACCACTGGAGATTAGAATGTGAATGGCATCCAAATCCAGATCCCGTATCTGTTCTGATAAGAGTAGGCTGAGCTATAAGACTAAACAAGAATGCTGACTCATTACAAACATCGTCGTCAAAGCAATACAATCCCATTTCTGCCAAGTCTTCAAGCATCTTCCACTTCCGAATGGCTAATCTAGCCAAAGTCTCACGAGATTTCTGGCTTAAGGCTTCAACTACTACATTTGCCTTTCCCGGATGATACTGCAAGTCAAAGTTATAGTCCTCCAATAATTCAACCAATCACCTCTGTTTGTTGTTTAAGTCCTTTTGGAATAAAAGGTACTTGAGGCTTTTGTAATCTGAAACACCTCGAATCTCTCACCATACAAGTAGTGTCTCCAATACTTTAAGGCAAATACAACTGCCGCTAACTCCAGATCATGAGTAAGGTAGTTATGCTCATGAGTCTTCAACTATCGAGATCAATAAGCCACTATTCTACCACCCTTCATCAGTACACAACCCAAACCGTCATGTGAAGCATTACAATAAATCACACAACCTAAGCCACGCTCGGGTATCACCAACATTGGAGCCGTAGTCAACCTTGTCTTCAATTACTGAAAGGAAGACTCACAGGCTTCATTCCATGTAAACTTAATCCCCTTCTGGGTCAAGCGAGTTATAGGCGCTGCTAAAGATGCCAGGAAAATGCTCTTTACTTAGAAAGCCTAATTCCACATTTCAAATTTTTTCCAACCCCTTTTCCCTCTATTTTCAGTCTATTTATAGACTGTTATATACCTTTTAAAAGCTTCCTAACAAACTTCGTGCATTGGGCTAGTCTCTTGGGCCCTTCTTGGTTATGGGCTCAACTCTTTTTATCCGAGATCTGGCTTTCAACATGATTTCCTGGTGCTGGGCCTGACCAATGAAGATTCGGTTCAGGATGGTTGCTCTTGCCCGACTTGTTCTAAACAATCTGGATTGTACCCGGCTCAAGTTATTTTTGGTATCCTCATCTGCCCCCATTATCTCTCCCTAATTAATTAGGGTAAGATTATTGAAAGGACATAATCATGACATGATGGCTTGAAGCAGTGACGTGTGAAAGTGAACGGTTGGCTTAAAGATCCATGCTTTGAGATCGGCTGCACCATTATTACTATGACTTCTTGGATGCTGAACCATTTTCACTTTAAAAAACCCAACCCCTCATTTTTTTACCTTTCTTCAACCTTTTTCACCTCCATCCTCATCGATTATCTCTGTCACCTGTCTGTATTCTCCGGCAAGATTCTTTTGTTTTCTCTGGCGAGCCTTTCCCTTTGCGATTCGACTTTCGCTTTGCTGCAAGGTACTTTGCAAACTTTCTTTCTGAGGTTAGTTCCATTCTCTCCTCTATTAGAAAAAAAACTTTACACTCAGAAATTTCTTTCACTTTTTTAAAATGGCTCCCCTTGACTTGGATGCTATCCGTTTGAGGAACAATATTCCAAACGACGTCTCCCTTAGGGTTTATCCCACGAGTCTGGATAAGAGTTCTGGCGAGGGTCTCCTTCCTGGGGAGATTCTCTTCTCGACTCTTCATTTGAATGTAATTAGATTTCCCCTACACCCGTTCTTTTGTTATGTCTTCAATAAATTAGGGCTTTTTTCTCTTCAGGTTTACCCTAACTTCCTTAGGGTAATATCAGTCCGCTTGATTTTAAACCGTGAAAGGGATCTCGACTTAGATATCATAGACCTTCTCCTTTGCTACTGGGTTACCAAAATCAGAACTAATGAAATGTATTTTCACTTATTTTCCATCGAGAAGCGATCCATCTGTATGGATAAGTTATCTTTTGAAAAGGGTTGGAGGAAGAACCAAATTGGGGTCAATGGAAATTGGCGAACTCCATTCGCTCAGACTTTCCCTATCCTGACCACTTTTGGAGAGTGTTCTGTCCCTCACTACAAGAAATTTAAAAAACACCTAACCGATTGCCACTGTGAAACTTAGCTTCCTCATTTCTGCACTTTTCTTTGTAGATGCCTTCAAATTCAACATGACGAATTGGTTACAGCGTTTACAGGGCCAAGCTTAACATTCTGAAGGAGAAAGTTCTGAACAACATCCCCTCAGCCACTGACTTGCTCACCCTTGACAACCTCTCTGACATATCCATCCTTGGGTCCACCATGAAGAATATCCAAATTACTTCTTTTAGTAGGAGGAGGCATTCTGCCCCACCCCTTCAATTGTTCCAGCCATCACTGAGCCCACTCCTTCAACTGCTCTAGCCATCACTATGGCCACCTCAACAGTCCTAGTTATAGCCCAGACTATCGAGTATCCAATTATTGAGCCCTCTGCAATACCCTTGGATGAAGTTCAACCTGTTGTGCTGAACAACGAACCCTTTGATAGTCTGACTCAAGCTTCCCCAAATGGTGCTCGAAATGTTTGGGGTTCTTTTCAAAACACTAAAGGATCTCCTCCAGCCCAACTAAAGTTTCAGTACTTGATGCTGGTTCTGATCAAAGTGACCTCCCTCCCACCCGAAGGGCCCAGACTTCTTTTAGGGTCACCAATCCTTTTCCCTCTACTCAGCTATCCATTCTGAAAGGCGAGTCAGCTAGAACCTTCGGTTCTTCACCAACAATGACCCTATGGCATCCCCTGCTTACTAGTGAGGATGGGTCAGTTATTGCCCCCACAGATTCTTTATTCAAAGATCCGATCACATCATTTGCCTTCTATAAGGGCTTTTGGACCCCCAAAGACATTGAGGCTCAGAATAAAATGACCTTCAATGAAATGTACCAACACTTCCCAGCAGCTGTTGTTGAGGTAATTCTTCCTTTCCTCTTTACTTTTTGTTTTTCCCGTTCTGATTATTTGACATTTGCACTCATCAACAGACCTTTGCCTTTGTGCATACTCTATTTGGGATGTTCACTTTCCAGAAGAGCATTGAGACTCTGAACAAAAAACTCAAGTCCCTATCTACCGCTCTCAAAAGATCTGTTGATTCAAAGAGGTTAACCGAAGCCAAAAATTCAGAGCTGCTGGTTAAGCTGAATGAATCAGAGAAAGAGATGGAAGCTCTGAGGGTTGAGAAGAATGCTCTAAGGGCTGAGAGGTGACACTCAAATAGCTGAGCAGGATTCCCTCCTGGATGATGCTGATGTTTTGAAGAGAGAGAAGAACGTCGCACAGACAGAAGGAGACGTACTAAGAGGAGAATAGGGGGACCTTCAGCGCACTTTGATTGCTAAATGGTTGACATCTAATTCTAAAGAGAAGTTCTTATATGAATGCTCTGCTCTACTGAACGTCATAGGCAGAGTTGATGGTGGCATGCGAGCTCTCCATGCTCGCTTCACAAGGATAGGAGCTCTTAGATATGCTGAGGGGTACAAAGACGGTTTTATTGACCGTTCTTTCCCTGAGGGAAAATCAAGCTCTTGTGCTGGTCCAGACAAGTTAGATGCCTCCCTGGGCATTAACCTGCCAAACACCTACCAAGATCCATCCTTTGCTCTTGCTGAAAACGTAGTTGTTGAGTGTAATGAGATCACAGCTTCAGAGGTGATCCCACCTATTCGCCCTACTCTTTTGAGTGTTCTTCCTATCACCACCATAACTCCAGCCACTATCGCTGCCACTAACAGAATTCTACCAACTGATGAGGTCATTTATCTTGACTCTCTCTCTACAGGCAATGGAACAGCCAATGATGGAGAGGGAAACAGTGATCCTGCTGGTGATGATGGGGCAGGCAATGGATCCGGCATATGAGGAGATACGACAGACTAAAGTTCTACCTGCTTTTGTATTTTTCTTTTTTCATTTCAATGTCACTTCATGTATTTCAAGAACTATTTTGTGATGAATGAAATGACAATTCTATTTTGCAAAGCTTCTGTACTCTATTTTGTGCTTGAATGAACTGTTAGTTTAATTTTCTTTTCATAAGTGCTTGGCGCTCGGCTAGAGTGCCACTTGGTACTTGGCTTTTATTTTGTGCAAGTGTTTGGCGTTCGGCTTATAGTGCCATTTGCCACTTACTTAGCTAAGTGTTTGGCGCTTGGCTAGAATGCCACTTGCCACTTTCTTATTTTTTTTATTTTTTATTTTTTTTTTTGGCGCAAGTGTTTAGCGTTCGGCTTATAGTGCCATTTGCCACTTACTTGGCTAAGTGCTTGGCACTCAGCTAGAATGCCATTTGCCACTTTTTGTTTTGTTTTTTTTTTTTTTTTTTTTTGTTTTTGTTTTCGCGCAAGTGTTTAGCGTTAAGCTCATAGTGCCATTTGCAACTTACATGGCTAAGTGCTTGGCGCTCGGCTAGAATGTCACTTGCCACCTTTTTTTTTTTTTTTTTTTTTTTTGCGCAAGTATTTGGCGTTCGACTCATAGTGCTATTTGCTAGTTACTTGGCTAAGGACTTGGCTCTTGGCTAGAATGCCACTTGCCACCTTCTTTTTTATTATTTATTTATTTATTTATTATTTGCACAAGTGTTTGGCGTTCGACTTATAGTGCCATTTGCCACTTTCTTAGCTAAGTACTTGGCACTTGGGTAGAATGGCACTCGCCACACTTTCTTTTTCTTTATTTATTTATTTTTATGCGCAAGTGTTTGGCGTTCGACTCATAGTGCCATTTGTCATTTACTTGGGTAATTTTTTCCAAATCAACTTTTTAAACAAAATGAACTCTTTTCATAGATCTTGGAGAATATATACATTTATAAGCATATAACTCAAAATGAATATTGTTCAGAATGGAATTCGACTTCTATTGGTAGTACCTTTTTAGAGATGTGGCATTCCATAGCTTGTTAACGAATCTTCCAGCCATAGTCTCTAAAATGTATGTCCCCTTTCCTATGGCTTCTGCCACTCTACATGAGCCTTCCCATGGTGACATCATCTTTTTGGCAATCCCCACCTTCTTTTTCAGAACTAGATTGCCAGGTGCAAAGTCTCTATGCTTCACCCTTTTGTTATGTCCATTCACGAGTTTCTGCTGATAAGATGCGAGCTTTATTGCCGCTACATCTCTTTTCTCTTCCAACAGATCACGGTTAAACTTCAACATGCTATCATTTTGCTCCTGATTCCATGCTAAACTTCAAACAGTTAGAACTAAGTGCTTGATCGGTATTACTGCCTCGGTGCCATACGCCATAGCGAATGGGCTCTCTCCGGTCGGCCATCTTGGGGTTGTTTAATAAGCCCACAAGACGTTCGGAAGCTCATCTAACCATTTCCCTTTTTCATCCTCAAGCTTCTTCTTGATACAAACAAAGATTGTTCTGTTCGTCATCTCAACTTGACCATTTGCTTGCGGATAGCTAACCGCCGCTAACTTTTGGTTGATTCCATATTCCTCTAGCAAATCCCTCACTTGCTTGCTGTCGAGATTAGTCCTATTGTCCATAATGATCGACCTTGGTACGCCAAAGCGACAGATAATATTACTCCAGATTAAGCCCCTTACTTGAGTTTGGGTCACACTAGGATATGGCTCTGCCTCCACCCACTTGATAAAGTAATCTATTGCTAGCAGAACACACTTGTTCTGTGACCTCGCGGTCGGCAGAGGGCCAACCACGTCCATCCCCCATTGCGCAAAAGCCATAGTTTGGCCATTACGTGCAAGTCTTTAGGTGGTTGGTGGATCAATGGTCCGAACCTTTGGCACTTATCGCATCTTCTAGAGAATTCTTTTGCATCTCGTAACATGTTCAGCTAAAAATATCATTGTGTCATCGCTTTGTGTGCTAGAGACCTTCCCCCTAAATGATTGCCACATACACCCTCGTGGATAGTTCGCAAGATCTGCCTAGCTTCTGTGGGGGTGACACATTTCAAATACGGTCCAGAGAAAGACCTTCTATACAACTGATTGTGCATAATAGTATACTTTGCAACATTTGATCTGATTTTCCTTGCCTCCTCTTTCTTCTTGAGCAACACACCATCCCGTATGAAAGTCATGATTGGATCAATCCAGCTCGGCTCATATAGTATGAAATTAACTTGCCGATGATTCGACTTGGACAATTCATCAAAGATGGATAGCTGACATAACATATCTACTGGTATAACCTTTGCCAATGTTTCTCTAAAACTTAATGCACTATAAGCCAATCGATCAGCATCTTCATTATATTCCCTTGGTAATTGGATGAATTTAATCTGGTCGAAGTCTTTTGCTTTGTGTAGAATGGCAGAGCGGTAGGCCTCCATTATCTCATCTTTGGTTTCATATTCCCCGGTAACTTGTCGAATGATCAGTTGTGAATCGCTTAAAGCAACTAGACTTTCGACCTTCAATTCTTTAGCCAGCTTCAGTCTAGCCAGCAATGCTTTGTATTTAGCCTCGTTATTGGTTGCGCTGAACTCAAGTACGACTACTTGACTCAGCGTGGTGCCCTCTGGCATTTGCAGTTTGATCCTAATTGCTGCCCCCATTTGATTTGAAGAGCCATCTATGAAGAGCTTCCATAAAGAATTACCAAGATCTTCTTCCATATCTTCTACATCACATTCTAGCAGGAAATCAGCCACTGCTTGTCCTTTGATGGCCATGCTGGGTTCGTATATGATGTCAAATGAGCTCAACTCTATGGCCCACTTTGTCATTCTTCTTAATAGATCTGGCTTCTGAAAGATCGTCCTTATAGGAAGGGTGGTCAGAATGATGATAGGATGGGATTCAAAGTAATGCCGGAGTTTCCTTTTTGCATTCACCAACGATAGGATCACTCGTTCAGCCTTTGAATATCTTCTTTCTAGCTTGGCCATTGTTTTGCTAACATAGAACACTAGAAACTGCCTACCTTCTACACAGTGCACCAGAACGACACTTGTTGCAATGTTGGACACACCAAGGTACATAAAGAGATTTTCACCTGGCTTAGGGGTAGATAAGACTAGAGGGTTCTGCATATACTCTTTCAGGCTGGTCAGTGCCTATCATTGCTCATCCCCCCAGGCCTATTTTCCATGGCCTCTTATTATATCAAAAAATGGTTTACAGTGATCTGACAGCTTAGAAATGAATTGACTTAGTGCGGCTATTCGACCTGTAAGTGCTTGTACTTCTTTGACTGTTTTTGGTTCTACATTTTTTATCAGAGCTTCTGCTTGGGCTGGGCTAACTTCAATTCCTTTGTTGTTTATTGTGTCCCAAGAACAGCCCAGAACTCAAGCGGAATGAATATTTGGTTGGATTAAGCTTTATTCTATACTCCCTCAACACCCTAAGTACATCTTGCAAGTGTTTTTGGTGATCATCCTTCTTTTTTCTTTTTACCACTGATGAGTGCTGAAAAGTGCACATTTAAACCCTTTAAGCTTAGGTATTCTAGGACCTTTATCTATCTTATTTTTCCATTTTAGATTGATTTCGTATTATTTCCATTTTCAGGTACTTATCCCCAAAATAAGCTAACTCAGCCAAATAAGAGCAGAAATGAAGTAATTCTGGGATGAATCAAAGAAATGAGCAAAGTAGAGCAAAAGGAAGCAAAGGGTAGAATAAAAGCAACTTCGATCGATCTCAAGAAAAGTTCAATCGATCCAACTTTCATCGATCTCAGCACTTCAAGGTGGATCTGAGCCATGTTTATCCCTATTCAAAGATCTCAAAGTTTGTTCGATCCAACTTGATTATCTGATCGATGAACCATCTTGTCCTTATCTAAATGATTGATCTTATCCAGACTGTACCACCCTACCAACCACTTTTGTCCTTTTCCCAAAAATATCTTTAAAATATCTCAGATTCGTTTTTATCCAAAAAGGCACCGCTATAGAGGATTGATCCAACTTAAGTTTAATAGATCTCAACCACGTTTGATCAATCTCACCACAAGTTCGATCAATCGAACTTCCCAAATCTCGAGAAAATCCAAATTTCAGCTCATTAAAAGTTGTCTCATATCCAATCATTGGAGGAATATTTGGTATACGAGCCCAGCTCATTTGGGGTGATTTTTGACCTACCTATATAAGGAATATGAGCCACTTTTTGAGAGAGGTTGGAGAGATATACTTAGACACATAGAGAGGAGGCTAGAGACACAAGCTTGGAGATCTTCCATCAACCAAGAAGAGGAGCAATCTCTACCATGGAGTTAGCCCTTGAGGGTTGGGAGACACCATCTATGAGTGGTTAGACATCCTCTTGGGGCTAGAGTTAGCCCTAAGCATGCATTCTACATATTGATTTGTGTATTCTTGAGGGGATTTGTATTGTGATACATGTTTTGACACTTTTATATATAAAGATCTTGTTTATTCAATGATTTGTATGGTTTAATGCTTCCAATTGATCATTTTATTCTATCCATATGTCTATGTATGCTAGAATAGATGTTCATGTATTTGCCTCTATTTCTTGTGCTATTGATGCATGTCTATGTGTATTAATGCTATAGATCTAGAGATTGTCAAGACATAGTGCTTAATGGAATGTTCTTGTGGTTTATTTGATGGTTCATATTCATTTCTTGATGGATTGTACCTCTCCCTTAGTTAATTTCATGTCATTAGCTTAATTGTAGTGTAGTTGTAGTTTAGATGTTAAATAGGAGGACAATCCATGCTTGTTGTTTGATATTCCATACTTATGAATGCAAGTGGCATATTTCTCTGATTTTGTGTTGTGTTTGGATTGTGAGCTTAAAGAGGAATTAATGGCTTAGTTTGATATATTTTGCTATTCATTGTATTGTCTAGACAATATATGCTTAATTGGTCATCCATGCTTGTTGAAACAACCACGCACACACCATTATTACAATACATGTTTTCCCCCTCATTAATCATTCATTAAGGGTATAGAAGAGTTATGCTTAGTTGTGATCTCTAAACCCCAAGATTTCTTTCTGTCTTATTTTACCTTTATTGCATTATTGTTTACTTTAGTTTAAATTGCATCTTAGTGTAATTCAACCACCAACCAATCTTTTGATCACTCGACCTACTAACCCTAATCTTGATTCCACAACCTAACATGACCCCACAATCCCTTGGGATGATCCATACTTACCCTAACTATATTTTTAGTGAAAGGTAGTAGTGGCAAATTATAAATGTAGAACTTTGCCACACTCATCTTAGTCCACTTGCACACAAATTTGGTTGCACCACGACAAGCACACCAAGTTTTTGGCACTGTTGTCGGGGATTGATTGATTGGCAACGTCGTATTTGTGGAATCAATTAGGAATTAGTACTCTTTTGATCATGTCTTTACTTTATTTTTATTTTTATTTTGGTTACTTATTGTGCTAGTTCTTATTTGACTAGGAGCATTGGGGTAGAAGGTGAGCAAAGGAATATCCAAGCAAAGGAGCTAAGCAAAAGCTAGGAAAAAGGCTTAAATCATAAAAATTGCTAAGATAAAAGTTAAGAATTTTTTTTTTTTTTTGGAGTTGAAGTGCTAAAGGACCTTTCTACTTGCATCATGCTTCCTAATTTTGGGGCCAATCGATATGAAATCAAGCCTGAGACCATTCAAATGTGTCCACTCTTTTATGGCTTAGATGGTAAGGAGCCCTATAAACATCTTAATGAATTTTTTGAGATATGCTCCACCGTGAGGTACATGAATGTTCCGAAAGAAGTTCTTAGAGTACTTCTCTTCCTTTTCACACTAAAAAACAAAGCAAAGCATTGGTTCAACACCTTGGGGCCAAATTTAATAACTTCTTGGTTACAAATGCAAAATGAATTTTTAAAGAAATTATACCCCGTGAGTTTGACCAATGTTATGTGATCTTCTATTCATAAATTTTCTCAAAGGGAAGGATAGTTGTTGCATGAGGCTTGGGAGAGATTAAATGACTTACTAAGAAAATGTCCACATTATGGTATTCCAAAATGGCAAGTTGTCCAATATTTCTATGAAAGCCTATCCGACATGCACAAGGACATAGTTGATACATCATGTGGAGGTTCATATTTTGGAAAACATGATGATGATATTTGGCACCTTTTTGAGAAAATGAGCGAAAACTCTTTGCACAAATATTACACTTCTCGGTTTGATCATGATTTTTATGAAAAAGAGAAAAATGCAAAAGTGTGTCAAATTGAAGAATCAAAAGAAATTGTAGCCGAGGTTAAGACTCTTTCTAAAAAACTTGATCAATTCTTGTTAAGTCAAAGACTGGCTATCAATTTATCTCCTCTTCATCATGTTTCTCATCCTTGTGAGCCTTGCATGACATGTTTAAGTGTTTTACATACTACTTCCAATTGTCCCCATGGACATGTGTTTAATGAACATTTTGAACAAGTCAATGTCACATTTGCTCATCCTTATTCAAGTGCATATGTTCTAATGTGCAATGACACTTCAAGTCCTTATCAAGCTAAAAATTTTCAAAGCAAATACATTCCACCTCATAAAAGGAATGGAGGTTCCCAAGGATTTACTTCTTCTTCTTCTCATTATCAAAGAATGAATCACTTTTCACATCCTCAAATGTATGATTCCCAAGTTTATTCTCATTATCCTCATGCACCTTTTAGCAATCCCACATTCGAAGATAAGGTTTTGGTAGCTTTGGGTAGTTTAGAAATGAGCACCAATTTGTTGCATTCTTATTCTCAATCCATATCAAAGCTTGAAGCCCAAATTGGGACTATAGCTAATACATTAAATGCAAGAGAAGTGGGTAAATTACCTAGTCAACCCGAAAGGAACCCAAAAGCCCAATTTTATGTGGAAGCAAGCCCTTCATCGGGGTGTTCTTCCTGGGCACAAGTGCAAGCCATCACCACTTTGAGAAGTGGTAGACAAGTTGACAATAGGGTTGAATAACCAAAGGAAGATAGTGAACCAGTGCAACCAAAAGTTGTCATCCGTCCCGTTTCCAATCCTACTCCTACTTCCTTGGATAAAAATGTTCCTAAACGGAATCCTCGAGCTTCTTCATCAATTCCTCTAGTTGCAAGGTCTTATGAGCCAAAAGCTCCCTTCCCTTATGCTTTAAAAGAGACTTCGCCTTTCGGAAGGCCAGAAGGAAAAATTTATAACATGATGGAAGTTTTTAAACAAGTCAACATCAATCTACCTCTCTTGGATGCAATTAGGCAAATTCCGCCTTATGCAAAATTTTTGAAAGATCTTTGCACACAAAAGAGGAAGAGCAAGGGACAAAGCCCTAAAAAAGTGTTTCTCACGGAGTAAGTAAGCTCCATCATTCAACATAACACTCCACCTAAGTTCAAAGACCCCGGTGCTCCGACCATTTCTTGTGTGATAGGGAACCATGAAGTTTGTAGAGCTCTTCTTAACTTAGGAGCTAGTGTTAATTTGATTCCTTACTCCGTGTATGTCCAACTAGGTTTGAATGAGTTGAAGCAAACTTCGGTGGTGCTTCAATTGGCCGATAGATCCGTCAAAACACCTAGAGGCATGGTTGAGGACATTCTCATCAAGGTTGATAAGTTCTACTTCCCGGTTGATTTTGTAGTTCTTGACACCAAACCGGCTGCCAATCCTACCAACCACATCCCAATTATGTTGGGAAAGCCATTTTTTGCCACCACAAATGCAACCATCAATTGTAGATTCGGGGTTATAGACCTTTCTTTTAATAATATGATGGTCAAGCTTAATGTTTTCAATGCAAGTCGACATCCCATGGATGGAGACGAGTGTTGTCTTATAGATGTGTTGGATGAGGTTGTTGAAGAGTCAATTCTAACCATGGTTATGAAACAACCAATTGAGGATAACCTTTCATCTCTCCCCCCACTCTTTAGCACTCCACCAATCCCATCTCTAGTCTCTCCACCAACTCTTGAGCTTAAAACTCTACCTTCTAATCTCAAGTATGCATTCCTAGGCCCAAAAGACACTCTTCCGGTCATCATCTCTTCAAATCTTGAAAAGGGCCAAGAGATGCCCTCTTAAATGTGCTTAAAGAAAATAAAGAAGCCATAGGATGGAGTGTAACAGATTTTAAGGGAATTGATCCTTCTATTTGTATGCATCACATACTTATGGAAGAGGATGGAAAGCCTTTTAGGGATGCCCAAAGGAGACTGAATCCAAACATGAAGGAGGTAGTCAAGAAAGAAGTGGTCAAATTTTTAGATGCCAGAATTATTTACCCAATCTCAAATAGCAAATGGGTGAGTCCAACTCAAGTGGTTCCCAAGAAGTCGGGGATTACCGTGGCAGGAAATGCAAAAGGTGAGGAAATCTCTAAGCGTACCGCCAATTTATGGCGTGTATGCATTGATTACCGCAAATTAAATGCCGCTACTAGAAAAGGTCACTTCCCTTTGCCATTCATTGATAAAATTCTAGAGAGATTGGCCAGGCAACAATATTATTGCTTTCTTGATGGCTATTCGGGTTATAATCAAGTAGCCCTTGACCCCTTGGACCAAGAGAAAACTACATTCACTTGTCCTTTTGGCACATTTTCTTATAGACGGATGCCCTTTGGTTTGTGTAATGCCCCTACCATATTCCAAAGGTCTATGATGTCAATCTTCTCAGACATGGTAAAAGAGTATTTAGAGGTTTTCATGGATGATTTTTCTGTCTTTGGGTCTTCATTTGATGTATGCCTCAAAAATCTAGATTTGGTGCTTAAAAGATGCCGTGAAACAAACCTTATACTTAGTTGGGAAAAGAGCCATTTCATGGTTCAAGAGGGTATTGTTTTGGATCATGTCATCTCAAAGAGGGGAATTGAGGTAAATAAGGTGAAAGTTGAGCTTAGTTCTGAATTGCCTCCACCTTCAATGGTGAGAAAAGTTCGCTCCTTTCTAGGTCATGCCGGTTTCTATCGCTATTTCATCAAAGACTTTATCAAAATTGCTCAACCATTCTGCAATCTTCTTGCCAAGGAAACTCCTTTTGTCTTTGATCAAGCATGCCTAGACGTCTTCCATAAATTGTGTACTTTATTGTCATCCACCCCTATCATGCAACCTCCCAATTGGTATTACCATTTAAAATTATGTGTGATGCTTCAGATTGTGCCATGGGGGTAGTTTTAGGACAAAGAGTAGGAAAGCTTCCATGTGCCATATACTATGCAAGCAAAACTTTCTCAGGAGCTCAATTAAATTACTCCACTAACGAGAAAGAGTTATTTGTCGTAGTATATGCCCTTGATAAATTTCGGTCCTATCTTTTAGGGTCTAAGGTTGTTGTCTATTCTGATCATGCTGCTTTGAGACATCTTTTGACAAAGAAAGAAACAAAACCTAGATTGATTAGATGGATTTTGCTTCTTCAGGAATTTAATTTTGAAATTAAGGATAAGAAAGGCATCGAAAATGTGGTTGCCGATTATCTTTCAAGGTTATTGATAGAACCTTCCCCTAGCCCACCAATTTATGATTTTTTTCCAGATGAACAGCTCTTTCAAATTTTCAATGGACAAATGCCTTGGTTTGCCGACATTGTGAATTATTTGGCAATTGGCAAGCTTCCAACTTCTTGGTCGAAGAACGAGAAGAATCGTTTCTTTGCCGGAATTATTATTGGGAAGACCCTGTCTTGTACCGTTATTGTCCGGATCAAATTGTGAGGAGATGCATTCCAGAGAGCGAAATTCCAAGTGTTCTTGTGTTTTGTCATACACTTGCATGTGGTGGGCATTTTAGTACAAAGAAGACTGCCTTGAAGGTTCTTCAAAGTGGCTCTTTTGGCCCACTATCCATAAAGATGCTTATAATTTTTGCAAGTCGTGTGAGAGATGTCAAAAGAAGGGATCAATGTCAAGAAGAGATACGATTCCCTTGACCAATACCCTTGTTGTAGAAATCTTTGACATATGGGGCATTGATTTTATGGGTTCATTTCCTATGTCCTATGGTTTTCAATATACTCTCCTTGCCGTTGATTATATTTCCAAGTGGGTGGAAGCTTGTGCTACCAAAACTAATGACCATTCCGTGGTTATTCAATTCATCAAATCCAATATCTTTGCTCGTTTTGGTATGCCGAGGGCTATGATACGTGACAGAGGAAAGCATTTTTGTAACCAATTCTTAAGGCATTTATTTCTTAAGTACTCCGTTACTCATAAAGTGGCCACTCCTTACCACCCTCAAACAAGTGGGCAAGTAAAAGTGTCTAACCGGGAAATTAAGCATATTATTGAGAAAACGGTTAACACCACCCGGAAAGATTGGTCACGAAAGTTAAATGATGCTTTGTGGGCTTAGTGGACGGCATATAAGACTCCTATTGGCATGTCTCCCTATAGACTTGTATATGGAAAGCCTTACCATCTTCCTGTTGAGTTGGAACACAAAGCCTTGTGGGCGGTTAAAAAGCTTAATCTTGACCTTGATAAAGCCGGAGAAAACTGGTTATTGCAATTGAGTGAGTTGGAAGAGTTGAGACATAATGCTTATGATAATGCCAAACTCTACAAAGAAAGGACCAAAGATTTTCATGATAAACACATTGTGAAGAAGTCTTTTGAACCCGGTTAAAAAGTTTGGCTCTTCAACTCTAGGTTGAAACTCTTCCCCGGGAAGTTGAGAACTATATAGGAAGGTCCTTATGAGGTCATCTCTGTTGCCCCTCACGGGGCGGTTGAAATTCAAAGTTTGAAAAAAGGGAATATTTTCAAGGTTAATGGATAGAGATTAAAACCCTACATTGAGGGACAGGTCTTTCAAAGACATTTAGAGGCTGCACATCTAATAAACCCTGTTTAGGAAAATATCTAGGGTTGCAATGCAAAATGGTTGAATTTTCACCTTTTCGATCGATCCAACTTCTTTTTCGATCGATCTGCAATCTCAACACTTAGAAATTTTTTTGACCTACATCCAACCTGCATATTTCAACACTTTGTCCCATCGTTTGAACTTGTTCCTAGATCGATCTTTAGTTTTCAGATTGATCCAACTTCTTGTTCGATCGAGCTGCAGTCTCAACACTTAGAAAAATTTTGGACTACATCCAGCCTGCATCCAAGGAGCTCTCTATCCCATCGTTCGAACATTTTTGTAGGATTATGTATGTTCGATCAATCGAAAAACTTTTGAGATTGATCTGAACATCTTTAGCTTGGCATTCCGTCTAACGAGAGACGTTAAACTTAGCAATCAGTGTTCATATCTTCTTTCATATCAATAAATCTTGTAATATATATATATATATATATGTATATATATATATATATAATAATTTTTGATCTTATTTTATATTATATTACTTTAGAATGCATGATTTGATTCTTCTTATCCCATTTGATATTTGATGTGAGTTTGCTAGTGTGGTTATTCAAGTATGTTGTTGATTTCAAGTTTGGGGGAGACATCTTTCGAAATGGATTGCAACCGAGCTTCATGTCTTTGCCACCACAGTATACTCTTTCCATCTTTTCCATTGTTCTCATTGCATATTGAGGACAATGTGCGGTTTAAGTTTGGGGGTAAGGTGTCTTGTTGTATTCTACTTAAAGTTGAACTTTTAATGCATAATTGAGATTTGAGACTGATGCTAGCTATGATTTTGATCTTTTGAGGATTATATTGCTTAAAATTTAAAAATTGCTTGACTTGAGAGTCCAATACTCCTTGTAAGCCTTGTGGATGCCATTTAGGAGTAATTTTTTTGAAAGATTGATATCATGCTTATAGTTGTGGTCCACATCATCCTGATTTTGTGATTGTTTTGAGATTCACTCTAGTATTCTATACTAGCACAGGCGCACACTAGCATTCATTTGTGGGGTATATGTTTTGTTGATTATTGAATTGGTTATATCCCAATTGGGCTAGTAGTGCACTGAAATCTTTCATTATTGACAAGGTGGATAACAACCCATTTTCACTAAGTAGCTGGGATTCTAGCCTCATCAAGCACTGAACTTCTCACGCCAAAAGGTAGAGGGCACAAACTCTAGGTTAATAATTGTATCCAAAAAAAAAAAAAAAAAACAAGAAAAAGTTGCCAAAGCAATAAAACTGAGGACTTCTCTCAAAAGGTGAGAAGTAGGAAATGATTCGATGGCGGGTATTTTGATTTGTAGCCTAGTTGATTTGAGCTTGTAAGTCCATAGGGGTGTTTGAACGCCTAATGCCCTAAAGTCGTCTGGTTTGGGAGTCATTGACCTAACGCTCGACCTCATGGATCGCTAGAAAGCTTAATAGATCAACACTTACACCATGCTTCCATCTTTGATCCTATAATTAATATATATATATATATATATATATATATATATATATATATCGAGTGAAAAGAATAAGTGCACCTAGAACAATAAAGCTTTAATAAAAGGTCCACTCTTTGTTTTGATGATCGGTACTAGATTTGTGTGCTAGTTTGAGGGTAAGGATGTGATCATTTCTTTAGTTGGCTTAGATAACAACACACTTGATGTCGGTCCACTCAAAAAGGATTTTAGTGTTGTTTTGATTTTCATGATCATTTTCTTGATGTGTGGAGGACCATACTTGCTCGCTTAATGTTAAAATTTTGGGAGATTGCTTAGAAATGTTTGAAACATTGCATACTTGAGGTAGTTTTCTCCCAATACTTGTTTGCAATATTGGTACCTCTTTTGAAAGAATGAGCTTAATGTTTGTGGGTATCATTTCTTGAAACCCTCACGAGACTTCATTCGTCCACTAGGGTTAACCAAGGGGTTTAAAAGGCTTGTTGCATATGCTAAATGCAATCGTGTTCCTTACGAAAGTGGCGCTATCATTTCATTGCTTTCTAGATTCGTAGTTGTATAGTTGTTCATTTCATTTCTTTACTTTCTAGTTCATTGCTAGGGACTAGCAATATTTAAGTTTGACGGTGTGATGAACGCTAAAATGTACCCATTTAAACCCCTTAAGCTTATGTATTCTAGGACCTTTATCTATCTTATTTTCCCGCTTTAGATTGATTTCGTATTATTTCCATTTTCGGGTACTTATTCCCAAAATAAGCTACCTCAGCCAAATAAGAGCAGAAATGAAGCAATTCTGGGATGAATCAAAGAAAGGAGCAAAATAAAGCAAAAGGATGCAAATGGTGGAATTTCAGCAACTTCGATCAATCTCAAGAAAAGTTTGATCGATCGAACTTTTATCGATCTCAGCACTTCAAGATGGATCTGAGCCATGTTTGTCCCTATTCAAAGATCTCAAAGTTCGATCGATCCAACTTGATTCTCTGATCGATCGAACCATCTTGTCTTTATCAAAATGATTGATCTTATTCAGATTGTACCACTCTACCAACCACTTTTGTCCTTTTCCCAAAAATATCTTCAAAATATCTCAGATTCGTTTTTATCCAAAAAGGCGCAGCAATAGAGGATTGATCCAACTTAAGTTCGATAGATCTTACCACAAGTTCGATCAATTGAACTTCCCAAATCTCGAGAAAATCTAAATTCTAGCTCATTAAAAGTAGTCTCATATCCAATCATTGGAGGAATATTTGGTGTACAAGCCCAACTCATTTGGGGTGATTTTTGACCTACCTATATAAGGAATATGAGCCACTTTTTGAGAGAGGTTGGAGAGATATACTTAGACACATAGAGAGGAGGCTAGAGACACAAGCTTGGAAATCTTCCATCTACCAAGAAGAGGAGCAATCTCTACCATGGAGTTAGCCCTTGAGGGTTGGGAGACACCATCCATGAGTGGCTAGACATCCTTTTAGGGCTAGAGTTAGCCCTAAGCATGCTTTTTACATCTTAATTTATGTATTTTTGAGGGGATTTGTATTATGATAAATGTTTTGACACTTATATATATGTATATCTTGTTTATTCAATGATTTGTATGGTTTAATGCTTCCAATTGATCATTTTATTCTATCCGTATGTCTACGTATGCTAGAATAGATGTTCATGTGTTTACCTCTATTTCTTATGCTATTGATGCATGTCTATGTGTATTAATGCTATAGATCTAGAGATTGTCAAGACATAGTGCTTAATGGAATGTTCTTGTGGTTTATTTGATGGTTCATACTCATTTCTTAATAGATTGTACCTCTCCCTTAGTTTAATTTCATGTCATTAGCTTAATTGTAGTATAGTTGTAGTTTAGATGTTAAATGGGAGGATAATCCATGCTTGTTGTTTGATGTTCCATACTTATGAATGCAAGTGGCATATTTATCTTATTCTGTGCTGTGTTTGGATTGTGAGCTTAAAGAGGAATTAATGGCTTAGTTTGATATATTGTGCTATTCATTGTGTTGTCCAGACAATATATGCTTAATTGGTCATCCATGCTTGTTGAAACAACCACACACACACCATTATTACAATACATGTTTTCTCCATCATTAATCATTCATTAAGGGTGTAGAAGAGTTATGCTTAGTGGTGATCTCTAAACCCCAAGATTTCTTTCTCTCTTATTTTACCTTTATTGCATTATTGTTTACTTTAGTTTAAATTGCATCTTAGTGTAATTCAACCACCAACCAATCTTTTGATCACTCGACTTACTAACCTTAATCTTGATTCCACAACCTAACATGACCCCACAATCCCTTAGGAATCCCTACTTACCCTAACTATATTTTTAGTGAAAGGTAGTAATGGCAAATTATAAATGTAGAACTTGGCCACACTCATCGTAGTCCACTTGCACACAAATTTGGTTACACCGCGACAAGCACACCATCCACTATGTCATCAATATAGGCCTCTACAGTCTTCCCCATTTAATTTTTGAAAATCTTGCTGATCAGCCTTTGATAAGTAGCTCCAACATTCTTTAGTCCGAACGGGATGACTATATAGCAGTAGGTTCCTCGTTTGGTGACAAAAGAAGTTTTCTCCTCGTCATTCGGGTCCATAAGGATTTGATTGTAGCCTGAGTAAGCATCTAAGAAGGTTAACTGTTCGTATGCAGTAGTGGCATCCACCATTTAATCAATCTTTGGCAATGGGAAGCTATCCTTCAGGTAGGTTTTGTTCAGATTGGTGAAATCAATACACACTCTCCATTTCCCATTCTTCTGCTACACAACAATGACATTTGAGAGCCAAACACTTCTCGGATGAATCATTCATCCAACAATCGATCAATCTCTTTAGCTATGATTTGATTGCGCTTTGAGGTGAACCTTCTCTGCTTCTACCTTATAGGCTTGGCGTTCAGGTTTACATTGAGGGAATGATAAGACACAAAAGGACTGATTCCTGGCATGTCTAATGGCTCCAAGCGAACACATCTGCGTTCTGAGATAGGAAATCAATTAATTGTTGTTTCTCTCATTCTGCAAATCTTGACCCTACCCGTGTTATTCTGCCTGGTTTATAAGGATCTATCAGCACATTAATGAGGGGCTCTTCAGTAAGAACCAAAGGCTTACCTTCCCCCCCCCCCCGGATCACTTTGAGGGGAGATTCCTGTAATTACTATCTCGGGTTATCGGGTCAGGCTGGAGCTTTGCCCTTACTAGCAGCTTCAATGTCATGGACTAGCATTCCTTGGCTGTGACCTAAGCCCCATGGATGTCAATCACTTGATTTCCATCTGGGCTCAAACATCTGATCACTTGGTGCAGGGTTGATGGAACACCCTGGACCCTGTGAATCTATCTTCTGCCCATCAAGAGATTGTAAGATTGATGGATCTCAATGACCACAAAGCTCTATGTCAGAACTCTTTCAGCAGCTTGTACTGTCAATTCTACCATACCAATGGGTTCCACCTGTTTTCCATCGAACCCGAGCAATGGATTTCTAGTTAGTTTGAGCTTTTCTGGCTTGATCTCAAGCCGGTCGAACGTTATCCTCGGCATAACATTCGCACTACTCCCTGGATTAAACAGAACTCTTCGTACCAGGTATTCTTCCACTGTCAAACTAACGACCAGTGGATCTTCGTGAGGGGTCTAAAAGTGTAATAGGTCTGTTCTGTCAAACTTTGTCTGTGCTGATACGTACTGCTGGTGCAGGACATCCACATTGCCTATTCTCCTCTTCATTTGTGCTTGGTGGAGATGCGTTCTAAGCAGCTCCTCTGACTCTTCTGTCTGTTCAAGTCAGTCATGAATTACATTTATAATCTGAACGGGCTGAGCGTTATAGTAATTTGGCTTCTGATTTCTCTTAACTTGCTCAGCTGGTCGGTTCTACTGCTATGCTGCCCTTGAACATATCCTGTAAATTCCTCTCTTATAATCAGCATCTCCACGTACCTCTATAAGTTCCTACATTCATTGGTGTGATGGCCAAAATCACTATAGAAAACACAATGCTTAGATTGATCTCTCTGTTCGAGAGGTTGTCTAATTGGTAGTAGAGAGCGAAACCTATCTTTGTTTTCCTAATATAGCCTTGTAAGAGTGACTTTGAGTGGAGTGACCTATTCCTCTTCTCGGGGCCTCTTCTCTGCTTTTCAAGAGGTCTGACGCTATAGCAGAGCTTGTTTTTGCCGGATCTTGGCTTTAGACTTCTCCTCTATTGAAATAATTGACGTCATTCTTGCATTAGCTTTTTCTTCTTCTCCTAAACATATGAAACCGCCAGCTCTCTCATTCAGCTCATCCATAGTCTTTGGTGTATTCACTACCAGGCTTGTGTGGAATGGTGTCCCTCGGTTCATTGCTAGCTTGAATGCTTGAACTATCGTGGATAGATGACATTCTATTACTATGCTTTGGACAAGGCTGAACCTGGTGAGGAAAGCTTGGAGTCGCTCATCTTTGTGTTATTTCATTGTAAATAGGCTTGAAATATCTTTAGTCGGGCGCTTATTCCTATAGTGCTGGCTTATGAACTTGTCACACAGGTCTTGGAAGATAGCAACTGAACCTTTGGCAAAATTTTTGAACTAATTAAGTGTTGGCCCAGTTAAACTTGTTGGAAAGCACTTGCACATCAAAGGATCATTCTCTGTGTTCGGAGCCATTTTCAAGTCAATGTGGTAAATGTGATTGATCGAGTTACTCGTTCCATCAAACAGAATAAAAATTGGCATGGAAAACTTCCTCGGATTCGGAGCATTCAGGATCTCATCAGTAAATGGAGAGCAACCATTCTTGCTAACGAACGAAGGGCTTCATTCTCCCTTGGATACTTTAAAAATGTCCTCTGTTCAACAGACCTCCTGTCCAAATCACTATATTCGTATGTGGCCATTAATGGTCAATAAGGAGGATCGTACTACCGTTCCTCTGTTAACTCCTTTTGCCATGACGGTGTAGCCTTGTTATGATCATACTCAATGGCTTTCTCTTACCTCAGCCTTTCTTGATACGAATCAAATGCCATGGCTTCTTCTCACTTGATCCGCTCGTGATATGGATCTAGATGAATAGATCATTCTCGATCCTCCACGTGATGAGCATTTAGCGATAAATCGCCTGGCCTAATTTCTTCGTGGTGAAAATCCACATGATTGTTGCCTTCCTGCTCGCCTTGGTGAGCAATATCCGGTTGCATAACTCTATCTCCCATTGGAGTTGGTCGTGGAATCGTCGAAGTATCCCGATGCTCCATTCCCGCTTGCAATTTTGCATTCTCTCTTCTCAGGGCTTCGATCATACTCATCAACCCATCAAGCTTTGATTGTTGGCCATTCTCTAATGGATTTGAGCTCTCACCTCCTATCATCACTCCTGATCAGAGCAAAGTCATTAACTGTAAATTCCTGATCAGATCTGAGCTTTACTAATGCGAACGTACTCGATCTAGCCTCAAACCAGCTAAATTCTGATCTCTCTTAGCCGGATTTGAATCTTTCCTCCCGTGAACTCATCAAATCTTTCTGTACTTAAACAAATCACAATTGTGTAGATCCAACACCAATCTCTCAAAATCAACTAGAATCAAGACTCTACAAGACAAATCACGATCTCACCGATCTGGATTCAGCTTCAAGAGATTAAGCTTCTTTTTTCACGAATTAGTCTTGATCGAATCAATCTTTATTGAACACGAATCAATCTTGATCGATTCCCACAGATGGTGCCATTGAAGATGCCAAGAAAATGCTCTCTACTTAAAAAGACAAATTCCACACTTCAAATTTTTTCCAACCCCTTTTTCTCTCTATTTTCAGTCATTTTATAAACTGTTACAGACCTTCTAGAAGCTTCCTAACTAACTTCGTGCACTAGGTTGGTCTCCTGGGGCCTTCTTGGTCATGATCCCAACTCCTTTTATCCGAGATCGGGCTTTCAACATGATTTCCCGGTGCTAGGCCTGACCAATGAAGATTCAGTTCAGGATGGTTGCTTTTACCCAACCTGTTCTAAGCAATCTAGATCGTACCCGACTCAAGTTGTTTTTGGTATTCTCAGCTGCCAAACGGGAAAAATCCTTCACGAATCTGCGATAATAACCTACTAGGCCAAGGAAACTTCAGATCTCAAAGACGTTCTTGGGTTGCTCCTAATTTAAAACTACTTCAATCTTCGATGGATCAACTGATAGTCCGCCTTTCGCGACAACGTGTCCCAAAAACTTCACCTCTTGTAACCAAAATTCACACTTTTCATATTTGGCATACAAACGGTGTTTTCACAAAATCTGTAATACAATACTCAAATGGATCTCGTGCTCCTCCTGAGATCGTGAATACACAAGGATGTCATCCACGAAAACTACCACAAACTGGTTTAAGTAATCGTGAAAGACGCGATTCATTAAGTCTATGAATGTCGCTTGCGCATTAGTCAAACCAAGGTGCATAACAAGGAGCTTATAATGTCTTTGGGATATCCTCATCTCTAACTCGTAACTGATAATAGCCTGACCTCAAGTCAATCTTTAAAAAATAGCAAGCTCCCTTCAACTGGTCAAACAAATCATCTATATTTGGCAAATGATACTTGTTCTTGATGGTGGTATGATTCAACTTTTGGTAATCATTGCACAACTTTAAAGAACCATATTTCTTCTTAGCAAACAGGACCGGTGCGCACCACGGCGACACACTCAGTCGGATGAAGCCTTTCATCCTCAAATTATTGAGTTGCTTCTTCAATTCTTCTAACTCAATAGGTGCCATATGATACGGTGCCATAGAAATTGGTATAGTACTAGGCATCAAATCAATAGCAAACTCTACCTCTCGATGTGGAGGCAACTCTGTCAAGTCCTCTGGAGAAACATCCAAAAAGTCATGAACAACTGCCGGATAATCCTTTTCCATAACATCATCTTCTTCAGCTAATAAACTAGCCAAGAAGTAGTCACCACGACCTTATCCACAAATCCCGTACAATGATGGAGAATGAGAATCACTCCGATCTCCTACGAAAAAGAAACAATTCCCCTTGGGAGTGCAAACTGTGACTCTTCCTCTGAAACAATCGATCGTAGCACAAAATGAAGTTGACCAATCCATCCCGAGAATGACATCAAAAGTAGTCATCTCCAAGAGGATAAGGTCAAACACAAAAGTCCGTCATCTATCACAATGGAACAATGCTTTACAACCCCAACTGGCATGTCAACACACAACACTCGATCTATACAACTGACCTCTAACCCTGATGCATGTGCAAATGATGATGATATAAAGGAATGAGATACACCAGAGTAAAAAAAAAACATGGTCGAAGAGCCAAACACTGGGAAAATACCTCGGAGAATTGATAGACCAGAAGACGTATCGGCCTAGGCAACTATATAGACACGCCCCTGTGGTGCTTGTGCTTGTGAACTGCCAACCTGAACACCTAACTATTGCACTGATATAGTAAGAGTATCCCTCCTAGCTGGTCGTGAACCCTAAGAAGACATGGCAGGCTGTGGTGGCAGCGGTGGTCTAAAACTTGACTGAGCTATAGCCGACTGTGATGGCCTCTGCTGTGACCCTCTACCACTACCTGTGCCTGCTCCCTGATTTGCACAATCCTTAACCCTATGGCCCTGTTGGCCACAACCAAAATAAGCTCCTGTGTTAGCAGATTTCTAGGGATACTTTGCCTTGTAGTGGCTCGGCTGATAGCAGTGATATAAGACAACACCACTCTTAGTAGACCCTATGGCATAGGGGTAATAGGAGCGGATCGTGCTAACTGCTGTCCCTGAAAGTGAGATGAACCACCCTTATTCTTCTTCCATGACTGCCCTTCTGAAGATAATCCTGCATTCTTCTTTTGCTTCCACTGTTCCCTTCCTGCATTTCTATCCTTTGCTTCCGCCTTTAGCACTAATATTTTTTCCATTACCCCCACATAAACTTTAAAATACTGTGCCATAATCAATGGCCTCATTTGGTAATGAAGGCCATAAATAAACTTTTAGTCTTGTCAACCTCATTTTTCAATAACTCCGGAGCAAAGCGAGAAAGAGAGGTGAACTTGTTTTCATACTTAGTCACCATCATGTTACCTTGTATGAGATCATCAAATTGCTTTCTTAACTCCCACCTCTTGGTAATCGAAAAATACTTTTCATAGAACAACTCCTTAGACATATCCCAACTCATGTCCTCAACCTTGTGCTGTTAATGACTGACTTCTACCAAAGCTTGGCGTCCTTAGAAAATTTGTAAGTGGCCAAGATGATTTTCAGGTGATCATTCGACACATCGATAGAAGTCAAGTGGCTTTTCACTTGGTCCAAGTAGTCGTCCGCTACCATTGGATCTGTACCACCTTCAAACATTATTGGCATTAACTTCACAAACCTAGAAATCAACTTGAGACATTTATGTGCTGCCATCTCCTCTACCTGAACTACTGGTTGTGGTACTGGTTGCAGAAAAGAAACAATTGTAGCCTTCCAAGCTCTCTGTAACAAGTAATTCAGTGCCAGATCAGCCAAACTTTCACTCTCTTCAATGGGCGTCCTAATATTATCCCTTCCAGTAGGAACACCTATCAGGGGAATCAAGTCCCTAAGAAGTGTATACTTATCAACCTGCTCTACAGGATCGGAGTTAGAGCTTCACTAACATCACCCCTTGTCGGCCTAGAGCTAACTCCCCTTGGTTCTTTTCGTGGGTGGCATCGTACTATAAAATGAGAAAATGGTTCAGTAACGATAACACTAAGGTCCACCCAAGAATGGCGTTCTCACACGAATAACTTAACATGAAATGATAAAATGCCAACACCTAGCATACAAGGTTATGCAATAAACACATTAACATAGGCATAAATATAAATACATAAACACGTAAGCAAGTAAATAGTTAAACACGCTTCTTCAAATAGCAAAACACTTTAGCAAATTATCAAATAACAATGCAAATGACTTCCTACGCTACCCTAGGTACGCCTCTACCCATTGTCCTAATGGTTTTCAAACCATCGCTCTAATACCAAGTTTGTAACAACCCGAACCCGTGGGTCCGAACCACTAACCTAGTCCTTACCCGAACGCGAGGTCACCTAAGTCAATCTCACTTATGGCTAGTGTCAACACATCATCATTGTGACTTAAATATGCTTCAAGAAGGCTTTAAATAACTTTCCAAGGATCAAGGATAATTCATACCAAAGAAGAAACAAAGTGCACAAAGCAGATTCAAATTTGTCGACTGAAATAGAGCTTCAGTCGGCCGAAATGAACCCTGTACCGGTCGACTAAAATGGCCATTCCGGTTGGCCTGTTGTGACCCAATTCTTTAGTGAGGCTACTGGAAGTTTTGGTCCACCAAAATGCCCATTTTGGTCAGCCGAAATGGTCCTGCGAGCTAAGGTTCTGCTACTAGACTGCAACAAAAAAGAAAGTGAGTAAAGGCCTATATAGAAGTTTTGCAAACTACTCTAAACCTGTTCTAACACCCTGAAATAAGACATACTACATTCTATGGATAAAAACATCAATAATTTGATACAATGCAACATTATTTTCCCCATTCAAATAAGAAATAACAATGTAATCCTACAATGAGACCAATTTACATCAAAATACAGTCAAGGATACATAGTTATTTTATAAGGCCTTGCTAAACAAACTTAATACATTTTTGTCATGATGTTCTACAAAAGAATGGCTCAAAATATAAAAGGTTGCAAAACACCCTTCTAATCCTTTCATGCTTGTGGTGGATTGTCATTCGCCACATCATTTTTGTGACCTGAAAAATGTTAATGTAAAGGGGTGAGCATAAGTCAGTAGGAGTTGCCTAAGACACACCTCTTGTGACCTCGTGAATCGATACAATGAATAGAAAAATAAGAAAGCGGGATCATGCCTTACCAGGAAAAAACTTAGCGACAAAAATCAACAGTCCAATTCATATTTGAACTATACCGTTCAATGGAATGCAATGTCGTGTAATGTTGCTCCCTATTTCCAAAACCTTTTCCATCATCATATCAAAACCGTTAGTGATACCCGTCCCATGGAAACTCCATGGTGGCACGAGAAGAGGATTGGCTAACTGTCCCTGACCCTTGACAACTCCATGAAGTAATTTGGGGCCCAGGTAACTCAACCACGTTAGGGTGCTCTCCCCAGTCCCCTCTAGGCCACACTAATGCCACGGTCCCTAGGGAACTCCTAGGCGGCCGGGTTTTTCGCAAACCCTTTCATCAAAACTTTTCCCCAAAAACCCTTTTTTTTTTATTTCTTTCAAAACTAATTTCCCATTTCCTTTCCAATGAAGTGTATGGATGCTTCATGCTTCATAAATGTCGTTAGATTGTACAATTCTACCTTAACAACTTGCATGCTTAAATAAGGAATTTCATACGAAACATAACATGTTTATACTTAACACAATCTCAACAATTACACATTCAAATTAAAACATAATCATTTAAGCATACATATATTATATTTCATCAACAATCAAACATACACATCACTAAACATGAAATTTAAATGAAATTATAACTGATACACATAACATCAAAACAACTTGGCATGAATTAATCACAATTTAACATGTTATACTACAATTTATGAAAGAATAATTCACTAAGACCCAAGAGATTGTAGATTAAACACCCTTACCTCAAAAGGATGTAAAAAGCCCCAAAAATCCCAAGATTTTTGAAAATCCAATGGTTGGCCAAACAAGGATTTGCTTCTATCAATGCGTAGATCTCAATGAGCTCTCTAATTTGCCGATAAACTCTCGATGGTTGGAGAGTAATCAAGGCTTGAAATTTGTGGAAAAAGAAAAGAAAAAAGAAAAGAAAAGAGTGAGAGAGAGATTGTCGGGGAGAGAGAGATGAGGCCAAAAATAATGGCCACTTGGCCACTAAAATAAAAAATAAGTGGTGGTGGGTCCCACCACTAAAAAATAAAATTTTTTAACTTTTATTTTCCATCACAAAACTTATATATGCATACTAACTATGTTACATCCACATAAAACACATTAAATAAAAATGAATAAAATGCAAATGGACCCAAACAAAACCCCCGTTCGCAACAATTTTGGTAGTGGGTCCCATGCGAGACTTCTCGGCCCAAAAAATGAAAAAATGCTGAAATGACAATCGATGCATTTTCAAGAGTCTTGAACTCAAGGAAATGTCCCATCCAACTCTCAGACACACCCGACACACAAAATGAAAAAAGATGAAAATGCCCTTGCAAAAACAGAAAATTCTAAAAAGAAAAAAAGAAAATGGCAAAAAATCGGAAACATTACACCCCAGGCAGGTAGGGTGGCCCAACCGTAAAGAGGGCATTTAAGGTGAGACTTGTCCAACATCGGATTCGGTTGGGAAGTGACATGGGTATAAATGGGTGAGTATGCAACACTACCCAATAGTTCGAGCTTTTGAGTAAATGGCTAAGCGCTTATCGGTTACAGATGGCTATTGGCTAGTTTGGTTATTTCATAGGGTTGATATTTTTAGAATAAAATTGAATTAAAAATTTAGGGGTATTTTAGACATTTCAAATGGTAGGGGTGTCAATCTAAAAAAAGTTGTTGACCGTCCACTGAGTGGTGTTGCCCGAAGCCTCAGGAGGTGTTAGTGCAATTTACAATTTTTAATAATAAATTATACTGACCTTCTTGGAGGTTTGGACAAATTACACACGAGTATACCATCCAGTCTTTATTATTTTGACCTCTCAAAAACCCATTCACATGTTACTAGAAAGTGACTTTGATTGTGAAGAGTCAATAATGCCCTTATATTATAATAAAATATTATATTACAATACATAAAACTATTATTGCCGTTTTATTAAAGGAAATGGTACATTTTTCATTTTATAACATTTGGTAAACATTATAAAAATAAAGAAAAAAGAATCACTAGGGGTGTCTTGAATACACATGCCAAATTTTAAGGGAGGTCAAAGAAAGAAATATTAAACGATCTATCTGTGTGTAATTTGCCCAAACTCAGGGAATGTCCATCTAATTTATCCTTTTTCAAGTCTTTAAAGTAAATTGTTTTGTATAACTTGTTTTCCCATTGAATGTTTTATTCTCTCTCTAAATGCAACAAATTATTTATTTACGTTTTTACTTTATTTTTATTTTTTAAAAGTAGATAAAAAATTGATTCTATACCAATCAGTTGAAGACTTATTATTCTGGTTTAAAAAATGAATTTTTTTCTTTTTACCTAGTTTCACGAATTAAATGTTGAACAATTCTTCGAAGCCATTTAACTTTTCATTTTCTATCCTATATACCTCTAGGATTTACATAAATTTGACACTTCTGCAAATTTTAATTTAACCAAATATTCTAATTTGATTAAAAGTTTTTTTACCAAGGGTCTTGGCCCAGTGGTAATACCTCTCAAAGTAGATAGTGAGGGTTCGAGTTTCAAAAGAAGAAAAGTGAGTGTGTGAGTGGTGTCGTGTGTGTGAGTTTTTTTACCAATGACGAAAAGAAAAAAAAAATCACACACATTTTTCCCCCACACCCATACTCGAACCCCTCCCCTCCTCTTTGAGGTTAGAGAGGTTATACCATTGGACTAGATGCTCGTGGGTGATTTAGGAAAGTGACTTCTTCTTCTTCTAGGTTTTTGACTTGATTTTCACAACATAGCAGCTAGCAAAGGTTTATTGCTTGTGAGATTTAAAGAAATGCTTTTTTGTATATTTGAAAACAATAATTTTTAGGAAAATCATATTTTGGTCTTTTGGTGCATTATATTAATGTACACATTACTTGACATAATGATAAGTGCAAATGTCAAAATAGCGACTTAATAACCAAAACAAAGGTTTTATGAAATGTTGCAACGGCCAATTTGAAGTAAGCAAATTTTCAACATTCTAAGACCATAACAACTGTAGTGGATAAGTCATCAAAATGCTCATTGTTTTATGGTTTTTTTTAGAACTTGTTGTGATTGATTTTGATGGTATTTTAATGCATAAATGCACCAAAAGAGTTTGCATTAAGGAATATAAGGTATTAAGAGTAAGTTAAGGTTGTGTTTGGCAGCATCGAATTGGAGTTTAGGAATTGAAATTGGAATTAGAAAACATTTTGATTCAATTTTTAGAATTGTTGTTCTCCAATTTTATCAATTTCAATTTCAAAACTTCAATTCTATACCGACCAAACATAAGACAAATTAATCATAGGTACCAAATTTAAACGACAAATTAGAAATTATTAGAGAAAATGATGCAAGTATTCCAAAATTACATTAAGTAAAGAAATTTACACGCAAAATTATTCATTATATCACGGATACTGGCTTGGAAAATATGCCCTAAATAGCATTCCCCTTCATTAAGAAACGGTGATGACAGGCCGACACGGTAACACCAATTCCTATTCAAAATTCCCAATCTGAAGGGCTCTTAAGTTCTGAAGTAAGTTAAATTACGCGCCATTTTTCAAATTCCCGCCCTTTGTTCAATTTTTTTTTTTTTTTTTTTTTACGCAACACATCTTCTTTGTGGTTTCCAATTTTTCTCTCTTCTCTCTTTCTCTCTCTACAAGTGTGGCAAAATTTGTTCCATGAGGTAACTTTCTCTGTGATAACATTGCATAGTATTTTTTTTTTGTTGTTGTAGCTAGGGTTTTCTTTGAGGTAATTCTGTATGTCTTGTTGCTAGTTCATAGTATCTAGTTTCTTTCTAATTACGTTTTCATTCTTTTCCCACATTTTACTTACCTCCAAATCCATATTTATAGATTTATAGAATTTTATCTAAGCAATGGAAAGAAGGTTAGATTCAACCCAGAAAGGGGAAAAAGCAGACAACTCCCATGATGAACAAATTCAGATATTGGGGTGTTTGATCATAGATCTTCTGAGTCCTATCTTGGTTAGTATTCTTAAAAGACTCCACGTAAAGAGTATTCTCATTTGCAAATGCGTATGCAAAACTTGGGTCACTCTAATTTCTGACCCTCATTTCTCCAAGCTGCACTTTGCGCGGGTACATCCTCGTACTCTGCTTCAAACCAACTTTTATTCAATGATTGGGTTTAGAGCACTTTACTTGGTTAGCCTAAGAGTTGCAACAATTTTGTTCATTATGACCCTCATATTAACGTGAAGCTTGAAACCAAATTGAAGATGTAATTGCTATTGGGTTTATTTCCCTCTATATGGAGGAAACCCAAGTGGGTTTTATTAAAGCCCAAAGCCCAGATCTTTAGGGTGTATAACCCTAAGGAAGTCAAAATAAAAAGAGAGGAAGATCAGCCGTAGTTTTTACAAGAAAGAGAGAAGAAAAACGCAGGTTTTTCTATTCTGCCCAGATTTCATCAAACATCCGATCCTGCTTCGTTCGTGGTCCAATTGAGCTAAAATTTGGAGGAGAGGTTCATGACTCAATGCGTTAAAATCTGAACGGTGGAGATCGGATTTCGAGCTCCCGTGAACAGTAACCTGGTTTTGGTATTTTTCTCTCCAATTCTCTTTGTTTTTTGCCAAGATTGGTGATATCTTGATGAGATGTATTGTAGCTTCTAATTACGATTAGGGAAGACTTTGTGTACCCATTATTTGGTTGATAGTGGAGATTTCAACTGGACTAGGTCCCGTGATTTTTGTTCCTCATACTGGGGAAATTTTCCACGTAAAAAATTGTTTATGTTCTTGTGGTTTGGTGTGATTGATTTTCTTTTCTATTATTTTCAGTACATATAAAATTAGAGATACACTATATTTGCTTGCATATAGGGAGAAGAGTTATTCCACTAATTTGTTTATTGTTATCTCTTCCAACAAAGTGGTATCAGAGCTCCAGGTTGACAGATTGTCAGGTTGGCAATTTGAGTTATGGAAGCAAATACGAGTCTAATGATTAATCTCAATGGTTCAAATTATCACATATGGAAAGAAAAATGGAGGATCTTCTTTATGTGAAAGATTATTACCTACCGGTGTTTAGTGCTGAAAAACCAGAAAACAAGTCTAATGTGGAATAGACTTTGTTACATCGACATGTGTGTGGGTATATCAGGCAGTGGGTAGATGATAATGTTTTGAACCATATTAGTGGAGAGATAAATGCACGTTCTCTATGGAGTAAGCTTGAACAGCTATATGCTAGAAAGACTGGAAATAATAAATTATTTCTGATTAAGCAGATGATGGATTTGAGATACCAGGACGGGACTCCTTTATCTAATCACTTGAATACATTCCAAGGAATTATTAATCAGCTGACTGGAATGGGTATTAAGTTTGATGATGAGATACAAGGGTTATGGTTGCTTGGTTCATTACCGGACTCGTGGGAGACGCTTAGAACTTCATTGTCTAACTCCGCTCCAGAAGGTATAATCACAATGGATATGGCCAAGAGTTGTTTGCTAAATGAAGAAATAAGAAGAAAAACATAGGGATCCTCTTCACATTTAGAGATCTTGGTTACAGAAAAGAGGGGGAGAAGTAAGAGCAGAGGTCCGAAGAACAGAGATAAAAGCAGAAGTAAGTTCAACAAGTTTGCAAATGTTGAGTGTTATCATTATGGGAAATAAGGATACATCAAGAAATATTGCAAGCAATTGAAGAAAAAAAACAAGAATGAGAAAGAGAAGGAACTAAGAATGGAGATGACAAAGATGGTGATGACAGAGTTGTTACCACCACTCCTACAGACTTCCTCATTGTTTATGATGATGAGACGATATTTGTTACATACCATGGGACCAGTTGGGTGATTAACAGTGGTGCTTCCATTCATGCTACATCTCGGAAGGATTTCTTTACATCTTATAAATCTGGTGGTTTTGGAACAGTAAAGATGGGCAACGATGGCTTGGTTAAAGCCATTGGAATTGGGGATGTGTATTTGAAGACAAATAATGGCACGAAGTTAGTTCGCAAAGATGTGAAGCATGTTCCTGACATTCGTTTGAATTTGATTTCTGCAGGTAAACTTGATGATGTAGGGTATTTCAGCACTTTTAGTGATGGCCAGTGTAAGCTCACTAGGGGTGCTATGGTTATGGCTTGAGGCATGAAGCACTCTGTACTGTATGTTCTACAAGCAAAGATCTCCAATGACATTGTTAATGCGATGGAGGATAATGATACAACAGAGTTATGGCACAAGAGACTGGCTCATATGAGTGAGAAAGGATTAGCTCTACTAGCGAAGAAAAGTCTACTATGTGGACTGAAAAGTACACTTCTAAAAAGTTGTACTTATTGTTTGTCAGGGAAGCAGAGTAGAGTTTCCTTCAAGAATTCCCCTCATTCGAGAAAGTAAGAGATACTAGATTTGGTACATTCAGATGTGTGTGGCCTTATGAAGACAAGAACACTTGGTGGCTCCAGATACTTTATGACCTTCATAGATGATTATTCAAGGAAGTTATGGGTATATACCTTAAATTCAAAAGACCAAGTGTTAGCAGTGTTCAAGCAATTTCAAGCCCTAGTTGAGAGACAGACTGGGAAGAAACTGAGATACATTCGTACTGATAACGGCGGAGAGTATTTTGGTCCTTTTGATGAGTATTGTAGATAGTAGGTATCCAGCATCAAAAGACAACTCTTAAAACTTCTTAGTTAAATGGTGTAGCAGAAAGGATAAACAAGACATTGGTTGAGAGAGTGAGATGTTTGCTTTCACAAGCCCAGTTGCTAAAATCCTTTTGGGGGGAAGCATTGAGCACAGTTGTTCATATATTGAATCTTACACCCTATATTCCTCTACAGTTTGATGTACCAGACTGAGTTTGGACATGTAAGGATGTCTCCTATAATCATCTGCGTGTTTTGGGTGCAAAGCACTTGTGCATATTCCAAAAGATGAAAGGTCCAAACTTGATGTAAAAACGCTACAGTGTATATTCCTTGGCTATGGCCAAGATGAGTTTGGTTACAAGCTTTATGATCCAGTTGAGAAGAAAATTGTGAGAAGCAGAGATGTCGTGTTTGAAGAAGATCAAACGATTCAGGATATTGAGAAAGTAGGGAAATCTATGTCTTAACAAGGTGATATCTTGATTGATGTGGATCCAGCTCCTCTGAAGAATCGTCATCTCAGGTTGAGAATGATGTTCAAGATGACCACCAGTGTACAGGTGATGTGGATGTTCCCCTATAGGTTCAGGGAGATGTTGAAACTGATGAGTAGTTGACAGCACCAGAGATTCCACTAGAGATTCCGTCAAGGAAGTTTCCCAGAGACCGACGTCCTTCCACTTGGTATTCAACAGAGAAGTATATGTTATTGACTGATGGGGGAGAGCCCTAGCGTTTTGTAGAAGCCATAGAAGATAAACACAAGATAGAGTAGGTTGAGGCCATGCAAGATGAGATGCACTCATTCCATGATAACCACACCTTTGAGTCAGTAAAGCTACCTAAAGGAAAAAGAGCTTCGGAAAACAAGTGGATTTACAAGAAGAAGCCAAATGGGTTCTCTTCATAGCCACGGTACAAAGCTAGATTGATTGTTAAAGGGTTCAGTTAGAGAAAAAGTATTTGATGAGCACTGAAAAGTGCGCATTTAAACCCTTTAAGCTTAGGTATTCTAGGACCTTTATCTATCTTATTTTCCCACCTTAGATTGATTTCGTGTTATTCCTATTTTCAGGTACTTATCCCCTAAATAAGCTAACTCAGCCAAATAAGAGTAGAAATGAAGCAATTCTGGGATGAATCAAAGAAAGGAGCAAAGTAGAGCAAAAGGAAGCAAAAGTGGAATTTCAGCATCTTCGATCGATCCAACATCAGTCTTCGATCAATCGAACTTCCATCGACCTCAGCACTTCAAGATAAATCCAAGCCATTATGTCATTTTTAGAGATCCCAAAAGTTCAATTGATCCAACATCATTCTTTGATTGATCGAACCTTCTTGTCCTTATCTAGATGCCAGATCTTATCTAGTTGTACCACCCTACCAACCGCTTTTGTCTTTTTCCCAAAAATATCTTCAAAATATATCAGATTTGTTTTTATCCAAAAAGGCGCCGCCATTCAGGATCGATCCAACATCAGTTCGATAGATCTCAGCCATGTTCGATCGATCCGACCTTAAGTTCGATCTATCGAACTTTCCAAATCCCGAGAAAATCCAAATTCGAGCTCACTAAAAGTTGTCTTATATCCAATCATTGAGGAATATTTGATGTATGAGCTTAGCTCATTTTGGGTGATTTTTGACCTACCTTTATAAGGAATACGAGCCACTTTTTGGAGCATAGGCATAGATAGTTAGCTAGGGATTCACATACTCCTTCTTAGACACACTTAGAGGCTTAGAGGAGGAGGAGGCTAGAGACACCATTGGAGACTCTTCATCAACCAAGGAGCAAATCTCTACCATGGAGTTAGCCTTTGAGGGTTGGAGAACACCATCCATGAATGGCTAAACATCCTCTTGGGGCTAGAGTTAGCCCTAAGCATGCTTTCTACATCTTGATTTATGTATTTTTGAGGGGATTTGTATTATGATACTTGTTTTGACATATTTATATATATAGATCTTATTTATTCAATGATTTGTATGGTTTAATGCTTCCAATTGATCATTTCATTCTATCCATATGTCTATATATGTTAGAATAGATGTTCATGTGTTTTCCTCTATTTCTTGTGTTGTTGATACATGTCTATGTGTATTAATGCTATAGATCTAGAGATTGTCAAAACATAGTGCTTAATGGAATGTCCTTGTGGTTTATTTGATGGTTCATGCTTATTTCTTGATGGATTGTGCCTCTTCCTTAGTTTAATTAGTTTAATTTTATGTCATTAGCTTAGTTGTAGTGTAGTGGTAGCTAGATGTTAAATGGGAGGACAATCCATACTTGTTGTTTGATGTTCCATACTCATGAATGCAAGTGGCATATTTCTCTAATTTTGTGTTGTGTTTGGTTATGAGCTTAAAGAAAGGATTAATGGCTTAATTTAATATGTTGTGCTATCCACTATGTTGCTTAGACAATATATGCTTAATTTGTCATCCATGCTTGTTGAAACAACCACACACACACCATTGTCACAATACATGCCTTTCCCCTCATTAATCATTCATTAAAGGTGTAGAGGAGCTATGCTTAGTGGTGATCTCTAAACCCTAAGATCTCTCTCTCTTTCATTTTACCTCTATTGCATTATTGTTTACTTTAGTTTAAGTTGCACCTTAGCTTAATTCAACCACCAACCAATCCTTTGATCACTCGACTTACTAACCCAAATTTTGATTCCACAACCTTTTGCGACCCTCACAATCCCTTGGGATGATCCCTACTTACCCTTGCTATATTTTTAGTTAGTGGTAGTAGTGGCATTTATAAATGTAAAACTTGGCCACACTCACTTGCACACAAACTTGGTCGAGGACGCGACTACCTTGAGGCGACACCAAGTTTTTGGCGCAGTTGCCGGGGATTGATTGATTGGTAACGTCGTATTTGTAGAATCAATTAGGAATTAGTACTCTTTTAATGGTGTCTTTACTTTATTTTTATTTTTATTACTTATTGTGTTGGTTCTTATTTGACTATGAGCATTGAGCAAGAAGGTGAGCAAAGGAGTATCAAAGCAAAGAAGCTAAGCAAAGCATGGAAAAAGGCTAAAGTCTAAAAAAATTGCTAAGCTAAACTAAAAAATTTGGAGTTGAAGTGCTATAGGACCTTTGTGAGATCTTTCTAACTCAATCTCTAGTTAAATCGTCCGCCCACGTGGAGGCTTGTATTTCAATTCTTAGATAAATCGTGAGCTCGCGTGGAGGCAATTTACTTTTCTTTGCATGTTGTTCAAGCATGGGAGTATGGGAACAATGTATGTGGAGGAAGTTTGTTGATAGTTGATTTGTTGTGAAGGTGAAGTGTTTGACATTCTTGCTTGTTGTGTTGCATTGTGTATGCATGGTCGTAGATCATTGAGACCCACTCTTGTTCCTTTAAATTTTCATCTTGAATCCATTGTTCGAAACCCTAGGGGAAGAGGTAGTTTTAGTCAATCCATTTCATCAATGGAAGGACACAATGAGGACCATATGGAGGACCTTGGTCATATAGATCAACAAGGTATCCTCCACCCCAATGTACATCATGATAACATGCAAGTACCATTAGGCATGCCAAGGCCATTCATTCATCCACCACAACAACAAGGCTAAGTTCCATTGGGAATGCCAAGGCCAATTTATTCTCCACCACCACCTATTATTCAAGGCAATCAAAGTGCCCATGTTGCACCTCCAATTGCTAATCCTCCCCTTGCTTTGAGAGATCACTATGTGCCTAATGAATATAATGCACCCACATACATTCAATTGCCACCATTTAGAGCACATCACTATGAGATCAAGCCATAAACCATTCAAGTGCTTCTTAACTACCATGGACTTCCAAGTGAAGAACCTTATAAGCATTTGGATGAGTTTCTTGAAGTATGTTCCACCGTAAAATATACGGACATGTCGGAAGAGGTCTTAAGGCTTAAACTTTTTCCATTCACCCTAAAAGACAAGGCAAAATATTGGTTTAACAATCTTAGGCCTTTTTTAATAACTTCTTGGGCAGAAATGCAACAAGCATTCTTGAAGAAGTACTATCCAGTTTCTAAGACCAATGCCATGCGAACCTCAATTCGAGAGTTTTCACACGGGAATAGGGAAACATTCCATGAGGCATGGGAACGCTTTAATGAATTGCTTAGGAAGTGTCCACATCATGACATGCCCAAATGGCAACTAGTTTAATATTTCTTTGAGAGCTTATCGGACAATCATAAGGGCATTATTGAGGCTTCCATGGGTGGCTCTTACATTGATAGGCATGAGGATGATGTGTGGCGTCTTTATGAGAGCATGAGTGAAAATTCTTTGCATCGAACTCTATCTTCTAAGAATGGTAGGAATTCTAGTGGAAGAAAGAGTGTTGGCTTGCATCAAGTCGACCATTCCAATGAAATAGCCATTGAGATGAAATCCTTATCTCAAAGGTTTGATCAATTCTTGATCAATCAAAACTCGGAAAATCAAGTATCTTCCATTCCTAACCATCCACATCATGCATCTAATGAGACATGTATGACTTGTTCAAGTGTTTTACATTCTACTTCCAATTGTCCCCATCGATATGTGCAAGGTGAACATTATGAACAAGTCATTGCAACTTTTGTTAATCAAGGGAACAATCCTTATGGCAATCATTATAATCCAAGTTGGAGGAATTATCCGAATTTTTCTTGGAAAAATGAAGGGGAAGGCTCAAACCATCCCCAAGGCGGTTTCCAAGGGAAATACATTTCACCTCTAATGTAAAGCCAAAGTTCCCAAGGATATACACCATTTTAATCGCAAGGAAACCAATTATCTAATTCTCATTTTCCATGTCAATCATATTCTCAAGGGAATTCTAGGAGTCCCGCCTTTGAAGAGAAGTTTTGACCGCTCTAGGCACTTTAGAGGCTAACACTCAATTACTTCATTCTCACTCTCAATCCATTACAAAGCTAGAAACCCAAGTAGGGCAAATAGCAAGCACCTTAAATGCTAGAGAGAAAGGGAAAATGCATTTGAATGCCCCACCAAAGCAACAATGTGTTGTGGAGACTCATTCCTTTTCGGAAGATCACACAATAGAGCATGTTAATGTGGTGATAACCTTGAGAAGTGGGAAGATTGTGGACAACTAAGTGGGTATGTCCAATGAAGATAGTGAGCCGGTGCAACTCAAAGTTGACACCCGTCCCGTTTCACATCCTATTCTTCCTTCATTGCATATACATGATTTTTCAAATGAGAATGTATTGAAAAGTGATTTTGAAAAGAAAGATTTGCAAAATGATTTGAAAACTTCTTGTGTTGAAGAGACTTCAAAGAAAAATTTTGAAAAGATTTTTGAACCAAAAGTTCCATTTTCGGATGCCTTAAAAGGATCCATTTAAAATGACAAGCAAAAGGCCAAAATCAATGAAATTATGGATGTGTTTAGGCAAGTGAAAATCAATCTTCCACTTTTGGATGCAATCAAGCAAATTCCGGCTTATGCCAAGTTTTTAAAAGACTTATGCACCCAAAATAGGAAGAACAAAAGCCAAACACCTAGGAAAGTGGTCTTAACTGAGCAAGTAAGCTCAATTTTGCAACATAACACTCTTCCAAAGTTTAAGGACCCCAGTTCACCTACTACTTCTTGCATCATTGGTGACAATGTCATTAATCGGGCTCTTCTAGACTTAGGAGCAAGTGTTAATCTTCTCCCATATTCAGTGTATGTGAAATTAGGCTTAGGAGACTTGAAACCGACGTCGGTGGTTTTGTAACTTGCCAACCGATCCATCAAGAAGCCTAGGGGTATCATTGAAGATGTTTTGATTAAAATTGATAAGTTTTTCTTCCCCATTGATTTCGTTGTCATTGACACGGAACTGGTCCCAAATTCTAAGAGCCAAATTCCCATTATCCTTGGCCGTCCTTTCTTGGCAACCGCGAATGCCAACATTAATTGTAGGACGGGGATAATGAAGATCTCATTTAGCCACATGAAGGTGAAGTTGAATATTTTCAATCCAACCCCAAAATTCATTTGACAAGCATGAAGAAGTTAATGTTGTAGAGAAATGTCATGACCTTAAATGTGAAGGAATTAAGTTTTTGTGTGGTTCCAAGGTTTCAAATAGTCCATCTTCAACCTTGAAACCAAACAAAGTTGTTTCAAAATCTTGCTTTGAAAGGGCATGGAAGCCCAAAGGTCATTTTGACCAAGGACCAAAAAGTTCCTTTGAGCCTAATCCAACAAATTCTCTAAGGAATCATTTGTTGGGTGGAGCTCAAGGCATCCATCACCCCATTAAGGAGGGGATGCACTACAAGATATTTGATCAGGGCTAAAAGAGCCTAACGTCTTGCTAGAGACATAAAAGACTAGCACGACATTTCGTAGGGTGTCAAAACCATATTCCTCCCTCATTTCTATCTTTAATTTCATTTCTTGCGAAGTCTAGATACTTGTTTTTGGTTTATATGCATTGCTAGGAACTGTGATTAGGATTGCATGCACTTTTATGTTGTGATTGAGCATTCTGCATAAGTTCGATCGATCTCAAAGGAGAGTTCGATCGATCGAACTTCTACCTGCATCCAACACTTAATAAAAATTTCAACCTGCATCCGACTGCATCCAAATCACCTCTCTGTCAGATCGATCGAAAACATTCCAAGATCGATCTAAAGTTCTTCGATCGATCCAACTTCTTTATTGGATCGATCTTGAGTTCCCACACTTAGAAAAAAAATTTGAACTCAAAAACCTACATATTTTTGCTCTCTGTTAAATCGATCGAACATTTCTTCAGATCGATCTCACTTCTGGAAATTGCTATTTTAAATTTGTTTTGATTTTCAATATTTTAAAAATCCTAAAAATATTTTTCTTTTCTTTTATTTCCTCTTATCTTAGTATTTTTTTTTAAAAAAAAAAGAAAAGAAAAGAAAAGAGATTTTACTTTATTTATTTCAAAAATCCAAAAAGATTTTATTTTATTTTTATTCTTATTTTTCAAAAATCCAAAAATATTTTTTGTTTTCAATTTTTAAAATTTCAAAAATTCCAAAAATACTTTGAAGAGAGATCATCACAGTTCGATCGATCTGAGATCTTTGTTCGATCGATTGAATTGGATGGGAACAGTTTTTAAAAATTGAACCCGAGGGTCTCAAGATCGATTCATTAGATTGATCTCACCCTCTCTCATCCTCACAAACCCTAGTCCCTCATTCCCATCGCCACTGTGCACTCATCCATCTTCTCCATCTCTGGCGAATCTCCGGCGAGATCCAGTGATCGTTGAATTCTCTCTTCTCTTTGATCTCTTACCCCTTCGTATCTCATCTCCACTTCTCTCATATTTTAGGTAAGATCCGAGATCCACTTTATGATTTGAGCTTTGAATTGATGAATAAATGTTTTACATGCTTGATTTAGGTTGCTTAGATGCTTAATACCTCCATTGATGAAGTTTGAAGCATGTTTTACATATGTGTATTTAGATTTGTATATATGTGTATATATTTTATGTTTTGATTCGATTTGTAGGAGTATGGGCTTTGTAAAGTAGATTAGGATTGTTGACTTGTTGTGTTGATAGGCCCATGACCTTGTTCGTGTTGCCCCCGTGCTTCCAAAGTCACAGATCTGTGACCTTTCAGTTTTCGCATCGCACAATACGATCGATCGAACTTTTTCCCAGATCGATCGAAGTTTCTTCAGTTCGATCAATCTCACTAATTTTTGATCGATCTAAGTTCCTTTTGTCAGATCGATCTCATAATTTTTGTGATCGATCAAACTTCACAGATCTCATATTCATACACACATTCCATGTATCTTATCTTGTGTTTGTGCTATCCTATATATGCTCAATGCCTGTGACATTCCACATTGGATGCATTTTCATACTTATACTGTTTAGCATGCTTCATATCCTGTCACTTGAATAGATTCATGTCATATCTGTTTTGTCTATCTTATTTGACATACATGATTTTAACTGTACTTTATATTCTTTATTCTGGCACTGACTTCCTTTTGAATTTATTTTAATTTACAGACTATGGTTCAAGTTAAGACTGTAGCTCGCGGTCATTTTCACATTAGAGATAGACGCAGACCAGGCGACGAGGCCAGTCCGTCTCATATCCGAGATCCCAGTCCCGATGACACTCTGAGGAGAGTTCGGCAGTGGACAGAGGTGCCAACAGAGCTCTCCCATGAGCCTACTCCGCCTTAGTCTCCAGCTAACGGCCGCCCACATCATTCTCCTGAGGTAGCTCATTCCCCTCAGGCTGATGCTAAGCTTGCCCACACTCTATCTCCACTAGCTCAGCCAGATCTTGATATCGACCGGCCATTGCCGAGATACTCAAGCCTGCAGGTGGCGCATGAGTCCTTCTTTGATACAGACTATTTCTCCCGGTCGGTGTTGACTTGATCGGCAAATGACGATATTATTCGGCGAGTCCTGGCAGCCATTCTGACCCTTGTCACTTTCCCGGTTTACCCGAGGCTCGTCCGGATGTTCTACCAGAACCTCCGGCCTGCCCCGCGTAATCCGGAGGAGCTATGGACTTCTATTGATGGCCACCTGATTTCCATCACTGTGGACACATTATCTCGATCATGCCATTGTCCATTTGACTGCCCTCTGGAGCTATAGAAGCTATATCCTACTCTCTATAGGCCTACTAATGCAGATATGGCCGTCCTTATTACAGGCCACCATGCTGTTGGCGAGACTTTCGCCACCCGGACATATCTCCCGGATGATTTATGGTTCTTTGATTCGATGCTCTACCGAAAAGTCTTTATGGCCGGCCATAAGATCTAGAGGCGCGATGACTTTCTTACAGCCCTATATGCTTTCTATGGAGGGCATTGGCTGTCTATCTCTTCTCTTATCTGGTGCGTGATGAGGAAGCTGTATGATGACTATATCAATAGGGACCGGCCCAGGCAGCCCAAGTCCCTCCCATTTGGCCACCTCATCACCCAGATTCTACGAGATCAGCGCTACCCTTTCCAGCCACGGGAGCGCCCTGAGAGAGGATCAGGTATCTTCGAGAAGAAGGATTGGGATAAGAGCTACAATGCTATTATCACCAGACTGCAGGACCACGCAGTAGTGGCTGTAGAGGAGCTCGAGACTGAGGAGGCAGAGGCAACTGCAGCAACAGACCCGGCAGCGGACAATGTACCAGTTGATCGGGTTGCCGAGCACATGGACATTGATTTAGAGCGACCTGCAGATGACGCAGAGCAGCATTCTCCAGCTGGGTCGCCAGTACACGAGGAGAAGCAGACTCAGGATTCTCATTCTTCAGATTCTTATGTACCTGAGGCTCCCAGTCAGACCCTCGGCTTTGGAGAGCGCCTTCAGGCTCTTGAGGATGCAGTGGTTGCTATGCGAGCTAATACTGTTGCCCACAGAGCTAATTTTGCTGCACTCCGCACGGATATCATGACTATGTTCCTTGATTTATCTAGGGATATCCGCGGAGCACGCCTTGCCCGTCCTGCCTCATCCACCTAAGATTCCCAGTTTCTTCTATCTTTTCATACTACATCTCTGTCATTTATACTTCATTTTTGTCACTGTATATTATTTTTACAGCCGGGCTTGTCGGCTTTGACATTTTTATGTCCCTGTACTCTATTTTCTTTATATATGCTTTCTTTGTGGATGTCATTTTTTTTTATATTCTCATATCTGTCTGTTTGACTCCATTAGGTGCATCACAGTGACTTCAGTGATAGAGAGTGCTGCCCAATTTTTAAGACCACCCTTATACCTTTCTCTATTTTCAGTTGCTATCCCATTTACACTTGCATGACCACTGTGCACTGTATTATCCCTTTTGTTATCTGATGAATTTATCCAAGTGCCAAATTTCAGGACCATAGTTAATCCCAAGTTTGGGGGGGCCATGCCACCCACTTTGGATACTTCTGTCCTGATCATTCTTGCTATAGTTGCACTGGTATACTCTTTCCCTTGTTCTCTTTGCATATTGAGGACACTGTGCCATTTAAGTTTTGGGGTAATGGTGCTTTGCAGTGCTTATTTTTAAATTCCAAATTTTTAAGCATGACTTGTGTATTTGAGGGATTTTCTATATTGGTCCATGATTAGCGATGATTTTGATCTTTTGAGGACTATATTGCTTAAAATTTAAAAATTGCTTGACTTGAGAGTCCAATACTCCTTGTAAGCCTTGTAGATGCCATTTAGGAGTAAATTTTTCGAAAGATTGATATCTTGCTTGTACTTGTGGTCCATATCATCCTGATTTTGTGATTGTTTTAAGATTCAATCCAGGATTCTACACTAGCACAAGTGCACACTAGCATTCATTTGTGGGGTACATGCTTTGTTGATTATTGAATTGGTTATATCCCAATTGAGCTAATAGTGCATTGAAAGTTTCATTCTTGATAAAGGTGGATAACAACCCCTTTTCATTAAGTAGCCGGGATTCTAGCCTCATCAAGCATTGAACTTCTCACACCGAAAGGTGGAGGGCCCAAACTCTAGGTTAATAATTGAATACAAAAAAAAAAAAATAAAAATAAATAAATAAGAAGTTGTAAAAGCAATAAAAATGAGGACTTCTCCCAAAAGATGAGAAGTAGGAAATGATTAGATGGAGGTTATTTTGATTTGTAGCCTAATTGATTTGAGCTTGTAAGTCTGTAGGGGTGTTTGAACGCCTAATGCCCTAAAGCCATCTGGTTTGGGAGTCATTGACCTAACGCTCGATCTCATGAATCGCTAGAAAGCTTAATAGATCACTACATTGCACCATGCTTCCATCTTTGATCCTATTAAAAAAAAAAAAAAATTTGAGTGAAAAAGAATAAGTGCACCTAGAACAATAAATCTTTAATAAAAAGTCCACTTTTTGTCTTGATGATCGGTACTAGATTTGTGTGCTAGTTTAAGGGTAAGGATGTGCTCATTTTTTTAATTGGCTTAGATAGCAACACATTTGATGCCGGTCCACTCGAAAAGGATTCTAGTGTTGTTTTGATTTTCGTGATCATTTTCTTGATGTGTGGAGGACCATACTTGCATGCTTGATGTTAAAATTTTGGGAGATTTCTTAGAAATGTTTGAAACATTGCATACTTGAGGTAGTTTTCGCCCAATGCTTGTTTGCAATATTGGTACCTCTTTTGTGATATTGAGCTTAATGTTTGTGGGTATCATTTTTGAAAACCCTCACGAGACTTCACTCGTCCACTATGGGTAACCTAGGGGTTCAAAAGGCTTGTTGCATATGCTAAATGCAATCGTGTTCCCTACGAAAGTGGCGTTATCCATTTATTGTTTTCTAGATTCATACTTGTACAGTTGTTCATTTCATTCCTTTACTTTCTAGTTCATTGCTAGGGACTAGCAATATTTAAGTTTAGGGGTGTGATGAGTGCTGAAAAGTGCGCATTTAAATCCCTTAAGCTTAGATATTCTAGGACCTTTATCTATCTTATTTTCCCGCCTTAGATTGATTTCGTGTTATTCCCATTTTCCGGTACTTATCCCCTAAATAAGCTAACTCAGCCAAATAAGAGCAGAAATGAATCAATTCTGGGATGAATCAAAGAAAGGAGCAAAGTAGAGCAAAAGGAAGCAAAAGTGGAATTTCAGCATCTTCGATCGATCCAACATCAGTCTTCGATCGATCGAACTTCCATCGATCTCAACACTTCAAGATAGATCCAAGCCATGATGTCATTTTCAGAGATCCCAAAAGTTTGATTAATCTAACATCATTCTTTGATTGATCGAACCTTTTTGTCCTTATCTAGATGCCAGATTTTATCCAGTTGTACTACCCTACCAACCGCTTTTGTCCTTTTCCCAAAAATATCTTCAAAATATCTCAGATTTATTTTTATCCAAAAAGGCGCCGCTATTCAGGATCGATCCAACATCAGTTTGATAGATCTCAGCCATGTTCAATCAATCCAACCTTAAGTTCGATCGATCGAACTTTTCAAATCCCGAGAAAATCCAAATTCCAGCTCACTAAAAGTTGTCTCATATCCAATCATTGAGGAATATTTGCTGTACGAGTCTAGCTCATTTTGGGTGATTTTTGACCTACCTATACATGGAATATGAGCAACTTTTTGGAGCATAGGCATAGAGAGTTAGTTAGGGATTCACATACTCCTTCTTAAACACACTTAGAGGCTTAGAGGAGGAGGAGGCTAGAGACACCATTAGAGACTCTTCATCAACCAATGAGCAAATCTCTACCAAGGAGTTAGCCCTTGAGGGTTGGAGGACACCATCCATGAGTGGCTAAACATCCTCTTGGGGTTAGAGTTAGCCCTAAGCATGCTTTCTACATCTTAATTTATGTATTTTTGAGGGGATTTGTATTATGATACTTGTTTTGACATATTTATATATATAGATCTTATTTATTCAATGATTTGTATGGTTTAATGCTTCCAATTGATCATTTCATTCTATCCATATGTCTATGTATGCTAGAATAGATGTTTATGTGTTTGCCTCTATTTCTTGTGTTGTTGATGCATGTCTATGTGTATTAATGCTATAGATCTAGAGATTGTCAAAACATAGTACTTAATAGAATGTCCTTGTGGTTTATTTGATGGTTCATGCTTATTTCTTGATGGATTGTGCATCTTCCTTAGTTTAATTAGTTTAATTTCATGTCATTAGCTTAGTTGTAATGTAGTGGTAACTAGATGTTAAATGGGAGGACAATCCATGCTTGTTGTTTGATGTTCCATACTCATGAATGCAAGTGGCATATTTTTCTAATTTTGTGTTGTGTTTGGTTGTGAGCTTAAAGAAATGATTAATGGCTTAATTTGATATGTTGTGCTATCCACTATGTTGCTTAGACAATATATGCTTAATTTGTCATCCATGCTTGTTGAAACAACCACACACACACCATTGTCACAATACATGCCTTTCCCCTCATTAATCATTCATTAAAGGTGTAGAGGAGCTATGCTTAGTGGTGATTTCTAAACCCCAAGATCTCTCTCTCTCTCATTTTACCTCTATTGCATTATTGTTTACTTTAGTTTAAGTTGCACCTTAGCTTAATTCAACCACCAACCAATCCTTTGATCACTCGACTTACTAACCCTAATTTTGATTCAACAACCTTTTGCGACCCTCACAATCCCTTGGGACGATTCCTACTCATCCTTGCTATATTTTTAGTTAGTGGTAGTAGTGGCATTTGTAAATGTAAAACTTGGCCATACTCACTTGCACACAAACTCGGTCGGGGACGCGACTACCCCGAGGTGACACCTGTGTTGATTTTGATGAGATCTTCTCTCAAGTCATAAAGATGTCATCAATCCGTATAGCACTCGGCCTAGCAGCTAGTTTTGACTTGGAAGTTAAGTAGATGGATGTGAAAACTGCCTTTCTTCATGGTGATTTGGAGGAAGAGATTTATATGAAGTAGCGAGAGGGTTTCAAAGTAAAAGGGAAAGAGGATTATATGTGCAAGCTGAAGAAAAGCCTATATGGTTTGAAACAAGCACCGAGATAGTGGTATAAGAAGTTTGAGTCTGTTATAGGGGAGCAAGGCTATAAGAAGACAACTTCTGATCACTGTGTATTTGTTCAAAAATTCTCTGATGATGATTTTATTATTCTACTACTTTATGTGGATGACATGTTGATTATTGGTAGGAATGGTTCAAGGATTGACCAGTTAAAGAAGCAATTGAGTAAGTCATTTGCTATGAAGGATTTGGGACTAGCAAAGAAAATTCTTGGCATAAGAATCAGTCGTGACAGGAGTGCCAAGAAGTTATATTTGTCATAGGAGGAGTATATTGAAAAAGTGCTTCAGAGGTTCAATATAGACAACAGTAAAGTGGTTAGCTCTCCTCTTGCTACCCACTTCAGATTGAGTACAAAGGAATGTCCTTCTACAGATAAGGAAAAGGAAGACATGGAAAGAGTTCCTTACGCCTCAGCAGTAGGAAGTTTGATGTATGCAATGATTTGCACAAGACCAGATATAGCCCATGTAGTTGGTGTAGTTAGCCGATTCTTGTCAAATCCGAGAAGAGAACATTAGAATGCAGTGAAATGGATCATGAGGTATCTTCGAGGCACTTCTAGTTTGAGACTTGGTTTGGGAAACGGACAACAATTATTAGTTGGCTACACAAATGTAGATATGGCAGGGGATGTGGATACTCGTAAGTCTACTTCGGGTTATTTGATCACTTTTGCAGGTGGGGCTGTAGGTTGGCAATTGAGACTTCAGAAGTGTATTGCTCTTTCTACGATAGAGGCATAGTTTATTGCAGCAACGGAAGTGACTGAAGAGTTGCTATGGGCAAAGAAGTTCTTGAGAGAACCTGGTTTCAAGCAGCAGAGATATGTGTTGTTTTGTAATAGCCAGAGTGCTATTCATCTTGCTAAGAATTCCAGTTTACATGCAAGACTAAGCACATTGATGTACGATACCATTGGATCAGAGATGCGTTGAACAATAAGTTACTTGAACTTGAGAAGGTTCACACTGATGATAATGGTTCTGATATATTGACAAAGACCCTACCAAGAGAGAAGCTTGAAGTTTGTTGTTCGATCGCCGGGATGGCAATTGCCTCCACATAGTGGAAAGGGGAAGATTTGTTGGGTTTATTTCCTTCTATATGGAGGAAAGCCCAAGTGATTTTTATTAAAGCCCAAAGCCCAGCTCTTTAGGGTGTATAACCCTAAGGAAGTCGGAATAAAAAGAGAGGAAGATCAGCCGTAGTTTTTACAAGAAAGAGAGAAGAAAAACGCAGGTTTTTCTATTCTGCCCAGATTTCATCAAACGTCCAATCTTGCTTTGTCCGTACTCCGATTGAGCTGAAATTTGGACGAGAGGTTCATGACTCAATGAGTTAAAATCTGAACGGTGGAGATCGGATTTTAAGCTCGAGAACAGTGATTCGTGCCCATAAATAGTAACCTGGTTTTGATATTTTTCTATCTAATTCTCTTTGTTTTTTGCCAAGATTGGTGATATCTTAATGAGATGTATTGTAGCCTCTAATTATGATTAGAGAAGACTTTGTGTATCCATTATTTGGCTGATAGTGGAGATTTCAACTGGACTAGGTCCCGTGGTTTTTGTTCCTCATACTGGGGAAATTTTTCACATAAAAAATTGCTTGTGTTTTATGGTTTGGTGTGATTGATTTTCTTTTCTATTATTTTCAGCACATATAAAATTAGAGATACACTATATTTGCTTGCATATAGGGAGAAGAGTTATTCCGCTAATTTGTTGATTGTTATCTCTCCCAACAATTGCATAATGTAGATATGTTGATTGTTAACAGCCTTCTGGTTAAAAGGAAGCACCACATCAAGTTCCAACCCTAGAGATTTGTATTCAAAATTGTGAATTCAAGCAATGATTGTTGAGATTTTTAAAAGATTTTAAAACTCAATTAAAATATTTCAATATCCCTTTATTATTTAATCTCATTATTTGAATTTTATATTGTAACTTACTTCATAAACGTTATAACGTATATAATTTATTAGGTCTTATTATAGCAAATAATGGTAATAATGAGTTTGTCGTTTTGGTTTCTTTGTGGAGGCTTATATATGGGATGCACACTCAAAGGGAAGATATACCCATCTGTATTACTTTTCCTGTGTTTTTCCTATTGGTATTTTCCATATATTTTATCTATATTTCAATATTTTGGGTAACTTGACATTGGAGACTTGGTCTTTTTGCCTTCCTGTGGTTGTGCACATAGAAGAGGCGCCACTGAGAGTTGATTGGGTTGTATCATGGAGTTGACTAGCATCGTCCGCACCTGCACGTAGGGGAGGGCTATCAACTTTAGGTCAACGTGTTTATCACATGCCTCTTTATATCATGCCAGCCTTTCTTTAACCTTATTTTTATATTTTATTTGTTTTATTTCTTGTCTTTTATATGTAACAATTATACTTAAATGGTGTGTCCATATATATATAATTATTTGCATGCAATTAATATCATACAAAACTACCATATTATCATTGATTTAATTCCTGCAAAACTTACATTAATTGTCAATTATATTTATATAATATTTTAGTGTAATTCATTTATAATATTTTAGTGCATAAAATTATACTTCCATAACAATGATTTCCTTTGCTTGTCTGAACCAATACGCAATAAACCTGTTGTTGTGTGTAATCCAATCACGGGTGAGTATATAAACCTTCCAATAGTATGATGATTGTCACGCCTCGAATTCTAATGATCCGATGCATGAGTGGGTACTATCATACTCGACTCGAAACCAAACCAAAAAATGCGGAAGCTAAAAACCAAACTAGCCTATATGACTAATGTGATCATGAATGGTGAGTCAGTGAAGCCAAAATGATCTCACTTACTTTCCAAGAACACACAGAGAAGAACGGTGAGTGAAAACAAGCTAAGTCAAGGACCACCTAGCCTACCTTGGTCACATGGGCTCATGTCAGATCAACGCAAGGAAAGAGAGAAAGAGGACTCCAAATAAGTCAAACAAAGCTCACTTAAATCATTTTAAACATGTAAAATCATTTGGGAATGGTTGAACTCAATTTGAAAATATTGCCCGGAAGTACCCCCAATAACCTCGGTTGGCGCATAAAAATTATAAGATGAAAACATATTTAAAAAGGGGTAATCTCTCCACTTAAAATAAGTTTGAAATCTTCATAATAAGCTTAAAACATTTCCCAAAAACCACCCCAAATGGAAGTTCCCAAAAAGTTCTCTAAACAGTGCACAAAAGAAAGGCGAAATAGAAAACAAATCATGAACAAGTCTCATTAAAATGGTCATAACTCACTCCATAGTTGAAATCTTTGAGTGAGATTGGTACCATTAGAAAGCTGACTTCGGGATGCACAAAACGACCACAAATTTAATCATATTTGGATAAAAAATGACTGAGATATGGCCGTATGAATTTAGAAAGTCAATGCAGCTTGAAAGCAGTGAGGGAGTCAGCTAATTCCGAGAAAAATCCTACTGTGCTACAGTAAAATGCCTAAAAATAACCATATAAGTCGGCTCCCGACTTGAGAAAGCTGAAAATGGTTTCTCAAATGACCTCCAATGCCAAAAACTCATTTTACTTCAATTCCAACATGTCCAAATGATAAAAAATAACGGGTCTAGCTAAATCATGAACTCTACAACACGAAAAAAACATCCGTGATCAAAATGTGTGTACAAGACATATATTCTCAAGTGTGCAATAAAAAGGGAAAACACATACATTGAAATAAGAGTGGCCTTGTGGCCTCAATACATGCCATGTCCAAATATCAAATATTTATACAAGTACTAAGATATTGCATATCCCAAATACATATATCCAAGTCGTATAACAATCCAAACATGTTTTACACATAACATGACATAACATCCAAAAGTCTCAAAAATGTCATAAAAGCTCCACACGAAAATAAGGATGAAGAGGATCCCAGTGATGATGACTTTACCTGAAAAATGTAAATCAATGGGTGAGAGTAATTTAAATTACTTCGTAGGGAATGCATTATGAAAATAAACTAGGTTTCTTTGGCCTCTAAAACATATCATATGCTATATAAGCACCGAACATACTTCCTAACGTCTAGTCCGAGAGTAGTCTTACGGAAAACAACATAGAACTGGCCTTGAACCAAAGACGGAATAATTTCATTTCAAATAAGCATTTATGAAAGAAATGAAAGAGAACCAAATACACAACAAATTACAACCATAGATAAATGTCAACTTGAAAATAAGATCCCAAATCACATAATGGGATAACTAGAAAAAATCTGGGACACCACAAAACATATTCCCCACAAGTCATTTAACACAGATAAACATAGAAAAAGAAAAAAGAAAACGGAAAAAGAAAACCGGTTTATACAATATTCCTAGCTCCACCGGTGATTCATGCCTTCTAACATTGGACAAGCCTGATTTGTTTAAGGGCTGACCAAGGCTATTAAAAAATATAGTTTGTCTAAATGACCCAAAATCTTAAAAGAAAGAAAAGGAGGCGTACATGTGGCCGAAGAGATAAAGAATTCTGGATAATTTGCCACCATTGGATTACTACAATAGTTATACAATACCATTCTGTTGTATGCTATAAGAAAAATGCCCAATGAAATAAAAACTTCAGATCATTAGCCATTATAATTAGCAATTGTGAGAAATTGATACCCAAAACAAAATGAAGCTCTTCAAAACCAGTACTATAGTTAGGTGAATTTCCACATTAGTTCAAGCCTTGAAGGCGTAGTTATGTGAATTTCCATAATTCTTTTTCTAGGAAAAGGGTTTGGTAACAAATTCACCTAAACATCCATTGATGCATGTGCTGGTGTTAAAACCTGTCAGCATGACCTGTATTTTCTAATGTATTTATGTAAATTCTCCTAAATTGATTTGGTAATTAATTGTTATAATTAGGATAGTTGACCGATATATTGTAATTTATTTCTTCTTGTTAGATTATTAGGATTAGGGTTTTCATCTTTTATACCCGTCGGCTCACCTACCTCTATTTCTATGTATAGATTTGCTTGAGCAACACTCACTCACCTACCTTCCACCCTCACTTATATGAACCCCATCTGTGGTTGTATATGTTAATTCAGTACAGTAATACAATACATTGTATTCTTTCATTCTCTCTATTTTTAACATGGTATCAGAGCAACTCTAAGAAATTTTTTTCTTCTTCTTCGTATTTCGTGTTTCGAATATCATTTTTTGAATTTTATTCCTGTTGTTAGTCTAAATGGCGATTATTTTAGGCGCAACTACCGTACCAACCTCGACTCCGGCACGCAGTTCATAGTCCACCAAGACAATTCTGCATTTCCAACTGGAATTATAATGGATGAGACTTACTCATTATGGTTTTGTTGACACCCATTTTGGCAAATCTTGTGTTGATGGCGTGGCAGCCAATTTGGGTATAATGTGACACGTGAGCAAGGTAATATTTGACGCAGATTAAAATTGGCTGAAGCTACATGCAAAGGTGGAAGAGGTAGAAGCATTTGAATTGACAAGATAGATAGGGATTATAGTGCTAATAGTTATCTTTTAACTGGTTTCAATTAGATGATAATGGTTATCTCTAGGATGGTTTAATTTAAATTTATAGTTAGTTGTGCTATAGAGTTGTGATGTAAGTGAAATGCTTATGTATAGGAATTAGTTTGCGGTATTATTCTGTAAATAATTGTAGACGCATAAGTTGTAAAATGTCCAGCACCCTTAGAATCTTTATGTTAATGTTATTTTTGCTTTCTCAAGCTCTCCCTTTCTAATTATAGTTTCCTTATATAGCAACGTCTATCTCTTTCTCTCAATCTCTTTCTATATCTATTTCTTCTCCCCTTTCTATTCTCACAATTGTTACTATTAATTCACTTTGTTAAAGTCCTTTTAACTAAGAGAATTTGAACTTACAAAGGAGTTTACATTCTCTTTATCCTATAATCACCTGAAAGTCAATTTCTTAAAGAGACTACAGTTGACAACACACATACAAACCACATTGCTGGTTCTGGCACGCCCAAATACATCAATTTCTGAATCGGCTTTAGCTAGCTGATTTTAGGGTCAACATACTTGGCACGCTCGGTGGGATCCCACTAGGTGAGTGATTTATAGTAATTATGCCTCCCAGGCTAAAAAATTCAAAGACTGTCACCACAACAGAGGATGACGTCGAAGAGGAGAATTAGCAGATTAGCTCAGGTGGATCTAATGTGGCAGAATCATCCATTCCATCCGATACTCCTTTAGCTCGGATATTGGAATCCTTTATCCAGAAATTGGATGGCTAGCAAGCTCAAATCGATGAGATGAGGTCCCAAGTGGGAGAACTAAATCAGATGATATTTTCTCAGATAGGAGAGGTGAGCCAAAAAATGGAGACAATGATGGCTCAAATGTCGGCTACCCAGAGCCATCATGACCAAGCTAAAACCTCCAACACCTATGAGTCCATTTTTCAACGTGTTTCTTTACCGTTGATAAATATATCTCAAGGGCCATAAACTATAATGACATGAATTGTCCCGCTAAATACAACATTTAGTATGCCTATCGCAATTCACCGATTATAATAGAACCACCGGTGATCACTACAATTCCGATATATTAGCCACCAGTGAATCGCCAGCAAAATCAGAATTTACAATGCCCACTAGTACTGCCATTCCCCCCTCAAAGAGAACAACAAGAGTTGGGGGATAATCAGAACCGAGGTAGAAACAATCCACAGACTCCATTAGTACCACCAACGGTTGCCGGGGGGGCATGTGATTGTAAACCCATAAAGGGAGTGGATTGATCGGTATGCTCTACTTCAGCCTAATGAGCCTCCAGTTCTTAATGTAGGAATCGATAGGGCTTCAAATTGTAGCCCTAATCCAAGCCGAGGTAGCTTAAGGGCATAGCCATCCTCAGCTTGTGTACAGGAAACCTTATCCTGACTAAGTGGATGCTCATAAGTTCCCCCGAAATTATCGTTATCCTAATTTTTCCATGTACAGTGGTGAGGAAATTTTTTCCACAATGTAGCATATTGTAAGGTTTACAGCACAATGTGGGGAAGCAAACTTAATCCTTGGTTAAAAATGAGGTTATTTTCTAATTTTCTTGCTGGCGTGGCATTTGAATGGTATAGTAATCTGCTGGCTAACTCCATTCATACATGGGATGAAATTGAAGAGGCTTTTCATGCCCAATTTTACTGAATAGAGGCAAAGGTGACATTAGCAAATATATCCAGGCTATCCCAGTTGGCGAGTGAATCGGTTCAAACTTTTGTGGCCAGGTTCCGGAAGGCTAAGCTTAAATACCGAGTAAGTTTACCTGAACAAGAATATATCAAGTTGGCATTGAATGGGTTAGACGTAGAGTACCAAAAAAAGTTTGATGGGGTTGGATTTCAAGATCTATTTGATTTAGTATACAGAGCTACTCGTTATGAGGAAATACTCAAAGGGGAGAAGGAAAAAAAGAATTCCTCCAAGGATACTTACTACAAAGACCCTAATTATTAAGTGTTTTTGGTTGAAGTTGATGATGAACTGGAAGTTGATGTTGCCAAGATTAATATCAAGAAGCCTTACATCTATGAAGCATTGATAAAACCTAAGCCAACTACAGTGGTCAATGCAACTTCAGCATCGGCAGTAAGGAAAGGGGTAACTGATACAGGGAAAGGTTATTCTTTTGACTCAGCAAAAACAGAGCAAATTTTTGACCACCTGATGGCTGATAAGATGATCAATTTGCCTAAGGGGCACAAGATCGCATTGGCAGGAGATATGAAAGGTAAAAAGTATTATAAGTATTATAACTCATGGAACCATGCTATTAATGATTGTATTGTACTACGAGGTGTTTTGCAGAAAGTTATTGATGAGGGTACATTAAAATTCCCAGAGAAAACCACTAAAAGTAATAAAGGTGGATACCAATCCATTTCCTACAATTACGTTGACTAATATGATAACTCTAGCCAAGCGAGAGAATCAGCAGGAGAGCAAGAAGGTTTCAGATGAGTCTTTCTCATTAAATATGACACCAGAAAAAAAGACAGATCTACAGAGACAGTTAAGGGAGGCTCAATTGGCACTGATAGACAATGATTGTTGCTTAAATTGTAAGGGGCAAAAGAAAACTAAAGATAAGTAAACGATAAGCCAGCCAAAAAAGAATTGAATCCTTAAGCGACTTACATTCCCAAATAAGTCCAGTGAAGATCTTCGCTAGGGTAATACCAGCCGAAGACACTTAAAGATAGATAATCAGGATCAGTAAGGACATATATCTAACCAATTCCATTCACGAGATCGTCAGCCTAGTTTTAAATGACGTGTGCCAGTCTAATATGAAGTTTGGGTGCAAAAGGGAGAAAATTCACATAGAGTACGGGCAATACGACTGAGGACAGATATGGCCGAGGATAGATGGATTCGAATCAATCATCCAAAATCCCTAAGGTTTAACAACATTCAAATGGAGCCCTACTGAATCTTAGAAGCGTAGAGAACAGAGGAGAAGGGTCGAGGAAAAAAGAAAAGGTGAAAAGGTAAGCTAGGAAAAGTTTGCTGAGCAGGTTCATGCTTCGGAGAAAAATCAACCTACTAAGGTAGAAGAATACCAATCGAAATGGCCCAAAGGCAAGAATGAGTTTAAAATACAATTTGGTAGTTTCCCAAATAAAATGTCTTGTAATATGGCATTTATGTTACGAGCAATATTCCAGGCTCCATCGGTGTTAACTACTGATACTAAGGAAAAGGAAGAAGCGAAGGAAGTCGATAGTATAGATGGGGATAAATCAGTTGATTCAGAAGTTATCAATTCTTTCTTTAGAATTGGCAGGAAAGGTAGTTTTTGAGAAACCTCCATTGGCAATGACTCAACAGTTGAGGCCTTTATATGTAAAATTATGGGTAGAAAGGCAACCTGTCAACCAAGTCTTGGTAGACAGCAGCTCATTTCTGAATGTAATCCCAGTCAGTACACTGAAGAAACTTGGCAAGAGTATGAAAGATGTTATTCGTACCGATATAGCAATTTGTGGATTTAATGGAGGCTCAACCAGCACTAAAGGAATCCTTCTTTTAGAAGTCGAGATTGGAGAAAGAACATCCTTTACGGCATTCTTTATTGTTGAATCCAAGGCCTCGTATAACTTATTACTAGGCCATGACTAGATTCATCCGAATATGTGCATCCCATATTCATTACACCGGGTGCTGATTTTTTGGGATGGAAACAAAGTTAAAATAGTAATTACCGATGATAAGCCTTTTGTGGCAAAATTTTATTCGGCAAACCTTATTTTGTATGATAAAGAATGTGTTCTTATTCAATTTGAAGGAATAGATGCCGATGGAAAACCTAAATCTGCAACTATGAGAAGAAGGCTTGCTGATACAAACATAGGCAAATTGCATAAGGAAAATTCTAGGCTGAAGGTAAAATTCCCTCGGCTATTCAAATCTGAAAAAGATCTTATTAATGGAAGCCAAACTTAAAAAAGAAGTAGCTCGGTAACAGGCCTTTAAGGCCGCTTGCATTAGATTGAAGTCGTATATAGCCAAAAAAATGGCTAGCTAAGGAAGCGAAAATAGATCTAGAATTTTCGGGTAGTTTTGTCGAAGTTGGAGAAGTCAATATGGAAAGTTGGATGCAATTCAATTAGAAGATTTAGAATTAGCACCAAGTAAATTGAATGACCTTAAAGCAAAAACTTAGAACCCATTATTGGAGGTTAATCTAGGTACTGATATAGAACCTACGCCAACCTACATTAGTGCATTATTAGAGCCAGAATTTCAAGCCTAGTTGATCGATATGCTGAAGGAATACAGAGACTATTTTGCCTGGAATTACGAAGAAATACTAGGATTATCCTGGGATCTAGTAGAACATCGGCCACCTATTAAAGTAGGATTTAGACCATATAAATAGCCGCCTCGCCAGATGTCTCAAGAAGTGGTGGATAAAGTTAAGGTAGAGATTGAACGATTGTTAGGTGCTGGTTTTATTCGAACTATAAGGTATGTCCAGTAGTTATCAAATGTAGTTCCTGTTATTAAGAAGAATGGAAAGTTATGCATATGTGTTGTTTTTTAAAATTTAAACACGGCTACTCCAAAGGATGAATATCCTATGTCGATAGCTGATCAACTAATTGATGTGGCTGCCAAACAGGAGATTGTGTCTTTTAAGGATGGACACTCTGGCTACAATCAGATTTATATTGCTGAGGAAGATATCTAAAAAAAAAAACTTTCAGATGTCCAAGATCGATTGGGACTTTCGAATGGGTAGTAATGGCTTTTGGTTTGAAAAATGTTGGTGCTATATATTAGCGAGCCATGAATTCTATTTTTCATTATATGCTTGGCAAATTCATGGAGGTATATATTGATGATGTGGTTATGAAATCTTTTGTAAAGACACAACATATGATACATCTTAAGGCATCTTTTGAGAGAATAAGGAGTCACAAGTTAAAAATGAATCCTATCAAGTGTGCTTTTAGTGTATCAGTATGAAACTTTTTGGGGTTTTGGTACACCAGACGGGCATCGAGATTGATAAGAATAAAGCCAAGGCTATTGTTGATGCTAGGGCGCCGAGAAGCAACAAACAATTGTAAAGGTTACTTGGTCAAGTGAGCTATCTCAGGTGGTTTATTACCAATGCAGCCGGTAAATTACATGTGTTCTCTCCTTTACTCAAGTTGAAGCCCGAAGAAGAATTCAAATGGGGAGAAATCCACTAGAAAACATTTGAAAAAAATAAAAGAATACTTGTCGACTCCTTAATTATGCCACAGAGGAAAAAGTGGCTGATGAAGTTGTATTTATTGGCTGCTGAAGAATCTATCAGAAGTATGTTGGCATAAGAAAAAGAAACAGGGAGTGAACAAGTAATAAATTATCTCAGCTAAGTCCTAACCATAGTCGAGCGTAGATATATGCCGATTGAAAAATTATGCTTGGCTTTGTACTTTGCAGTAATGAAATTGAGAGTATATATGTTGCCTATTTTGGTTTATATTGTTTGTCAAACAAATCTTATAAAATATATGCTATTGAGGCCATTGATCACAGGTCGAATCGGCAAGTGGGCATTGCATTGATGGAATTTAACTTTGCCTATGTTCCGCAGAAAGCAATTAAGGGAAGAGCACTAGAAAATTTTCTTACTGATCACCCATTGTCGAAAATTGAGCCACAAGTTTTTTATGAGCTTGACTCGGCAGCTATATTTATAACCACTTGGACTTTAATGTTCGATGGGTCCAGTACCAGTGAAAGTTTGAGAGTTGGAATAGCCATAATATCACCAGTGGGAAACCAAATTTATTCTTCTTTCTTTTTAGATTTCAGGGTTTGGATAATCATGCCGAATATGAAATATTGATTATTGGCTTGAAAATTTTACTTCAGATGATAGTGAAAGATGTTCACATCGTGGGGGATTCAAGTCTAGCGATTAATCAGATCTTGGAAGATTTTGGATGCTTCAATTGGCAATTAAGGCCATTTCATTCATTGGCAACTCAATTGGTCAACCAATTCACAGTGTGACTTTAGAGCATCAACTAAGGGCCATAAATAAAATAGCTAATGACTTGATGCAAATAGATTCTAGAATTAGAGTTCCAAATGGAATGATGGAAAGGATAATGAAAATCACACGCCGATCTCTACCATCAGCTGAAGCAAGAAACCAAGTCATGGCAGAAATGCTAAGCCAAAAGGTTTGGGGAAGGAGCTCAAAATCAAACAATGGAGGCTAGGGTTTCAAGAAGCTTTAATGGTGGTAGAGAGAAAAAGTGAGGAAGAGAAAAGAGCTAGTGGAGAAAGTTATATTTCTCCACTAACTAAAGGCTTTGATAGCCAAACACACACACACCTCTACACTACCTCTCTCATACACATACACAAAACTTAATCCTAGGCCTACACTTGTCACCATCCTAAGCTTCCTCACAAGGCTTAATCTAAGCCCTACACTTGTTTACATCTTAAGTCAACAAATGCACTAATCCTAGGCCACCAAGTTGGTGAATCCACACCCTCCACATGTCATCATCCAAGGCTTCCAAGTGTTGCTACTACAAGATGACAAGTGGCCCAATGAGAGTGTGAAACTTGTTATACTTTTTAAAAATTATAAAAAGGTCCCTCCCTAAAATTTCTCACAAAATAAATTACAAAAAGGTCCTTAAGACAAAATATATCTAAAAAGATAATTACGCAAAACACCATACAAAGTGAAAATGTTTTTGAAGAAATTATGCATCCATACTACTACGGAAAAAGTAAACTAACATGCTTTTCTACAAAAGTAAAGCTATGTATTTCATAAAAACCAAATGGAATGAATGCACGTGAAGTCAGAAATCAAATCTGAGCACAAAACCGAACTCAAAACCCTATCTCGGGTCTCCAAAACCCTAAGGTTACGTGAAAAAGAAAAATACCGAAAAATGAAAGAAGAAAAATTACCAGGTCATTACAACCTCCTTTCCTTAAAAGGATTTCATCCACGAAATCAAATCGCACCTAAAAGTGCAAACAAACTGAGATACCGAGAGCGAACCTCCTGCTCGAGCTCCTAAGTAGCCTCCTTGACTCCATGATGTTTCCATAAAACCTTAACCAATGGAATGGTCTTGGTCCATAAGACCTGCTCTCGAGGGTCAATAATTTGGACCGGACCTTCCTCGTAGGTCACGTCATCATCAATAACAACATTTGTCCACCACAAAACATGTGATGGATCCGACTCGTACTTCCTCAACATAAAAACATGAAAGACGTCGTGAACCCTATTCGGGTCTGGCGGGAATGCCAAATGATAAACAACCTCACCGACGCACTCCAAAATCTCAAACGGTCCAATAAACTTAGGAGACAATTTGCCCGTCTGTCAAAATCTCAAAAGCCCCATGTATGGAGAAATCTTAAGAAAGACGTGGTCTCCTACCTCAAAAGATAAAGATTTCATCCTCCTATCGGCATAGCTTTTCTGTCTACTCTGAGCTGTGGCCAACCACTGCCGTATCAACTTAATCATCTCTATAATCTCAATGACTATATCAGGACCCAAGGCGACTGCATCACCTACCTCGGTCCAATAAACTAGAGATCTGTAAGGTCTACCATACAACGCCTCAAAAGGTGCCATACCAATACTGGTTTGGTAACTGTTGTTGTAGGCAAACTCAACCAAAGGCAAGTAGTCATCCCAACTACCCCCAAAATCCAAAATGCAAGCCCGTAGCATATCCTTCAATATTTGAATGGTACGATCTGACTGACTATCAGTTTGAGGATGGAATGCCATGCTGAAATGAAGCCCCGTATCAAGAGCCTCCTGAAAAGCCTTGCCAAAAGTGAGATATGAACCGATGATCCCAATCTGAAACAATGGATAAAAGAACCCCGTGAAGCCTAAGAATCTACCTCACATACAGTCTACTCAGTCTCTCTGCACTATTTATCACTGCCATGGGCAAGAAGTATGTCGTCTTAGTTAATCTGTCAACTATGACCCAAACAAAATCATTCCCTGCCTGGAATCTCGGAAGTCCCGTCATAAAATCCATAGTGATATACTCCTATTTCGACTCATCTATTGGTAATGGTTGCAATAATCCTGCCAGTCTCTGATGCTCTGCATTCACTTACTGACAAGTAAGGCATTCAGCCACAAATTATGAAACATCTCGCTTTATACCCTTCTACCAAAACTATCGCCGTAAATTGTGATACATTTTCATACCACCTGGATGAACGACAAGTCGAGAATAAATGAAATCCCGAAGAACATCATCACGACAAGAAAAAGGAACAAACATCATCCCCCCGTACCTAAGACCACCGTCTGAATGCAAGGTCCAATTCTCTATATTCTCACCGCTTGAAATCCGAGTGTGGATGGACTTCATCTCCCCATCCTCCTGCTGCGCCTTAATAACTCTGCTAATAAGAGTTGGTTGAGCTATAAGGCTAAACAAAATAGCTAGTGAATCATCCTCACATAACTATAAACCAAGATCTACAAGCTCTTCTAGCATCTTTCATTTATAAATGAAAATACTAGCTAGAGTCCCCCATGGCTTCCTACTTAATGCATCGGCCACCACATTGGCCATACTCGGATGGTACTGCAACTTAAAGTCGTAGTCCTCTATGAACTTGACCCATCTGCGCAATCTCAAGTTCAAATCCTTCTGAGAGAAAAGATACTTGAGATTCTTATGATCAGAGAAAACCTCAAACTTCTCCCTATACAAATAGTGTCTCCACCCTTCAGAGGAAAAATAATTGCTTCCAACTCCAAATCATGTGTTGAATAGTTAAACTCGTGAGTCTTCAACTATCTAGACCCATAAGCTACCACCCGCTTTGTCTGCATCAGAACACAACCCAAACCTTTTCGCGAAGCATCACAAAAGATGACGTACCCAAAGCTACGTTCAGGTATGATTAAAACTGGAGCTGATGTCAACCTGATCTTCAACTCCTGAAAAGCCAACTCACTAGCCTCATTCTATATGAACTTGACTCCTTTGCGGGTAAGTCGAGTTATAGGTGCTGCTAGATGAAAGAAATCCCGAACAAGTCTCCGGTAATAGCCGACTAAGCCAAGGAAACTCTGAATCTTGAACACAGTCTTCAGATGCTCCCAATCCATCATAGACTCAATCTTCAACGAATTAACTGTAACACTACCCCTTGACACAACATGTCTAAGGAACTTCACCTCCGGTAGCCAAAATTCTTATTTTTTGAACTTGGCGTACAACTAGTTATGCCTAAGGATCTGCAAAACTGTCCTCAAATTATACTTATGCTCCTCCCTCGAAGTTGAGTACACCAGAATATCATTAACGAATACCTTAACAAACTAGTCGAGGTGGTCACTGAATACACGGTTCATTAAGTCCATGAAAGCTGCTAGAGCATTGGTTAAACCAAATGGCATCACCATCAACTCATAATGGCCATACCGTGTGTGAAAAGCGGTCTCAAATCAATCTTTAAGAAATAAGTAACCCCCTTTAACTGATCAAATAGGTCATCAATCCTAGGAAAAAGATACATGTTCTTGATCGTAGCATAATTTAACTTGTGATAATTGATGCAAAGTTTCAAAGACCCATCCTTATTCTTCACAAAAAGAACTGGTGCTCCCCTTGGTGAAGCACTATGATGAATAAAGCCCTTGGCTTTCAAATCATCCAGCTGACCTTTCAGCTCATCTGACTCTACTGGTGCCATGTTGGACGGTGCCATAGAAATGGGCGTTATACCGGGAATAACATCAATGGTAAAAATAACTTCCCGTATAGGAGGCAACTTCATCAACTCCTCTAGAAAAAGATCCAAAAACTCATCTACAACTGCCAGAAAAACACAACCCAAACTCTTGTCTTCCTCGACTAGCAGATTAGCCAAGTAATATTTGTGGCGACTCCAGTCACCAATGCTGAAAACCAATGCTAGGTGGGAGTCGTTCTGATCTCCCATAAAATGAAAACAATCTCCCTTAGAAGTGCAAATAGACACCCTACTACGGAAGTAATCGATCGTAGCACGGAAGAATGACAACCAATCCATCCTAAGAATGACGTCAAAGCCTGTCATGTCGAGAAGGACGAAATCGAACTCCAGAGTCTGACTAGCTGTCTCAATAGCACAACCCCGACAAACACAATCCAAAGACACTGACCCCCAACTGGCGTGACAACACAGGGAAAACTATCTCATAGTGTGACCTCCAGACCTAAAGAAAGTGCAAATGATGCAGAAATGAATAATTGAGATGCACCCGTGTCAACAAGAACTCTAGCCTAAGAGCTGAAAATTGGAAAGATACCTTGAATTATAGAAGTCCCTGCAGAGGTATCTGGCTGTGCAAGAGCATAGACTCATCCTTGAGCCCCTAACTACTGAGAACTGCCTTGCTGGCTCGACTGATGTCCGAAAGCAGTAAGCGTAGTGCCTCTAGCTGGATAAGTGCCAACTGAGGCAACTTGCTGCGGTGCCTGAGGAACTCTAAACCTTGACTGAACCACTGTAGACTGCACTGGTCCAGCCTGTGAACCTATGCCACTAGCTGCCCTGCCGTGTAACTGTAGACACTCTCTCTTGAAGTGACCAGGCTGCTTGCAATAGTTGCAAGCTTCGTGAACTCTCTTTGCGAAAGCTGAAGACTGACTGGCTTAAGGGCGACTACCCTGAGGTTGACGTTGCTGGTAGCGAGTCCTGATGTGCCCCGGCTACTGGCGGTGATGAAAAACCAAATTCTGGGCTGACCCTGCAGATACTAGAATTGTGGGTGCAGAATGAGCCTACTGTGATGGTCCCTAAGTGTGCGAACTGTCCCCGACCTTAGCGTTCTTCCACTGACCCCTAGTAGATAATAAAGCTTCTCTATGCGACTACTTATAAGAACCTTTGATCCTTAACTGATCCTTGTCCTCTGCCTCAACTAACATAGCCCTCTGTATGACCTTCCTGTAGGTCCACAAATCAAGCAATGAAACCCGTGACCTGATGTCAAGATGTAACCCATCTTGAAACTTTAGTGCCTTGTTCTTATCTGTCACTACCATGTCCTCTGCATATCAAGAGAGAGAAGTGAACCGTGTTTCATACTCAACGACACTTATCGTGCCCTAATAGACACCTGTAAACTAGATCCTTATCTCCCGTCTCATAGCCTTAGGAAAGAAGCGCTCAAAGAATAAATCCCTGAACTCGTTCCAAGTCATTTGCTCTATAATGTGGATATTGGTCATAGACCTCTACTAGATATCTGCATCCCCCATGAACATCGAAGCGGTCAAGGAAATCCTCAACCGGTGCATAGGTACCGCTATACTGTCTAGCTTGCGAACCATCAGGTCTAACCAACCCTCTAAAACTAGTGGATCTGAACTCCCTACAAATGAATCTATCTTCACCCACTATAGCCACATGTCATTGATTACGAGAGTCAATGCTGGTGCCAGTACAAGAATCTATATCCATGCTACCTATCACTGTATCAACTCCTGAAGGGACTCAACAATGCTTTGATTGATCCCCTGAGCCATCTGTTCCTCAAATATGGGTACTCGTGGTGGATTAGTATCCACACCACGAGGTTGAACCCTGGGCCTCCCTGGACCCCTAGTGAGCCCGGTATCTGTAACCTGCTCCTTATTAACACGTACTCGAGGTAGATTGGCATCCACACCCTAAGCATGAGCCCTAACCCTCCTAAGAAGATCTCTGATAAGCTCTATATCATCCACCCGCTCATCTCCAGCGTGATGAGAAGACTTTCCACGTGTCAAAACCATAATGCTATGTGCACAAAAAATGAGGTCAACAACAACACAAGTCGCTATGACCGAATACAACTCACACCATAAATGCACGAAACATAGAGCATGTCAATGTATGCAACATGCGGTCATGCTAAGACAGTTAAAGAAAGCTTCTAAACATATTGCCACATAAGCACGTGAACATGTGATCATATTAAATATGTTAACAAGAAGCATGTAATCATGTAGAGCATGTCAACAAAAGCATAATATGCACCCAACAACTCGTCGTCTTAAGGTATTAAAACCTAGGAGCTTTGATACCACCTTTGACGGCCCAAGTTTTACAAACACGGTGCGTCTATGATGACCTAAAAGTTGACCCAGAAACGGATCCAAAATACAGAAGCAAAAGAGAAAAACAAGGTTTCTAGAGATGTACGTCATCCCTAAGATGCCAAAGTGACTTCCCATAAAGCTACAGAACTCAAATGAACCAAATACAAAAGCGAAGTTTATAAAACTTGGGCTGTCACACTGAGACTGGAGTGTTAGCCTGCAAACCCGTAGAGACACATATAGAGATGATTCACAAGCTTAGAGAGTCTATGGATTAGGTCCCAACTAACAAGGGACGTTGTCAAAGGTTAGTTAGGAGACTAATCTATTTGTCACACACAAGGTCGGACATAGCCTATGCAGTAAGTGTGTTGAGCCAGTTTATGCATGCACTGAGTGAAGAACATATGAATGTAGTGTATCGAATCTTAAAGTATTTGAAGAGTGCACTAAGAAGAGAAATACTATTCTTTAAGAATGGGGTCCATGGAATTGAAGGATTACAGATTCTGATTGGGCAGGGAGTCAGACTGATAAGTGGTCCACATCGGGTTACTTTACTTTTGTGGAAGATAATCTTGTCACTTGGAGAAGCAATAAGCAGAGGGTGGTTTCTAGATCAAGTGCGGAAGCTAAATTATGAGGTATGGCTCATGGTGCGTGCGAATTGCTATGGGTCAAACATGTATTATAAGATTTGGTGATTAATTATGAGAAATCGATGAATCTACATTGTGATAATAAGGTAGCCATTGAAATTGCACATAATTCGGTTCAACATGATCATACAAAACATGTTGAAGTTAATCGTCATTTTATTAAAGAGAATCTTGATCAAAAAGTTATGCAATTTTCGTTTGTTCGGTCCGAATATCAGTTGGCTGACATACTCACGAAGGCAGTTTCAGGAAGGGCATTCCATGGTGCAATTAGCAAGTTGGGTATGATATATATCTATACTCCAACTTGAGGGGGAGTGTCAGAATGAGCTGTATTTCCTAATATATTTATATAAATTCTCCAAAATTGATTTGGTAATTAATTATTATAATTAGGATAGTTGACCGATATATTGTAATTTGTTTCTTCTTCTTAGATTATTAGGGTTAGGGTTTTCACCTTGTATAGTCATCAGCTAACCTACCCTTTATTTTCATGTATAGATTTGCTTCGGTAACACTTACTCACCTACCTCCCATCCACACTTATATAAACCCTATTCGTGGTTGTATATTTTAATTCAATACAGTAATACAATACATTATATTTTCTCCTTTTCTCTATTTTTAACAAAACCATTAATTGAGCACAGTGCCATAGCATTGGTTGCATGCGTACAGAACAGACATATGCCAATTCCATCTTAGAAATTGCAATGCTATCAATCAATAACTATGAAGTTAGGTCGTGCTAGAAATCTTAAACAGAATCATACTACCGGGTATGGGTCTCTACCCCCCACCCACCCCAAAAAAAAAACACAAATAAATCAACAAATAAATAGATCTATCTTAAACATAGCAAAATATTCTTCCATAACATAGTATTAAATCTTTTTAAATTAAATTGTTGGAACGTGTTTCAAAATCATATATACATATTAACTATGAGTTGTAACTCATGACTTTTGATTTGTTTGGTTAAATACATTACTATTTATTTCTGCATAAGTGACTTGTAACACTCTACTTTTGGGCTTCCATCATTATGTCCATCATTTATGCACTTACTAAATATGGAGCCTATAAATAGGCTTGAGGTGACCTCATACGGAGTGTACTAGTCACAGGTTACGAAGTGGACAACTATATTGGGATGGATGGAGTATTTATTTCCGCATAAGTGACTTGTAACACTATACTTTTGGGCTTCCATCATTATGTCCATCATTTATGCACTTACTAAATATGAAGCCTATAAATAGGCTTGAGGTGACCTCATACGGAGTGTACCAGACTTGAGAGTAAGTCTAACACAGTGAGAAAGGGAGAATTCCTGATATTCCGATGAATGTCGGATGAGGTTTCCAGTGACCAAGTCCGGATTCCAGTGAAACTCCGATGAGGTTTCCGACAACCATGCCCAGATTCCGATGAAGGTCTAATGAAGGTCCAATGAAGATTCTAGTGAGGAACCGATGAAGTTTCCAGTGAGGTACCAATGAGACTTCGGCATAAAACCCGAATTCTGGTTAACGTTCCAACCTTCCCGTTTGGATTCTGGCAACCATTCTGATGATTGGAATTGAAATTTTGGCCAACTTTTTGGTAACAAAATTATGGAATTATAGAAATTCCAGGTTGGTAAATTTTTCAAATTTTACACTCGATATATACATACATATATTGATATACTTGTTCAGAATATAATTTTCATAAATTATATGTTATTTTGGATGAATGATTGGATGGAGAGGAATACATGGGTTTGTGTCACTCTATTGACATATAAATCATTGAATCTGGCCTAACTAAATCCCGGAGATAGTGCTGCCATTTGATATTCTGATTGCACCTAAGCAAGAACAGAGGTAGGGTATTACAGGAACAGGGTGCCCTTGGATTTTTTCCTTCTCTTATTATATATATCTTTTTCCTACCTATGTCTCCTTCTATATATATACTCCATAAACAATAATTTATATGTATGCACATTATTACCTAAATAGGCATTTAGTATACAATGTGCCCACCTGAAATAATTTTCTGGCTCCGTCATGCACCTAAGAGAGGCTTCAACTAAGCAATTATGCGCCTTTAAGCCTTGATTTAAAAATTTTTGTAACTTCATTATTATGGTTATTTCATAATATTATTATTCATCATAAACTTATACTGATATGATTGTCTCCTTTTAATATGGGATATATAGTCATTTATGTGATCTAGTTCCAACAAAAATTGCTAGAAGGAGAAAGCAGAGATACTTACAGAACAATAGATGCAATACCCATTATATTCTCTTGAAACGAGTTTTTGATCTTCTTGAGACGGACTAGGACCTCTGTCATGACAATCCTCTCCTTAGGTGAGTCTGTTGTGCATTGTAGAGCTAATTCCATGATTGACAAAAAACAATTTTTTACAGCAATAGGATTTCCTCTTTCTTCTCTCAGTAAGTTAGCATCCACAACCTCCATCACCGCACTAGGGAATGAATCGTTTACCCAATGCTTCAAACTTTGGTTACCAAAAAGCAGATCGTCCGTGGGGCTCTTTCTTGTAAATGTTTCCATCAATAGAATCCCAAAACTGTAAACATCCACTTTAGTAGACACTATTCCAGCTGAACCATACTCTGCAACAATAACATTCATAATACTTCAAAATAGTAAATTTATTAAAAGTAGTAAAAATAAATACTTCAAAATAGAACCAAGTCCTGATAATTAGAAGGGGGTAAGACAATAATTAACTTTATTAGAGCAATTGATTCTAAATTTCAACTCATTGAATTACTTGTGTAGTTATTACAATCCTTTTGGTCTTTCAAAAAAAGTAATAAGAGTACCACAAGGTAATGCACCTTTTAGTAACAGAGTATCACCATGTGTGTGTGTGTACAACTTTCTTCCACATCTGAGGAAAATTGATAGTATGTTTCGAAGTTTCACAGAAGGATTTTTTATTTCATAATTTACAACAAATTAGTATATATTCAAATCAAATGAAAGAAATCTGGAATGAAAAGGATTTATACTGCCTAACAAACTAGTAGAAATAAATATTGATCTCAATGACTGTTCTCTAAATCATTTTATTGATACAATTGTAGTAGGAATTTTACCTGGTGCCATGTACCCAATGGTGCCCAAGGTCTTCGTTTGTGTTATTAACTTGTTTTCTTTCAATAGCTTTGCTATGCCGAAGTCACCTACATGTGCAACCATGTCTTGATCTAATAGGATGTTGCTTGGCTTCAAGTCACAGTGCACCAAGGGATTGAATTGCCGTGATGGAGATATTCAAATGCAGATGCAACATCTATCACAATGCTTAATCTTTGGACAATATTCAGAAAGTAGTTGTGGGAGTAGAGCCACTTCTCAAGGTTTCCGTTAGGCATATATTCTAGCACCAAGGCTCTGAAATCAGTATTAGAGCAACTGCTGATTATCTCGACAAGATTCCGATGATGAATGTTGCGCAAAGCTTCACACTCTACTTCGAAACTTTTGAATGCACTTTGTATCTCTAAATTGAAGACTTTTATAGCAGCAACCATCCCGTCAACGAATATTCCTTTGTATACCATACCATATCTTCCTCTCCCAATCAAATTGTCTTCACGAAAGTTGCTTGTTGCACGAAGAATCTCTTGGTAGGAAATTCTTCTGTGTGTTATAGCAAGTTCTTGATCAACTTGTAAGGGAAGTTGCCTTTTTTTGTTGCGGGATCTCAACAACCGAAGTAGGAGAGCTGCTGCAATCACCACTGATGCAATTGATGGTACAGCATATTTTAGAAACCTCTTGTCCTTCTCTGATTTATGTGCTTTACATGCTCTGACATGGAAACGAGGTGCACCACATAGTGCATCATTATGCATAAAAGATTCAGCTTTGAAGTTTGAAAAAGGTCCTCCATTGGGGATTTCTCAGCTTAGTCTATTCAAAGAAACATTCAAATATTTAAGATACGAAAGTTTCTCCAACGACTTGGGGATCACACCGGAAAGATTATTCTGAGATAGATTCAATGACTTCAAAGATATCAAATCAGAAAATAAAAGGGGTATATGTCCTTGTAATCTGTTTTGGGATAGATCCAAGGATTCCAAGTACTGAAGTTGCCCAATGGTGGTTGGAATTTCCCCGATGAACTTATTTTTTGATAGATGAAGTTCTCTAACATGCTTCAAATTGCCAACTTCTGGAGGTAGAGCACCAACCAGACCATTAGAGGACAGGTCCAACACATTGATATCCTCAAGGCTCCACAAAGTTCTTGGTATTTTTGAAGTCAATGCGTTGGAGTCCAAGTAGAGGAGTCGCAACGAAGTTAATTTTCCTAAACACCTTGGTATTGGCCCAGAAAGTTGATTTATACTCAAAATCAACTCACCTAAGTTTGTCAAATTACAGAAATTGAAGGGTATTAGCCCCTGTATTCGATTCCCAGATATGTTCAGACGTTGGATCTTTCTTAATTGCCCCAGTGTTTTTGGAATTGGTCCTGTCAAATCATTATCTCCCAGATACAATTCCAACAAGTTGCTCAAGTTACCTATTTCACTCGGAATCATGCCTTTAATGCTGCGACCACTTGCACTAAACCATTCAAGATAAATAGATAGATTCCCTAAGGATTTTGGAAGAATTCCATCAAGTGGATTAGGTCCTATCAAAAGTGCAGTCAAATTCCTGCAATTTGTTAGTGAAGTAAGAAAACTTAGTTCAGGGGTAGATGGATCATTTGTCAACTGGTTATCTGCAAGGGAGATTTTTTCAAGGAGGTGTAAATTGCCGAGATTATTAGGTACATTGCCGTTGAAAAAGTTATCGGATAGATCGAGTTTAGTAAGTTTGGAGGCATTTGAGAGTGATTCTGGAATTACTCCACCAAATTTGTTGCCGCCAAGAAGAAGTCTGTCAAGATTAGGAAGGCAAAGGCCTATATTTGATGGAAGGTTGCCTGAAAGATCATTATCTGTCAGGGAAATGAGTTGTAACGTCGATATGTTAAAGATGGACTCTCGTAGTTCACCTATGAGTTTGTTTGAGCTGAGCTGTAGTATCTTTAACATTGACATATTACCAATTGAACGTGGAAGCATACCGGTGAATTGATTCCACCCCAGATTGAGTAATTCAAGTCCTTCACAATGTGACAAGATAGGACTGATCTCGCCACTGAGTTGGTTGTGACCAAGGTTAATGTATTCAATCCTTGGAAGTATATGGCACAGATCCTTCGGGAGACTACCAAGGATTTCATTGTATGAGAGATCAAACTTCACTAATGAAGAGATGTTGAAGAATGCCGGAGATAATTCACCTGAGAAAGAAGTTGTGACAGTAAAATTAAGAGATTCAAAATTTGAATGATATGTGTTACCGCAAATGCTGCCAAAATTCAGAACACAATAAAAAAAATAAAAAGAAAATGACAGAAAAACAAACCATGCACCGCACAAAATAAAAAGATTTACATGTTTAAGGCGAATTGCCTAGAAGATGTGGAAAGATAGGTGATTACAAATTCTCAAGCCCTCAACCCATTGTCTCTCACTCTAAAATAATTTTCAGTGCTCTCTCGTGCCCATACCACAAACCAAACACCCTTATTACCAATTGAACGTGGAAGCATACCGGTGAATTGATTCAACCGCAGGGGAATGAATTCAATCCTTGGAAGTTTATCACACAGATCCTTCGGGAGACTACCAAAGATTTTATTGGATGAGAGATCAAACTTCACTAATGAAGAGATGTTGAAGAATGCCGGAGATAATTCACCTGAGAAAGAAGTTGTGGCACTAAAATTAAGAGATTGAAAATTTGAATGATATGTGTTACCGCAAATGCTGCGAAACCCAGAACACAATTAAAAAAAATGACAGAAAAATAAACCATGCACCATTCAAGTTGTTGCAACTAAGATCAAGCTCTTCAAGTTTTGTAAGATTTCCAATGGCTACTGGTATACTTCCACTGAAATTATTTCCCCACAAATATAATTGTCGGAGCTCCCCACAAAGTGATAGACTGGAGGGAATTTCATCACTGAGGTAATTGCTGTAAGCAAAAAAGCTTTCGAGTACTGGAAGATGAGTGCACATGTCCACTGGAAGAGTACCTGATAGCTTATTGTATGATAGACTGTTCCATTGCAGTGATGAAATGTTGAAGAAGGCATAAGGAATGGAACCTGATATGCTGTTGTTTCGGATACCCACTGTATGGAGATCAGAAAGGTTGCCAATTTCTTGGGGAATTGATCCTGTGAAACTATTGTAAGACAGATACATGTCTTGAATCTTTGTTAGCAACCCAAAACTTGTTGGAATGTATCCACTAAGCTCATTGAACTGCGATCTAATGACTTCAGTCGATGCACAAGACCCAACTCGTGAGGCAGATGGCCATGAAAGTTGTTACTGCTGATGTTGATGGAAATAAGGAATGAAAGGTTGCCAATTTCTTTGGGAATGGTACCTCTAAAACCCATGTTAGGAAGATTCAAGGCGGTCACTCTTTGGTGCCTACGGCCGCAAGAGACGCCAACCCAGTTGCAGGAGGAGGTTCCTTCTGACCAATTTTTTGCTAAGATGTTAGTGGGATCAAGAGTGATATGAGCATTGAAGGCTAGAAGAGCAGTCTCATCAGGGCCAGCCAAGCCCTCAGCCAGAACACTACCCACATTAACAGCATCACATTCTTCTTTCCCATCCTGACGCAGAGACTCGGGAAAATGTGGCTTAGGGGGAATGGAAGGAACATAAAAATACTCGGTAGAGAGTTTGTGGTTCACAGTATTTGTTGCAGATGTGGGCTCCACTCATTTGATGAACAATTTGAAACAATTGCTTGCTTATATTCCAAGCTTTATTTTACATGTGGATGGAGATTATATGGGTGTGCTAAATATTATTCAGGTGAGGATGGTGCATTAAGTTCGATAGACGGAAAGAAACGCGCACGAGGTGGAGTATCCAAGGTGATCCAATAGCCAAAATTAATCAAGGATAATTCTACAAGAATTTTAGAAGAACTTTTAGCAAGGCAAATTGGTTCTGGGGTATCTTATTAAAGAGAGGCAACTTCTGTATTCAATTTTGGAAACAACCTGGGCAGGAAGTTCTGGACCAACTACAGTGTTTCAGTCCTTCAGTTATTTACTTTTAACTCGGATAATCACACTCGAAATAAGTAAAAATAGGACTGCAAGTCAACAATTTAAGAGTAAAGTCACAACATTAATATGGTGGTAATGGTGTTTACCTACCGATTGTCTATTCATTTTTTGATTTGATTCTGTTATTTTGGAAAAGTATTTGTCGTTATGATTCTTTGATTCATCATTAATTCTAAGCAATGCCTTAGTATAATTCTTTGATTTATCATCATCGACTATGAATACGAGATTTCATGTGAATCAAATTTGTAAATCTATGAAATCGTAGTATTTTTAAATTATTATTTATACTCCAATCAAATCTCAAAATATTCAAACCCTTTTAAATAAATTTTTTTTTTTTTTTTCCTTTCTAGTCCGGGCATATATTATTTCGTCACGTTCTACACTTGGAATAGATATTGGATACGTGCCTACACTTGGGAGCACAAAGTTCTAATTTTATAATTATAATCCCCTGTTTTACGTTAAACACTTACTCCAACCCCCTTTTATATGGTAAGGTAAAAGACTTATGGTCCAAGTCCTGATAAGAATCATTTCTCATTTGAATGGCACTCGGATGAAAAACTTGGGTAACAGATGATCCAAAGAAACAAAATTGCATTATTGCCATCGAAGACTTTGACCCGCTAATACAAAGAATTGGAGTTGAAGTATTTGCCAAAAATAAATAAATAAATAAATTAGACAAAGAAGAGGACTTGGAGTCAAGTTCATACCCAAAAACAAATAGACTTGGAATGAAGTTCATATGTGCCAGAGTACAATAGTTAATATGGTCCAACAATTCTTTCATTTGAATGACACTCGGATGAAATTTCTAAGAAGAAACTTGGCCTTAACAATGATCCAAAGAATAAATGACACTCGGATGAAATTTCTAAGAAGAAACTTGGCCTTAACGTAACTGATGATCCAAAAAAACAATATTGCATTATAGTCATCGAAGACTTTGACACGGACCTTGACAAGTGATTTAAAAATGAGAGTTATGAGGTCATGGATGAGTTACGAGGTGGACCTAGCTCACACACAAATATATATATATATATATATATATATATATATATATATATATATAATGAATAGATAATACGAAGAAGATATTCTCAACATTTGCAATTAAAATTAAATAATATATTTCAAGCGGAATTAAACAACACATGGACATACCAACTAGTCATAGAATTTTAACAACATTTGGCCTTAACTTAGCAGATGATCCAAGGAAACAAAATTACATTATGGCCATCGAAGACTATGACACTGACCTTGACCAATGATTTAAAAATGAGAGTTATGAGGTCATGGATGCGTTATGAGGTGGACCTAGTTATAACAAACAAAAAAATAAAAAATAAAAAATTATAATGAATAGAGAATATTAAGATGAGATTCTCAACATTTGCAATTAAAATTAAATAATATAATTCAAGCAGAATTAAACAACACATGGAAAATAAATTAAACAAACATGGAAAACTAGTCATAGAATTTTAACAACATAGAATAACTCAATAATATAAATTAAGAAAGAAAAACAACCACTTACAATTTCTCGAAAAAAGAAAAAAAAAAAAAAGAAAAATAATAATAATAAAATAAGTATGAAAGAATTGATCTAAATAAAAAATGCTAGGTAGTGTCCTATAATTATGTCTTCCCTACCTGTAAATATTAATAGTCTTAGTACAACTCTAAAATCCAACTCATATCCAACTTCTTCGTGCGGATTGCTCTAAAAAATGTAAAAGCCCATCTCCATGGGGAGTAAAACTCTTTGCGCCCGTTGCACCGTGCAACGGGCACATTCAATCGTTTTTTACCAAGCATGTAATACGTTACACGGATGGTCCGAATGCACTCCTTGCCACCTGCACAATGAAATTTTTCAGATATATTGCAGCACTCTACCCCTAAACCTGCCATAGTTTCAACAAGCGAAACATAGTCATCTTTCATGGATAAGTGTCGAAGTTCTAAGTCATTGCAAAAATTTAAATTCTAAAATTTTTAAACAAAAAGCTAAACACAAGACTCGCTAATACAAAGACTTGGAGTCAAGTATTTGCCAAAAAAAATAAATAAATAAGACGAAGAAGAAGACTTGGAGTCAAGTTCTTACCCAAAAACAAAAAGACTTGGAATGAAGTTAATGGGTCTCTTCATCTTCCCTTGTTGTAACGACCTAAACCGGTGGTCTGGATCACTAACCGGGTCCTTACCCGAACCTGAGGACACACTAGTGGTAAAATAGTCATTTTACATTGTGAGAGGATAATAAGACCTTAAATTAGTCAAATGAGGTCTAAAAAAATTATTCTAGACATTCTGTGATGATTGGTGAAGTTCTACGGTCATCGGATAAGAATCTCCAAAAGTATCATTTCCCGGTTTAAAGGAAATTCTGACACTGTCCCACTAAAATGAGCATAACTCCCAACATGAATGAAATTTTAGGATAATGTTAGTCTCATTGGAAAGCTAACTCAAAATACTTGAAAATAGACTCAAAAATGACCCCATTTGGGTTCGGAACGAAGAAGTTATGACCATCCGAAATCAAACATTCCAAACTGTCAACTGAAGAAGGCAAAACAGTGCCCTGAGGCACTTGAACCGGTTTAGTGGGGCTAAACCGGTTCAAGATGGGCAAAATGCTCATTCTTGAACCCAATTTCCCCCCTTGAATTTCAATGGGGCTGAATCGATTCAAGATGCCCAGAACCCCAAAATCGCCCCAAACAGCCTATAATTGAAGTCTTATGCTCCTTGGCACCACTTTGGTCCTTTGGTGACCTTACACAAAGCTCAAACCTGTCCCAATTCTTCCATTTGATGATAAAACTAACACAACTAAGTAGTACTAAAATCGGATAAGGCCATACACGAGTTCGATACACCATTAAAATTAAGCGAAAGCATCATACATCAAAAATATGGCCTTAAGGTCTTACATGGGTATTAAAATCATGATGAGACCACAAAATACAAATGAATGGTCTCAAGACCATTTCCAACCATGTAGATGATACAAATTGTCCCCTAATATTAATTACAACAAAAAGGGTTAATATATGTATCAAATACAAAGAAGTCCAAGTCCGCCAACAAAACTAAGCTGGTGGTGGATTGTCGTCCGCCACTTTTTTACCGTGCCCTGAAAAATGTTAAATATAATAAGGTGAGCAAATTGCTCAGTAGGTGGTGCCTAAGACACACCTTTTGTGACCTCATGAATCCAGACAAAGAATAGAGATATAGAAAATAGGATCATGCTTTACCGGGGAAAAAAAAAAAGCCCCACAAGCTCAAGTCTTGCTGAAACAACTTTGTGACATGAAATGCAATGCTATGTATGTCACTCCCCATTTTCAAAATCCAAATCCTTCTCCTTTCAAACTGTTAATATAACATGTCCGTCGATGACTTCGCAGCGACACGAGAAAAGGAATGACTAATGTCCCTAACCCTTGGTACCTCCACGGTATCATTTAGAGCCCAGATAGCTCAACCATGCTAGGGTGATTCCCCTTGTTCCCTCTAGGATATATTAACACCACGGCCCTTTTGTGACTTCGCGGCAACCGGTTTTTCATAAAATCACTTTAATCAAAACTTTTCCCTAAATTCCCTTTTTTCATTTGTTTCAAATCATTTTCCTTCATTCATGCCCCAAAATGTGTATGTATGTCTCATACTTTCCATGCCATGATAATAAAGGATTTTCATACTACACAAATAAGCATGCTATACAATAATTTCTAAGAAGATTACACATGCTATCACATAACATTTTTAGCAAGCTAATAACACAATAGGCATGATTTTCATACAAATCAACCAATACATATAATCATGAACTTTACACACCACAAATAAATCATTTTAGGGGTAATTAATACCAATTAAGCATATTATCAACAATTAACAAGGAATTGACTCACAAAGGCACAAGAAAACATGAATTAGAGACCCCTACCTCAAAAGATGCAAAAACTTCCAAATTTGTGCCCTAGATCTCAAAATTCCAAGGTTGGATAAACAAGGATTTGCTCCGATCAAATTGAAGATCTCGGCGCGCTCTTTAATTTGCCGCAAACGGCTCCCAAAAATACCATGAATTGAGGGAGAAATCAAACTTTGAAATAAAAAAATAAAAAAATAAAAAATAAATAAAAAAAGGAAAAGAAATTTGAGAGGGTGAGAGAGAAGCTTGCAGGAAGAGAGAGAGAGATAGAGAAAAAAAAAGAAAAATAAGGCTAAAATGCCTCTTGGCCTTTAAAATCAATAATGGTGGGTCCCACCTCTTTTTTTATAAAATTTACCTTTTTTATTTTTCCTATTAATTCTCACCACAAATTTATATGTGCACTAACTATAATATAGTCACATCAAGCACATTAAATAAAATGAACATGATGCAAATGGACCCAACCAAAACCCCAGCACGTAACAATTTCGATAGCGGGTCCCACACGGGACCGTCAGGCCCAAAAAATGAAAAAATGCACAAATGACAAACCTTGCATTTCAAAGAATCCTGAACTCAATGAAATGCCCAAACAACACTCAGACACAATCGGCACACTCCACAGTGTCTAGTATGCAAAACAGCAAAAGACAAAAATACCCTTACAATGACAAAAATTTAGGAAAAATGGAAAATGTCGAAAAATGAAAACATTACAATCTCCCCAACTTAAAAGGATTTCATCCCCGAAATGATACCTGTGGGAGAGAACAATGCTGGATACTTGGAGCGAACCTCCTATTCAAGCTCCCAAGTAGCCTCATCGACTCTGTGGTGCCTCCAAAAAACCTTCACTAACGGTATTGTCTTATCCCTTAACACCTTCTACTGTGTGTCAAGGATCTGAACTGGTCCCTCTTTATAGGAGACATCCTCATCAACGTCCACATCAACCCAATCCAAAACATGAGATGGATCTGGTTCATACTTTCGTAACATCGACATATGAAAAACATTATGAATTTTGTCCATCTGCGGTGGTAAAACAAGTCTGTAGGCAACCTCTCCTAAATGGTCCAAAATCTCAAACGGTTCAATGAATCGTGGTGATAACTTGCCATTCTTTTCTAACCTAATCAAACCCTTCCATGGAGAAACTCGTAGAAAAATATGATCTCCCACCTCAAAGGATAGCGGCCGTCTCCGCTTGTCCACATAGCTCTTCTGTCGGCTCTGAGCTGTGAGCAACCTCTATCTAATCAACTTAATCTTCTCAATAGTCTCGAGCACAATGTCTGGTCCTAAGGCGGCTATCTCGCCTACCTCAGTCCAACAAACAGGAGACATATATGGTCTGCCATACAACGCTTCAAATGGAGCCATCTCAATCTCGCCTGGTAACTGTTGTTGTAGGCAAAATCAATAAGTGGAAGGTGATCCTCCCAACAACCTCCCAAATCAAGCACACATGCTCGAAGCATATCTTCCGAGATCTGGAAGGTACGCTCCGACTGGCCGTCCGTCTAGGGATGGAATGTTGTACTAAGGTGCAACGATGAACCAAACGCTGCTTAAAGTCCTTCCCAGAACTTTGAAGTAAACTTGGCATCCCTATCTGAAACAATGGTTACTAGAACCTATGCAACCTAACAATCTCTTTCACATGTAGAATGCCAAGTGCCTCTGCGTCATCTGTTGCCTTAATAGGCAAAAAGTGAATTGTTTTGGTTAATCTATCAATAATGACCCATACGGCTTCATTGCCCCTCCGAGACTTTGGAAGACCCGTCACAAAATCCATAGCAATATGTTCCCATTTCCACTGCGCTACAGGCAATAGTTGCACCATACAGGCTGGTTTCTGATGTTCGGCCTTCACTTGCTTACAAGTAAGGCATCTAGCCACAAACTGTGCAACATCCTTCTTAATTCCATTATACCAATACTGACGTCTCAAATTGTGATACATTTTGGTACCACCTGGATGAACTGCAAAGTGAGAAGTATGAAATTCCCATAAGACGTCCTCTCGACAAATTGTGGGAACAACCAATAGACTTTTGAACTGTAGACCTCCATCTGCATGCAAGGTCCAATCTCTCATTGTCTCACCATTAGAGATCAAAGTGTGAATGGCATCCAAATCCAGATCCTGTCTCTGTGACTCAATCACTCGTTCAATAAGAATAGGCTGAGCCACAAGACTAAACAAGAATGCTGACTCACTGCAAATGTCATCGTCAAAGCAACATAACCCTAACTCTGCTAAGTCTTCAAGCATCTTCCACTCCGGATGGCTAATCCAGCCAAAGTTCCATGAGATTTCTGGCTTTTGGCATCAGCTACAACATTTGCCTTGCCCGGATGATACTGTAAGTCAAAATTATAATCTTCCAAGAACTCTACCCATCACCTCTATCTGTTGTTCAAGTCCTTTTGGGAGAAAAGGTACTTGAGCCTCTTGTGATTCGAGAGCACCTCGAATCTCTCACCATACAGATAGTGTCTTCAGCACTTCAAGGCAAACACAACCGCCACCAACTCTAAGTCAGGGTAGTTATACTCATGAGTCTTCAACTGTCAAGACCCATAAGCCACTACTTTACCATACTGCATCAGTACACAACCCAAACCATCATGTGAAGCGTCACAATAAATCACATAACCTAAGCCACACTTGCGTATCACCAACACTGGAGCCTTAGTCAACCTTCTCTTCAATTCTTCGAAGGAAAACTCATATGCTTCATTCCATACGAACTTGATCCCCTTTCGGGTCAATCTAGTCATAGGAGCGGCAAGACGGGAAAAATCCTTCACAAATCTACGGTAATAGCCCGCTAGACCAAGAAAACTTCGGATCTCAAAAACATTCATGGGTTGCTCCCAGTTCAAAACTACTTCAATCTTTGATAGAACCACGGACACTCCACCTTCCGAGACAGTATGCCCCAAAAACTTCACCTCTTGTAGCCAAAACTCACACTTCTTATATTTGGCATACAAGTGGTGCTCCTGCAAAATTTGCAAAACAGTGCTCAAATGGATCTTGTAATGACTCGATCATTTTCCTCACTTTCCTTTTTCGGTGATTTTCTTTTTTCGTCTTTTTCCTATTTTGTCTTTTCCCTATTCCGTCTTTTTTCCCGTTTATAATTTTTCCTTACATAACCTCACTTTTTTGTGCTCGAATTTGATTCCGGCTTTGCATGCATCCATGATATTTGATTTTCATGATATTGGTGTTTTTACTTTAGTAGAAAAGCATGCTAGTTGCTTACTTTTTCCATAAAGGGGCATGGATGCATAACTTTTGGAAATATTCTTGATTTTTGGAGTTTTAGTGTAATTATGTAAAGTAATTATTTTTCGTCATAGGGACCTTTTTGTAATTTAATTTGGAAGATATTTTGAAAAATGATTTTTTGCAATTTTTGGAAAATGTGATAAGTGTCACATTCTCATGGTGCCACTTGTTGGCATTGGGGTGGAGTGACTTGGAAGTATGATCTCTTGACATTTGGAGGGTGGAGATTCACCTACTTGTTGGTCTAGGATAGGTGCACTTGTTGACTTGAATAATTGACAAGTGTAGGCTTAGGATTAAGTCTTGGAAGGAGCCATGGATTAGTGACAAGTGTAGGCATCAAATTAAGTCTTGCATTGTGTGTGTGTGTGAGGTAGTGTAAAAGCATAGAGTGAGTGGAGGAATACTAGATCCTCCACTCACCATATTTCATATTATCTTCTTCACTCTCATTACTCTCAAGAACCCTAACCTAGCCACCATAGGAGAAAAGCTTGGTTAATAACTTATTTATTCATTTTGGCTTCCTTCCACTTACTTTAGACCATAAACCTTGACAGACAAAAGTTTCCTCTTGTTCTCCTCTTCAAAACCCTAAACTTGTTTTCCATTTTTAAGCTTGGTTGCTTAGATTATAGAGATTCAATTCTCTATTGAGGTAGGGGTAGTAGTATGTTTATATTTTAAATATTTTATAATCCTTTGGGTTTAATATATATTGTGTACAGACTTTTAATATGATAGTCATGCATATTATAGGAAATCCTTATGATTGACTTAGAGTTTATTGATTTAAGCATGCATGTTGTGTATGTATCTTGTATAGGATTATTAATGTTGTATAGAATTCTTATTGATTTGAATTAGTATGCTATTATGATGATAATTCTACATTTTAGTTGATTACTATTGGTAATTGTAATTATTTTAGAAGCTTAATGCTATAATATTGTAATCTAGTATGTAAAGCTTATTGTTGAGGCATGATTCAAATTGATAAGTTGGTGGTATTGTATTACACATTATATCATGTTAAAGACTTGTCATTCATTATGTCATTCTAGATTTGAAACCCTAAGACATGATTTGTGTGGTTTCAAAATACTTGTGCCTGGAAGGTGGTATATATACCTTAATTATAGTCACTACAATAGTTATGGCTTTTACCAACACTCCAAAACGCTGGTAAAAGTCCCAAAAAATGCTAGTAATTCAATTACCAGCATTTTACCAGCACTTTTGAAAAAGCGCGAGTAAATCAAGCGTCGATAGGCTTTACCAGCGCTTTTTCAAAAACGCTGGTGATGACCCTTTACCAACGCTTTTTGAGAAGCGTTGGTATAAGGTATTTACCAGCGCTTTTTTAATAAACGCTGGTATAGGGTCTTTACCAGCGCTTTTTTAAGAAGCACTGGTAAAAGGTCATTTTATTTATTTATTATTTTTTTTTTTTCCCTCTTTGGCAGCGCTTCTTTAGGCACATTTTTATTTTTTATTTTTTGCCCTTTATTGTTTTTGAAAAATGTCTTGGTTATGTCTTAGTTATGTCATCCAATATAACACAAGTTGGCAATATAAAAGTACCATCCAAATTGTTTTTACATATTACAACCATAAGTTAACCTGCTGCCAATATGAAAAATACCATTGAAATTGTTTACTAATAGATAAAGCTGGTAAATGTCAACCAAAACTCAAAAAATGTCTACTAATACAACCACAAGTTAACCTGCCAATATGAAAATACCATCCAAATTGTCTAGATCTACTAAATGTGACAAAAAAAGAATTAAGAATTTTTGACAAATGTAGTACAAGTTTTTTAAAAAGAATCCATCCAAGGCAAAGGAAATGCTGAAAGCACAGCCACAACCCCATCTTCAGCTTCAACTTCAACTTTAACAACTCTTCTTGCCCATTTGATTTGAATTACCCTACATTTTTTATAAATTCATTAAGCGCACATTATAATAAATGAAAATTTAACATATAAGAGAAATTAAAGTTCATAACCTTAACTAAATTGGCATCATGACTAGAAAATGAATATATACAATACAAGAACATGCACAAAACCTTTTACATACTAAATTATTTATAAGACAGTAATTTCCGAGTTCTGCTAAACTGCTATAAGAAATACTAGCAGCAAAGTCATGTTCGTTAGAACCTAAGAATAATCACTCATATGAAGAGAATTTGGGAGATAAACAACGTGTGTGTGTGTGTGTGTGTGTGTGTGTGTGTGTGTGTGAAAGATTTTCTACTAGTAACAATATGAAACAAGATTTCCCTAAAAGAATGATAATGTGGTTAATCATAGCATTTACAATAATAATTCTCCAAAGGATTAAAATTAGTTGTGGGAACTATAATTATTATTAATTTTGCAAATAATCTATAGTAATTAGTGATTTGAAGAGACAATGCATGTTTTGTATTTTGTTTTTGTCTGGATCTATGCTATTTATCAACTATGGTGAGTCACTGGTTTCCTAAAAAAAAGGTAGAACTTGTTACTACAACCTAGATGATAGAACAGAAACCTTTTCTATAACTGATTCGTTAAAAATCTGATTTTCAAATTACTATAACAAAAATTTGTACTCTTATGAGGTTTAAGTAAAACTGTTAGGAGTAGTAAAACATATTTCCATTTAAAATGATGTAGTTCAAGCCGAACTCAGAAGATGCATCCGTCTGGATTATCTAAGGCATTCTCCTTAAATGCATATAACGTATTGTACAAATTTATCAACTTTAGCCTAGATATGTTTGAGATGTAAAAAGACGGTACAATAAGATAGAAAGAAGTACCAAACTGGACACATCTTCCTCTGTCCCACTGTCATTTTCCACAGGATCTAATAAGAGTTCTTCACTGTTCGATTCAATCTTCTTGATAAACTTTGTTGAGTACAATATCACCCCAAATCTCATAGGAAAACTATTCTCGTACAAAGAAATAATCGTGTCAATTGCCTGCAAAAGACAATGAAACTAAAATTAGATAAGTAATTCTGATAATAGTATAATGCACATACAACGAACTGACGTCACTTTTTACACAATAAAACTTGCCTCAAGTCCACAAATGGATGCAGGATCCACAACAAAAACTGTATGGAACAAGTTTTTACGAATATAACGTAGTTGCCCAGGGAATACTGGCATCAAAATCTACAACACCAAAGTAAAAAGATAGAAACATTTTTTTTAAAAGAATGCAAATTAGTGTATAAAGCCATCTAAAGTAAATAATAGAATTGAATACATCCATGTGAAAGATAAACACACCTCATTTATATTACTACGCCAACGATTGTACATTGCATCCACCTCCAAAACCACCATTGGTTATCAAAACACGAAAGCTCTACTATGAAGACGTATTTTACTCATAAGAGTTTAGTGTATCTAGGTTACTTAATCAGATGCCAATCTATAAGATAGTTGAAATTTTAATTCTAGGCTTCTATCTCTTTCGTGCATAAGAAAACCCGTGAACTACAAGGAGGTTGTGTGTAAGGTAGTCCCCAGAGCTGAGACAAAGGAGAAAGGCAGCCTACAAGAAACCTTTCATTATTCTTATGTAAGTTGAACCTGGAAAGGAAAGAAAAATGACATTCCAATCCAGAGTAGTTAGGATCTGGTCTGTTGAGTTATAATTTTTAGTATCTTAAAACGCAAAAAGATCCTTTTACGATGTTATCTACAAAACTGGAAACCCTACATCCATATGATTAGTAATATATAACACCAAGATCATTCGAAGAAAACCTAGTACCAGCTACACAAAAAGATGGGGCAATTCTTTTTTGGGGTCCAGTAGCAGAAAAAGTGCCAAGTACTTAGAAGGGTGAGAGAAGGTATACATTTAACTGGGAATAAAATCACTGTAATCTAGATCTCTTACTAGCATATCCCTACCTACCTTAATTTACAATTACTCAACTCTTGCAGCCAAACTAGAAAGCCTTCAAACAAAAGAAGTAGGAGAGCATACTAGGTGTCATGAAGGTTCACAAAAAGAACAATACTTTCACTTAAGGCAAGTCATAGTGGGTATGCTTTTAAGGCTGAAATTTATCTTTGTTAGAAGGTACTCAAGAAGCTCAAGTGTTGGGATTAATCAATCTTTGTGTTCTAGATGGTTTATCCTTTACAGAGTAGGTGATAAACTGCAGTCAGGATCTAAGAGGAAAAGTCTTCTCAATGCACAAATTTTGTTAGAACTTCATAATATCATATCCTGTCACTCTATCTTACTTATCAAAAGAAAAATAATCTGTCATTGTATCCTATGTGCTCATCACAATCGATTATCAGCATAATTAAAAATTAAAAAATAAACAATTTTTCATCACAGTTAAGAAATTTTGACCTTACACAAGTCACTTGTCTTTCTAATTTTCTTAAACTGGGATGAGATTTCTTAGAACATTTTGTTTGGAATCAAATTGCTCACATTTGGATTAGACTTAATACTTTTCATAGCCCACTAGCAAGCAGTATTAGGATTAAATCTGCTGCTTATAACCAAGTAAGATTTCATATTCTAATATTTAATTTTCCCATTGTGAGGTTAGGGTTGTATAGACCAAGCAATATGTATATAAAGAGACAGGGAGAGAGGGAGATACAAGATGAAGACATGGTGTATGATGATGAAACGACATTTTGCAGTTTCTTCAGAATTTAATTTCAGACAAGAAGATTCTCCTACTTGGAAAACAATAGCAATTATGGGTCACAAGTCACAACTATGTTTCACTAAAATGTGATACAGAATATTTAGATAGTAAAAAATTCAAATGTTTTCAGATAAAGGATCAGCAATTTAAGTAGTAATAAAAACAACTAAAGCATCAAAGCCACTGTAACGTGGTATCATAATTTGGGTAAAAGTAAAGTGACTTTTTCAGGAACAAACAAACAAGAATTTTAGAGAATATGAACCCTCTAACTTCTTGACTAAGATCTTCAGTGTGAAGATCTTCAAGAGTGACACCTGCACCACATACATCATTTTCTTAAAGAAACTAATCTTAATGAAAAACCGAGTAGTACAAAATGGAAGTGCCTTACTTCTATGGCAATATAACAGTTCAGAAAACCCAAAAAAGTTATATAACATTCCTTGTCCATAAACGAAACTAAAAATTAGAATAACAGAAAGCTAAAACAGAATTGCAGAAATTAAAAAATATATATAATAAAAAATAAATAAAAGAAAAAAAAAAAAAAAAAAAAAAAAACTCCACCTTAAACATTGGTCATACAGAAAACAGTATGCTAGTACTAACTCATTTTAACAACAATAATGCAAAAATTACCTGCAAATCGTATGTAATAAACCAAGAAAAATAGAATATCTCATCTTTTAGACCCATCATGTACTAACCCTCTTTTATTTTCTGCTCCTGAAGCATTAGAATAAAAAATGAGCTCAGCCCAAAAGTTTTTATAAGCAAGGACTACTCCAATTTTGATATTTCAGAGATGAGAAAGACATCAATGTATGCAAAAATGTACAAAAATAAAAGAGACTAAGAACATTATGAGTCCATGATTAATAATGTATTAAACCCATTACCAAACCTTCTCGAATACAAAATAGCTTGCGCATAAAAAATAAAGAATATATAGATACAACATGGGCAATAATGAATTTTAAAAAAATAAATGATACATACGGCAACCCCATGGACAATTCTTCCACAATTAGAAATTTATATATATATAGAAGTGTAAATCAAAATGTCCAATGAACATAATCATCAACATAACACCAAGAGAGAGATTTTTCGACACAATTACAACAAACAAGAACATACCTGAATGAAAATAAAAAGAATCCCTAAGAAATAGAGAAGTGTAGCTGTAATCTGAACCACGGGGACGGCGAACTCGACGAGGCCGAGTTGGACGTTGAATTCCATCAACGGCAACCGGTAATTGATGCCGGTGAGATGAGCAAGGAGATCATGAACGTTCACAAAGATTATGAAGGCTAAGCCTATAAGTAGAAGAACCAAACCCGATTTCGGCTCGCTGGAGAGCTGAGCCGCGAAGCCACAGTATAGGCCGGCGTTCATGTACTTGAACCGGTTTCGAGCCAGCTGGGGTCCGTATATCCGACTCTCCCGGGCCAATACAAGCTTCACCATTCTGATCAATCAAGACTGGTATGGTATAGGTACGTAGAGAGAGAAAGTGAGAAAAGTGATAGAGAGATTGGAGGCAGAGTTGCTAAGAGAGAGGGGTGGTTGAGGAGGAGGGGCACGTATCATCACGATTAGGGAGTTGTAGAGAAAGAGGGGGGCGCAAGTTCAGAGTTGAGACCGAGAATAGAGATGGAGGTAATTGGGGAGTTGCAGAGAGAGAGATTGAGGCGATTGGGGAGTTCCAGAGAGAGAGGGGGGTAAGTTCAGAGTTGAGACCGAGAATAGAGATAAAGACGATTGGGGAGGCTGAAGAGAAACTAGGGCTTGGATGAAATTGGTAGAGTTAGAAATAAATTGAAATAATATTAGAGCGCCAAATTTTCCCGCACTACATTTCGCACTTACCAGCGTTTGTTTAAAAAGCGTTGGTAATTAGTACTTAACACCAGCACCTTTTTTAGAAACGCTGGTGTTGACTCAACACCAGTGCTTTTTTAGAAGTGCTGGTAATTAGTACTCAACACCAGCAATTTTTTTAAAAGCGTTAATGAAACCCTAATATGTTATAGCGAGTGTATGAGTTTTGAACTTGATTATGATTTTGGATTATCTTGGGACATTGTTACAAGTGATATGGCTAGAGTTTAGCTCTAGTGCAGGAGGTATGAGTTCTCCCCAATTGAGATAGTGCGCACTAGGGTGGTCTTCCCAACAGGTTAATGCCCAGAACAACCATTGAGGTCTCGGCAGAATTCCGAGCTTAAATGTCCAAGGTTTCCACTTTTTGATTTTGCGTTCAATTCCAAGTTGACAAGCAATGTTTAAATTGTAACTTATAATTTTTGTTTCATGCGATTTGATGTTGTTAAGTACATCCACATTGATATTGTGTTGCTAAGAAACATTTAAGTTAGATTAAGATGATCCCTTAGGATACCTTGAACATAGATATTAAGTGGAATGCTCCCTTGTATTCATCTATATTGATCTTGCAATGATATTGAAACTTTAGGGTATACACATATGCTTCTTCCTACGAGTAACTTGATTACTCACCCTAGTAGTTTGGGTTGTTTTATAGGTAAGGAGACTATGTTCTTGGATGTTCATCATCCTTAGAGGCTTATGAGCAATTTAAAGCAATTTTGTATATTAACATGCAAATATTTAGCATGCTTTACTTTTGAAGTTATATTTTGTATACCATGGGTGTATGGTATTTTAGAAGCTAATATAGCTTCCTTGATGTGTAATGATAACTTAAGTATTTACTTTTGACATTATAAGCATAAATGTAATGAGGCCAAGGGCCAAGCATGTTTACTTTTGTACTTGTATTCACTTGGTATCAAACTTTTGCTTTAAAATGTATTTTAACCAACTTTGGAGGTTTGGCATATGAACTTTTTAACATGTATTAGGCCATAAGTCATTGTAATACACTCAATTATTCATATTAATGTTGTTGATATGTTCACATACTCAAATCTCATTGAAAACCAGTTTTAAACCTTCATTTTTGAACCAGTTCATGAGGGGATTTGAAGCATGGGTTGAATCTTATCACATTTGGCATATAGCAGGTCCTTTAGCATCTTTTCGAGGTGTTTTGGTCGACCGATGGCTTTTGAAAATTTCTTTGTACAGTAAATCACTCATTCCAGTAGCCTTTTTCACTGTTTTGGTCCATTTCGGTCGACCGATGGCTTATTTCGGTCTACCGAAATGACCTCCCCTCAAAAATATGTTTTCAACAAAATTTTTGTCTAGTTCGATCATCCGAAACTCCATTTCGGTCAACCAAAATAACTTGCATACACATAGCCTCCCTGTTATGTTTCAGCACTGAAGTTCCAACTTTAAAAGGTCATAACTCCTTTATTCCTAGTCCAAATAGAGTGATTCTTGAGCTTAAACTCAAGAATTTTGAGTCAGCTTTCCAATGGTACCAATTCCATTCTCAGATTCAAATCATAGTGGGAGTTATTCATGTTCTAGTGAGCTAGTATCAGTTTTCGCTTAAACCGGGAAAAGGCATTTTTGTGGGATTCTTAGCCAAAGTTCTCAGAACTTCTTGGAATGTTGTGAAATGGTGAGATTAGGTTGTATTCATCTTGTTTGACTTGTTTAGAGCCAATTTCCCTTTTTATTTGTGAATTGACCATTTTGCCCTTGACTAACGAATTTTGCCCATTTTGACTCTCGCTTGGTCTTTTGTTCTCTTTAAGTTCCGTGACCTCATGGAAGGTCACATTGGTGTCTTAGGGATGAATTCTATCTCTAGAGTCCTTGGTTTTATCTTTTGCTTCCGTAATTAGGATCCGTTATCGGGTCAACTTTCGGGTCATCACTGACGCACCGGGTTGAAAAACTTGGGCCGTCACAGATCTCGTGCTCCTCTCGAGTCCATGAATACACAAGAATGTCATCCATGAAAACCATAAAAAACTGTTCCAGGTAATCGTGAAAGACGCGGTTTATCAAGTCCACGAATGCCGCTGGCGCATTAGTCAAACCAAAGGGCATAACAAGGAACTCATAATGTCTATATCGTGTACGAAATGCCATCTGTGGGATATCCACATCCCTAACCTGTAATTTATAATAGCCTGACCTTAAGTCAATCTTCAAAAAACAGCTAGCTCCCTTCAACTGGTCAAACAAATCATCTATCCTTGGTAAATGATAATTATTCTTGATGGTGGCATAATTCAACTTTCGGTAATCAATGCACAATCTCAAAGAACCATCTTTCTTCTTAGCAAACAAGATCGGTACGCCCCACGGTGACACACTCGGTCAGATGAAACCTTTCATCCTTAAGTCATCAAGCTGCTTCTTCAATTCTTCCAACTCAACTGGTGCCATATGATACGGTGCCATGGAAATTGGCGTGGTACCGGGCATCAAATCAATAGTGAACTCCATTTTTTGATGTGGTGACAACTCTGTTAAGTCTTCCGGAAAAACATCCAAGAAGTCATGAACAAGTGCCAGATAATTCTTTTCCACAACATCATTAATGAGCGTTGAAAAGTGCACATTTAAACCCTTTAAGCTTGAGTGTTCTAGGACTTTTATCTATTTTATTTTCCCGTTTTAGACTAATTTCATGTTATTTCCCTTTTTAGGTCAATAAAGTTAAAACAGGCTAAAAATGGCTTCTCAAGGTCTTTTTGGGGTCAAACTAAGTCTTGGTGAGAATCTAAAGCAAAAAGGAGGCTGATCTGGAGAAAAAAGAAAGCTGATGCTGAAAACTGCCAAGTGAGATATATCGCAAAAAAGTGAGATCGATCGCAGAAAAATGAGATCGATCAGAGAAAAGTGAGATTGATCGAACTCTGATCAATCGAAGAAAAGTCTGATCGATCGAAAATGTGCTGGTTGCGATCTGTCTTATTCCCGCGTGCCCGAACTCCACCTACCACATAGTTGCGAGATTAGATATTTTTGGGTTGTATTTCTGACTTAGTGACTAAGGAAAGGACCTTGTATTTAAAGGGAGTTGAACCATTTTGTAAGAGAGTTTTTTATCATTTTATTTTTACATTGTAATTTTTATTTTCTCTCTCTAGAAAAGTTAAAAATTAGGGTTAGAAGAAAAGAGAAGAGTGGAGGCTCCAAGAACACATCTCAATATCTATACACACACTCTCTCTAGAATTCAACAAAGAAGAAGAGGAAGAAGATACAGCCATGTTTGGGGATTGCCATTGAGGGTTCCAAGATCACACCCACCTCCTCCATGATTGGCTAGACTTCTCCTTGGGGCTTGGATGAGCCCCAAGTTTATAATCTAAACCTCTATCTTTTTCATACTTTTTGGGGAATAATATCTTGTGATTAGTGTTCTAGTCTTGTGAATTTAATGAATCTCGGTATATTTCTATGATTTATATGGTTTAATTCTTCTTATTAATTCTCTAATTTATGTACATGTCTATATGTGATTAAATTGAGAATTATGTCTTACGTGATTCATATGGTTTAATTCTTCCTATTGATTCTCTTTATGATTACATATTATCTTATGTGTGATTATTTAGGAATTAATCTCTACACTAGTTTCTCTATATTGGTTGCATGTGTATGTGTGATTAATTAAAGATCTAGTGATGACTATGCATGGTATTCATTAAATGGGTTTGTCAATTAATTTGATGGATTATACTTATGCTTGATGGGTTGTTCTATAATTTAATTCATGCTTGTAGGTAGGTAAACAATCTTTACTTGATTTGATATTCTAATGCTTATTATTGCAAATTCCATGATTCTCTAGATTGATGTGTGCTACAATTATGACTAATTTGATGAGTCATGCTTAGAATTGATGGGTTGTGCTATATTTAGTTTATTTGTCGGTTAGGTAGACAATCCATTCTTTAATTTGATGGTCCATGCTTAATATTGCAATTGGTAGTTACATTTTGTTCACAAGAATGTTTTCCCTAAATTAGTTGAAAGTGTGTGGTTTTCTGAACAAGCTTGGTGGCAATTCCAATAGACCCCAAGACCTCACTTCTTATCTCTTAAATCCCTATCTCAACTTAGTTTTATGTTACTTGTATTTTAATTAATTAATTTCTAGTTTAATCAACCAATCTCTCTCTTTTGCAATCAATTGGTACATTAGAGTCGAAATTAAATTCCAACACGTATAATCTCTATGGACGGTCCCTACTCATTATACTTCATTAGTTGTAGTAGTGGTTTTATAAATGTAAATTTGACTTTTAAAGGCTTCCTAAACCACAATCATATTTTGATCTTGCGAAGTGACCTCTCACATTAAAAAGTCAATTTTCTATCACATAGAAAAAGGCTCGTCAATTAACTTCCTCGGCTAAAAGACTAGCCAAGAAATAATCACCACGGTCCCTTCCACGAATCCCATACAATGATGAAGGTTAGGAATCACTTTGATCTCCCATGAAAAAGAAATAATCCCTTTCGGGAGTGCAAACTGTGACTCTTCCTCTGAAACAATCGATCATAGCACAAAATGAAGCTAACCAATCCATCCTGAGAATGACATCAAAACCAGTCATTTCAAGGAGGATAAGGCAAACACAAAAGTCCGTTCGGCTATCACGATGGAGCAATCCCTCAAAACTCTACTCAAAGACACCGAAATCCCAACTGGCGTATCAACTGATACACCCAATCCATATAACTGACCTCTAACCTCGATGCAAGTGCAAATGATAATGATATGAAGGAATAAGATGCACCAGAGTCAAATAAAACATGGGCCAAGAACCAAATATTGAAAATATACCTCAAAGAACTAATGGACCTAAAGATGCATCTGTCTGAGCAAGTATAAAGACACGCCCATGTGGTGCCTGTGCCTGAGAACTGCCAACTTGAACACCTGACTATTGTATTGACATAGTAGGAGTATCCCTCCTAGTTGGTCATGATCCCTGTGAAGGTATGGCAAGCTGTGGTGGTGGCGGTGGTCTGAAACCTGACTGAGCTGTAGCCGACTATGACGGCCTCTACTGTGACCTTCTGTCACTACCGGTGCCTGCTCCCCGATTAGGACAGTCTCGAATCAAATACCCTGGCCACACCCATAACAAGCTTTTGAAGCTGAAGAAACTGAAGACGATCTCATAGGACAATTGGACTTGTAATGTCTAGGATGCTAACACTGATAACATACAACTCCACTCTTATCAGATCCAGTTGGCATAGGAGTAGTAGGAGCGGATCGTGTAGACTGCTGCCCCCAAAACTGAGATGAACTACCCCTATTCCTCTTCCATGAAGGTCCCTCTGAGGATAATCCTGCATTCCTCTTCTGCTTTCACTGTTCATTTCCAGCATTTATGTCTTTAGCCTCCCCCTCAAGTATTAAAGCCTTTTCCACTGCCTTCGAATAAACTTTGAGGTACTGTGCCGTTATCAACGGCCTCATTTGGTAATGAAGACCGGAAATAAAGTTCCAAGTCTTATTAACTTCATTGCTCATCATCTCTGGAACAAAGCGAGAAAGAGAAGTGAACTTATTCTTGTATTCTGTCACCGACATATTGCCTTGGATAAGGCCATTAAACTGATCCCTTAGCTCCAATCTCTTGGTAACCAGAAAATACTTCTCGTAAAACAGTTCCTTGAACATCTGCCAACTCATATCTTCCACCTTATACTGATTGGTGACTGACTTCCACCAAAGCTTAGCATCCTTAGAAAACTTGTAAGTGGCTAGGATGATTTTCACATGATCATCCGTCACATCCATAGAAGTCAAGTGGGTTTCCACTTGGTCCATGTAGTCGTCCGCTTCCATCGGGTTCGCACCACCCTCAAACATCACTGGCAACAACTTAGAAAACCCTGTAATCAACTTGAGATGCTTCTATGCTGGCGTCTCCTCTACCTGAACTACCGGTTGTGGTACTAGTTGCGGTACCGATTGAGGAAGAGTAGCAATTGTAGCTCTTAAGGCACTTTGCAGCAAACGGTTCAGTACCAGTTCCGTCAAGCCTTCACCCTCTTCAATGGGCATCTCAACATCATCCCTCCTAATGGAAACACCACTCGAGGGAATCAAATCCCTAAGAAGTGTATCCTCTTCATCTCGCTCCGCTGAATTGGAGCTAGAGCTGTCACCAACATCACCCCTTATCGGCCTAGGGCCAACTTCCCTTGGTTCCTTTCGTAGTGGCATCGTGCTATAAAACGAGAAAACGGTTCAATACTAATGACACTAAGGTCTAACTGAGGATGAATCTACATAAATGATATTATACTAACACTTAACATGCAAAACTATGCAAGAAACATATCATCATAAGAATACAAGCATATAGGCGAGTAAATAGTTAAGCATGCTTATCAAACAATAACACCTTAGCAAATAAGCACATAGACCATGCAAACTACATAACACTAGGTAGGCCTCTACCTATTATCCTAATGGTTTTTGAACCGTTGCTCTGATACCAACTTTGTAACGACCCAAACCGGGGGTCCGGATCACTAACCGGTTCCTTACCCGAACCCGAGGACACACTAGGGGTAAAATGGTCATTTTACAATGTGAGAGGATAATAAGACCATAAAATAGTCAAATAAGGTCTAAAACAATTATTCTAGACATTCTGTGATGATTGGTGAAGTTCTATGATCATCGGATAAGAATCTCCAAAAGTACCATTTCCCGATTCAAAGGAAATTCCGACACTGTCCCACTAAAATGACCATAACTCCCAACGTGAATGGAACTTGAGGATGAGGTTGGTATCATTGGAAATCTAACTCAAAATTATTGAAAATGGACACAAGAATGACCCTATTTAGGTTCGGAACGAAGAAGTTATGACCGTCCGAAGTCAAACGTTCCAAGCTATCAATTGAATAAGGCAAAACAGTGCACTGGGGGACTTGAACCAATTCAGTGGGGCTGAACCAATTCAAGATGGACAGAATGCTCATTCTTGAACCCAAGGTCCCCCCTTGAACCGGTTTAATGGGGCTGAACCGATTCAAGATGCCCAGAACCCCAAAATCGCCCCAAACAGCCTAAAATTGAAGTCTTATGCTCCTTGCCATCACTTTAGTCCTTTGGTGACCTTACACAAAGCCCAAACCTGTCCCAATTCTTCTATTTGATAATAAAACTAACACAACTAAGTAGTACTAAAATCAAATAAGGCCATACATGAGTCTGATACACCATTAAAATTAAGGAAAACATCATATATAAAAAATATGGCCTCAAAGCCTTACATGGATATTGAAATCATGATGAGATCACAAAGTATAAATGAATGGTCTCAAGACCATTTCCAACCATGTAGATGATACAAAATGTTCCCTAATATTAATTACAACAAAAAGGGTTAATATATGCTTCAAATACAAAGATTTTCAAATCCGTCAACTTTACTAAGCTGGTGATGGATTGTTGTCCGCCACTTCTTTACCGTGCCCTGAAAAATGTTAAATGTAATGGGGTGAGCAAATTGCTCAGTAGGTAGTGCCTGAGATACACCTCTTGTGACCTCGTGAATCCAGACAAAGAATAGAGATATAGAAAATAGGATCATGCTTTACCAGAGAAAAAAAAAAAAAAAAAAAAAAAAAAAAAAAAAAGAAAAGAAAAGAAAAGAAAAGAAAAAAACACCACAAGCTCAAGTCTTAATGAAAAAAATTCATGACATGAAATGCAATGCCATGTATGTCGCTCCCCATTTTCAAAATCCAAATCCAAATCCATCTCTTTTCAAACTGTTAATATAATCCGTCTGTTGGTGACTCTACAGTGACACGGGAGAAGGATTGGTTACTGTTCCTGACCTTTGGTACTTCCGCGGCGTCATTTAGGGCCTAGATAGCTCAACCACGCTAGAGTGATTCCCCTAATTCCCTTTAGGTTATAATAACACCACGGCCCTTTGGTGACTCCGCGGCGACCGGGTTTTCATAAAATCATTTTAATCAAAATTTTTCCCTAAAATCCCTTTTTCATTTGTTTCAAATCATTTCCCTTCATTCATGCCCCAAAATGTGCATGTATGTCTCATGCTTTCCATGCCATGGTAATAAGGAATTTTCATACTACACAAATAAACATGCTATACAATAATTTCTAAGAAGATTACACATGCTATCACATAACATTTTTAGCAAGTTAACAGCACAATAGGCATGCTTTTCATACAAATCAACCAATACATATAATCATGAACTTTACACACCACAAATAAATCATTTTAGGGGTAATTAATACCAATTAAGCATATTATCAACAATTAACAAGGAATTGACTTACAAAGGCACAAGAAAATATGAATTAGAAACTCCTACCTCAAAAGATGCAAAAACCTCCAAATTTGTGCCCTAAATCTCGAAATTCCAAGGTTGGATAAATAAGGATTTGCTCTGATCAAATTGAAGATCTCGGCAAGCTCTTTAATTTGCCGCAAACGGCTCTCAAAAATATCATGAATTGAGGGAGAAATCAAACTTTGTAGCTTTGAAGTAAAAAGAGAAAAGAAAAAGAAATTTGAGAGGGTGAGAGAGAAGCTTGCGGGAAGAGAGAGAGAGAAAAGAAAAACGAGGCTAAAATGCTTCTTGGCCCTTAAAATCAATAAAGGTGGGTTCCACCTCCTTTTTTATAAAATTTACCTTTTTTCTTTTTCCTATTAATTCTCACCACAAATTTATATATGCACCAATGATAATATAGTCACATAAAGCACATTAAATAAAATGAATATGATGTAAATGGACTCAATCAAAACCCCTGCACGAAAGTCAAAAATATCCTTACAATGACAAAAATTCAACAAAAATAGAAAATGATGAAAAATAGAAACATCACACTTGTTGCCTAAATAGTTCATGGGTCAACCCCAGCTCTATCTTAAAACCAGCACCTGCTACAATAGTTCTTCACTTCGTCTTCCCTTGTTGCCTAAATATGAGGTTTCCTCCATTCCCATTGTTTTTCTTGATCACCACACACTCAATCTTTATCACTCCAATATACACCCAATGTTTAGACCATCACAAAACTTTGTTGCTCCAGTTAAAGAATACCCTCATATTCGACTCTTTATATTCAACCAAGCTGGTGCTCTGGAACCATAATATGGATTGTTGCGAGTGGAGTGGTGTAACGTGCGACAATATGGGTCGTGTTATTGGTCTCGACTTGAGCCGTGAATTAATCTCTGGCGGAATCGACAACTCAAGTAGCCTTTTCAATATCAAGTATCTTCAAAGTCTGAATCTTGCTTATAACATCCTCATAATATGGATTGGTTGAGATTTATGCTGAATAACCTGGTTGAGGAGAGTGGAGATGCCCTTAGTGCATAATAGGAATAAGTAGATATGAGGGTATTGTCATGAATAGATATGAGGGTATTGTCATAATAGGATAATGGAGAATCTCGTGAGATATGAGGGTATTGTCATGAATAGATATGTTAGGAATAAAGGAAATTTGGTTGGGGCTTATGATATCACTAAGAAAAGGCTTAAGGCGATTTGCAACGACTTTAGAAAGAATTTTGTAGGAAATTTATTTGACCCGTTTTTTCTCGCCTGTGGATTGTAGAGGCTGTTTAGTATTTTTTTTGTAACTCTATGTATAATGGTGTTTAGAGTTAGAAGTTGAATAACAAAAGAATACTGAAAGACAGTAACTTAATTTTGGTACAGTAAATTCTTTCACCGCATCTTCACTCAGAATAAATGTAAACTTGCTTTGAGTCGGACTACATAAATTTCGTGATTAGTTTTTGGTTTGCTGAGTTAGTCATATAAATATAAAAATACAAAAACTTTAGAGCAGCGCCTGCTAGTGGGTCATAGAGTTCCCACTATTGTATCACGATATTTGCATTTTAGAAGAGAAAGAGGCAGCAAATCTATTTAGTAAACTTACCAGACACATTTATAGCCTCACAGTGTCTAAAGCAAATATTCCTCCGATGAATAGTAAAAAATGTAATGTCTGCTCAAACTATATATAATTACAATCTGCTTTGTCTTAAGATAGAATATCTAAAATTATACTCTGGATTCTCCATTCATGCGAATCCTAAAAATTATTCTTTGAAATGGGATTATAATAGTAAAAAATTAGAGGAATTATACATTCGAGTCCTTATGTAAGCTCAACGCGCGCTCCTCAATTTAAACTACTTTATTCTTTTTTTCTTATTTTTGTTATTTTTGTTGGTTTATATTTTTATTTGTGTCCTCCTTATTTTTGTTTTTTGTTGGTTTATTTTTATATTTGTGTCCCACCAACAAAATGTAAGGATTATATATAATGCTTTTGTTGTTGATATCATCACAATGGGTGAATGCTAAAATGTTAAAATGAAAATATCAAACTTTGTTGTTAACTTTTAATTCGAGAGAGAACATGAGGGAGAAAAAATTAGCTTTGTTGTTAAATTTTAATCCTAGAGAATATGAGATAAATAGTCAATGAATGGAATTCAAAGAAAGGTGATAACAGGGAGTTAGATTTCACAAAGAGTGAGAGATAGGAAAAAAGATAAAACATTACAACCTAATCCTAATTTTATACTTTAAAGACAATTAAGAGCATCTCCTACACATATGTCAAATCCTAATAACTTTTGTAACAATTATTTTGGATATCAATAACTTCTACAACCGATTTCTCAAATACTTGACATTTGGCATACCATCAAACATGTCATGATATCAACAACAAAAATAGGACCCATATTTCGTAATATGTCATGGCCTCATAAACATTACTTTATTATATGGTGTCTACACGGAATTTTTTTTTTTTTTTTTAATTATAAAATAACAAAATGACAAAAATATCAATAAAAATAATAATATCTATTTGCGAATACTTTTAGTTCTCACAACCTACAATCCTACATGGTATAGGAAAGAAAAATTATAGTACTTGTGTAATCTAACTCGTTGAATGAAAAATTTCTATAGATATCCTTGTATAAGCTATTAACATACTTTTCTATTTTGTTCCTAATAATTGTATTTTATTAAAAGATTTTATTTGAATAAAATGGTACTGTTTTATTATTAAGTGGAATAACGGAATATTTAGAAAATTGAAACCGGCTAAAAATTACTTTTTTTAACCATGGGTATTCTTCTCTTCTCTATATGTTTTCTTTTGTCCTATCATTTTTATATCTTTATTTATTTTGATTGAATTTTTCTATTTGGTTTAAATTATATCTTCCTCAATACATATATCATGACTGTAAGAAAAATTACATTACAATTGATTTTTTTTAGATTTGACTCAATTCAAAAATTTTGACTCCACCCCTACTTCTGGTATTTTTTTGTTTTTTTATTATTATTTTTTCCCCAATTTTGTTTTTTAACTTTAATTTGAGTGACCATATGAGAAAATTGTAAACAAATTAGAATTCAAAGAGTGCGAGAGATAAAAAGACAGAAAGGGACAGACAATTTATGATACTAAAATGATATAAGAACAAAATATTAAGTAGTGCAGGGATTCTTTTGTAATTTAATTATATGCCAATATAAGCTGCCTTATTTAAGCGGTAACTCAGGTTTTTTTAGTCTTTGAGATAATTCTGTCATCGGGGCTAGGGTTTTATATTCTCTGTTACTGACCTCCAAATCTATTTCACAGATTCATCATAGAACAGTAGCCATGAAAAGGAAAAAGAAATTCAACCCAGGAAGGAAATTATCTTCCGAGGCCCATCATTGACGATATTTTGCTGAAGCTCTCCGTATTCTAAGCGCTTGCAAATCTTGGCGCACTGTAATCTCTGATCCCCAATTCGCCAAGCTGCTCTCTGCGAAGGCAGAGCCCTGTGCTCTGCTTCAGGACTCGGATTCAACAACACTTCATATCAAGCTTGCACAAATGGGTTGTTGCCAAATGGGGTTAAAAGGAAAAGCGACATCAGAGTCACACCCAAGGATCAAAATTTCAAAATTGTGAATTCTTGCAATGGTTTCCTTTGCTTGTCTGAACCATCGAGTAATGAACCTGTTGTTGTGTGTAATCCGATCACGGGTGAGTATATAAACCTTCCTGTGGGTAAAGGAAGGCCTTCCAAGAAAACCCAATATTTTGTTGATGGTGGGTTTGGCTTCAGTCCGAGAACTAATCAATACAAGGTGATTAGAATGTTTGAACGGCGTTGGGTAACTTATAGGAGAGGGATTGACATATACACACTCGGTGCACGATCATGGAAAAGCATTGGTGATGCGCCCTTTTTATATTGTAACCTAGCGTGTCCCACTTATCTGGACGGATGTGTCCATTGGTTGCTCTGTGAAGAAGAATCTTGGGGACGTTTAGTTTTACTGTTAGAATAGTTTCTTTTAACTTTGACAACTAGAAGTTGCAATTGTTTCCATCGACTCGTGGTTATAACACAATCAGCTTTGATTCGAGCTTGAAGCATAATGTGTCCATGGGAGTGCTAGAAGGCTGTCTATGCCTATGTGATGCTGATTATGATCCCGTTCGTATATGGGTTATGAAGAAATATGGTGTTCGGAAATCTTGGACAAAGATGTTCTCTATTGATCAGAGTTGGCCTTATGGTTTATATCACCCAATAAATTACTTGAAAGGGGAAGTATTGCTGTTTCATTATCTTAAATGTGCTTTGATTTGTTATGACCCTGAAATACCAAAAATTAAATATATTAAGATTTGTGGTGCTGAATCAAAATTTAAAGCAATTGCTTATGTTCCCAACTTCATTTCACTTAAGGACGCTATTGTTGGAGATAATGTGGTCGTGCTGAACATGAGTTCAAGGTAAGGATTTGCTTGCTTACAAATAAATTCACTCCAACCATTCAATATATTTATAGTTTTAATTGATGATAACTAATGTCAACTTTTTCATATATTTCAGCATTAATTTGCACTGGGAAATTATGGGAAACATATATAATAAATCTTTTTCTTGCTAATTTTTTTTTTTTTTTTCCCTTTTCTTTGGAACTTGCTTTCAAGAGGGTTTCTTTTAAGTGGTCATTTTGTGTGTGGACTTGTTTTTTCTTGACATGCATTTACTTCGAAATACCACATTGTTGGAAAAAGAAGTATGGTGGGTGGTTTCTAGTGAATTTAAGACGCCCGAGCATTTAGAATCCATGTTTCTTCATTCCCTTTCTGTCATATCTATCTTTTCATCCATGTGTTCAATAATCTGTTCCTGGGTTAGTTTTACAAGTCAATCCTTTGAATTATATTAACTTTAATTTCAAATTCATTATTAGTTTTCTCTACTTATTAGATCTCATCAGATTCTATTATAAGTAGAAGTTTTTGGTTAAGTGAGAGTAAGTCCACTGAGAAGCACTTAAAGGGGGTGCATCCCATGAAAGAAGAACCTATATATATTTCAATCAAAATGCAACAAAAAAAGGAAGAACAGGCTTCAATTGGTTCCTCTAATTTAGAATAGTATAATCTTACAACATTTGTAAGAAATGGTTTAATTTCTTACAATTTTGCAAGATATAGTTCAATTTCAGAACTGTGTATAGTGTATTACTTACAGGTATTATATATCGCATAATGTGGTTAAACAGTGAATGTACTTTTTGGAGAAACTTTTGGAAGTTCAATAAGGAGTTCATTAAGATGGGCCAACTCTTTTAAGAAATCAGATACTTGAGTTCTCCAAGCTGGGAAGATTCTGAAAGTCTTGAGCTTGTTTTTGGATGTGGTTCTTGGCAATGTTTTGATACAGGGAAATAAAGGTTTTTTTTTTTTTTTCATAGAAACCAGTTGTTATTTGTGTTGTATGTTTGTAAGAACTATATGAAAGATTCAGCAAAGGGTTTTATTTTATTTTTTTATGCAACTGTCATAGGTGAAATTACCACAAGTAATTGATTTCAGACTTAAGTGAAAAATGGAAAGAATCATATCTGAAATTATTGATTCACTTTCTAAGATGATGCTCCAAAACTTCTTCACTTCTCTGTTGTGTAGATACCTAAATGTTGTCCAACGTCCATTTATGTGTAGATTATTTATTTATTTTTGTAATTATTCTTTGTGTACATTTGAGTAATTGGATTAAATATTCTTCATTTTGTTACTATATAATAATGCAGATTTCTTGCCTTTTTTTTTTTTTTTTTTTTTTCGCTTAAATGTATTTACTAGCATTGTAGCTGTAACAACATCTCATCTTCCAACTTGTTCTAAAAAAGTTGTGGAGAATTATGTAATATGTCAAAAAAAAAAAAAAAAAAATTAAAAGAAAGTTTTATGAGTGTAATGTTGCTCCAAGAGAATGCCAAGATTGCCCATGTAGTCTCTGATCCATCAATTTGTCTTAATCGTGTTGCATTTATTTAGTTCTAAATCCCTGCCGGCTACAAATTTAACAGTATTCTTTGTGGTGGCTATAATATGCTATGAACCATAGATGGTAAAACTGAAGAACAAAGATAGTAGCTATAGTTGCTTTAATTGTGTGGATTACATGAATAAATGGGTTATGGGGGCAGTCTTTTGTGAAAATTTTGACGACATAATTATTTAGAAGATTTAAATTTTTATTCGTTTGAGGATTATGCTCTTAATATTATGATCTTGATATAGATGTGCAGGATTCGGAATGCACGCAGAGAGTAAAGCTCTTTCATTGGCGGAAGAACAAGGGAAAATGGAACTGGATTCAGATTTCTGTACTTGTTGTCATAACGAATCGAAGGAAGTAGCATCGGTGCTGATGGAATAACTAGAGATATATCTGGAGCTGTGGAGTAAAAGTATACATTTCCTGCACCCTCATAAATTTGATATTTTACTTACTATGGACTTGTAGTTTTGGGTGCCTTTTTGTGGTTATGCGAAGCCTATTGGGTGAATAGGCCACAACAAACAATATCACTTTTTGTGGATTTGAGACTTCAAATTTCTTAGGTGAATGGAAAGTATATTGAGAACTAAACCAAGAAGAAAAAACTACTGATATCTTCCTGACCAAAGCTTTATTGAGAAGTTCTCATAAAAATTGCAGCTTACAACTTATTTGCAGAATTATTATAGCAGGCCATACAATAGGACTGTAAAAATTAAAAGTTTATTGCTCTCATTCTATTAGAACCGTAAGTGATCCCACTGTGTATATATTTTACGTAGCATTAAAACAAACATTTTCTTGATTTTAAGCATCTAACATTGCCGCGAGACATTGAGGCGCTATATCCTATATGAAAGGGGTAATGTTTTATATCCATAGAAAAAATCCTTTTATCTTCTTTTTATCTTCAGCCTCTTTTATAGTCGTCACGTCATTAATTTAGACTAATTTACAAACTCTGCTGCTGCACTCCACACTTTCTTATATATCCAAATTAATTCTTTTGCATTCCTATCACGAGGTCATCGGCAGCAACTGAAATCTTTCATTGCTGGGTAATGGTGACTTATCCAGACATTTACCTTCATGCCATTTGGTACTGTAGAGATCGGTTTTCTTTTTCCTTTTATTTTCCTTTTCCCCTACTTGTTTTTACGTGATTTATTTCATTTGGGATTTGTTTTAAGTGTCCTTTTGAGTGTCTGGGATGGTTCCTCACTTTTCCAAGACTTTTTGGACTCTTGATTTCACGGTTATTTCCTCTAGCCAGGCATGTGGGCGGCGGCCTGGGCTGAACTAAGTGTTCGGGAATGGTCACGAGCTAAATAAAATTGTTTGGAAGACATTGTGGTCAATGGTGGAGTCAAAGTGGGTCAAATGTAGCTTTAAAATACATTTATGTTGCGTTTAATGTGCAGAAATGAAATGAATTATGTTCAGACTGATGAGAGAGGGAGAGAGAGATCATGGTGGCTACAAAAAATGTGTATTTCATATATCTAAAACCCTAAGCCTACAGTGGCTTATATAAAGATACAAGACTCAGCTAATTATACAATGACTCTACCAACTATATGTAATTACATAATGACCCAAATATTCTAACACTCCCCCTTAAGCTGAAAAGTATATATCAAATAATCCTAACTAGGAACAAATAGTCCTCAACTGATTATAACCCAATGCTTTGGTAAACATATCAGTTAATTAATCTTCAGACTTCACAAATGGAATAAAGATGCTCCCACTTAATATTTTTTCTTGAATGAAGTGACAATCAACTTCAATATGTTTGGTCCTCTTATGAAACACATGATTTGATGCAATGTGAACAGCTACTTGATTATCACAGAACAATGGAGTAAGAGTTTCAACTATCAACTCAAGTTCTTTTAGAAAATGTTGTATCCAAGTCAACTCACTAATGGTACGGGTCATTGCCCTATACTTAACTTCAACACTAGATCGAGCTATCACCGTTTGCTTTTTACTTTTTCATGTAACAAGATTTCCTCCTACAAATGTGTAGTAGCCGGTAATAGATCTCCTGTTTGAAGGAGAACCAGCCTAGTCAACATCTATAAAACTTTCCACCCCGAAATGACCATTTGATTTATATACTAACCTAAAACCTGGAGCTTGTTTGAGATATCAGATAATCCGAAGAACAGCAACCCAATGTGGCATTCTAGGAGCTCCCATGAACTGACTTATAACACTAACTGCATATGAAATATCAGGTCGAGTGATAGTGAGATAAATTAATTTCCCAACAAAACGACGAAATCTGTCCAGGTCATTAAATAGATCACCCTCATCAGACACAATTTTGTATTTGAATCCATAGGAGCATCAACTGGACGACCACCCAACATACCTATTTCTTCTAATAAGTCCAACATATATTTGCGTTAAGATAAACTTATACCCTTCTTGGATCTAGCAACTTCAATTCCCAAGAAATACCTAAGGTTATCTAAGTCTTTAGTGTGGAATCGATTTTGCAGAAACAAGTTCAACTTAGCAATGCCTTCAGAATCATCACCCGTGATCACAATATCATCTACATACACCATAAGAAAAATGAAGCCAACTTTAGTGCGCTGGTGAAATATCGAATGATCGGTCTGGCATCTGTTAAGACCAAATTCTAATGCAGCCTCAGAATTTTCCAAACCAAGCCCGTGGAGATTATTTCAATCCATACAGGGCCTTTTTAAGGTGACAAACAGTGTGACGATACTCCCCCTGAGCAACAAACCCAGGTGGTTGCTCTATATAAAGTTCTTCAACTAAGTCACCATGCGAGAAGGCATTCTTGACATCCACTTGAAACAACGGCCAGTAACAATTAGCAGTAATGGAAATAAGTACCCGAATAGAAGAAATCTTAGCAACATGAGAAAAGGTCTCATCGTAGTCAATACTATAAGTCTGAGTGTACCCTTTTGCCACTAGATGAGCCTTCAACCGCTCAATAGACCCATCGTGAAGGTATTTAACAGTGTAGACCCACTTATAACAAACCGTTTTGGAGCCCGGAGGTAAAGGAACATGATCCCAAGTCCGATTATGGTAAAGGGCATCCATTTTATCTACCATGGCTTTGCGCCAATCCAAATTAGACAGAGCATCCTATAAAGTCTTGGGAACAAAAGTAGCAGGCATTTTGGATAAAAAACAAGATAAAGAGGATGAAACATTATGGTAGGAGACAAAGTTAGAAATGGGATGTGCAATAACACACGACCGAGTACCCTTACGAAGAGCAATTGACAAATCATCAGGCAAAGTAAATGGCGTCAGATCCGAAGACTCTAAAGGAGATGAAGGGAGCGAATTAGGCGGTCGAGTATAAACCTGTAAGGGGACAGCGGAGCGAGGAAGTGTGGGATCAGGAACTAGAGAGGGAACAGTTGGCATAGGTGGCTCAAGAGTAATATCGAGAGGGGTAGTAGAATCAAAAAAATATGAGAGAGACTCAGAAAAGGAGACATCAGCACTAGTGAAATAGCACTAAAAATGAGGACTGTAGCAACGATAACCCTTCTGAGTACGAGAATACCCAAGAAAAACACATTTAGTGGCACGGGGGTCGAGTTTGTCAAGATCGGGCCCAGACATAACACACTTATCTAAAGACCCGAGGAGTAAGATTAAACAATGCGGAGTTGAGAAGTAGAACAGAATGAGGAGATTTCCCTTATATAACACTGACGAAGGCATCCGATTAATAAGATGACAGGCCGTAAGAACAACATCACTCCAAAAACGTTTGGAAACATGCATATGGAATGAAAGGGCATGAGATTCTTTCAGGAGATGACGATTTTTATGTTCGCTACTCCATTTTGTTGAGGGGTATAAGTACAAGATGATTGATGAATGATGCCTTTAACATAAAAATAAATCTCAAAAGGGTCCGAGAAATATTCTTTGGCATTGTCAGAACGTAAAACTTTAATAGAACATCCAAATTGAGTTTTTATTTCTTTGCGAAATATTTGAAAAATAGAGAATAACTTAGAACGATTTTTCATTAAAAACAACCAAGTCATACGAGAATGATCATCCGTAAAAGTCACAAAATAACGAAATCCATTAATAGAAATATGTTTTATTAGCCCCATACATCTGAATGAATTAACTAAAAATGACTAGCAACACGATTGGTAGCTCTCGGTTTGAAAGATACACGACAATATTTACTAAACTGATATACTTCACAAGGCATGGACTCAACACAATTAAAACTAAGACTGGGGACTTGACGCTGCAAAACTGATAATGATGGGTGGCCGAGATGATAATGCCACTAGAAAGGAAACAAAGATGATTGAAGAGCCATGGCAGATAGTGCAAGATCAAAGTAATACAAGCCACCTACTTTATATCCCGTACGAATCTTCTTCATCGTCTTGAGATCCTGAAAAATATAACATGAGGGATAAAATGTAACGGAGCAATTAAGAGATTTAGTAATTTGACCAATGGACATCAAATTAAAAGGGAATTGAGGAATATATAATATAGAGGAAAGGGACATAGAAGAGGTGAGTTGGGTGGTTCCCATACCCAAAACTTTAGTAGAGGAGCCATTAGCAAGAGTAACACTTTGAGAGGAAAGAACACCCTGCAAATTAGATAAAAGATGAGAACTACCAGTTATGTGATCGTATGTGCCAGAGTCAAGAATCCAGGGACTCTGACGAGAGGATAAGAGACATGCAGGTACACTACCTGATTGGGCAAAGGAAACCATAGAAGATGAGGTGGAAGGCTGTTGTTGAGACATAGCAGGCTCAACAGCCACTTGTGGAGCAGTTGGTGTGGTAGAAAAAGAAGAATCCCCTTCATTAGAAGTTACTTGATGTGCATAGGAAGAAGGTAGCGGTTTCCCATGAAGATCCCAACAGTAATTGATAGTGTGATTAGTAAGACTGCAGTGAGTGTAAAGTTTTGAGTTTCTGCCTCTGCCACAACCACGTCCACGGGTAAAATGACTGCCACTGCCACGAGAAGGCTGATAACCACCCTAGTTCACAACTAATGCAGAACGTTCACTGCTAGGAGGAGCAGTGACACCACATGAAGCACTCCTAGAAGTGCTATTAGATAGAATAGCACGCTGGAGTCTGGAGAACATATCAGGAAGAGAGGGAAGTGTAGGGCTACCCAAAATCTGTGCATGAACAAATTCATATTCGGGTGATAACCCTGTGAGAAACTGAACATCATTAAAATCCTCATGTTGTTGTTGTATGCTCTTCACATCAGAGGTGATAGGCTGATGCAAGTTCATTTCTTCACAAATTCCCATTGAGTGGGAAAAGTATTCTGCAAGACTGTGAGTACCTTGCCGAAGGTCAAATAATTGTCTACATACCTCATAAATTTTGGTGATATTACCAGAATATAGTTGTTGGAGGCGGTTCCATATCTCCTTGGCAGTATCCAAATACAGCAGGTTGGAACTGATATTGGGTTCAGTACAATTCAGCATTAAGGAAATGATCTGAGCATCCCTTTGTTCCCATGAACTGAAATCTGCATCACTATCTTTAGGCTTATCCTTAACTAAATGAGAGCCAAAGTCTTTAGCTTTCAGAAAAATAGCTATTGACTTGGCCCATAAAATATAGTTCTTGCCATTGAGCTTAACCGAAGTATAGGAGGATTGAAAGAAGCAGAAGAAAGTAGGTCTGAATCGGCAGCCATGGAGAAGGAAAGAGAGAGAAGAAAACCGAACTTGGAAAAAAAAAACTGAATTTGGATCTGGTCAGAAGGGCCGGATCTGGGCAAAAGGGCCGGATTTGGTCAAACGGGCAGGATCTGGGCACCCTATTTGGATCTAGGCAGACGGGCCAAATCGGAACCAGTTCTCTGTTATTCCGGTTTTAGTAAACCAAGGTTGGGATAACTTTATGCCTGCAGCCAAACACCACCCTTTTCCATTACAATCAGCGCCGGCAAGAACCAGAACTCTGCCACCGACAATAAACTCCAACACCCGAGGTTCGCAATGGAGAATCAAGGCTAATACACACCCTAGCTCTTGTAGCGGTGACGGCAACCCAACATTAGCAGTGATCTAACAACCGAGCAGAAAGGGTTTGCGATGATGGAACCTCTGTAACTTACGACAGCCAAGGCAGCGTCGGCTAACAAAACAAAGGGCTTAAGATCTGAGAATGATGGACAAGAAGTGCTGAACACAACAACAGCTTCAAACCTCCGACTCTGAATAGAACGACGGACAAACCTTCGGTGAAGAACATAATCGACTTCGATCTCGATTTCGATTTCGATTTGTAGAAGAACACCACAAATGCAATCACAACCACAATCTTAGTTTCCCATTGTTTCATACCGCTCTGATACCATGTTCAAACTGATGAGAGAGAGAGAGATCATGGTGGCTATAGAAAATGTGTATTTCATATATCTAAAACCCTGAGCCTACAATGGCTTATATAAAGATGCAAGACTCAGCTAATTACACAATCACCCTATCAACTATATATAATTGCATACACTACAAGAAAAATAATTTTTTAGAACGCCTTTTTTACCACGGTTTTAAAATAACCGTAGTAGAAAGTGTCTTTTACTACGATTATTTTAAAATCGTGTAGAAAGTAATATATTTTACTATGATTATTGTAAAACAGTGATAGAAAAACTTTCTACCATGGTTAATTAAAAATCGTGGTAGTAATTATACTTTTTACCACGGTTATAATAGAGCTGTGGTAAAAAGTGAATTTATTTTACCACAATTATTTATAATTGTGATAGAAAGTGAATTAATTTCACTTAAATTTAGTGCATCTTTACCCAGCCTTTTATTTTAACACAGTTAATGAAAAACCGTGATAGTAACTTATTTTATCACGTTTTAGGCACCGTGGTAGAAATTGAATTTGGTTTAAAGCCGTGCGCAGGTCTTATACCCGCTTCTTTCTTAGAATTTTAGGCAAATCATTTCAGACCACACACACCTACAGACCACACGATTTTAGGGAAAATCATTTCAGCCTCCCAAATCGCCTCCATCTCTATTCTCATTCTCAACTCTGAACTTGCCCTCTCTCTATCTCTGCAACTACAAACTACAAAATCTACAAGAATCAGATCAGCCTCCCAGATCGCCTCCATCTCTATTCTCATTCTTAACTCTGAACTTGCCCTCTCTCTGTCTCTGCAACTACAAACTACAAAATCTACAAGAATCAGAACCCATATCGGCATATCATTTCAGATTGTTCAAAAAATCAAAACCCATATCCTTCAGTTTCATCGCCCGCTATTCTAGTTCGGGTTCGCCGTTCGAAAGCTTCAGCCTCAGGCCCGTTATATCTCAACTCTCAAGCCCTCTCTACTCTCTCATAAGGATGACATTGAGTAATAACTTGAAGATCAGCAATCGACCAAAATTACAGAACTCTATAGGTAAATGTTTCTCTTATATCTTTCATCTCAATATGTTGGCGAAATATTTATCTCCATATGTGGATAAGTAATTGTGATGAAAAATCAGTTGGGGATTTTGGGATTTGAGGATTTTATTAAATTAATTTGATGCAATTTATTGATTTTCTCGAAGCCCTAGGCTTTTACCTGAGTTTGGTTTTTAAAGCATGAAAAGCTAAGTGATAGGAAAAGGGTAACCTGTTAGAACACGGTTTTAATACATGGAACTGTAGACTTTTGTATGGATTGTTGAAATTTGCTTGGAATGAATTAATAATGTTATGTCCTTACAACACAAGAAGGTCTATGTCAACCGCTTGCTCCCTGATGAGTGATGCTCGACGGAGAACATCTAGAAATGTAGAAGTTGTGGATAAGGCATGGTTTATAGTTTCATTTTTGTTATAATCAAGGCATTTGAAATATCTATGATGAATGAGAGATGTACAGCCAGGCATCTTACAAAAAAACTAAATAAAGGTAGTTTCTTGACCAGAAATAACAGAATGCTTAAATTCTATGGTATTGGTCTTTTTTTTTTTTTTTTAAAAAGTTTTAGTGGGAGTTCTCTTAAACTACTGCAGGTGCTTAGTTTTCTGTAGCCCCAAATGCAGCCAAAGGGGTGTATCTGGTAGGGCGATATCAATATAACCCTCTCATGTAGAATATCATTGATTGATCGTGAATCTGCATGTACTGTTATATTCTGGGAATCTATTATTAGCAAATTTTTTATTTGTTCTCAGTATGCAGCTGTTAGAGCATGGACCAAATGGGAAATGATGACTGCTCATCTTCTTCCAAATGAAGAGAATATCAAGAAAGGGGATGATGATAAGTTTTCATTGGTGAGTTACTTTAGCACACACGCCCTTTTGTTGTTGTATATTGTATGTGACTAATTATTGTGTGCTTTATGGCCATCTAAATCCAAATTTTATCTTCTATAGATTCAATATTCAGGAACCTTTTTCTTTTTTCTTTTTTCAACAGTACAAATTCTGACTACAGATAAGTGATTCAATTGGTGATTTTTTATAAATCTTATTTGGTTCTAGATTTAGGGATTGATGGTGAAACTCAAATTTGATCTCATAATTTAAGTGTCACAAATGGGTGTATGTTTTGTTTTAGATTGAAAACAGCCCAAATATTATCATTTAAACCTGATTGAATCATTAACCTTGCAACACTTTGCCGATTTGCAATGCGACAGTGACATCAAGTTTCATTTTCCAAGTTTTTTTTTTTTTTTTGGTTCAGCATTACCTTTATTTTGGAATTTTTAAGGCCTCATCGGTGGGATTGTCTCTAAGTAGGGGACCTAAGTGGACTGCAATGGTACTCCCTGTTTAAACTTAATGCTGAACCAAAAATTCATGAATTCCCTTTAACTTCTTTAGAAGAAAGCCCGAGCTTATGGTGTCATCAATGGTGCTAAATATACGAATTAGCTGGGGAAATGAAGAGTATGCAATTAATCTTATCTTAATTTTTCTTAATACTAGTTTTAGATACTTTCAACTTGGTATAAATGTTTATCTTTTGAAGTTATGAGCATCTGCAATTTGCGATCAGATCTTATGATTAGGCAGCTTTATTGTGATTGTTTAACATGGCTTAGGTTTTTTTTTTTTTTTTTTTTAATGATATGAACTTAATTTGTTCCCTACAGGCATTCGCAAGAATTGAGAACCATTACTTTGTGCTGGTAATGTAATTGCATTCACATATTTAGATGATATCTGAGATTTTGCAAATTTTGCTTTTAGATGCTTAACAAATAACATGAAAAAGCTGAGGATTCAAAGCCAGCAACAGTTCCATCTATCGCGGGAAGTTGAACATAGGCTTTTGTTGGAGCTTGGTTTTTAAAGCATGAAGAGCTAAGTGATAGGAAAAGGGTAACCTGTTGTATGCCTTCATTTGGGGGTTCTCATTCATGACAATTATTAAATTATTTAGTTCATCTCAGTACGGCTAGGTGTTTTCTGCTCTTTTAATAATGTACTGTGCTTTTTCTTTTTCTTTTTCTTCTTTTTTTATTTTTATTTTTTTATTTTATTTTTTAAAGTATTGAGACTGGAATTGGGTCTTCAAGCTCTTATCGACTTGACAGATTGCAGGGGGGAGATAACAGCTTACTTTTGCTCTCTCCCTCAAGCTAATACAAGCAAGGATGTAGACTTATAGATCCCAACAGACACAAAGCAGTGGCAGCAACCTCCTTTAATAACACCTATTAAATCAATGAGTAGTGAACCTCTTTGTGTGCAGCTATATTTGGAACATCCAAGTTTCTTTGAACCAAAAGCCTTAAGGAGAGCAGCCACTGCAATCACTATAAAGCAGGTAAGCCCTCTCTTTTCTCTCTACATATATATATGCATGTGTGTGTGTATCTCTACATATATATATCTATGTATGTATGTGTGTGTGTGTGTGTGTGTGTACGGTGTGTTTTGGCCTTCTATGTGATCCAGAAACCCCAAGCACTCAAATAGTAAAACTTATCCATTAAGAAGTGAATCTTTACATTTAATGGTGTAATTTGGAAAAGAGCAAGTCTACTAAGAAGTTCATCTTGTTTATCTGCACCTAAAATATGGTTTTTTTCTTTTGAAACTGTGCATCTTTATTCTTTAATATTTTCAAGATCATGCTTCTACATTTGCCATAGTTAATATATTCTAACAAATGATTAAGGGTATACCAATATATGGCAAAACAAAAGGGGAAAAGAAATAGATGAAAGCATAAATGATTGATAACCTAGTTATAGAAGAAAAACTCTAACCATGAACCAAGCTAGTTTGATCCTTGACTAATAATCTTAGCAATAAAAGTGTTGTTTCAGCAATTCAACAATATATATAGTACTCCAATGCATTTTTATGTTTTGCAATGTGTGTTTGCGCGACCAAAAATGTATCGCCGTGCAGTGAAGTTGAAACCTATGCTCTTCTTTCATCATTAATGTATATTAGATGAGTAAACTTCAACTCATGTTTAAGCTGAACATTTTCTGCCCAGGCTACAAAAAGAAAGCCACCTCTGCTGGATCAGTCTTGGAGGGCTCAGGATCTTCTAGGAGCTCAGTGCCATCAACGATTATGAATGAGTAAGATATATAGAAGTCTCTTAATTATCTGTTTGGTTTACATATTCCATTTTGTATAATTATCATTGAGCTAACATTTCCAACCTTTTTTCTTTAGGTCTCCATCGGAAAATGAAAGAAAGCTGCATGTGAAAACTGAGGTAATTTCCCTTTTCTAGATTTTAACACAGCTATATATATTCAGTTAAATTAGAAGGAATTACTTTGAATCCATTTAAAGCAACCAATTAGTATATACCATTTGAATTTCTTTGGCAGTAATAAGGAATGCTCAAGAAATAACATTTCTCCTACTATAGTAATATATTGTAAGAGTTGAGTAAAAAAAAATGGATCAACCACTTGATTCTGTACGTATTAGTAAAAATTCCATTAGGCCTGCTAGATTTGGACCATTTGATTGGAACTTTTTTCCCCTTTTTGGATAATGCAATAAGGGGAATATTAAACAAGATCATTCAATCGCGAAAAACAATAGAAAAAGTGGTTGTTAGTAAACAAATGTAAGCAATTAATCTCCTTGCTAGTCCTTTGCTTGAGCTTCCATGGCAGATTGTGCCCTCTCCTATGTAGCTGCAAGTTTTGATCCCTTTGAACACACATCTCACACAAGAATCTGTTAGTGGCCATTAGAGTCTTGGGTGATAAAGCGATTACTTCTGCTGTATGATCTGTTAATAAAGATAGTATACAAAATATTTTTTAAAAAATAATAATCTTGAATATCCACGAATATAGCTCTGATCATGATAAAGTAAGATAGACAAGAAAATAATCAAAAAAATTATGTTTGATTGGGAAAATAGAGAGGCTTGCCTGGATTTCCTAGGAGGTTTCTTTTCTTCTTTATGGTGGGAGGATTTGATCCACCAATTGGATTTTGAATGGAACCATTAGAGTTTGCTTCTTCTGCCATTTTTTCTAACATATATATATATATATATATATATATCAATTAAGCTTCTATTTTGAGTTTGATGATTCAATCTACAAGAAGAAAGTAAACCCTATTAGAAGAAAAGGTTCAGATGAAAACTACTGAACCTGAATGGTGAGAAAAACTAACAGAAAGATACCTTTTGTTATGTTGTCAACCTTATCAGTAGAAACTGAGATATGATGAACTGGATCCTCTCTCTCTCTCTCTCTCACACACACACACACTAAAGGGAGTATCAGAATAGAATTAAACACACACACACACACACACACACACATATCAATAGAATTAAACACACACACACACACACACACACACACACTAAAGGGAGTATCAGAATAGAATTAAACACACACACACACACACACACACACACACACTAAAGGGAGTATCAGAATAGAATTAAGAGAAAACCCAAGAGAGTGTTTGCAAACTTGCAGTCTTTCAACTGGTTTTGGTTTAGAAAAGAATAAATATTTAGTATTTTATGGGAGGCGGTGGAAAAAGTGAAAGTTGGAAGTAAGAGAGGTAGGGGTTGAAGATGAAGAGAGGAGGTAGACATAGCAAAGCCTAAAGGTGCATGATGACACATATAATGAGGTCTGTGGAAAGTGAAGCTACATGCCTTTCCCATTGGAATGATTATCCCATAATTTGAATGCTTTTTGTTTTTATATAAATTTTTAGAATATGCTCTCTTTCAATCCCCACTTTTAATATATTTGTTTATTTTAAATATAAAAATCAGTTTAATTTATGTGCGAGTACCCACACAAATTTGCCTTTCAATATATTTAAGTTTGTGACTTTTAGATGCAGGTTGTATCTCTTTGATATTGACACCCATTCATGGTGGGATTTTCACCCATGAACTTGTCTTTGTTTATGGGTGTGTTCACAGTATTAGAAATCAATTATATTTTCTGGTGCATATAGAGCCTAAAGAGAGAGATGATCACTTTGTTGTCCACTTGTAAGGAAATGTCTTTTACTTTGTGTAGACACCCCTTTTTCACCTCTTTGGATATGTGTTTGTTTCTGTACCTTTGCTTCCTCTCACAATGGGATTGAGAGGGAACAAGGGGCATACCCATGTCACTACTATCTCAGTACATCCCAATCTCCCCAATATTAGTAAACTACACACACAGTTGTTATCTCCCTTTGAACTAGTTGAATCTAATTTCCACCAATTTTGTGTCTTTATTACTTGTATTTTGTCAGGGCATATGAAACTGAAGTATACATACCTCTTTGAAAATAATCTTACTACTATTTTGTCAGGTTATATATGTCACTGAGTAGCATACACCTTTGAAAATAACTAATATTGCTTTGTTTGACTTGGACAACAACTTGAAGAAACTGAGCTCTGCAAGGACCATTTTAGTCTTTGTTCTCTTTTTCAAGTGTGCTTGAGCTTCTTAGTCAAGGATTTCTACAGACCCCCCAAAATTTGACTTAATATTGGTTGAAAATGAATGTTACATGTTCCTTTTTCATACCCATTTGGCTTTATATGACTGTGAATGCACAACGCTATTCAGACTATGGGATTTTTATCCTTGATAGATTAAATAAGTTCATAGGATTTTTTTTTTTTTTTTTTAAACTAGGAGAAAAATGTTTTAATCCTATCCAATTCAATCCATTCAAAGAATATAGCTTTTATTTTTGAAAAATGCCATTTAAAGCTGGTTATAAGTATATGTTGTATATTTTAGGTAACTATTTTTCCTCAAGACAATTTTATCATTTTATATTTTTTTATAAAGACAACATTAGCCATTCTTTTATGAACTTGCTTTACATTAATTCTCTTACTTCAACTATTATATCTTTGTAGGTCAAAGATAGGATTGCGGGTTGCGGTTGCCGTTACTTTTTTTGTTGCAGCTATATTTTTTGTATGGCTCATGAAGAAGTTGCAAGAAGATATGAAGAATTTTTGTTTTATTTTGGTTAAGTAAATATATAAGGTGTGGATCATGTATTTATTTGAAATTTGTATATGGCTAATTTTTGTATAAAACAATGGTTTGGAATTGGTTATATATATATATATATATATATATATATATATATATATGATGTTATTGGTCAGTTGTAAATTATTTTGGTTATGATGCTATTTTTTATTTATTTAGAGTTTGCTTTGGGGTCCTTGCAAGGCTAGTAGTAGGGGGGGGGGGTGAAAGCTTCAAATGGGCCACACTATTTAAAAAATATATATATATATATATATATATATATATATATATATATATATATATAACACTTTCTACCACGGTTATGCACCGTGGTAGAAAGTCTATTAATTTCTAAGAAAATAGACTTTCTACCACGGTTCAAAATTGTGGTAAAAAGTCTCGACTTTCTACCACGGCTGTTTCTACTACAATTCAAAACCATGGTAGAAAGTTTTTTTCACCGTGGTAAAAAGTCATTTTTCTTATAGTGATAATGACCCAAAATATTCTAATAGAATGGGAATGGGAATGGGAATGGGAATGGAATGAGAATGAGAATGGAATGGAATGGCCATTCTTTCTATTATTTGGTTGGAAATATGAAATGTGCAGGAATAAAATGACAATAATCATTTTAATGTTTGGTTTGACTGATTTAAAATTTAGAATGGAATAAATATCAAATTGAGTTCTCCAAACTATCCCTCTTAGTAACAAATAAATTAAAATAACAAAATGGCATTCTTCGATAATTGTTTAAAAAATAAATGGTAGCAGTGGCAATGGTGGATGGTGGTGGAAGTGGAAAGTGGTAGTAGTGTAGGTGGTGGGGTTAGAAGGCTACGGTGGTGGCAATGGTGGAAGGCGATGACGGCGATGGTAAAAGGCGGTGGTAGTAGTGTGGTGGAAGGAAATAGTGGTGTAGGTGACGGTGGTGGAAGTCAATGTAGGTGACTGTGGTGGTGTGGAAGGCAGTGGCGGCGGTGATGGTGGAAGGCAGTGGATGTGGCAGTGGTAGAAGGGGTAGTAGTGGCTGTGGTGGATGGTGGTGATAGTGGAAGGCATTGGTGATGGTGGTGGTGAAAAGCGATGGCGATAGCGGTGGCGGTGGCGGAAGGCAATAGTGGTGGTGGAAGGTGGTTATGGTGGCGGTGGTGGTGGTGGTGAAAGCCGATGGTGGTGGAAAGTGGTGAAAGGCAGTGGCGATGGTAGAAGGCAGTGATGATGGCTGTGGTGGCGGTGGAAGGTGGTGGCGGTAGTGGAAGGCGGTGATGGTGGAAGGCGGCGGAGGTGGTGGTGGTGAAAGGCCGTGGCGTGGCGGCGGCGGCGGTGGAAGACAGTGGGGGTGGAAAGCAATGGTAGTAGTGAAAGGCGGTGGCGGTGGTGGTGATGAGAGGTGGTAGTGGTGGTGAAAGGCGGTGGTGGTGGTAGTGGTGGAAGGTGGTGTTTGCGGCAGTGGTGGTGGAAGGTAGTGGTGGCGGCGGTGGTGGTGGAAGGTAGTGACGGTGGTGGTGGTGGAAGGTGGTGGCTGTGGTGAAAGGTGATGATGATAGGGGAAGGTGGTAGCGGTGCTGAAAGGCGATGGTGGTGGTGGAAAGCGATGGGCGGTGGTGGTGGAAGTCAGTGGTGGTGGTGGTGAAAGGCGAAGGTGGTTGTGGTGGAAGGTAGTTATGGTTTTTGGACTTGTTATATGAGGGCTTTTTAGGAAGTTGATTTTTTAAAAAAATTTACTTAGGAATGGAATGACTATTCTATAGATTTAGTTGTGAAGTGAATTTTCATTCCTAAAAATGAATTTTTATTCCAATGGAATGACCATTTGCATACCAAATAAATGAATGGTTGGAATGGACATTTTATTCCATTCTATTCCTACACACCAAACGCAACATTAGAGCATTTTTGAGATTTCAATTAAAGGAGGGGCATTGATGTAATTGTGCAAGAGAGGAGTATAAAAGGGTGGGATTGACTAATCTGAGGCCACAAAACTCCTTGGCAAGCCAAAATATCGCCCTCACCTCTTTCTCTCTCTAAAAGTCTCTTAGATTAACTTTATTTCTCCTCCTTAACCCCATTTTTTATCTGATTTGGAAGAAAGCGAAGAAGGAAAGTTTGCCGGGCTCGTCGTGTTCTACATAAACATGGTCTCAGATTTCCATTTGGGTGACTATCACTTCGGTTGGACGAATAGGTTTTCTTCCTTTTGAGATAGGGGTGTGCTATGTCCTTAATTTCTATGAGTTTTGTGAGTGTGTGGGCGTGTAAAGCATGCTACATTGTGGCCAAGGTTCGCAATCACGATATTGGTTGTTGTTGCAGACGCGGTGTAAGAGAATCGAGCATGTATCGGTGTTACGTTACGAAATCGTGTATCTTAGTCGTGAACCTTTTTTTGATCTTGCACATAGGGTCCAAAATGCACCAATACACATTTTTTTTTTGGTAACATAACTTAAACCTGTGATACTCCCTCCCTTACTGAAACTTCATTTGGCTTCGGATCATGTTCCGGTGCACTATCCTTTGGAGGTGCTTAAGTTGACTGCTGAGGAGTGCCCCAATACGTTGTCTATATAGTCTATGTAATTTGATGGTTATGTAATATTTGTTGCTGTGTTGGGCTGTCGTTTTCTTGGCAGGGAAAAAAAAAAAAAAAAAAGAAAAAAAAAGAAAAAAAGAAAGAAGAAGAATAGATTTAAGTGTAAAAATACATGAATGGAACACACATCAAAAGAAACCCACTCCCAAAAGCAAAGATATTTTTGTAGGGTGAGTTATAAAAGCTGAGAAACAATGGTAATACTTCTATCTCCATATATATTGGAACAAAGTAACAAGGATGAGTTATAAAACCTTGGAAGGCATTGATAATTTCTTAAATGTGGTGGGCTAGGTCTGGTTTAAATAGCTGAATTGGCCTATATGAATATAACAATAATCAGCCTTGTTCTTCACAAGGCTGATTATTAAAAAAAATATGTATATATATATATATATATATTAATAATGAACATACTAAATGGCGTTTAAAAATTTGGAGTGAGCCGGTTCATTAAAAAATGGACCGGTTCGTACGGAATCGGCCGGTTCTCTTGTGATTCCATACACGAACCAATTTATTAGTGTGTATTGGAATTGGAGGTTCTTAAAACCGTCCCGAACTGGCTGGTTCGCCGAACCATGATTGTGGCCTTTGGATGTTAGATATGATGAAATCATGTGTGTATATTTGATTTAATGTACTTCACATGCTTAGTCGTCCATTTACACTTTGAGATATGTATGTATATGATGGGAATCATCTTGGTGAGAAATTAGTTGTATCAAGCATGCTTTAATTGTGGTTTTTGAGTGTTAATATATACACTCATGCTTAAATGGGAGGTTGATTTATATAAATTGAAGTAGTGTGGATTTTATATAGTTTTGATATGATATGTGATGGATTTCATGCTTTATATAATTTTGTTATGTTGTATATGAGGGAATCACATGCCTTAAGTGATCATTGTATGTTAAACATGATAAATCCATGTTCCATGTGTAAAAATGTAAAATTTCTTGTGATCCAATGTGGTATGTGATTTCCCACTTTAAATGGGTTGGTATTCACATATTTGTAGCATATATATGCTGTTAAAAGGATGATTGATTATATTAGTTCTCTCGAAATTTCTCTTAGAAGATGATAATTGCAATGTAAATTGCTTAATTGTGAACTTGATATGAAATTATGGCATATGATGCATATATACAACTTGTTCCATTGTCCACAAGGTGTTTGACAAAATGCTTATTATTATTATTATTATTATTATTATTATTATTTGATAAGTAATTTGACAAAATGTTTATGAGATGCTTGAGTTACAAATGTCGACGACAATTATGAGTGTTGAAATTAAAAAAAAAAAAAAAAAAAAAAAAAAAAAATAATTGATTAGTGTTGACCCTACTTTGCATTGAAATGCATGTCACTATAGTAGCATCATATAAAGCATCCGATGATGTTCAATTGCATTATCTATGTGCACTTGTGAAGTGCTTTGTAATGCGATAAATGTGATACATGTTATCTTGTGGATTACTTGTGATTTTTGGGATTGTCTCGGCTTAAAAGTAAGTGGGAACAGACTTCTCCAAGTTGGAAATCCTCGAACTTGGCCAAGCGGCTTGTCATCGGTAGGTTAGTAGCCCGGGAATCACTACTTACGGTTTGAGATTTTGACATGTATTTGGGCATTTGTGTTAGTACGAGCAATCCTAGTTCGATTTGATTTCAGATATAATCCATTTGTTGAGTTTTGTAATTTGGATAATATGAGGCTTAAAGTATACTTGCTTATTGGTAATAGATAAGGTGATTAGGCTTTGTGGTTGTTTACTTTACATTACATTGCTCATTTTGATAATGTGGGGCTTAAAGTTGAAATTTGACAATGTGATACTTGGTTAATGTATAAGTGATCGATATTGATAAGTTGAAATGCTCTTAATTGCTTGGGACAATACTTGCTCCTTTAACTTAGAAAATAAGAAGCATAAACCCGTTTGATTTTTTTTTTTTTTTTTTGATAAGTAAGATTTTATAAAAAACGCTCAAAAGGGGAGCGAATTCCAAAGGAACAAAAGGCCACAAAAAGCCTCAAGCCTTCAAAGAGGGCAAAGAAAATAACAATCTTCTTTGCAGAATGATAATCTCTTCCTGAACTCCAATAAAAGTGAGTGGAAATAATGGAGAACTTAAGTATAGAAATAGGCTTCTCATTTATATCGAAATATCTCTGATTCCTCTCGAGCCAAATGCACCACCAAATACAAAGAGGTGTAGCCCTCCATGCATCTTGAATAAGTGCCCCACCTGAGACACCTCTCCAAACCTCAATCAACCCTTGAGAGGAACAGGGCATAACCCAAGGGACCCCAAATAAACCAATCATTAAATCCCAATAGTCTCTAGCCATGCTGCAATGCAATAAAAGGTGATCAACTATCTCTTCATTGCGTAGGCACAAGTAACAACGATTGACAACCACCTGATTCCTCCTCCTTAAATTATCATGGGTTAAAATCCTATCCAAGATAGAGGTCCAAGCAAAGAAGGCCACCTTAAGGAGAGCCTTGGAGCGTCAAAAAGACTGCGAAGGGAAAGGACCTCTATCACCAACAGTTGTTAAATTTGGTATATAAATTACAACTTATGGCTATTGTTGATAACACTTCTATATTTGCTCATTTTTGGTGAAAATGAAGTGGTTATGATTGACATTGCTCATTGAACTTAAATGCTTGCTATAGATGCATTTGGACTATCAAGCTCCGTTAAGCTAGAATGTATTTGTTTTGCCTTGCACGGTCTAATACTTATTGAATTCATGGAATGTAGGTTAAGTATGTACTATATTTTCCTACTAGGCAAGTGTGCTCACCCCAACAATTTCAGGTACAAAGTGCGATAAAGGAGCTTTTATGATCCTTAGAGACTTCGAGGCGTGCTTGCTTGATTTGATGTAAGAGTAATTCCCTATGAGGTAGTTGCCAAAGTGATTAGTTGAAAGGAGTGGTATCGATCGCTAACACTTTAATGCTAAGGTAAGCTAAGTCATCAATCAATGATGTATTATAGCTAAATTTGCACCAAGTCATCAATCAATGATGTATTATAGCTAAATTTGCACTGTAACACATCAAACTTGAGTCATGATTCTGTTCATTTGTTTCTGACCATCCTTTGCCACTTTATGGTTTTGTCTGCATTTAAAAAGTTTAATTCTAAAAAAATTATATAAGTTACAACGTTCTTAACAATATGAACTTATAAGTTTAAAATACATAGTTTTGAAATTTGAAAAAGAAAGTTAGACTTTCGAAATAATAATAAGGGTAAAGTGCAAAAATTCCCCTTGAACTATGTTTGAAATTTTATGTAAGCCCCTGAACTATATTTTGTGCATAATACCTGTATAATACCTCCTGAACTATCACATTTTATTGCAAAATGCCCCAATGCCTATACAATATTTCATTAAATGACCACAATGCCCTTTCTTATTGAGTTACACTTAATCTATTTTTTTATTGAAATAAATTATGAAAAAAAATCATACTAATATTATGCCACATTCTCCACTAAATTGCATAATTTTCCTTTAATTTTTAAAATTAATTGTTTAAATAAAAATCTTCAGTAAAATTTTATAAATTTTTAATTAATTTATTAAATTTTCATGAATATATTACATGAAAAGAAGGTATTTTTTATTTAAGTAATTTTTCATCAATATATTGTATGAAAAAGAAAGTATTTTTCTATAGAAAAAATGTTTAAACTGGGTATAATAAGTTTAATAAATAATAAAACTTTAATAATAAGTTAATCATTATAAAAAATGGTAGTTACAAATCTTTTTTTTTTTTTTTTGGTCATTTTTTATGATAAATTGATACTAATAATAAAATTAAGGTACATAGTATTTATGAAAAAAATTAAAGTAAGTTGTATAATTAATACTTATATAAGAGAAAAGATAATCAAATAATTTAATAAGCCATGACTTAATGAGAAATGATAAAATAGTCTTTTGTGATAGGTTTGTTCTTAATTGTAACAAATCAATAGTTAGAGGGGTTATTTGCAAAAGGGTAGCAATTCAAGGAGGTTTTTAACACTTTATCCTAATAATAATAATAATTTTGAGGCAGATGTATATATGTGTAATGACCTGAACCCGGGGTTCGAATCGCTAATCAGGTTCTTACTCGAACCCGAGGTCATCCGAGGATAATATGGTGTAACACACTTTACTGGTCCCACGGTGCATAATGGTACCATTGGAAAGGTGAGGAATGGGCAAAATGGGAAAAGAAACAACCTGTGTACAAGACTCGGTCGACATGTGGAGGCCTACACATCGATCAAAATAGGACTTTCGGTCGACGTGTGGTCCTCAAACGTTGAACGGCATGTGCTGTGTACAGTGAAATAGTATATTGTCCAAAAATTTGAGATACAAGTAGGCGTCAATTGAAACTGCCCAGACTTTGTTTGTAAGGCCTGCTTGTGTGTTATAAGCAATTGGCAATCCATTTGACTCAAATGTAAGCTTGGATATGATATGAAACCTGCCCCAAAACATGTATTTAATCGAAAAACAACAACTAAATAACATCCCTACATCATAATAGATTCGATTTACCATTATTCATGAACAAAATGAGATCAATTTACATCATAATAACGTCAAGAAATCATAGGGTGGATTGGAATTCACAATGACACCGCAAGAGATGGACGAGTGGTCTTTAAGTCATTTCTATACTCAAAATACATATATTTAACCTTCAAGTACAAGTTTAACAAAATATTACAAGATTGATCACAAGTTTCATTTACATCAAAAGGTACATCTTTCATATGGACTAAACAACAAGCCGACAATAGAAGTTCTCAAATGCTTTGAAAGTGAGGTTGTAGGTCATCCATTACTTCCTTTCCATTTCCTGAAAAATATAGTAGAGGAATGAGCACGGCAGTTCAGTAGATATTACCTAAGTGACATCTATTCTAACAAAGTAAACAATTACATGTTCTACACAACAAATAATAGAGATGGGATAATAGGATCATGCTAGGGATTTCACAAAGCTTCATGTAACTCATCAAGGGATCATCATCATCAATTTAGTCGAATACAATGCATGAAATACATTATACAACCGCACACCACACACACCCCCGCATATCCACACACCCACACCGAAAACATACTAATTAGCCGGACTTTTAGTACCTCCCTCTGTCCCTAAGGGAATTTGCTGTTGTCCTTAGCAAAATGGTACCTCCTAATTACCATTTGGGGCCCGAGTCACTAAATTACTCACAGATACCTCACGTGCCCTATTAACCAATTACTACCACCGTCAAAGGGGTACTTCCCCAATGCTGGGTTTTAGAAAAACCTTTTTTTCAAAAAAAATTCAAATTCGTATTTCACCTCTTCACATTTCCACATACATGTCTCTACATACCCACCTCATATGTTCATGAAAATATGTTATGGAGGAAGATTATTTTATGTCGTTTTGGGGAGGAGAGAGATGGATGGTCATCTATGCCGGTCAGATCTGTTGTTTGCGTGGGGGTATGGAAATCCATTAGAAGGGTTGGGATGAGTTCTCTAAGCATATTAGATTCCGAGTTTGATAAGGAAGGGACGTCCGATTTTGGGAGGCTACTTGGTGCCAGGACCGTCCATTGTCTTGTTTGTTCCCAAGGTTGTTCAGGATTACTGTTGATAGACATGCTTTGGTTACTGACTGCTATTGACTCGATAGCGGTAGGTTGCCTTGGGATGTGGGATTCCGGTGATCCTTTCAGGATTCGGAGTTGGATGACGTCACTGGCTTGCTAGACCTTTTGTGTAGAAAGGAAGTGGATGGCACTGGTTTGGATTCTTTGACTTGGGTGCTTTCTTTGCAAGGGAATTTTCAAGTCCGGCCCTTCTTTCTTTGCCTCTCCGAGTTTCATGGTACCAATTTCCCATGTAAAACGGTTTGGCATTCGAAGGCACCTGTTAGGGTGACCTTTTTTGCTTGGACTGCAACTTAGGGTAGGATCTTGACTCTGGATAATTTGAGAAGAGAAGACAAATCATTGTCAATCGGTGTTGTCTACGCAAGAATGATGGAGAGTTTGTGAATCACCTTATTTTCCATTGTCTCGTGGCTCATGGCTACTGGAGTCTAATTTTGTGTCTTTTTGGCATCCAGTGGGTTATACCTCAAGGGATTTGATTGACATTTGGAGGGGCCAAAGGGTGGGGGCTTGTGACGGCCCAAGTTTTGCAACTCGGTGTGTCAACGTTGAATCAAAAGTTGATCCTATAACGGATTTGAAATGTGGAAGCAAAAGATAAAAACCAAAGTCTATAGAGATATAAATCATCTCCAAGACACCAATGTGACCTTCCATGAAGTCACGGAACTCAAAGGAAATGAAAGCGGAAACAAAGGTCAAAACGAGCAAAATCCATTAACCAAGGGGCAAAATGGTCAATTTGCAAATAAAAAGAGAAACTTTACCCTAAACAAGTCAAACAAGGTGAAAACAACCTAACCTAGTCATTTCATAACATTCTAAGAGGTTCTAAGACCTTTGGCTAAGAATTCCACAAAACGCCCTTTCCCGATTTAAGCAAAAACTGACACTGTCTCACTAAAACATGAATAACTCCCACTGTGATTTGAATCTGAGAATAGCATTGGTACTACTGGAAATCTGACTCAAAATCCTTAAGTTTAGGCTCAAGAATCAACCCATTTGGATTAGAAATGAAGAAGTTATGACCCTTTGAAGTTGGAACATCAAAGTTGAAACAAAACCTGGAAGGCTGGTGCATGAGGGCTATTTTGGTTGACCAAAATGGTATTTCGGATGACCGAAATGAACAAAATTTTTCCTGAAAACATGTTTCTGAGGGGAGGTCACTTCGGTAGACCGAAATAAGCCATTAGTCGACTGAAATGACCCTGAACAGTGAAAATGGCTATTGGAATGAGTGTTTTACTATGTAATGAACTTCACAAAAGCCATCGGTAAGAAATGGTCAACCGAAATGACTCAAAAAGCTGCTAAATGAACTATTATATGCCAAAAACATTGAGGTTTAACCCAAGCCTCAAATCCTATGATGATTTGGTTGAAAAACAAAGGTTTAGAGTTGGTTTTCAAGGAGATATGAGCATGTGAACATGTCAACAAGTGTAATATGAATATATGAATGTATTGCAACGGCTTATGACCTCATACATGAAAATTACAAAGATTTCACATGTCAAACCCCCAAAGTTGGTTAAGATACATTTTTAAGCAAAATATGGCACCAAATGATTACTAGTGCAAATGTAAACTTGCTTGGCCCTTGGCCTCATGTCATACATGTCAAATACACTACAAAAGGTGTACTTATGTACACATTACATAATTAGAACAAAAATACAAGTCTTGTCATAAGAGGCTACAAATCACCGAAGGCAAGTGAAATCTCCAAATCTTGAATCCTGTACCTGAAACGAAATCCCCAGTAACTTCAAGGTGAGTAACATAAAGCTACTCCGTAGAAGATGAGCATGCATAGACCTAACGTTTTACAAGTTTGCATAGATTAATCAATGTGGTTCGTTCCACCTAGCGTCTATGTCAAAGGTGAGACTCAGGGAACATCCTAAGCTATCTTAGAACATTTCTAACATAAATCACATCATTCATGCAATTCCAACAACATAGAAGCATGCTATACAAAGCAACAAGATATAGATTATCAAAGTTATTAACTTGAAATCTAAAGTACGAAAATAACTAAATATAGCAATTTAGTATAATTAGAATTTCTAATATCACACATCAAGACATAGATTCTCAAAGTTATCAACTTGAAATCTAAAAGTGTGAAATCAACAAAAGCGGATATGCTTGGACATCAATCGGATTAGACCGACACAGGGCTACTTCTGGGTTACTAACCCACGGGCAACCTACCCAACTCGCGTACTTTTGACTTAGAGGACTCTTGCCTCCGTACTAGAGTTAAACCCTAGCCATCATGCAATGTCCCAAGTGGTTCCAAAATAAATTAGTTAATAACTTATATATGTATTAAATAGTACACGAAACTACCTTCATGCACAAGTAGGTTGGAACCACACAATACATGATCTAAATCCACAACTACTATTGAATGACAATGTCGAATCTTCAGAATCCGATTCATTACGCGCTATAATAACATCACATGTCGAATCTTCAGTGTACGATTCGTTAGACGCTATAACAATATAATTCAATATTGAAAACATAAACTGAAGAATCCAATACAAGTCCAAAATCATGCTTTAAACATACTACCAATGTCAACACATAATTAAATCATCAACGCAATAGAAACGAAAATTAATTACATAACCTAATTAATTTCTCTAAGTTTTAAATCTCAAGTAATGATCCCTAATTAATACATGTTAAACGACATAGCATGGTTACTACATACATTCATTCAAAATCTCAATTAGGCCGATGGAACAACAATGTAAAATTTAATTAAATCATGATAATTAAATCTCTAACTTCTAAAACAATTTCAATTAGTCCCAATTTAATATATGCTAGTAAACAAGTCCTAGTCATTACAAATATCAAGTTAAAAACTCAATTAAGCCAGTGGAACCTTTAAATAGATTTTAATTAATTCTTTTAATTAAAATCTCTAAATTTTCAAATCCATTCAAATGCTCTCAAATTAAAGTATGTTAAAGAACATGCCAAGACTCAATTTAAAAGCATATCACAAGTTAATTTCATGCAAGATACGTCTATGAGAATTAACCTTTCACAAAAGATAATTATTAAATAAAAAGTGCAATTCTTATTCAAATAATCCCAATTTAATATATGTTAACAAATATATCAAAACCTAATTTTCTAGCATGCCACAATTTAATTCTAAGTTATATATCATCATGTGAATTAAATCTTAAACATAGAAAATAATTAAATTAAATTTTAGATTATGAACAAAAGCATGCATACAAGTTGTATAAGCATCAATAGCATGCAAGACAACAAAAAAATATGAAATTAGAACATCCCAACCGAAAGAAAAGTGCTTCGAATCCGACGAAACTTCTAGGTTTTGTCGGGGATAACACGGTGAACAAGAATCCCAAGGAAGACCCATCAAAATCACAACTTGACTTCAAACCCGAACTCAAAAAAATGGGCAAAACGAGATTCCAATCGGTGGAATCGTAGTCCTCACCAAGGCAAACATAAAATACTAAGGCACTACGGCGTTTTACTAAAGGGAAGTGGCTAGAAAAGAAGAGAGAATGGTGGCAGCCCCTTGGCTGCCTGCCAAGAGAGAGGAGAGAGAGAAAAATCTGACTTTTTCTCTTAAGACCTCCTATTTATAGAAAACCCTAAAAGTGCCCCGAAAAGGACCCGCCGGGTCCGAAAAAGTGGAATTTGAGCAGACGCGCTCAAACGGCAAAACTCCGTGAACGAAAAAGAACCAAAATGAGAAAATATGAACAACGAAAGAAATGAGGTTGAAAACCGAGTTCAGAGCAGAGAGATATGCCCCAAACAAGTTTAGCGGCAACTGGGGTCAGAAACACTGAAACTGGAGAAAAACAACCAGAAGGAAGTTCTAAGAGTACACGACTTGACGAAAAGTGAAAATGAATCCTGTACGAGGATTCAGGCTCAAAACGAGGCATTCTGCAATAACTTTGCATAATGGCCCTTACAAAAAGTGATAACTACGAAACTGGCCCAAAATGAAAATATCTTCCAAAAAGATATTTTCTTAAAAACCCCTGAAATAAATATCTTCAAAAGATATTTATGAAAAACACCCTAAGAAATAAGAATATTTCTGAACAACTACGCATCCATGCCCCTATAGACACCGGGAGTAACCAGAGTACTTTCTACAAAAGTAAAGATATGTATTTTGTGGAAACCACATAGAATGAAGATATGTGAAGTCAAAAACCAACTCCGAACACAAAAAGTGAAGTTGTGCCAAAAAGTGATAAACGGGGAAAAGACAAAATAGGGAAAATGATGAAAAATGAATAGTCAAAAAAATGAAAATGTGGAAATGACGCGGTCCTCAAAGGAAGTTGTCAATCCAAAGGAAAGAGTCTCAGAAATCATTCCAGAGCACTTAAGATGACACTAAGTGATGAGAAACCAAACTCAGAAAGGAAAAGATCAACAGAAAAAAAATATATTCGTGAAAATCAGAGAAAAAGGAAAGAAAGGAAAATGACAAGGTCATTACAACCTACCATTCTTAAAGGAATTTCGTCCCCGAAATTAGGAACACACAAAAGAGTACCGAACAAGATCGAAGCAAGGTCAAACTGAAGAACAGATCATAAGGTGCTGAAGGACAACTCCAAAAGCCTGAAGATCATCCATAGGAACGCAAAAACCAAGAACTGAATAACACCTCCCAAATGAATCGGCATATTGACCCAATGTCAATCATCGAGAGAATCCCAAGACAGCAACAAGTCGAATCAAGATAGATGGCTAAGAATGATATGGTAGTACGAACAATGACCAGAACTTACCCACACTTACTCGTCAGTAAGGTAGCATGATAGTAGTATAAGGCACTAATTCATAACATGCCTTTAATAGATCAACCCAGAATGAAACTTTTCGATACAAATGACATCAATGTCAGAAATGATCATTACCAAAAGCACTACAGGAACCAGGCATCTGCGAGAGTTGGGGTAGCTAATCCCAAAACTCTAACAACAATGTCATAGGCACCGTTATGCTTAAGGCCTTAAATCCCTAATGCTGGCGTACCTAACGACTCCCACATCTAAAAGCGCTACAACAACGACACCAGTCCTGAATCCACAGCCTGATAAGTTTGTGCCCTCAAGCCAGTGGATCAGACCTATAAACCGAAAACCTAAGCACAGATTTGTAGTAGACCTACCGTAAAGCTACATACAGAGGACAAAATGCTGGGTCAAAAATCCCTATAGTGGACAAATAAAAACCTCAATATACAAGTCTACTACGTAGCTCACTCATGACAATCCCGACAACCAAGGTCACAAAACCCCCACACAAGTGCAGGAAAGATGAAACAGTACAAATACTCGCATAGTAGATACTCACAATTTTAAATCACATAAATCAAAAAATGCCTTAGTACTAAGCACATAGTACATATAAGGTAAATGAAGTATGCCACCTTTCATATAGGGGTCAAATAAATGACAACATGCTATACACCACTAATGGCACAAGTATATGAAATAGATACATTATATGAAAACGTATCATCTATATCCTCACACGGACTACCACATAGCCACATATCCTAAACATGTTTCTAAAGCATGCCCGAAAATAATGGGGCTCATAAACATGTAAAAGTGATCATACAAATGACAAGTTCATAAAATCAAAATAAATGAATGGAATGCCTCTTAAAGGACAACCTCTCAGAAAACGTAACACAAAATCTAGATGAGTCCAATCTCTCACTATAAGGAAAGGAATTATCCCCCCCCCCCCCCAACGACCACTAAAGTCCTCGAGACATAGGGTCAACAAGTCTTTCCCAGGACTAGCTTATACCCCGATAGAATCCCAACACCACATGAAACAAAACAACAACGAAATGGATAGCCCCAATGCTAACCATTACGAGACATCAATAAGAAAACCCCTAATCCAAGATGCCAACGAGTTCGATAGGAACTCTATAGGATTCTACTAGAACCCTAACACAACGCCTCAAGTCTCCAAAGACAAGGGAGAGTAATTAATTGCACCAAAATAATTAATTACACGAAACCACTTACATCCCAATCGTAGCTCATAAGAGCTGTCTAAGGCAACACAAGAAGGGTCCTAGGTCAACACACCTATTCAAATCCCGAAACCACCATCCTAAGAAAACACGACACGAGAACCTCGCCCTAAGGCTCACAAAGCAACTCCCGATTCCCCAAGGAAGGATTTGAGTCAATCCTAACTCATCTTCCTATGACGCTATAAATAAGGACCTCGATGACATCAAGACGTCAAGACCACTACGAATTCCTAAAAGATGACACCAACGCCTCTAACACTACCATGACCACACCACGAAGAAACAAAAGAAAATGAGATGAAACGGTGCCTCCGTGGCCCATGTCTCATCTCGTCAGACGGAGACTACAACCCTACGTTCACGTAAGCCCTAATTAGAAGACACTCCGTGAGTTAAGAATGTAATGCTATATGCGTAAAAAGGAAACGAGATCAATAATAACGTAAGTTATTATGACCGAATGCAACTCGCTCAGTGAATGCATCAAATAAGTAGCACGTCAATGTATGTAACATATAGTTATGATAAAGCAGATAAGCATATACAACATGCTAAACAAATAATGAAAACTTCTAAGTACTTAAACACCTAAGCACGTATCAAACCAGGATGCTTGTAAACACATACGCATATAAGTACAGAAAACATGTCATCATACCGAGCATGTTATCAAAAGGCACGTAAACATGTTATCAAAAAGCATGTGAACATATCAAGGCAAATCAACAAAAGCATGAAATGCACCCAAAACCCATCGTCCAAGGTATTCAAACCTAGGCATTCTAACACCACTTGTGATGGCCCAAGTTTTGCAACCCGGTGCGTCAGTGATGAACCGAAAGTTGATCCGATAACGGGTCCGAAATGCGGAAGCAAAAGATAAAAACCAAAGTCTATAGAGATATAAATCATCTCCAAGACACCAATGTGACCTTCCATAAAGTCACAAAACTCAAAGGAAATGAAAGCGGAAACAAAGGTTAAAACGGGCAAAATCCATTAACCAAGGGGCAAAATGGTCAATTTGCAAATAAAAAGAGAAACGTAACTCTAAACAAGTCAAACATGGTGAAAAAAACCTAACCTAGTCATTTCACAACATGCCAAGAGGTTCTAAGAACTTTGGCCAAGAATCCCACAAAACGCCCATTCCCGGTTTAAGCGAAAACTAACACCGTCTCATTAAAACATGAATAACTCCTACTGTGATTTGAATCTGAGAATGGCATTGGTATGATTGGAAAGCTGACTCAGAATCCTTGAGTTTAGGCTTAAGAATCACTCCATTTGGATTAGAAATGAAGAAGTTATGACCCTTCGAAGTTGGAACATCAAAGCTGAAACAAAACCTGTAAGGCTGGTGCATGAGGGCCATTTCGGTGGACTGAAATGGTATTTCAAAAGACCAAAATGAACAGAAATTTTCCTGGAAACATGTTTTTGGGGGGAGGTCACTTCGGTAATAAGCCATCGGTCGATCGAAAAAAGCCTGAATAATGAAAATGGCTATTGGAATGAGTGTTTTACTGTGTAATGAAGTTCCCAAAAGCCATCGGTCGACCAAAATAAAGAAATGGTCGACCGAAATGACTCAAAAAGTTGCTAAATAACCTGTTATATGCCAAAAACATTGATGTTTAACCCAAGCCTCAAATCCCATGACGATTTGGTTCAAAAACAAAGGTTTAAAGCTGGTTTTCAAGGAGATGTGAGCATGTGAACATGTCAACAAGTGTAATATGAATATATGAATGTATTGCAATGGCTCATGGCCTCATACATGACAATTACAAATATTTCACATGTCAAACCCCCAAAGTTGGTTAAGATACATTTTCCAGCAAAATATGGCACCAAATGATTACTAGTGCAAATGTAAACTTGCTTGGCACTTGGCCTCATGCCATACATGTCAAATGCACTACAAAAGGTGTACTTATGTACACATTACATAATTAGAACAAAAATACAAGTCTTGTCATAAGAGGCTACAAATCACCCAAGACAAGTGAAATCTCCAAGTCTTGAATCCTGTACCTAAAACAAATCCCCAGTAACTTCGGGGTGAGTAACATAAAGCTACTCGTAGAAGATGAGCATGCATAGACCTAACGTTTTACAAGTTTGCATCAATTAATCATTGTGGTTCATACCACCTAGTGTCTATGTCAAAGGTGAGACTCAGGGAGCATCCTAAGCTACCTTAGAACATTTATAGCATAAATCACATCATTCATGCAATTCCAACAGCATAAAAGCATGCTATACAAAGCAACAAGATATAGATTATCAAAGTTATCAACTTGAAATCTAAAGTATGAAAATACTTAAATATAGCAATTTAGTATAATTAGAATTTCTACTACCACACATCAAGACATAGATTCTCAAAGTTATCAACTTGAAATCTAAAGTGCGAAATCAACAAAAGCGGATATACTTGGACATCAATCGGATTAGACCGACACAGGGCTACTTCTGGGTTACTAACCCATGGGCAACCTACTCAACGCGCGTACTTTTGACTTAGAGGACTCTTGTCCCCGTACTAGAGCCAAACCCTAGCCATCATGCAATGTCCTAAGCGGTTCCAAAATAAATAAGTTAACAACTTGTATACGTATTAAATAGTACATGAAACTACCTTCATACACAAGTAGGTTGGAACCACACATAACATGATCTAAATCCACCACTACTGTAGGATAACAATGTCGAATCTTGAGAGTGCGATTCGTTACATACTATAATAACATCACATGTCGAATCTTCAGTGTGCGATTCGTTACATGCTATAACAATATAATTCAATATTGAAAACATAAACTGAAGAATCTAATACAAGTCCAAAATCATGCTTTAAACATACTACCAATGTCAACACATGATTAAATCATTAACGTAATAGAAACGAAAATTAATTACATAACCTAATTAATTTCTCTAAGTTTCAAATCTTAATTAATAACATAATATGATCATTACATATATTCATTCAAAATCTCAGTTAGGCCGATGGAACAACAAGGTAGAATTTAATTAAATCATGATAATTAAATCTCTAACTTCTAAAACAACTTCAATTTATCCTAATTTAATATATGCTACTAAACAAGTCCTAGTTATTACAAATATCAAGTTAAAAACTCAATCAAGCCAATGGAACCTTTAAATAGATTTTAATTAATTATTTTAATTAAAATCTCTAAATTTTTAAATTCATTCAAATGCTCTTAAATTAAATTATGTTAAAGAACATGCTAAGACTCAATTTAAAAGCATATCACAAGTTAATTTTATGCATGATACATCCATGATAATTAAACTTTCACAAAAGATAATTATTAAATAAAAAGTGCAATTCTTATTCAAATAATCCCAATTTAATATATGTGAACAAACATATCAAAGCCTAATTTTCTAGCATGCCACAATTTAATTCTAAATTATATATCATCATGTGAATTAAATCTTAAACATAGAAAATAATTAAATTAAATTCTAGATTATGAACAAAAGTATGCATACAAGTTGTATAAGCATCAATAGTATGCAAGACAACAAAAATATGAAACTATAACATCCCCATCGAAAGAAAAGTACTCCGAATCCGACGAAACTTTTAGGTTTTGTCGGGGACAACACGATGAACAAGAACCCCAAGGAAGCCCTATCAAAATCACAACTTGACTTCAAACCTGAACTCAAAAAAATGGGCAAAATGAGATTCCAATTGGTGGAATTGAAGGCCTCGCCAAGGCGAATATAAAATATTAAGGCACTACGGCGTTTTACTAAAGGGAAGTGGCCAGAAAGAAGAGAGAAGGGTGGCAGCCCCTTGGCTACCATGGCTGCCGGCCAAGAGAGAGGAGAGAAAGAGAGAAAAATCTGGCTTTTTCTTTTAAGACCTCATATTTATAGAAAAACCCTAAAAGTGCCCCGAAAGGGCACCGCCGGGTCCGGAAAAGTGGAATTTAAGCATACACACTCAAACGGCAAAACTCCGTGAACGAAAAAGAACCAAAATGAGAAAATATAAACAACGGAAGAAACGGCATCGAAAACTGAGTCCCGGGCAGAGAGATATGTCCCAAATAAGTTTGGCGGCAACTAGGGTCAAAAACCCTGAAACTGGAAAAAAACAATCAGAAGGAAGTTCTAAGAGTACACGACTCGACGAAAAGTAAAAATGAATCCTGTATGAGGATCCAGGCTCAAAACGTGGTATTTTGCAATAACTTTCATTAATTGCACAATGGCCCCTACAAAAAGTGATAACTGCGAAACTTACCCAGAATGAAAATATCTTCTAAAAAGATATTTTCTTAAAAACCCCTGAAATAAATATCTTCAAAAGTTATTTATGAAAAATACCCCAAGAAATAATAATATTTTTGAAGAACTATGCATCTATGCCCCTATGGACACGGGGAGCAACCAGAGTACCTTTCTACAAAAGTAAAGATACGTATTTTGTGGAAATCACATAGAATGAAGATACGTGAAGTCAAAAACCAACTCCGAACACAAAAAGTTAAGTTGTGCCAAAAAGTGACAAACGGGGAAAAAGATGAAAAATGAATAGTGTTGAAAAAATAAAAATGTGGATATGACGCGATCCTTAAAGGAAGTTGTCAATCCAAAGAAAAGAGTCTCGAAAATCATTCCAGAGCACTCAAGATGACACTAAGTGACGAGAATCCGAACTCAGAAAGGAAAAGATCAACAAAAAAAAAAAAAAAATATCCATGAAAATCTGAAAAAAATGAAAGAAAGGAAAATGACCGGGTCATTACAGGGCTCATGTTCGTGATTATTGGAAGGTGACGACCCCGACCCTTCGTATTTGGTGGAGCTTTGGAAAGAGCGGAATAAAAGATTTTTTGATGGGGAGGAATTATCCATTGGGGCGTTGAAGTTTTTTATTATTTGTTCTCTTTTTAGCTGGGTTATGGGGAGAAACTGTATATCTTTAGATGAAATTATGGACTTTTTGGGTTCTTTGGGTCATAAGACTCCCCCTTTCTCTTTTTTTTTTTTTTTTTTTTTTTTTTGGTTTTTGTACAGCTCTTGGGACGCGTTCCCCTTTTGAACGCTTTATAATACATTTTTACTTATCAAAAAAATAATAAAAAAATTTGTTCTTGAAAATATCATCAATGCTATGTGGAGGAAATGCACCATACATACACCATTCAACTTCTTAATTCTAAAGGTGATCCATGCCTACAACCATCATCAATTTGGGGAAAATAACATCACACAACATTAGGATAGCCACATAGCATGCTAAACATACACCTTAACAATATTGGAACATATTGATATCAAATAATTCATAAATGTCTACACATAGCACATTGATAACATGGTATTCATAATTTTTGCACAAAGAGAGCATATAACATCATATAACTCAACAACCTAACAAAAACATGCATTTCCATAAAACCCTAGAAATCAAGTAATCAATTAACATCAAATTAGCATGCTTTCTAAGGGGAAAAACATGAAATTACTCACAAAACCCAAGGACTACACCAATTAGACTACTCACCTCAATGGAGAGCAAAAGCCCCAAATTTGAAATCTTCAATGTCCTCCAATTGCAAATGTTTTTGGATCAAAATGAAGCTCTTGCCAAGCTCTCTAACTTTGTTTTCTATGGCCAAGGCAAATTCCCTCGAGAACTAGGCCAAAACCAAGCTTTTGTATATATAAAAATGGAAAACTAGAGAGAAAAAGAGATATAGAGGGAGAGGGTAATGTACAACTGAAGAAGGAGAGGAAAATGTCGGAAAAAAAATATTGTCCACCCACCTTAGTTACATGCTTGGTAAATCCTTGGTCCCACCTTTGACCAACAATTGTCTAACATGCCCCTAACATGTAATATAAACCACCAACATGCCGTACATGTATATTTAAACACACACACACACACACATATATAGATCAAATAATAATTATGGAAGGTAATGAACCTGAAAAATAATCCGGAGCATGAAAAATCCCGGTGTGGGGTCCACAAAGGACCTCCTAGTCCAAAATTTCCTAAAAATGCTAAAATGACCTAAAATGCATTTCTAAGAGTTCTAACTCAAAGAAATGACCTAAATGAACTCCGAGACCCACATGGCACGTTAAACGATGAAAAAATAAAATAATTACAAAAAATAAAAAAATACTGAAAATGTGAAACGTCACATTATGTTTCAATGTTTATGTGTGTATATAGAGGTTAGTTGTGTTGTAGATCAACAATGCTTGGTTTCCTAATTTAGGCAGCATGAAGGTATAGACCGCCTCTGTTGTCGCTGTCTCAACTTTTGAGAGACCTCGAGACAAGACAAGTTCCTCAGCAGCGGGGTTTAATTTAGGATTTGCATTAAGGCTTCCTTTAGAAATAGAGTTTCATCAAAGTCGATGTCTGCATCAAATTCATGATATATTTAAGGAAGAAATTACTAGGAGGTTACATACACTAAATTGAACATAATATTGATTTTTATTTATTTATTGGTAAAATACTGAACGTTTCGCAAAAGTTCAAAGTGAGATCAAACTCCTAACCTCCCTTTTGAGAGAGGAGAGGTTATACAAGCTGATCTAATGGTCCACTGACACAATATCTAGATTTATAAAAATAAATCAAAATCATATAATCTTATTTCAATTATATTGTACAAAATCATATAACTTATTTCATAGAGTTCATACCTTTTGCCAAGAAAGATCACTTGATATTACTTTTAAGATTAATAGTGGAATGGTCATAATTTGATCAAAATTGTTGGAGTCATAGATTATATTAACATCATTATCAACATCATCTTGTTGGAGTTGCTTTGCACAATCAACCAGTTTTGATACCAGTTGTTGTGATGGAAACGCAAATAACAACGCTGTTCGAAGTATAATTACAAGGAATCACAAAGGAAAAAAAAATCATACATAAGAACACAAGATATACATGGTTCACCCAAATCTAAGGACTACGTCCATGGAGCACACCGAACAAATTCACTATGAAAAAGATGAAGAATTACAAGAAGAATTTTCTCTCTATCTCTCTCAATTGCTCTCTCTTGTGTTGGCACAAATTAATCATACAACACATATGATTTCTCTCTAAGTTTCACCACTCCCTAAAAATACTGATTAGGGTTGATATATATAGCCTCATACAATGAAACACAACTTGTCCAACAAGAATTGCCTTTTGTAGAGTCCAAAACCAACAAGGAAAGTAAATCACGTAGGTTTTCAGAAAAGTTAAACCGGTACTAGGAATTGGTTACCGGTTCCCAATGTCCAGAGACTAATTTTCTTTGATTCTAGAACCGGTTCCAGAATTGGCTACCGGTTCCCACTGGATAGTGGCTGATCAACGTTTTCTTGATTTTGGCTATCACTCCGTGGAACCGGTACCAAATCTTTGAACCGATTCCCACACGTCAGTAGCCAAAAAAATAAGAACCATTTAGTTTCCCAAAATCTTCACGTTATCACGTGATCAGACTCCACCACAAAAAACATAACAATCTCCCACTTGGAAACTGGAGCACTTGTAAACCCATTCCATCTTCTTCTCATGCAAGTCCCATGCATGTCGGTGCACTTCTCTCTATCTTCAAGCTAGAAGACCAGCTGAAGTTGCGCACAATGTCAGTTTCTCCATAGTCACTGTCTTGGTCAAAATGTCGGCCGGATTCTTAGTGCCAAGTATTTTCTCAAGTGTCAACACCCCATCTTCTAATAAAGATTTGATAAAATGATACTGAAGTCCTATATGCTTGGTCCTTAAATGAAATGGTGAATTCTTTGCCAGATGTATCGCACTCTGACTATCACTGTGCAAAACATTCTTCACCCGTTCAAATCTCAACTCTGTCAACAAACCTTGTAACCATATCATCTCTTTACTAGCCTCTGTCATCGCCACATACTCTGCCTCTGTAGTAGATAACGCTACAATCCTCTGTATTTGCGAAACCCAACTAACTGCAGTTGTACCCACCATGAACACATATCCGGTAGTACTTTTTCGATGGTCTACCTCACCAGTAAAGTTTGAATCTATAAAACCATGTAGCTTTACTTTGCCCCTTTTGAAACATAAGCATCTATCTGTGGTACCCCGTATATATCTCAATATCCACGCAAGGGATTAATGTGTTTTGGGCGAAGTGGAAAATTGTCTCCTAGGTTCATTGGGCCATTCGAGATCTTGGATTGCGTTGGTGAGGTTGCGTATCGCTTGGCGTTACTGCCACATTTGGATAAGGTTCACAATGTCTTCCATGTTTCTATGTTGAGGAAGTATGAGCTAGATCCGTCACACATTTTGAGATGGGCTGACATTGAGGTTGATGAAAATGTGACTTACGAGGAGGGGCCGGTGCAGATTCTCAACACTAGGGAGCAAGTGTTGAGGAATAAAACCATTCCATTGGCCAAGGTTTTATGAAGGCATCACGGAGTTGAGCAGGCTACCTGGGAACGGGAGGAGGAGGTTCGCTCCAAGTACTCGGATTTGTTTGCGACTTAAGCTATGACTTGATTTCGGGGACGAAATCCCTTTAAGTTGGGGAGGTTGTGATGACCAAGTTTATTTTTATTTTTATTTTCCTTTTAATTGCATTTTGTTATGTTGTGGGGCCTAGGTTGACTAGTGGGTGAGATATGTGTGGATGAGAATGTGTGTGACATGTATATGTGTGTGTATAGAGAGAGAAAGCGTAAGATAGACCAAAAATCCTCTTATTTCTCTCACTCCACCGACACTTTCTCTTCTCTCTCCCATTCTTTTATTTTTCATTTTACTTCAATCATTTCTCCACTATTTCACCTCGAACTTTTGAGATTTTGAGATTGCATAGAAGGGAAGTTGACGGGGACTACGAGAGAAACAAAACCCCTTAATCAATTTCGGATTTAGAGCACATTTTTTCTTTAGAGTAGCTAGGGTTTGCTCATAGCTTGAGGCAGGGGTGTATTATGTTTATAACCTAGGAGTTCTTGAAATTTTTTGACCATTGTGTGAGTTATGCATACACTTGTATGTGTGGGTTGGATTAGAGAGCTTATATAATGATTTAATTGCATGTCCATAATGTTTTATTGAGTTCTTATGTTAATTTTCATGTGTAACATATTATTTGTTTCATTTTTGATATTATTGATGTTTATTAAAGTGTTAGATTTTAGTGTGTACAATTACTTGAAATTAAAGTGTCTTATATGTTGTGGTTGTTCATGAATTTTTATGTATTTGTTATCTTGTAAGGGTTAACTTTGAAGATGTACATTTCTATAATGACATTAAACTTTTACATACTTGAAATTTGATATGATGATAATATGAATTTATATGACTTTAAAATACCCAATTTGTTGACATTGCATCAAAGAGTATGCCATTATAGTGATTTGGACCATAGGACATGGATTGTGTGATTAGTATAATTTATGTGCGCACGTGAAGTTCAATTTGGGCATATCATGGTATATGGGTTATTATATGGACTTGTTTGTTGATTTTGGGAGATACTCGGGGGTTGTTACTTTGAGAATGCGAGGGCTTGGCCCTCGTGGGTGAAACATGAGTTTCTCCACTTTATATTGGCCAATCAGTTAGTTTTCGGCGGACTAGTAATCTGAAAATGACTATTTTTATTTAGGCGCATAACATGACTATATGACTGGGAGTGTGGGTGTGTTCCGAGTTATCCCATTAATTGATTTCAACTTTTATTTCCAAGGTGGCATTTTATGTGTTATTGTAACTTGTGGATTTATGTACATTACACTATATTGTTTATGCTTGTCTTAATGAATGAATTAATATTATTTATGCTAGACTAGGATGATCCTATTTAGGTTTCTCTTGAGACTAAACGTTAGGGAGCATGTTCCTTGTATTGTATGACCATGCAATGTTTGTAAAATTTTGAGAAACCTAGTTTATATTCATGAGACATTCCTACAGAGTAATTCGTTGTTCACCCCGTTGATTCTTATATTTTGCAGGAAAGGGTATTGCCCAAGAGGAGGTTCCTCATCCCTAGCTTGATTGGGATCTTGACAACATTTTTGAGCTACTTGTGATAATTGTAACATCCATTATGTAGCTTACTTTTAGACTTGTATTTTGACTCAAGGTGTACTTGGAAAATGTATTTGATGACAAATGTTTGTCATATTCTTTTGGAGGGGGAAAATGACTTAAGAACTCACCCATCCATCTTTTGGAGTTCTTGTGGAATTTCCTCTCTCATCTCTACTTATGTAATCCCTTAACATTATTTCTCACTTTATGGTTTGTAATGAGGCCATGGGGGCCATAACTTCTATTTGGATCATATATATCGTTTAGATGCCATGTTCATGAAACTATAATGAATACATGTGTTGGGATCAATTACTACTATGATTTCATTTGAAGATTTTATTACTAATTATAATAATAATAATAATAATTATTTATTATTATTATTATTATTATCTACTTACTTATTCATTTATTATTATTATTTTGTATCCTTAGCAATCACTAATGTATTTTTTTAGGGAGGCTAGGATTCCATTTTCATTAGCTGCCTGACTTATTTCATTTTGTTATAAAACTAAGTTCATATATTCATGGGTGGGCCATGACCATCACGTGTTGTTGTACTTGTACTTATATATACTTATTGTCTAAGGTAGATTCTTATTTGAAACCATGACCATTAGTTTGGCCACGTACTGATTTTGCTTCCCATGTTAACCATACCACTATGATATTGCTCACCACCAATGTGTTGTTGCCCATGTGGGTAACTGGTCATCCAAACCCTCACTATTCTGCCTATTGATTTTTCTTTTTCTTTTTCTTTTTATTTATTTTTTTATTAATAAACTATTTGAGTATGAATGATTTATGTGACTAGTGGAATCTGAGATAATGGAATTAACCAAGGGGATGAGTCGTGTTTTCATTCGGCATTTGAATAGAGTGCTGGTGATAGAATTTATTTTTATTTATATATTTAATTAATTAGTTATCTATTAATTTATTTTATTATCTATTTTTATTTATTTTTATTTTATTTCTTCGTGACCCGAGTCATGGGATTTCGGGGCGTGACAAGGATTAGTTAATTGTGCTGCATCTCTACCCTTGTACACTACCTTCTTGTTGAAAATCACATCTCTACTTCTGATGATTTTCTTGTTTTAACTATCCTAGAGTCGATAACCAAACTCATCTCCGCCATACCCAACGAAGATATATTTTAGTGACTTGGGGTCGAGCTTTCCCCTAGCATGTTCACCAATATGCGCATATGCAATACAACAAAAAACTTTCAACCATGAAAGATTTACCTCTTTGCCAATCCATACCCCTTCTGGTATTCGATGCTCCAAAGGCACCGATGGTCCATGATTAATTAGGTAGGATGTTGTATTGATTGTTTCTACCCAAAACTGTTTGGGTAAACCCGAATGTATGCGCATACTTCTAGCTCTTTCTGTCAATGTTCAATTCATCCGTTCTGCCACCTCATTTTGCTGTGGGGTTCCTTGAATAGTCTTTTCTAGTCTGATCCCATTATCAAAATAGAACTTCTTGAACCCAGTGTCTTCATACTCACCACCATTGTCTGACCTCAACCTTTTGATCTTTAAACATGTCTCATTCTCCACTATGGCCTTCCACTTGTTGAACACATCAAATATCTCAGATATGTGCTTCAAAAAATAAACACATACCTTCCTCGTGTGACCATCAATTAAAGTCACGAAATAGGATTTTTCGCCAATGGATGAAACAATGGTTGGCCCCAAACATCTGTTTGAACTAACTTAAGTTTCTCCTTTTTGAGATCTTTGCCACTTTTCTTGAAACTGACCCTCTTCTGCTTGCCCATGATGCAACTCTCATAAAAGTCAATATCAATTGCCCGTATGCCTGGTAGTTTCCCCTTTGAGTGCATAATCTTGAGCCCCCTTTCACTCATGTGACCTAGTCTTTAATACTAAAGGTCGTGATCTTCTCTATTTTCTACAACTGCTATGGACCCACTAGCACTGGTAATTATGTAGAGAGTGCCAGATTTATTACCACGTGCAATGGTCATAGCGCATTTGGAAACTTTCCATGAGTCTCCATTGAAGGTTGTAAAAAAACCTTCCTCTGATAATTGTCCTACCGAAATTAGATTCTTTTTCAAGTCAGGGATGTGTTTTACATCCTTCAACTTCCAAGCTGATCCATTCAACTTGATTTGTGCTTCACCCTTGCCAACGACGCTGTAGGGCTGATCATCATTAAGATAAAACTTGCCAAGGTTACCCGGTTCATAGCTATTAAATAGCTTTTTGCTTAAGGTGCCATAAAACGATACGCCGGAATCTAAAACCCATGACTCTGCTTTGCTCTTCAAAGAGCATATCAATACATCATCTGATTCTTCTGAGACAATATTTGCTTTAGTTTTTCTTTCGGTACCCTTCTTTGGAAGTCTACAATCAACACGGTAATGTCCTTTCTTTCCATAATTCCAACACTCAACATCACTGAGATCTGTGGAATTCCTGAAATTTTGAGACTGTGTCTTTCCATTCCTTGACTTAGGTTTGCCTTTGTTTCTATTACTGTTGCCATTCTTCTTGTTTGAACCCTTGCCTCTACTTTCAACATTCAACGCTAAACCACTGGTGAAAACCCATACTGTTTGCTTTCTGATTTCTTCAGTCAGAATCATGCTCACAACTTCATCAAACTTCAACTTGGTCTTCCCTGCAGAGCTACTGATCGCTGTAACTTTGCCACTTCAACTCTCGGGTATCTGCCCTAGATTTAACAGTGCTCGGACCTCGTCATTGAAGTCAATATCAACAGACTCTAATTGCCCAACTATCTCATTGAACGCATTTAGATGTTCGTTGAACTTACCACCTTCGACCATCTTCATGTTGAACAACTTCTTGATCAAGTACAGCTTGTTCACTGCAGAAGGCTATTCATACATACTAGAAATGGTTGCCATGAGAGACATCGTTGTCTTCTCGTTCTTGACGTTGAAGACGACTGACTTTGACAACGTCAATCTGACGGTGCCAAAAGCTTTCCTATCAAGTAATTCCCAATCTGCATCCTTTGTATTCTTTGGCTTCTCTCCCAAAGGTTGTGAAAATGTAAGAAATTTCCCCTAATTTTGACAGAATGATTTACACTTCAAAAATTTTCCAACCCCTTTTCCCTCTATTTTTAGTCTATTTATAGACTGTTACAGATCTTCTAGAAGCTTCCTAACTAACTCCTTGCACTGGGATGATCGCCTGGGCCCTTCTTGGTAGTGGGCTCAATTTCCTTTTTCCGGAGTTGGGCTTTTAGCTTGATTTCCTAATGGTCAGTGAATACTTGGTTCGGGGCGGTTGCTCTCGCCCGACCCGTTCTCAGCAATCTGAATCATATCCGGCCCAGGTCACCTTTCGTATCCTCATCTGCCCCCATAATCTCTCCTTAATTAATTAGGTGGCATTATCGAAAAGACACAATCATAGCATGACAGCTTGGAGTGATGACATGGGTAAGCGAGTGGTTGGTTCAGAGGATTGTACTTCGAGATCTGTTGTACCATTATTACTGTAGCTTCCTAGATGCCGATTAGTTTTCATTTTAAAAACCCCAGTCAATCACTTTGTGTCTTTCTTCAACCTTTTTCACCTTTGTCTCGTACCTATATTCTTCGGCGAGCTTTTTCCTTTGCGATTCGACTTTTGCTTTGTTACTGGGTGCCTTGCAAACTCTATTTCCAAGGTTAGTTCCCTTCTCTTGCTATTTTTTATTAGAAAAAATAGAACTTTACCCTCAGAGACCTCTTTTCCCCATTTCTTTTTAAATGGCTCATCCTGATTTGGATGCTATTCGTTTAAAGAATAACATCCCCAACGACATTTCCCTTAGGGTTTATCCCACGAGTTTGGATGAGAGTTCCAACGAAGGTCTCCTTCCTGGGGAGATTCTCTTCTCGGTTCCTCACTTGAATGTGATTAGATTTCCTTCACACCCATTCTTCTACTATGTCTTCAACAAATTAGGGCTTACTCCCCTTCAGGTTAACCTTAACTTCCTTAGGTAATATTGGTACTTTTGATTTTAAACCGTGATAGGAATCTTGAATTAGATATCATAGACCTTCTCCTCTGTTACCAAGTTTCAAAATTTAGAAATAGTGAAAGGTATTTCCACTTCTTTCCCATCGAGAAACGATCCATCTATACGGACAAGCTATCTTTTGAAACGGATTGGAGGCAAAACCTAATTGGGGTCAGTGGGAATTGACGAACCCCATTCACTCAGACTTTCCCCATCCCAACCACTTTTGGAGAGTGCTCTGTTCCTCAATACAAGAAACCTAAGAAACATTTAGCCGATTGCCATTGTGAAACTTGCCTTCCTAGCTTCTGCACTTTTCTTTGTAGCTGCCTTTAGATTCCACATGATGAATTGGTTTACAACGTTTACGGGCCAGGCTTGACATTCTGAAGGAGAGAGTTCTGAACAACATCCCCTCAGCCACTGACTCACTCACCTCTGACAATCTCTCTGACATATCCCTCATTCGATCTACGATGGAGAGTATCCAGATTCTTTTTTTCAGCAGGAGGAGGCACCCCGCTCCCACTCCTTCTACTGCACCAGTCACCATAATGGCCACCTCAACTGCTCCGATTTTGGCTCAAGTTACCGAGCATCCGACCGTTGGGCCCTCTGTGTGCACCTCTACTGAATTTTAGCCTACCGTGCCGAACAATGAAACCTCTGACATTCTAACTGAAACTTCCCCAGCTGATACTCAGGATGTTGGGGGTTTTTCTCAGAACAATGGAGGATCTCCTCCAGCCCAAGCTGGCGTTTTAGAGAAGAGCTTGGGAAAAAGACCAATGCCTGAAGGTGGTCTTGACCAAAGTAACCTTCCTCTAACACAGAGGGCTCGTACATCTTTCAGGGTCACCAATCCTTCCCCCTCTCCTCAACTATCCATTCCGGAGGATAAATCAGCCAGAACCTCCGGTTCCTTACCAACAGTTATCCCATGGCGCCCCTTGCTCAGTCGTGAGGATGGGTCAGTCATTGCCTCCACAGACTCATTATTCAAGGACCTGCTCACATCATTTGCCTTTTATAAAGGCTTCTGGACTCCCAAAGACATTGAAGTTCAAAATTAAATAACCTTCAATGAAATGTACCAGCGATTCCCAACAACTGCTATTGAGGTAACTCTTCATCTCCTTGTAATATATTTCTTTTTCGTTTTGATTATTTGATGGTTGTACTTATCAGACCATCTTTGCCTTTGTCCAGACTCTATTTGGGATGTTAACTTTTCAGAAGAGCATTGAAGTTCTGAACAAGAAGCTCAAGTCCCTCTCTACTGGTCTTAAAAGATCCGTTGACTCAGAAAAGTTAACCGAGGCCAAGAACTCAGAGCTGTTGGTTGAGCTGAACGAGTCAGAAAAGGAAATGACCGCTCTGAGGGCTAAGAGGGACGCTCTGAAGATTGAACGAGATGCTTTTAAGGCTGAACGGGATTCTCTCCAAGACAAGGCCGACGTTCTGAAGATTGAGAAAAACGTCGCCTTGACAGAAAGGAATGCATTGAGGGCAGAGAAGGGTAACCTTTAGTATACCTTGATTGCTGAACGGTTGACCTTTGCAAATTCTGAGGAGAAGTTCTCAAATGAACGCTCTGCTCTACTGAACGTCATAGGCAGAGTTGATGGTCGCATGAGAGCTTTCTATGCTTGCTTCACCAGGATTGGGGCTCTTTGGTATGCTGAGGGGTACAGAGATGGTTTCATTGACTGTTTTCCAACTGAGGGAAAGTCGAGCACCTGTGCTGGTCCTGACGAGCTGGACGCCTCCCTAGATATCAATCCACTGAACACTTACCAAGATCCACCCTCTGCCCCTGCTGAAAACATCTTTATTAAGTGTAAAGAGATTGCAGCTTCAGGGATTGTCCCACCATTTCATCCTCTGAATGTTCCTCCCATCACCACCACCATTCCTTCCACATCAGTTGCCTCTGACAGAGTTTTGCTGACTGAGGGGGTCATTCACCTTGACTCTCCCTCCTTAGATGGTGATGTAACCAATGGTGAAGAGGACAATAACGAGCCAGCTGGTAATGATGGGGGAGGCAATCGATTTAGACTAGGAGAGGAAGCAGCAGACTAGCGTTCTGCTGATCTTTGCATTTTTTTTTTTTTTTAAACATTAACTCATGTATTTCAGCGACTTATCCTATAATGAATGAAATGATATTTCTGTTTTGCAAAGCTCCCATTCTTCAATCTTGAATGAGTTGATAGCTTGATTTTTTTATTTGATTTTTATTTCACAAGTGTTCAGCGTTCGGCTTTTAGTGCCATCTGCTGCTTGACTTTTATTTTGCACAAGTGTTTGGCATTCGGCTAGAATGCCACTTGCCACTTCACACTTTCTTTGTGCAAGTGTTTGGCGTATGGCTAGTAGTGCCACTTGCCACTTACTTTGCTAAGTGCTTGGCACTCAGCTAGAATGTCACTTGCCACTTCACACTTTATTGTGCAAGTGCTTGGCGTTCGGCCAATAGTGTCACTTGCCACTTACCTTGTTAAGTGCTTGACGCTCAGCTAGAATGTCACTTGCCACTTCACACTTTATTGTGCAAGTGCTTGGCGTTCGCCCAATAGTGTCACTTGCCACTTACCTTGTTAAGTGCTTGACGCTCAGCTAGAATGCCACTTGCCACTTTACATTTTTTTATGTATGTGTTTGGCGTTCGCCCAATAGTGCCACTTGTCACTTACTTTGCTAAGTGCTTGGTGCTTGGCTAGAATGCCACTTGCCACTTTACATTTTTTTGTGCAAGTGTTTGGCGTTCGGCCAATAGTGCCACTTACCACTTATTTTGCTAAGTGCTTGAAACTCGGCTAGAATGCCCCTTGCCACTTCACGTTTTTTTGTGCATGTGTTTGGCATTAGCCAATAGTGTCACTTGCCACTTATTTTGCTAAGTGCTTGGCACTCGATTAGAATGTCACTTGCCACTTCACACTTTTTTGTGCAAGTGTTTGGCGTTCGGCCAATAGTGCCACTTGCCACTTTACGCTTTTTGTGCATGTGTTTGGCGTTAGGCTAATAGTACCACTTGCCACTTACTTTGCTAAGTACTTTTTGCTCAATCAGCTTTTAGAAACGAAATGATCTCTTTTATAAATTTTGAAAATTCTACACATACACCTGTGAGTACATAACCCAAAACGTGCGTTACTCAAAATGGAATTCAACCTTCTACTGGTAGAGATGTGGTGTTCCATGGTTTATTGACCAATCTTCCAGCCACGGTCTCTAGGACATATGCCCCATTTCCAATGACTTTTGCAACTCTATACGGTCCTTCCTAAGGTGACATCATCTTTTTAACAATTGCCACCTTTTTCTTCATAACTAGATCACCAGGTGCAAAATCTCTATGTTTCACCTTTTTATTGTGACTATTCATAAGCGTTTGCTAATACGATATGAGCCTTATTGCTGTTGCATGCCTTTTTTCTTCTAACAAATCGAGATTAAATCTCAGCATATTATCGTTCTGCTCCTGATTTCAAGCCAGGTTTCGAACAGTTGGAATTAAGTGCTCAACCGGTATTACCGCCTCAGTGCTATACGCCATAGCGAATGGGCTTTTTCCGGTCGGTTGCCTTGGGGTTGTTCTGTAAGCCCACAGAACGTTGGGAAGCTCATCCAACCACTTGCCTTTCTCATCTTCAATTTTCTTCTTAATACAAGCAAAGATTGTTCTATTTGTAATTTCAGCTTGACCATTTGCCTGCGGATGGATGACCGCTGCTAACTTGTGATTGATCCCATACTCTTCCAGCAATTCCCCACTTGTTTACTATCGAGATTAGTTCTATTATCCATAACGATCGATCTTCGTACGCCAAAATGACAAATAATATTATTCCAGATGAAACACCTTACTTGAGTTTGGCTCACACTAGGATATGGCTCTTCCTCTACCTATTTGGTAAAGTAATCTGTTGCCAGCAGAACGTATTTGTTCTGTGACCTCGCGGTCGGCAGGGGGCTAACCACATCCATCCCCTACTGCGCGAAAGGCCATGGTTTGGCCATTACGTGCAGGTCTTCAGGTGGTTGGTGGATCAATGGTCCGTACCTTTGGTACTTATCACATCTTCTAGAGAATTCTTCTGCATCCCGTGACATGTTAGGCCAAAAATATCCTTATGTCATCGTTTTGTGCACTAGAGATCTTCCTCCTGAATGATTGCCACAAACACCCTCATGGATGGTTCGCAAAATCTGTCCAGTTTTCATGGGGGTTACATATTTCAAGTACGGACCTGAAAAAGACCATCTGTATAACTGATTGTGCACAATAGCATACTTTGCAGCATTTGACCTGATCTTCCTTGCGTCATCTTTCAGTTCAGGCAGCACACCATCCCATATGAAAGTCATGATTGGGTCAATCCCGCTTGGTTCATATGGTATGACATTAACTTGCCGAGGGTCCGAATCGAACAGTTCCTCAAAGATAGATGGTTGAGACAACATATCAACTGGTATAACCCTGGCTAACGTTTCTCCAGAACTTGATACGCTACAAGCCAATCGATCGGCATCTTCATTGCACTCCCTCAGTAATTGGATGAATTTGATTTGATCGAAGTCTTTTGTTTCGTGCAGAATGGTACACCTCCATTATCTCATCTCTGATTCTGTACTCTCCAGCCACCTAGCGAATGATCAACTGTGAATTACTAAAAGCAATTAGACTTTTGATCTTCAATTCTTTTGCCAGCTTCAATCCAACTAACAATGTTTCGTATTCTGCCTCGTTATTGGTTGTGCTGAATTCAAGTCTGATCGCTTGACTTAGAGTGGTTCCCTCTAGCATTTGTAGTTTGATCCCAATACCTGCCCCCATTGGATTAGAAGAACCATCCACAAAGAGCTTCTAAGAAGAACCTCCAAGATCTTCTTCTATGTCTTTTGCATCACATTCCAGCAGGAAATCAACCACCGCCTGTCCTATGATGGCCGTTCTGGGTTCATACGTTATGTCAAATGAGCTCAACTCTATGGCCCATTTTGTCATTCTTCCTGATAGGTCTGGCTTATGTAGGATCACCCTTATAGGAAAGGCGGTCAAAACGATGATAGGGTGAGACTCAAAGTATTGCCTGAGTTTCCTCTTTGCATTTACTAATGATAGGATCACTCGTTCAGCCTTTGAATATCTTCTCTCCGGCTCGGTCATTGTTTTGCTAACATAAAATATTGGGAATTGCTTACCTTTTTCATAGCACACCAGGATAGCACTCGTTGCGATGCTGGACACGCCAAGGTACAAAAAGAGCTTTTCACCTGGCCCTAAGGCAGATAATACTAGTGGGTTCCACATATAGTTTTTCAAGCTGGTCAATGCCTATCGTTGCTCATCCCCCCAGGCCTGCTTTCCATGGCCTCTTATTGTGTCGAAGAATGGTTTGCAGCAATTTGACAGCTTAAAGATGAATCGACTTAGCGCTCCTATTCGACCGGTAAGAGCTTACACTTCTTTGACCGTTCTTGGCTCTGCATTTCTGATCAGAGCTTCTTCCTGAGCTGGGCTAACTTCACTTCCTCTATTATTGACTACGTGTCCCAGAAACTACCCTAAGCCCACGCCGAATGAGCACTTGGATAGATTTAGCTTCATTCCATACCTTCTCAACGCACCGAACATATCGCACATATGCTCTTAGTGATCGTCCTTCTTCCTGCTCTTTACCACCATGTCATCAATATAAGCCTCCACGGTCTTTCCCATTTGATCTTTAAAAATCTTGATGACCAACCTTTGATAAGTAGCTCCAGCATTCTTTAATCCGAACGACATGACTTTGTAGCAGTAGATTCCTCGTTCGATGACAAAAGAAATTTTCTTTTCATCATTCGGGTTTATAGGGATTTTGTTGTAGCCTGAGTAAGCATCCAAGAAGGTTAACCGCTTGTATCTAGTGGTGGCGTCCACTATTTGATCAATTTTTGGCAATGGGAAGCTATCCTTTGGGTATGCTTTGTTCAGATTGGTGAAGTTAATACACACTTTCCATTTTCCATTCTTCTTCTGCATAACAACTACATTGGAGAGCCAAGCCGGGTACTGAACTTCTCTGATGAATTCTGCATCCAGCAATCGATCAACCTCATCAGTTATGACTTGATTGCGCTCTGGGGCAAACCTTCTCTGCTTCTGTCTTACATGTTTAGTGTTCGGGTCTACATTGAAAGAGTGACAAGACACGGAGGGACTAATCCTTGGCATGTATGAATGGCTCCAAGCAAACACATCTACGTTCTGAGACAGGAAGTCAAGTAATTGCTGTTTTTCCCACTCTGCAAGCCCTGGTCCTACCCTTGTTGTTCTATCTGGCTTATGAAGATCTATCTGCACATCGATGAGGGGCTCCTTAGTAAGAATAATTGGTTCATCCACCCCCCGATCACTTTTAGGGGAGGTTCCTGTAATTGTTATCTCGGTCTGTCAGACCGAGCTAGAGCTTTTCCCTTTCCAGTAGCTTTTACAGTCACGGAGTAGCATTCTTTAGCTGCAACCTGATCTCCATAAATGTCAATCACCCTGCTCCCATCAGGACTCAAGCACCTCATCACCTGGTGTAGTGTTGATGGGACACCGTGGACCCTATGGATCCACCCTATACCCATCAGGAGATTGTAAGATGGATGGATCTCAACGACCACAAAGCTCTCCGTCAGAACTCATTTTGCGGCTTGTACTGATAATTCTACCATCCCAATGGGCTTTACTCATTTCCCATCGAACCCCAGCAATGGATTACTAGTGGGCTTGAGCTTTTCGGACTTGATCTCGAGCCGATCAAACGTTATTCTTGGCATGACATTCGCACTGCTTCCTGGATCGATCAGAACTCTGCATACCAAGTATTCTGCCACTGTCAAACTTACGACCAGAGGATCTTTGTGCGGCACCTGTACTCTCAGCAAGTCCATTCTGGCGAATTTTATCTGAATCGATGCAGTCTATTGGTGCAAAGCGTTCACATTGCCTATCATTTTCTTCATCTGTGCTTAACGAAGGCGTGTTCAGAGTAGTTCTTCCAATTTCTTGGTCGACTCTGGTCAGCTGTGGATTACATTTATTATCCATATAGGTTGTGCGCTCTGGTAACTCAGTTTTTGACTCATTTTCACTTGTTCCACAGATCGGTTCTGTTTTACCGCCGGGCCCTAAATGTATCCTAAAAACTCTCCCCTCGCTATCAACATTTCCACCAGCCTCTTTAAGTTCTTGCATTCGTTAGTTTGATGACCAAAATCAGTATGGAAAGTGCAATGTTTAGATTGATCTCTCTGCTCGAGAGGTTGCCTAATTGGTAAAGGAGAACGAAACTTATCTTTGTTCTCTTGATACAGCCTCACGAGAGTGACCTTTAGTGGAGTGACCAATTCCTCTTCCCTATGCCTCTTTTCTGCCTTCCAGGAGCTCTAACGATGTGGCGAAGCTTATTTTGCCGAATCTTGGCTTTGGACTTCTCTTCTGTTGATATGATCAACGGCTTCCTTGCATTAGCTACTTCTTCTTCTTCCAAGCGCACGAAACCATCATCTTTCTCGTTCAGCTCGCCCATAGTCTTTGGCGTATTCACCACTAGACTTGTGTGGAACGGTGTCCCTCGATTCATTGCCAGCTTGAATGCCTGAACCGCAATGGATAGATGACATTCCATTACCATGATCTTGACAAGGTTGAACCTGGTGAGGAAAGCTTGGAGTCACTCATCTTTGTGCTGTTTCATTATAAACAAGCTTGAAATATCTTTGGCCGGACGCTTGTTCCCATAATACTGACTGATGAACTTGTCACACAGATCTTGGAAACTAGCGATCGAGCCTTTGGCCAGATTCTTGAACCAATTGAGCGTTAGCCCGGTCAAACTCGTAGGAAAGCACTTGCACATCAAGGGATCATTCTCTGTGTTCAGAGCCATTTTCAACTGAATGTGGTAAATGTGATCGATCGGGTTGTTCGTTCCAACAAACAGAATGAAAACTAGCATGGAAAACTTGCTTGGGTTAAGAGCGTGCAGAATCTTATCAGTAAATGGCGAAACAACCGTTCTTGCTGATGAATAGAGGGCTTCATTCTCCCTTAGATGCTTCGAGAATGTCTTCTGCTCAACAAACCCCCTGTCCAGACTTCTATCTTTGTATGTGGCTATTGATGGTCGATAAGGAGGATCGTAGGATCGTTCCTCTATGAACTCCCTCTGCCAAGTCGGTGTAGCCTTGTTGCGACCATACGCCATAGTTTCTTCTCGCCTCAGGCTTTCGTGATATGGATTGAATGACATGGCTTCCTCTTGCCTGATTCGCTCATGATGCGGATCCAGATGGACAGATCCTTCTCGATCCTCTATGTGACGAGCATTTGGTGGCAAATCGCCCGGTTTGATCTCTTCGCGGTAAAGATCCACGCGATCATTGCCTTCCTGCTCGCCCTGATGTACGACGTCAGGTTGCATACCTTTTTCCCCTACTAGAGGTGGTCGTGGAATCGGCGGAGCTTCCCGACGCTCTATTCCAGCTCGTAACTCTGCATTCTCTTTTCTCAGGGTGTTGACCATGCTCATCAACTCATCCAGCTTCATCTGCTGGCCATTCTAATATGGATTAGAACTCTCACCTCCGATCATCATTCCTGATGGAATCGCCGGAGCTTCCCGACGCTCTATTCCAACTCGTAACTCTGCATTCTTTTTTCTCAGGGCGTTGACCATGCTTATCAACTCATCCAGCTTCATCTGCTGGCCATTCTAATGTGGATTAGAACTCTCACCTCCGATCATCGTTCCTGATCGAAGCAGAATCATTAACCGTGAATTCCTGATTGGATCTGACTTCTGCTAATACGAACTCGCTAGATCTGGCCTCAAATTAGCAGATTTTGATCTTTTTACACCGGATCTGATTTACAATCGATTGATTCTATTCGTGCCGTAAACTCACCAGATCTAATCTCAGTAAACAGATCAGGATGCTTCAAATCCGATTCCGATCTCCAAAGATCAATTGGAACCAACGCTTGATAAAACAGATTGCAATCTTGCTGATCCGAATTCACCTTCTAGAGATCAAGCTTCTCCTTCATGAATCATTCGTGATCGAATCAATCTTCATCGTTTCCCACGGACGATGCCATTGAAGATGTAAGAAATTTTCCCTAATTTTGACAGAATGATCTTCCACTTCAAAAAAATTTCAACTCATTTTCCCTCTATTTTTAGTCTATTTATAGACTGTTATAGATCTTCTAGAAGCTTCCTAAATAACTCCTTGCACTAGGCTGATCGCCTGGGCCCTTCTTGGTCATGGGCTCAATTTCCTCTTTCTAGAGTCGGGCTTTCAGCTTGATTTCCTAGTCCTGGGCCTAGTCAATGAATACTTGATTCGGGGCTGTTGCTCTTGCCCAACCCGTTCTCAATAATCTGAATTGTATCCGGCCCAGATCACCTTTCATATCCTCAGGTTAATACAAATTTTTCTGAAACAAAAGGTCTTCAATTTGCATCTTCCAGAAACTGAAGTTTATGCCATCGAACTTCTCGACCACAGATGTCGATGTCTTATCTTCTGATGCCATTACTCCCACTTCAACGGAGAGATCTGATCGAAAGACTTTTGGAATTTCGTCAAACACCTTCTGTGCCCTAAGTTTTCAACCAAAGGCTCTGATACCAGTTGTTGGAGTTGCTCTGCACAATTAACTGGTTTTGATACCAGTTGTTGTAGTAAAAACGCAAATAACAACGTTATTCGAGGAATAATCATAAGCAATGATAAAGAAAAAAAAAATCACACCCAAGAACACAAGATATATATGGTTCACCCAAATCTTAGGGTTACGTCCATGGAGCACACCGAACAAATTCACTATGAAAAAGATGAAAAATTACAAGGAGAATTTTCTCTCAATTGCTCTCTTTTGTGTTGGCACAAATTAATCATACAACATGTATGATTTCTCTCTAATTTTCACCACCCCCTAAAAATACTGATTAGGGTTGATATATATAGCCTCATACAATGGAACACAACTTATCCAACAAGAATTGCCTTTTGTAGAGTCCAAAACCAACAAGGAAAGTAAATCACGTAGGTTTCCAGAAAAGTTGAACCGGTACAGGAATTGGCTGCCAGTTCCCAATGTCCATAGACGAATCTTCTTTGATTCTGGAACTGGTTCCAGAATTGGCTACCGGTTCCCACTGGATAGTGGCTGATTAACGTTTTTTTGATTTTGGCTATCACTCCGTGGAACCGGTACCAAATCTCTGAACCGGTTCCCACACGTCAGTAGCCAAAAAAAATATAAGAACCATTTAGTTTCCCAAAATCTTCACGTGATCAGACTCCATCACAAAAAACATAACACATCTTTCCCTTAATCTGATACGTATTACGTATATGAGTACATGAATTCTCTATTTCTCAAAGGCTGGTAGAGAAGTTCTAATCAAGTCAGTCTTGGCTTCCCTCCCAACTTATGCATTCCCGTGCTTTAAATTCTGGAACTCAATAGGTAGTTCTCTCAAGAGCAGGTTATCAAGTTTTTGGTTGAGTGGAAAAATCTCAAAGTTCAGATGGATTAGGTGGGAGAACTTGTGTAAATGCAAAGGTTGAGGTGGTTTGGGCTTCAAGCATTTGGATATCTTAAATATTGCTCTCTTAGTCAAGCTAGGATGGAGATTAGAGCAGTGGAAGGTCTCATTGTTTTATAAGATTTTCAAAAGGAAATATTTTTCTAATTGTGGATTCCTTGATTCTGTTTGCAAGTCCAATGCCTCTTGCTGTGGAGGAGTGCCTTTGAAGCATAGGAAGTCGTTAGAAGAGGTCTTATATGGAGGATTTTTCCCTCTTGTGGAACAAGTCAGAATTTGGCAAGACCTTTGGCTTCCTGACAGAACAAATGCTAGTGTCACTACTCCTTAAATTCCTTCTCATGTTCAAGTGATCTCTTATCTTATTGATCAGGGCACAAGGTCATGGAAAATTGATGTTATTAAAATATTGTTTAATAACAGAGATGCCCATCTTATTCTTCAAATCCCTTTCAGGGATTTTGGAGGTGTGGACACAAAGATTTGGGGATGTAGTTCTAAATTCTTATGGTCAATTTATTGTTACGGGTGCCTATCAGGTGGCTTTAGAGATTTTCAAATGTAAGCTTACCCTCTCTTTTGGTGTGTCAGTTATATACTCAAGAATTCATGCCTAATTGGAAGAGCATATAGAGAAATTGAACATACAGTAAGATTAAAATGTCTCTAAGGGTATTACTGTGATTGCACTTACAAAGATTGTAAGGATGAAGAGAGAACTGTCATTCATTTTCAGTGTATAATTGTACAGTTGCTCAAGTTATATGGAAGATGAGTCCTCCGAGGTTGGATTTCATTGGTATTGGCCATCTATCTTGGAAATAAAAATGGGTATATTTATGCAACGTGTGGAAGCAATCTGATAATTTTATTGATATTATTAGTTTTGGCTTGTTTATCTGTTGGCAATTGTGGGAGGGTCCAAATGAATGGGTCGATAATGGTCACAAATGGGATCCTCAATTTCATTTGGATCGTTCTTTATCAAATTTTCACGAGCACAAGCGAAGCTCATATAATCGACCCAACACTTTTTTTTCGATCTTCTAACTCAAATCGTTATCATAGAAACCATCTTTGTCCTTCTGCTGGTTGGCATAAATTGAACATTGATGCTGCTTTCAATACTAAGACATTCTTTAGGAAATTCAATTAAGGTTGCTATGAGTTTCTAGGATAATTTCTCTTTCGATTTGGAAAGAACAACTCTACTGCAAAAAAAGGTTCAATCTTTGACAAGCTATTAATTCCAAAAGAAAGTGAATTAGCCTATTTCTTTCCTGAAACCCCCATTGGTGAACAAGGCGACAGTGACAAGCAAGTCATAGTTTTGGTCCTGCCAATGTATGGTCCTAGGGAGAGAAGACTTGAGACTGACCTAACCTTCTGTATTTTCCGAATTGACTGCTCTGAAGTTTGAATTCGCGTCAGAATACCGAGGTTGGAAGCCTGAACCAGGTAGCGTTGTCAGAGAAATTCATCGATCTTGCTATTAAATGAGGACAATGAAATAGCTCTCACGAATGTTAGAATTATCAAAATTACTTTAAACAAAATGTTTGTGATCAAACTACCTGTTTTGCAAATAAGACTCACTAGAGATTATTGTTGCTCCTTTCTCGACAACGTTTGTTGTACTACTTAGTAAATGCCACAGTCTTCAAGAAAGTCGAAGGTTTAGCAGTTCTATGACGAATCCAATGGAACTTCAGAACCAAAAAGGAAAGATGGAGAATGCTACAGATTTGAGCTCCATTTCCCTCTCGGAATCAGATTTTGTCTAAAACCCCTCCTATTCATGCTATAGATTCGAGCTCCATTTACTCGGACTACCTACTGTTGACAACCATTTTGGTAAATTACATGGCGGTGAGGTGGCATGATGATGTGGCAGATATATACATATTTTAAAAGAGATAATTGGAATTGTTAAAAGAGATAATTAAGAATTTATTTTAAGAGTTTTGGATCAAGTGGAATTGTTAGTATCCTTAATTATCCTTATTTTATGGGAGATAAAGGAGGATATATATCATCGTATTGTTTCAACTACGGTGAATTTGCAGGGAAGTGATATCAAGAAGGATTTTATCACAATATGTAATATCTTCGAAAGAGTTGGCACCTTGGATATGATAGGTCTTATCTAATAGAGTTTGTTTATGAATTAATTTCTATCTTTTTATGTAGTTATTCATTTTAGGACTCTTTATGACTTCTATAAATAATTGTAGAAGTATTCATTGTAAGGGGTCCAGCACCCTCAGAATCATTTTATTATTATGTTTTGTTTTCTCAAGCTCTTTACTTATTTTTCTCTATCTCTATCTTTCTCCCTCTCTATTTCAGTCTCGTTCTATTTCTCTTCCTATATCTTTTCTTCCTATTTCTTCTCCCTATCACTTTCTATATCTATAATTTCTCCCCTTTCTATTCTCTCAATTATTACTACATATTATTCACTGTTAAAGTCATTTTAATTAAGGCAATTCTTGAACTCAAAGAGGAGTTATATTTTTTCTCTTTCTCTTCGCATCGCCTGATAGTCAATATTCTTAAATAGGCTACAAGTTGACTATCCACAATTGAACCATATAGTTGGTTCTGGCACACGCGTATCACATCAATTTTGAATCGGATCTAACCAACCGATTTTAACGTCAACATTCTTGGCACGCCCGGTGAGACCCCACTAGGTGAGTGATTTATAGTAAAAGTATGCAGTCGGCTTCTCAACTGACATACAAATATTCTGATCAGTCAAATCAGCCGATGTACCAGTATTATAATCAGCCATATGGTTGGATAGACAATTATCGGCATGTTCCACAAATGATTATCGGCATGTTCCAGCAACTGATTATCGGCATGTTCTAAAAGTCGCTGCTTATCAGTATGTTCCAACAATTGTTGATTATCGGCAGACGCCAACAGCCGTTGATTATCGGCATGTTCTAGAAGTCGCTGATTATCGGCATGTTCCAGAAGTCGCTAATTATCGGCATGTTCCAGAAGTAGCCGATTATCGACATGTTCTAACAGTCGATTATCGGCAAGTACCGATAGTCGATTATCAGCAGACGCTAACATTCGATTATCGGCAAGTTTTAGCAGCCGATTATCGACAAACGTCAGCAACCGATTATTGGCAAGTGGTAAATCAGCATGTCACCCCCGTATCACAATCTTCGGTACTCGGAGGGCAGCCAATCAGCAAGAAAGTTGGCAAGAATTTAAGAAGAGGATGAAAACATTAATGGCTTAAATAGAACGCCCACCAGTTATGCCAATTTCCCCTCAGAGAAAATAGTAAGAAATGAGGGAGACTGATCAAGAGATTAAAGAATTGATAGCTCAGCTTATCCAGGCTGAGGTAACTTAAGGGCATAAACGTGCTCAGCCTGTGTACAGGAAACCTTATCTTGACCAAGTGGCAAATCATCATGTCACCCCTGTATCACAACCTCTGTTACATGAGGGGCTGCCGATAAACCAGTATTGAAATTGGCCAGTCCTGTCGACCTCGGCAGGAAATTTTATTAGAAAATTGGTAGCAAAGTGTGCCAGAATATTATCAGTTACCGACTGCCGATTATCGACAAGTTCCAGCGACTGATTATCGGCAGGTGGTAAATCAGTCTGGTACTGATGAATGGAATGGTACAAATCAACTAAAAGCAAAGCGGCCTATGTATTAGAATTCTTTGCCGATTGTGACATCTAATAATCGGCAAAAACAATCATCAGTTGAAAGAATTGTTTTAACTCGCTGTCCTCAGCCCAACTTCAAGAAAAAAGAAAAAGACTAGCCGATGTTAATTTCAAAAGGGTACTTAGAAATCGGTTGAGAAAACCTGCTGAGACAAAATCGGCAAGGGCAGAAAGAAAATCGGCTAAAAAACCAGCGGCTGCTGGGGGGCATGTGATTGCAAAACCCCAACAAAAGTTAGTTGATCCATACGTTCCATTTCAGCCTGCCGATTATAGTGAGGTCATGTTTGCCGATCAATGGACTTTTGGGCATGATACAGTCTTGCTGATTGAACCGAATGTAAAATCGGCAAAGGTTATTCTACGACATATCTCGACTCCTGCCGATTATAGTGAGGCCATGCTTGCCGATCAATGGAATTTTGGGCATGATCCAATCCTGCCGATTGAGTTGGAAGAAAAATCAGCTAAGAAAAAATCAGCTAAAAGGCAATCGGCTAAGATGAAATCGGCTGAAAGGAATTCAGCTAAGAAAACTCCTAGTTGGGATAATGTCATTTATCTAGTAGAGATAGGAGGCAGATCGGCTGGAATGACGTTTCACAATAATTTAATTCTTGACGATCATGATCATGATTTGCTAAAGGAGTTAGAAAATGCATGGGGGGCAAGTCCTTCATTGGTTTATGGGCTGGCGATATCGGCAAACTTTCTAAGAATCTAAAAAGAAACCTAAATCGGCAGATTTGGCTAATATGAAATAAAGATCATCTTAGGGGTGATTTAGAAGAAATAAAGCTTTGGAACTCGTTGATTTGCAATCTTATTCTAAGTGATTAGCTCAGCCATTAATTTCCTTCCAATGTACTTTAAATTTCAAATATCTTATCGGCTTGGGCGGCCGACAGCCAATAAGACATTTAAAATGGGGGGGCATTGTTGACACCCATTTTGGTAAATTACATGGTAGTGAGGTGGCATGATGATGTGGCAGATATATACGTATTTTGGGTTATGAAGGGATAATTGGAATTGTTAAAAGAGATAATTAAGGATTTATTTTAAGAGTTTTGGATCAAGTGGAATTGTTATTATCCTTAATTATCCTTATTTTATGGGAGATAAAGGAGGATATATATCATCATATTGTTTCAACTACGGTGAATTTGCACGGAAGTGATATCAAGAAGGACTTTATCAGAATATGTAATATCTTCAAAAGAGTTGGCACCTTGGGTATGATATGTCTTATCTAATAGAGTTTGTTTAGGTATTAATTTCTATCTTTTTATGTAGTTATTCATTTTAGGACTCTTTATGACTTCTATAAATAATTGTAGAAGTATTCATTGTAAGGGGTCCAGCACTCTCAGAATCTTTATTTTATTTGTTTGCTTTCTCAAGATCTTTCCCATAATAGCATCTCGCTATTTCTTCTCTATCCCTATTTCTCTTATTCACGTTCTATCTCTCTCCCTCTACATCTCTCTCTATCTCTTTCTTTCGATATCTATTTCTTCCCCCTTTCTATTCTCTTAAACTATTACTATAAATTATTCATTGCAAAGTCCTTTTAACTAAGGCAAGTAAAACTCATTAAGGAGTTTATTTGTTCTCTTTCTCCTGTAATTGCCTGAAGTCAACCATCCCGAAGAGATTGCAAGTTGACAACTCACAATCGAACCATATATTTGGTTCTGGCACGCCCGCAACATCTCAATTTAAGATCAGCTCTAGCCAGCTGATTTTAGGGTCAACACTTGCACAAAAAAAAAAAAAGTATGCCGATTATCCCATAAAGCCATTGAATTGCCCTCGGTTGTTCTAACCATTTCAAGGCGAGATTGGAGATAACCTAACTAACATCATGCACTGTAAATTTCCTTTCCATAAGTAATGGACTTAAGAGAGAAAATTGAAGAAAATTGAGAATAGCCATAACAAAATCATTTCAAATTACCTGTATTCTCAACTTCACTTCAGCAACCAACTGAAAAGTTCAAATTACCTCAAAATTAATTAAACATATCAAACATTTAGAATTTGAAATAAAAGACGATCTAATACATATTAATGAAAGAAAAGCAGTTCAAACACATTTAACAGTTAGTTAGAATTTGAAACAAAAAAAAAAAAAAAAAAAAATGAAATCTCAAAACACATTGAAGGATCGATCAAGAGAGAATGCAAGACAACCAAAATAAAAGCTAAATCGTACTAAATTTGAACGTTCAAAGAAGAATCGTACTAAACCAGAATTAAATCTAAGCATGAATACAGACATATAGAGACATACACTATACCAGATAAGCTGAGTCTTTCCAGTGATAGAGAGATCTCAACGATCAGCTTGAACGATTGGCTTGATTTTCAGTTGATTTGAGCAGAGAGTAAGAAAATCAGCTCAGTGATAAGCTTTGAACAATCGGCTTGACTTTCAGTTGATTTGAGCAGAGAGAGAAAATCAGCTCAAACACATTTAACATTTAGAATTTGAAACAAAAATGAAATCTAAAACACATTGATTGATCGATTAAGAGTGAGAATGTATGACAACAGAATAAAAGCTGAATTGTACTAAAGTTGAACGATCAAAGCTGAATTCATACTAAAGTTGAATGATCAAAGTAGTATAGTACTAAACCAGAATGAAATCTAAGAATATATACATATATATATAGAGAGAGAGACATAAACTACACCATTTGAGATAGAAATCTTGAACAATCAGGGATAGTCTCAAAGAGGAAATGATCAGAGATAGAGCATCGCATTCGAGATGAAATCTTGAGAAATCTGAAGTTGTTGAGAAAGAAAAAAGATGAAATCTGGAGAGAGGGAAAGAGAGAATATGAAGTGATAGAGAGAGAGCAATTCACGACGAAAAATAGTCTAAAATTGGCACGGAACAAGAGGCATCTGGAGAGTTCCCATCATAAGAACAAAAAACAAATTAATTATAAGACGAATTGCAATAAACTTGTAAACCATATATAAACTTTACATGAAATTCTCATGGTCGCTGATGTTGAAACGATAAGAGATGAGACATAGGATGCCACCCTTATTTAAGATACAGAGGATAAATCATCTCCAAGCCGTTCAGGAGGCCAAGGCTCTGTGGTTTTGTTGCAGAAGGCCTTGAGTTTGTGATAATCTATCCGTTTTCCGACATTATTATTATCCACTCATATGTATGTCCTATACAGAAGTGTTTAGAGACGCCATAAATAGATAATTTGTAAAATAAGACCTAAATTTACTTAAACTATTATAATATTGCTTTTTTTCGGAGAGGGTGGAGGTTATCAATAAGAATTGAACTCACACTCCCACACCATCCTGCAAATGTCTTTGTCCCTATGTCACAATGGCTTGGACACTTGACACCGGTATATTAACCAAAAAAGATTCTAATAAAAGTCTTCATAAGTTTTGAAAAGCTGCAAGACAGCTTCCATACCTCATCATAGAATTAATTGCGCAACTTCACATCATGCCTGCGTTCATGTGAGCTCAAAACATATACGAATTATCTCTTTTGTCCTTCCCAGCATGCATACTGCCATTACAAAAAACCAAAAATGGAGGAATATGCGGAAGCAATAAATCCAAAGAGAAAGGAACCTGCAATACATAGCTTAGGGAGTATATTATATAAAATATTTAAATTTACAAACATTTGGTAAATTGTCATCAAATAAATGATAGTAATTAATTAAAAATAGCTATTAATAAGTCTCAACTAAACACGTGCCTGAGTGACTTATCTATGTGAAATTGAGGGGAGATTCATTCTGGCTATCAGATTCACAAGGACAATGAAGTATAGTTCAAAAAAAAAAATGTAGAAATGACCAATTATATTCTGGAACTGATATGTTATCTTACTAAAAATATGACTTAACAATTATCAGTACTTCTGGAATCCACTGATTTGTGATTCTGCAACAGTTTTTCCAATATCAGAATCCAGATGTCCTCTGCAAAATCATCGACAGGGTCAGAAGTCAAGAATTTCTAATATAATAGTACCTAAAATACTGAGACAATAATAATACTGCCCTTCGCTTGTGGAAAGGCAGGGAATTTTTTTATCAATTGAAAGAATTCATTGACAAAAATTAAAAATAAAATAAAAATTTTAAAAAACAGAAAAGGGTATTACCCAGTTCTGGTCGTGCCAATGAAGGGTCCTTGGGAGAGAGGAGCTGAGGTAGACGTAACCTTTTGTATTTTCCGGATTGACTGCTGTGAAGCATGAACTCGAATCAGAAGAACACTGATCCTCAAGCGTTTTACTCTGAACCAGGCAGCGCCCCAAAGAAATTCATCGATCTTGCTATTAAATGAAGACAAAGAAATAGCTCCCATGAATGTCAGAATTATAGAAATTACTCAAACAAAATGTTTGTGATCAACTACCTGTGTTGAAAATAGGACTCATCAGAGATTAATGTTGCCCCTCTGCCACCAATGTTTGTTGTACACGCCACAATATTCAAGAATGTCGAATGTTTAGCAGTTCTTTGGAAAATCCAATGGAATTTCAGAATCATAAAGGAAAGACAAAGAATGCTACAGATTCTAGCTACATTTCCCTCTCGGTATTCAGATCTTTGTCTAAAACCCCTCCCTCTCCCGATTCTTTGTTCCGTGGACAAAATTGGTTGGATACTGCTACGCTTGCCTATGCAAAAAGTATACCGATTATCCCATAAAGCCATTTAATTGCCCTCGTTTGTCCTTATTTTTCTTCTTTGTTTGTAATGGAAACTTGGGGGACAGAGGTAAAGTATACTTTGCTGCAAAAGAAGAGTATATTGGTTGGCAACAATTTTTGAAACTAAATAAGACCTATTAAACATCATATACTTGGAGAATTAACATTAATTAAGACTGTATCTTCCCAATGAGGACGCACATACGTGATGAAGAATGAGATTTCCCTGCAATAATTTTGAGATTTGAAAAAAGTGAGGATTCATTTGGGGCATGATCACAAAATTGATTTGGTCATAAATCTTGCTAGTGGTCCAAGAAACCCAAATAACACTGGTGTTGAATATGAGAGGAAAAATAGCAGAAAATAATTACTGGATAGAAGAAACATAACAATTTTTGGTTATGTTGTATAGAGTGTAAAACAAGTACCTGAATTGAATTCGGGGCTTTTTCAGCAGGAATAAAAACCTAAAGGATCCATTTTAAGTGAGTTTTACTCAAAAGTTTATGATGTCTTCACCATCTAGTATTATGCGGCGGATTTGAGCAATCTCAGACCAATCTTTCCCTTTGTAACATTCTTTCAGCAATGGACAGTTGTATATACTCAGGAAAGATAGGGAGTTGGGCAGCCCCTCTTCTGGCAAGGACAGTAGCTTAGGGCAGTTCAATATGTGTAGACGTGTAAGAGAGGTGAGGCGTTGAAGGCCCTTGGGGTTCAGTGACTTCAGATTTGGAAGGTATTCAATCATAAGAGAGGTAAGAGGGGTGGACAACAGCCACTCCTCCGGAAATGACTCCAACACTTGTTCTTCATATTCACCGCTAATCGAGAATTCTTCCAGAGAGGGGAGCATATGCAAACCCCACTCCATGCGGCGTCTCATGAGTTCCTGACAATTATGGATCTCAACTTGACGTATGCTGGCAGGCAAGCCTCCGTCTGAAAAGGACTCAACTTTTGGACAGTCCCTTATCTTCAATGATTGAAGAGATGGGAGATGGATGACCATTTGTTGCGGCAGCAACTTCAGTTTCTCGCAATTTACAACTATAAGGGACTTCAGATTGGGAGCTGGCAATCCTCCATCGGGGAAGGATACCATTTCAGGGCAGATGCAGATCTCAATCTCTACCAGATATTGAAGCACGTCTGGAATCAAAAGGGTCTCAAAATTTTTACACCTCCAGATATGGAGAGAACAAAGTTTGGGGAAGCAACGCAATGACGGAGATTTGATAGAATCACAGCTGTTCCGTATGAACAATTGTTCAACGGATGCGGAGCAGGGTTCCATTTCCTCTTCAGACATTATGGGAAACTCCAATTTCTCGCAATCAGAGATGTAAATCTTTTTCGATGTGTCAGGTAAACCACTAATGGGAAAAGACAGCAGAGAGGAACAATCAGAGATGGATAAATCCTCAAGGCAAATGTTGAAGCGCATCATTCCCTCTGGTAGGGACTGCAGAGTGTCACATCCTCGAATGTCCAGAGTCTTAAGCATAGGAGGCAATGCAAAGTCCGAAAAAGACACAAGGCTTGAGCATTCTTCTATCTGCAGTATTTCAAGATTTATTAGTCTCCACAACTCCGGCGGCAATTGCTTCAGGTTTGGCATGTTTAAAATTATCAATTTCTGCAGAGAATGTAGTTGTTTCAACTCCGACGGCAATTGTATCAAGTTTGACATGTTTGAAATCTCCAATTCCTGAAGAGAACACAGGTTTTGCAACTCTGGCGGCAATTGCGTCAAGTTTGGCATATTTGAAATTATCAATTGCTGTAGAGAAGGAAGGTGCTGTAGCTGCAGCCCAACTTGATTAGATTCTAGCTGTTGGCATTCAGAAATTCTGAGGGTCCTTAAACATGGAAAGTGGTTGCTTAATTCCCCGGTCAGATTGGGGCAACAGAATAGAGAAAGATCTAGAAGGCAAGAAAACTCTCCCGCCCCTAATGCATGCCATTCCTCCCACGCTGCCATTTTTTCGAAGTGTAATGTCTCCAAAGCTTCAAATGGTTTGAGCACAGAGGCATCCCCATAGAACTCCCCACCCACCTTCCTGACTTCTTTCATCCCAAAAATGTAAACGTGTTTTAGAGACGACAGCTGCCCAAGTGACGGCAAGGAGTCACAGTATTCACAATTAGAAAGATTTATACGAACGATATTAGAGAATGAAAGATCTCCTAACCAATCTGGAAATCTTCTTCCTCCAAAACCTTTGACTGTGACATATTTCAAGTTTGTATGAGGCTTTAGATTGTCAAGTACATCTCTTTCATTTTGTGAATCATGAGTATTGCCACTCCATTCCAATTCTAACTCTTCTAGGTGATTCTTATCCTTGAAATTGGCCTCCAGTGCATCCCTACCATTTACCACATTTTGCAGGTTTAAAATGGAGAGTTTCCCATGAAGATGATGAAGTGTCCCCAACTCACTGATCCTTGACCCACTATCCTTGCCAACTACAAAATGTGTTAAATGTTGGAGACCTACCAGTCTGCTCATCTGCATTGGCATTTTTATTAGCTTACTTCCAGTGATATCAAGATGGCGCAAGTTTATTAGTTTCCCCATATCTAGAGGCAACTTTGTTAGCCTAGTATTACAAACATTCAAATAGTACAAGTTAATTAGCTTCCCCATAGTTACAGGCAACTTTGTTAGCTTTGTACAACAAACATTCAGCTGGCGCAAGTTAACTAGCTTCCCAATATCCCTTGGCAACTCAATGAGATCTTGACACTGGGACAAATTCAATGTTTGTAGATTGCACAAGGTTGAAACGGAATGAGGTAACAATATGAGTCTTGTTCTAGAGAGATCCAAATGGCGTAAATGTATCAAATTGTCAATTGTTTGAGGCAATTCAGAAATCTGATAACCACTTAAAGATAACACCCTTAAGCATCTCAGGGTTGGCAGCAAATAATGCAACATCTTATTGCTTAAGAAATTAGTTGGAATTTGAGAAAACGATATGAAAGTTCGTAAATTCTTAGCCTTATTAGCAAAACTAAATTTCTCAAATGCATCGTATCGGGCCCGAACATACGAGCAATGACGGACTTTTTCAGAGAAATCACCTGGCTTGTCATGATCATCCTGTTTCCTAAAACAAAACTCTCCAGACACAAATTCAGCTAAATCATGGACTAGGTCATGCATTACAAAGGAGGAATGGGTGCCACTTAATCGCTGAAAAAAGGACCTTGATAAGAGTTCAGAGAAGTAGTTGCTACCTTCATCTTCCATTGATTTATTGCCTTTAGGTTGTCGCACAAAACCTTCTGCTATCCATAATTGGACTAACTTTTCCTTCTCAAATTTATGATTTTTAAGAAAAATCGAACAATATGCAAAACATCGCTTTAAATGCAAAGGGAGATAATGATAACTCAATCTTAGAGATGGAAGAATGTTGTTCTGCGGATGCCACATCTCACTTTCTAAAATATTTTTCCACTCCTCAATATCTCTTTCAGATCGCAAGAGACCTGCACGTGATTTCACTACTAAAGGCAAGCCTTTACACTTGCTCACAATTTCTTTACCAATCATCTCCAAGTCTTGATGTGCAGAAAAATCTTCATTGTGAAATGCATGCTTTACAAATATTGACCAGCTATCCTCGAATGACAATTGGTCCAAGTGATGACTAGGAACAGTGCACATGACTTTTGCAACATTTTCAGTACGTGTTGTTGCGATAATCCTACTTTTAGGTGCCCCTAGTCTAAAAGGTTTTTTTAACAGGTCCCAGTCATCATAATTCTCATTCCAGATATCATCTAAAACAAGCAAAAATTTCTTCTCGGTTAAACTATCTTTCAACTTGATTTGAAGTAAATTTAGGTCGTTGGTGTCATGGGTTGAAGCGGTAACAGCCTCAACAATTTTCTTTGTAATCATAGAAACATCAAATTCATCAGAAACAAAAACCCATACTTTCATATCAAAATTCTGATGCACTCTATCATCATTGTATACAAGTTGAGCAAGGGTTGTCTTGCCCACTCCACCCATTCCCACAATAGGAATTACAGGGATCTCATGAATGCTAGTGACTTCATCAGACAACAACAAATCAATAATCTTCTCTTTGTCGTCATCCCTACCATAGACACCATTTTCATCAACTAGAGAAGTTGTTTGTTGTCTTTGAGATTGTTTCCTTCCAACATCACCTTTCAAACCAAGTATATCTTTTTGTTTGACAAAATAATCCAAGGAAACAATGATCTCCTCTATCCTATACTCTATCGTGGACTCTATCCCTTCATTAAATGGAGATGTAAAAGTGGAGACCATGTCTCGTACCTGATTCCTGCTGCTCTGGGACGGCTCAGCTGCCTTCAACTTGATTTGCAAGGCGTTCGTTGCGAACTCATCCAGTAAGTCATCAGCATGGTAGACTGCATCTTTAAGCGCATCAAGCCATTCCTCCACTGCTCGGCTAGTGAACTACTTGTCCTCTGCATCACTGACCACTGCTTCAAGGGCTCCCAAGGTTGCCTTCAGCTTCTTCAGGAGTCTATCACCATCTTTTCGTCGTGAAAACAAGTTCATGAAGTCGCGAGACGCCATACGATCAAACAGCACTTGAAGGGAAGCTGAGAGCAAGGCGTCAGCCATATTTTATATCCAGTTGGAAGAGAAGGTGAGAAGGAGATAATAATGCAAAGAGAGAACAGCTGTGAAGAGCCACTTCAATTTTAGAACCACAAATATAGTAATAAATAGAGCCCCACACAGTAAGTGCTACTTTGAATTGTTGGCCTCCTAAGCATCCAAGAAATTTCATTTTGGTAGGTATTTCTAGCTAATGGAACCCACACCAATAATGGAATTTTACCATCTTCTATGCATCCTCCCAAAAACTCTTTTGACGCCCTTCCTGAATTTCTCTGTACTTTCAACTCTCCTTCTTTCTCTTTTTACAGCAAAATGGCTCTGAGCAAACCCAAGTTGCTGAATCGTCGGTGACCCTTTTCAAGTACTCGAAATGGGTAATCTTGAAAACTGTATTGGGTCGCACCGATAGAGGGTCGGATTGGTAGGTGAGAGAATTTTGGTTGTAGGATGGGTTAATTAACTCCTCAAGGGAAGGAGATGAGGACAAAAACCTGTCCAGACCAAAAGATGTGAGGCTGTCAGCTGTCTGGAAATCTCGAATACCCACAACACCCACCATTGCTTTCTTGCAAATTACAGTAATTATTACTACGTATTATTTTTATTATTATTAGTTTAAGTTAATTTAATATATATATATATTTTAATAAGAAACACACGAGCATACCTACTTAAACAAATATTTTACCCGCAACATTTGAATCCATCTCTCTCAGTGTCTTCGAGGATGGGGTGGTTATACATTTGGGCTAGATGCCCTTTGTTAAATTATTGATTTAGGAAATACAGACACTGGCATGAATAAGATACGACATGGATTGAAACAATAATATGTAAAATCTAAAAAAGAAAAAAAAAGGTAATAATATAATAAAATAATCATATTATATATATTATTGTTATTTTAATTTTTGTTTTACCCACAACCCATTTAAATTAGGCTAACTAGATTTTTTATATTACTTTTCAAAACATAAAAAGATTCATGTCCAAATTTAATAAAGGGTAAATTGCACTTACACCAAGTTTGGGTTAAAGACAAGGCCCTTAAAAATGTGTGAAAGGCTAAATTGCCCTTTAATATTTTATTACTTTTAATGGTAATTTAAATATAAAAAATCTAAAAAGACCATTTTGCCTTTTAATCAATACCAACCAAATATTGTGTATCCCCCTTCTCTCATCTCTCTCTAACCTTTTTTTGTCTACCCTTACCACTACCAAAGAGCGAATCCAGAAATTGTGAATAGGGTGAGTTAATAATAATAATAATATATATATTTTTTGAATTGGGCTAAAATTAGGTATAGTAAAAAAATTTATTAAATGTTTTTTTTTTTTTTTTTTGGTGGATTTGAGTTCACCTAAGCCCACCCCTGGATCCGCCAATGACTATGATTGTGTGAATTGAGTTAATAACTGGGGAATAGGGTGGTACTTTGTGAAATTTTTTACGACAATACTATTTGGAAATCACAATTTCTATTTGAGAATGGTGCTCTAATATATACTATTATGATTCTTGATGTCGGTGTGCAGAAGTTATAGTGCCAGGGCATACTAATGCTCTTGCATTAATGGAAGAAAATGTCATTTGATTCAGATTTTTGGTATTCCTACACATGTGAATGGAAGAAGCACCCGCAATAGTAAAAGTGATAAAACCAGTTGAAATAGCTACTTGATGTAATCGAAGATTTATCTCGAGGTTAAACATCGAGTTGAGCAAGCATACCTTTACTCAGGGACGGAGGCAGTTAAGGACCCGGGGGAGGCACGTGTCCTCCTGAATTTTCTCCCTCTTTTATATTCTATATATATTTTAGGGTAAAGTGCAAAAAAAAACCCCTTGAAGTATTGACTATTTGCAATTAACCCCCTTAAACTACAATTTGCCCCCTTAAATTATTAAATTTTTGTAATTAACCCCTGATGTGGCATTGCCGGCCAATTGACTATAGTGAAATACAATTTTACCCCTATATAAAACTATGTCATTTCACTAAAAATTTCAACAAGCACAACTTCTTTAACACAGCGCCACAATCAAATATCCAGTCAAAGCGCTGACTGCTTGGGTCAAATGTGCGAACCAACAAGCGAGATGAAGGATCGGGGAGATCTTTAGGCAATCGTAGATTGGTTTTTGGTAAGCCTCGGATTGCTTCTATGCATTGGTTGTAATCCACTAAAAATTTGACAACGTGTCATCATGCCGCGAATAGCCCCATCGCGGCTGAGTTCACTCCACCGTCCTCTTCACCGTCGGCCACCATCATCCAAAGCCAAGCTCGCAGCCGTTCAGTCCCGCCAGCCGACATTAAACCTAATCACGGCCGAGCTTCTTCATAACAGCCCATCACCAGAATCACAACTTCTTTAGTTGCTGATTCGCTGCTGTCCTGAACCAGCCATCTCCACCGGCCGAGCACACCGTCTTCGGTGTTTCGAGCACCGCCGCAAGCTCACCGCCGAGCTTCGCCTCATCTGTCGACCTCCCCGTTCTGAGCTCGCTGTCTCCTCCATCACAACCGAGCTAGCCGCCGCAAGTTCACCATCACAGCCTGCTGCTCACCGCCCCAAGCTTTGCTCCGCCATCCATCTCCATAACAGCCAAGGAATTCTAGGGCACAATGATTCAGAAATTGTCGTTTTATGTTTTCATGTGTCCATGGAGTGATTTTTTTTTTTGGATTTTCTCAATTTAGGGTTCTAAAAAATTAAGAATTTTCAGGTGTATATAAGAGCTTATAAATTTTTTCGTCTTTAAGAATTTTCTCAAATCGGAAACTGTTCAGTCAAGGATGCATTGACCCAACTTCTGTTTTTTTATTTTTATTTTTATTTTTATTTTTAAATTTATTATTATTATTATTATTATTTTTGGGAAAAATTAAAGATCATGAAGTAGCAACAGTAGATTCATTTGGGGTCATGTTTAACAGTCCTTTTGGTTTGGGTTGAAGATGACGATGGGGATATGTGTGTGTATCTATATATATATATATATATATATATATATATATATATATGTATGTATGTATGTATGTATTCATAATGGATATAATATATACGTATATACAGGTTGGATATAATATATACGTATATATAAAGAGAAGCATAAAAGGGGCATTGTGGTCTTTTAGCTTCATAAAGGGTTGTATGGTCATTTAAAGAAATTTGGGTTGTCACGTGACCTGTCGTACTTCTTCACGGTCAAATTCAACTGCTGATCACCGGACTAGGTTAATTGCAACAAAATGGTTAGTTCAGGGGGTTATATGCCAAATTATTAGATCAGGGGGGTTTTATGCTAAATGGCCAATAGTTCAAGGGGTTTTTTTTTGCACTTTAACCTATGTTTTATAATAATATAGATGTGTTTTTTATTTTTATTTTTATTTTTATTTTTATATATATATATAGAAGTCCCCTAGCAACAGTTGATTCATTTGGGGTCATGTTTAACAGTTCTTTCAGTTTGGGTTGAAGATGACGATGGGGGTGGTGGTTGATGACGGTGTGTGTGTGTATATATATATATATGTATTCATAATGGATATAAAATATACGTATATACAGGTTGGATATAATATAGATAGAAGCATAAAAGGGGCATTGTGGTCTTTTAGGTTCATAAAGGGTTGTATGGTCATTTAAAGAAATTTGGGTTGTCACGTGACCTGTCGTACTTCTTCACGGTCAAATTCAACTGCTGATCACCGGACTAGGTTAATTGCGACAAAATGGTTAGTTCAGGGGGTTATATGCCAAATTATTATATCAGGGGGGTTTTATGCTAAATGGCCAATAGTTCAAGGGGTTTTTTTGAACTTTAACCTAGTTTTATAATAATATAGATCACCCCCCATCCCCCCCCCCCCCCCCCCCGGCGGGCGGGGATTTTCTCATTCTTCATAAAATTCTATATATATTTAATATTTTTTTCTCTTAAATTTTTTCCTTAATACTTGTATTCTATATCTATAAATTAATTTAATTCCAAAAATATCACTATCTCTTTCCATATATATATATATTATTATTTTAATTTCTGTTTTATCCATAACCCATTTAAAATTAAATTAGGATTTTTTATATTACTTTTCAAAACATAAAAAGATTCATGCCCAAAGTTAATGAAAGGGTAAATTGCAATAATACCATCAGGTTTGGATTAAAGACAATCATTTACAACTTGGACAATTTTTTAACAATCACCCATGTCAAAAATGAGATCCATACAAGCCCTTAAAAATGTGTGAAAAGTCTAAATTGCCCTTTAATAATTTATTACTTTTAATGGTAAAATAGCAAAAATCTAAAAAGACCCTTTTGCCCTTTAATCAATAACAACCAAATATTGTGAACCCCCCTCCTCCTCTCATCTCTCTCTAACCTTCCTATGTCTACCCTTACCACCACCAAAGGGTGAATTCAAGAATTGTCAATGGGGTGGGTTAAAATTAGGTAGAGTAATTTTATTTATTTATTTATTTATTTATTTATTTTGGGTTATTAGGAAATCTCAATTTCTATTTGAGAATTGTGCTTTTAATAATACTACATATTATGATTCTTTGTAGGCCGGTGTGCAAAATTTATAGTGCGGGGAGAAACTAAAGTTCTTGCATTGGTGGAAGAAAATGTCATCTGATTCAGATTGCTCGTATTCCTACACATTTGAATGGAAGAAGCACCGGCGGATAGTAAAAGTGATAAAACCACAGTGTATGTTGAAATAGCTACTTGATGTAATCGATGATTTGTCTCGAGGTTGAAGATCGAGTTGAGCAAGCATACCTTTACTGCAAGGGTAGTGGAGAGGTTGGAATGTTGGATACCATGGAAGTTGGAAGTTGATATTTTGCTTGTTTTAGTAGTTTTAGGATTATTTATGATTTTGGTAAAGACTACCTAATGCTTGGCTGAGTAGGCCACAAGATACAGTATCCTGAAAGTATATTGAGAACTTAACCAAGAAAATACTACTACTAATATCTTTCTCATGCTTTGCCATTAAAAACCTATTTCTAGAATTATTATAATTTAGGCCATTAAATAAACAAACTATAACTTTGTTTGCTTTCATAAATATTGGTTATCTCATTTTTGATGAGTGAGAGGTTAATTTATTGCTTGCATAATATAATTCTATTAGAACTTTAATTGATCCATTCTATACATTTTACTAATACCCAAACATATTTTGCATGTAAAGCTCCTCAAGTTGGTTTTATCTATGATTTGCGTGTAAACTCATAATATTTGTTTAGAGTGGCAATTTATTTATTTATTTATTTTTTATTTTACAATTAATCAATTGTGTCTTGATCTGAATTGAAACAATTGGCTTAAGTGTTCAACAATCTCACTTGATCAATTGTCCCATATTTCATGCATTAAAAAAATAAAATTGTTTATTAAATTCTGTGCTCAAAAAAAAAAAGTAATTGAAAAATAATAAAGAATAGAACACATTAAATAAGGCTTCACATTGTCTCTCGTTACAGAACAATACATAAAGGCAGTGAAATCAAAAGGAACCAAATTAAAGCACTTCAAACGTATGAACCCCAGTGCATGCTAAGAATACATAAGGATGAATTTGAAAAACAGAATAAAAATAAAAATAACATAGAAAAAATGGAAGGTAGACAAAAAAAAAAAAAAAAAATAAATGAAAAAAAAATAAAAACAGAATATAAATAAACACCAAAAGAAAAAAATAATAATAATGTAATATATATTTGCATTCAATATACCAGAATCATTATCATAATCTACCTTCACTAGATGATATTTCTATTACATAATTAAGAATTTTTTGTGGTAATAAAAACTTTACATAAACTAAAAGAGAACTACTTTCCTTTTTTTGGAATAATAAAAACTTTACATATTTAAGAATAAAACTTTACATATTCGAAAAGAGAACTACTTTCCCTGATGGTTTACTCTGCTTTCCTATTCTTACGATTGTGCCGCCATTATATAAATATGGAAATAGATTTGCGCTTTCTCTATATTACAAAGCTTTTTTCACAAACAAAGGAAGAGAATTTTAGAAGAATTAAGTTTTGAAGTTTGAAGCTTGAAAGAGCACACGAGAAGATGCCACCAGTTTGGTTTAAATTGAGGAAATCACTGCAATGCAGATCAAAGCCATCAGATGTTTATGATCCAAAGCCAAAGAGCAATGGCAACGGCAAACAGTTGACAATAGAAGCAAGCAGGTCTGGGCGTCCGAGGACGAGTTCGAATCTCGATGATCTCATCCATGGAAGCAAGAGGCACTTGATGGAAAATCAACCGAATGGTAGTCCAAGGTCTAGTAGGAGTGATTCAACTTGTAAACTTAAGGATACTATTAGGAGTGGGCGCCCTATAGTGCCCCATAAAAGCCCGAATGGCAGCACATCCATCTCTGTGATAAAGGCACCAAACAGCCTTTCCAGGATGGGAGACTCTCCAGTTCAGGATACCCCTACAAGCCCTAAGGCTGTTTTTGGGACAGATTCATCCTCAAGTTTTATTTGTCATGAATGTGGTCAAGAATTTGCAAAGAGGGAAGCTGTTGAAGCACATCATCTCTCCAAACATGCGGGTAAATTCTCTGTACTTATTGTTGTTGAAAGTTGTATATCATTAGTTTTAGTATGTTTCTGCCATTCCTATTATGTACTTAGTGGTGCCTAATTTTTATTTTTTATTTTATATTTTGACCATTATATTAATTTAGAAAAACCATCTTAAATGAAAATTTTATTTCAAATATAGTTCCCAAATATTGAATCATTTAATCTGGAACAAGTTCATTGTCATTTGACATGACAGATAATTATTGTGTCCTTTTTATTCTCCTTATTATAATAATAATTATTATAATTTTTTTTTTGTATAAAAAAAATAGAAGCTTCTAAGTTCTGCTGTTTTTGTGATAATTTTGTGCATCTCCTGTGGCTTTTGTGGTCTTAAATTTAGGATATATAGAGACTGGGGGTCTATTATATATTTCTTGACATATATTCTTTATTGATTTTTATTTTTGGTGTTCTGTTATTCAAATTTCCCTTTTTTTAAAAAAAAAAAAAAAAAATTGGTGCCTTTCTTTTGGTGCAGTCACTGAACTAGTAGAAAAAGATTTATCTACGAAGATTGTAGAGAAAATCTGTCAAAATAACTGGTCAAAATCTGACAACAATTATGGGAACATAGACAAGATTTTGAAGGTCCACAACATGCAAAAGACACTAGCTCAGTTTGAAGAATATAGAGAAATGGTGAAGATGAAGGCAAGCAAACTGCTCAAGAAACATACGCGTTGCCTGGCCAATGGGAATGAGCTATTAAGGTTCTATGGTGCATCTGTTGAATGCTCCTTCGGATCAAATGGCTCGTATGCCCTATGTTCATCACATAAATGTTGCCTGTGTGGGATCTTAAGACACGGGTTCTCCATGGGAAAGGAAGCACTCAATGGTGTGATGGGTGTTTTCACTAGTTCCACATGTGCAGTAGCATTGGAAACTATCAAACAATTTGATGATGATAGTCCATCTATGAGGAAGGTTTTGATAGTATGCAGAGTAATTGCTGGAAGAGTCCATAAACATATGGAGAAGTTTCAAGAATTAGCTGATCAAACAGGGTTCGATTCCGTAGCTGGAAAAGTAGACCTCTCTTCAGATATTGAAGAACTCTATTCACTAAACCCGAGAGCTCTCCTTCCTTGCTTTGTGGTGATTTGCATACCCTGAGAAGGAGTGAGTTGTTGGATTAACTTAAGTAGGTTTTTTTTAGCACTTCTGTGAAGAATTTATTAATTATTCTAAATTTCCAATAATATTTTATGAATTTTCTTTTGGATTTATTTATCTCTAACTGGGGCACCATATATTTTCACTTTTACCATTGTGCAATAACAATTTTCTATTTACCCAATGCTAACAATAATAATAACTGGTTCCTCAATTTTAAAACTTTTAATATGAAGCCTTAATTCCAATTAAAGTTTTTAAATTTTAAGGAGAAAGTGTACATGTATTACTTTTTTATTTTATTGCAGACTATTGGATTTTTCCAAATAAAAGGGGAAAAAAGGTTACATATTAAGGATTTGTATTTCGTCAAGAAAGACATACTCTCATAGACATTTGCAATTGGGCTAAGAACAAGGGCGAATCTAGAAATTGTTAATGGGAGGGGCTAATATTAAACAAGGGGGAATTGGGGATCAAAAGATTAAAGAGTTAGAAAATTTTAGAGGAAATAGGATTAGACTTTAGAGGAAAAGAAGGAGGGAGCTCTCTGATTTGTGCAAATTCATGAATTTTAGAGTTTTATGTGCTTTGGCTTAGCGATTGTTTAGGGTTTGTTTGGCTTAGGCTTATTTGGTTGGATCTTTATTTTAAACTTGTGGCATAGATATTGGGCTTGTTTGGATGGGTTAAAATTAGGGGGCTAATATTACTACTAATTAAAACATTGGGCTAATTATACCTATACCAAAAAGAAAAAAAAAAAAATTCCCCCCCCCCCCCCCCCCCGCCACGAGGCGGCGATCCGCTAAGGATGCATGGGCCCTTGGATCCGCCACTGACTAATATAACAATAACTGGTTCCTCAATTTTAAACTTTTAATATGAAGCCTTAATTCCAATTAAAGTTTTTAAATTTTAAGGAGAAAGTGTACATGTATTACTTTTTTATGTTATTGCAGACTATTGGATTTTTCTAAATAAAAGGGGAAAAAAAGTTAAATATTAAGGATTTGTATTTCGTCAAGAAAGATATATTCTCATAGATATCTGCAACTGGGCTAAGAATAGCTCAAGATCCCCTCAAACATATGGACTAAAATTCTTGGTTCTAATGAGTTTAAAACTTGATGATGACTTAACCTTCTTTACCTAATTATAAGATGTACCACTTAATCTGGCTTAGTCCCACTCAAGCATAATTAATTATAATCACCAAACTAATGTTGTTTCTGTGATGAAAGTTACAGTTACTTTCATGACTTATGCAGACATGTGCGAGTGGAGCAATAAGAAAAACCGAAAACTTAGTTAAACTTCTTTTTCTTGACACCTTCGATCTCCTCCCTTCGTTGATTTGTTTATCTTCGTTGTTGGTTTAACCGTCTAACTTGGCAACGATAATATATTATTTTATCATTTTGTTGAGGAAATATTTGATGTTATTTTAGACCGTAGATCAATGACAAAATTGATACTCTATCAATTTTCCGTCAGGTGACTAATGGTAAGGGATTACGTAAGGGGGGATATGTTACATAAACAAAAACCTCAAGAGAGGTAAATGAGATATGAAATGTAAAGAGGTTATGTGGAATATTGATAAACCTAAGGGAATGTATGTTGAATTTACCCTTATTTATTTCTAGCCCAAGTGTGTGGATTGCTCAAAAAACAGTAATAAAAAAATATAGGATATACAGTTACACATGCATTAACAATATTTATTTGGATTTAGAAGATAATTTAGAAAATAAGTTGAAAATTATGTAGTTCTAAAATAAACATTTTACATGGAAGGAAGAAATGGATTGTCAAAAAATTATAAATTTCCCAAATCAAATAATAGGAGGCTATTTGGTCTGAAGACTTCAAAGATAGGGGTCTAACAATCAAAAAAAATTCCTGAATAGTTTTCTATGGTATTTCCAAAAAAGAAAAGTCAATAATAAAAGTTGTTAGGTGTATGACTTCAAGTGCTCACCTTCTGTTAGAATTTCTGAATGAAATATGTTTCATCAGTCATCAACATATTTTTTTGATTGAATAGGTGTAATCATTGGTTGGTTGCGGATGAAAAGATGCGACTCAAAACCAACAAACATAACTTATTCACTGTGAACCATTGTAACCTATTGCAGTGGGTGTGTCTAGTGATGAACAGACATATATAAATAGTTGTGTCCAATGATGAAGAGATACACCCAATCCGAAAAGGTACATCTATTTCTATAAATACCCCATTGGAGAGTCATTTGCAATTTGTTCAATTCATTTTCTTCTCTCTTCCTCTCTAAACTTGAACCCAACCCAAGTGTGTTCAAATCATAGGTCAAGTAGTCTGAGTCACTTAGACCCTAATCCAATTTCATCGAGCCATATTAAGATTGCTCTGAACCATTTGGTTCAGATTGCACCAAATTCAGCATTTATATAGTATAAATACATTTTTTGAGCTCGAGAAAGTATTACACAGAGAATGTTCGCCGTATCCACAAGTTTGTAGTATTGTTATTAGTGGATGTAAACTGTTGTATCATGGGAGACAAGCACTACAGAGTCTGTCAGCACTATGCGCGGCGTAAATTGTCTTAAAGACATAGTATCCAATACTAGCCTCGGTCCAAATTTTTTATTTATTATTAATTATTTCATGACATATTAATATAAGTTTAGTTATTTCTTAAATGTCATTGAAGCATATATTTAATTTCCAACAATCTTAAGATAATTTACACCTTGTGTAGATTTTATTATATGCTTCTATTTAAGATATAAACAAGTAGAGATAATACTAATAATTGAGCTATAATAAAATAATATTATATACATTTGTTACTCAGGTATTAACTTTAGAGGGGGGTGAATAGAGTCTATGGAAAACTAGGGGTGGAGCTAGGATTGTAAAGTAGGGGAGCTAAAGCTAATAAAAAAATTTGAAGATGAACACAATAATTCTTATGATAAAGATATATTATATATATTTATAAATAAAACAAAAAAATGATGATGTTCTCATAAATCAAATCAAGTTTTTTAGGGGATAAAAATTAAAAATCACTTGTAAATAGAGTTTCCTGACCTCAGAGAGATTCTTCTTCTTCTACGTATTCTTTTCATTGATTTTTTTTATCTATATTTGTTCAAAAAGATGAGAAATTGGATCCCCTCTCATGTCTGCAATTTCTTTGCTAGACCCCAAACAGATAAGGAAAAATATCACCGTATGTTGAGAGAAAGTGGCTCAAGAGTAGTAAAAATTGATTACATATCACATATGCATGGATTGGACTGATAGGAAGATGAAAAGTATTATTATGGATTGGGCTGATAGGAAGAGAAAGAGTAGTACTAAAATTAATTACATATGGACTTGACTGATAAGAATAGTAGTACTATTTTTTAAAAAATTTTTTGGACCTGGGCTATAGCCTATGTTAGCCCATTAAAAGCTCTGCCCATGTGGAAAACAACAAACAATTTTTCAGTTTATAAAAAAGAAATTTCAAGTAAAGTACTTAACACAATTATGCAATTATAAAAATATAAAATAAGCAATTAAATAACACAATTATAAGAGAGATAAGGGAAGAGAAATTGCAAACTATAACACTGCGATTTTTATGAGGTTTAGAAACTCCTACTTCTAGGCTCCAGATCCCTCTTGACATTTCTCAATCCACTATGGCATATCCTTATGGGTAGAGAGCAAACCTTCAAGAAGCAAGTTGCTTCTCCTTGCTAAGAGAATAACATTCCTTTAGACTTCCTTTGAATCACACCACCCAATTCGTGGGTCACACCAACCCATACAATTTGTTTGCTAAGAAAACTCCTTTTCTTAGGCTTTAGGTCACACTAACCCTTACAATTGATTTGAAAATGAAATTTGTAGTACAAGATTTTCTCTTAAAAACTAATACAAATCAAACCTCATAATAGAGTACATATGAATTCAATTGAGGCTCAAACTCTAAGAATGAATTCGAACACAAAACAAAAAGCTATGTAAATATGAATCAGAGATTATAACAAAAGCTCTGCTAAAGATAAATTCGAACACAGAACAAAAGCTCTGCAGAGATGAATTTGAACACAGAACAAAAGCTTTGTAAATGTGAATTAGAGACCAGAACAAAAGCTCTACTAGAGATGATCGAATTCGAACACAGAACAAAATCTCTATAAATGCTAAGTGAAACCTAGAATAGAAGCTCTGATGAGGTTCACGAAAATGGCTCTCTAAGTTGGTTTTTCAGTTCTACTTATTTCAGCTATACAAAGCTGATATATATAGAGCCATTTCATAGCAATGCCGTTTAAGATTGTTGACTTTCTAATATACTGAGCATTTAGTCAATATAGTTGTTATGTTTGAAAAATACGACATGTTTTTGAAATTTCAATTTCGAAGGTCAAACATTTTTGTTTTGAAATTTGATTCTACCAGACTTTAGTCAGCATGACTTCAACATACTTTATTTCTATTGAAAACATTTAAGTAAATGTCTTTAAATGTTCATTTACTTTAAGTTTGCAATGTAAATAAAGAAGTACCCCCATTTGGATTCAATAAAAAATATAAAAAAATTAAAATTCAACTAAATCAAAATGTAAAAATTCAATTTTAGTACAAAATAGGGTTCGTGACAGTTTTGGTGAAAAAGATTCTTCATGTAGACCAATGTAAAATCGATAATAAAAAATCTCATAAAATCATAGCTAATTAATATGTAGTGAGTAAATACTAGGAAAAATTATTTTAAAAATATCTTTATTTCAGAATTTTATTTATTTATTTATTTCATACTTAGCCAAAAACAGTTTTTTGCTCAACCTAGACCTTTGCCCAAAACCGAAAAATAAAAATAAAAAATATATATTTTACCTAAAAAAAGAAAATATCTTACGTTGAAACAAGCGGAGCCGTAATGCATTCAGATAATATTTGTCGTTTATAACAATTCCGTGGAATTACTATTTATCGATATTGATCACATTAATTTCTGAGAATGAATGTTGCCACATATTGGTATTTTGTGTAGCAACAGGGGGTTTTGGACACAGATTGATCTCTAGATACATAATTTTTTGCAACATAATTCAGTAAATATAAAATGAATTTTTTTTTTTTTAAATATTTTTTTATAACTTTTTTGAAATCCATTAAGCACAATTAATGATGTATTCATTGAAAACTTTAAACATGATTGATAATTGAGAGATAGCATGTCATACCAAGGTAAAATTACAATTACTCCAAGGACTCCATGCATATCATATAAAGAAGGGTAAAGTACAGAAAACCCTCTCAACTTGTAGTCTTTTCTAGTAAACCACCCTTGTCTTCTTTTTTTTTTTCTTTTTTTTTTTTTAACCAAAGAACTCCCATTGACTTGTAGCCTTTTTTCAATAAACCCCACTTTTCTAATTTTTTAGCAAAAAACCCCCCTCAACTATCTTAAGGGGGTAAAACAGTTGATATTTGGACCAAAATGTCCTTTTATTTAAATCTTAATTCTCCTGAACTTCAAAAATTAATATCTTACAAATCGTATATTTACAAATTGTAAATAATATATGCACAGAAAGATTATGAAATAAGAATTCCAAAAATATAAGATTTGTTCAACAAACCTTCATAACCAGAGAAAAATAGGCAATCTAAAAATCTACTCCAACAATCTTATTTTATTTATTAAAAAAAATACTCAAGATATTTGCAAAAAAATTTCAAAATTATTCATTTACATATGGAGCCTAATATATAAAAAATTTAGTCCCAACAGAGATTGATTTCATTAGATATTATATTTTGCATCAAAGTATTTTCATTCTTTTATAGACTCACCATTTTAAAAAAAAATGATTATTTGGTCTCTATTGGGGCTAATTTTTTTTTATATGTTATGCTCCATATGAAAATGAATAATTCTGAAAATTTTCTTGCAAATAGCCCAAGTATTATTTGAAAAATAAAATAAAATAAGATTGTTACAGTAGATTTTTAAATTATCTATTTCTTTCTGGTTATGAAGTTTTGTGAAACAAATATTATATTGCTAGAATTCTTATTTTATAAGCTTTCCTTGCATACATTATTTGTAATATTTGAATGTACGGTTTGTGAAATATGAATTTTTGAAATTCAGAAAAATTAAGATTTAAATAAAAGGACATTTTGGTCCAAATATCAACTCTTTTATCCTCTTAGATAGTTGAGAGGGGGGTTCTTTAGTAAAAAAAATTAGACAAAGGGAAATTATTGGAAAGGGTTAGAAGTCGAGGGGAGTTTTTTGGTAAAAAATTAGACGAGGGGGTTTACTGGAAAATGGAACAAGACGAGGGGTTTTCTGTACCTTGCCCTATAAAGAAAATGTGAATAAGATTCAGCATTAAAAATATAAGAAAAATCTATCTCAATTTGAAATCTTATATAGAAAATCAATTTAAAATTACTTAAACTTTACGTTTTGAAATGTTATAGAAAAAAAAATTCAAAATATAAATATAAATCATATATATTTTCTTCTTCTTATTTGCCTATTTTTTTTCCCCAACATTATATACATTATATATATACTTAGGGGTCTAAGTGTAAAAAAAAAACCCTTTGACTATTGCATTTAAAGCCTTGAACTATTGCTTTTTTGCAAATTGCCATTTGACTTGTTGCAATTAAGGATGAACCTATCACAAAAAATTTATTTTACCCTTTCTAGTAAATTTGCGATTTCTTATTAAATTAGTGATTTCTTATTATATTTTTCTTATCTAAATATAATTATACCATTTACCTTACTTTTATTATTAGAATCAATTTATCATAAAAATAAAATAAACAAATAGAGTTGTAACTACCATATTCTAATTAAATGATTTAATTATTATTGTAATGTTTCTGATTTTTCCTATTTTTTTTTTAATTTTTGGGGATATTTTTTTTTAATTTTTTCTGGATTTTTCTTTATGTACCTCGTTTTGCGTGCCGGACACAGTGGGGTGTGCCGGGTGAGTCTCAAGAGTTGGTTTGGGCATTTCTTCTTGTTTAAAACTCTTAGAAATACATTGTAGGCCATTTTGACATCTTTTAGTTTTTCGGGCCGGGAGGTCTCTGGCAGGACCCGTGACCGGTATTGTTTTGCACAGGAATTATTTTTCGGGGCCGTTACTCTTCATATATTATTTTATTATATAGATTTATGTGGTTATGTGTTTGGAAATGTGTGGTTGTGAAGTGTTTAGTATACATATATACGTTTATATATATATATATATATATATATATATATATATTAAAAAAAAGGGATAAAAGGAGAAACTTCTTTTTGGGTGGGCCCCACAAGTCATTGACCTACTATATATCTATCACATGGCTTTATTCTCATCCATATAATCTCTCTCAGTCTCCCGCAACTCTCCTTTCCTCTTGTATTATTTCATTTTTTCTTTTCTTCTGAGGCTTCATATTTCTCCTCCATTTTTCGGCCGATAGGTCGGGACTCCGGTCTTGGTTCCTTGATGGAAAACGTTTCCCTCATTGTTCTTTATCACATACTCAAAGGGTTTATTTTTTAGAGGAGCGGTGATTATTTTACGAATTTTTGAAAATTTTGGATATAAGGCTTCGAAGGGGGTTTTGGGCTACTTAAAGTCAGATTCCGGAGCTGAGCCTTTGGAACAGTAGAATCTTCTCGTCGACGGCTAAGTTCCCACTGAACAGTTTTCTGTTCCACAGCCGTTGACCTGCATTGACTTTTGTTGATAGCGTTTACCGACGTTGACTTTACCGGCTGGGGATGTATTTTGGCTACTTTTGAGGTAGGGGGTGCTCTAATTCACAATTTCTTAGGTTATATGTGAATTTTCCTTCTTAAATTGACTATAAGCATGTTTAATTTCAATTATTTTGACTATGTGATTGTTGTTGATTATATGTAAAGTGGTGGATGTATGCTATGCGATAAATGAGTTTATAAATTTTGTTACATCCTTGTAGTGAAGAAGCATGCTTAGAAATGACAAGTTGTTTACTTTATATATTTCAATTGCTATGGAAATTTGATGTTATAATCGTATAAATAAATATTTAAAATATTCTTTTACAAGTTGTGATTATTATATGGGTAAAATATATGGAATATAGTAGTTGAATTTGGCATTTGGAATCATGAAGCATTTATGCATCCATTGGGAAAGAAAAAAGGGGAAAAGTATATTTTTTTAAAACCAATGAAATTGTTTTGGGGAAAAGTTTTTGAAAAGTGTGTGAAAACCCGGATGCCTAGGAGGCGCCTAGTGGTCCATGGTGTTAGTGTGGTTTAGAGAGTGGACTAGGGAGAGACCTTAGTGTGGTTGAGCTAACCAGGCCGGATGCGACACCTTGGAGGTGCCTTTTGGTCGTGGATGGTTAGCCAATCCCCCTTTCGTGACGCCTTGGAGGTGCCTTGGGTTGGATTACACTAACGGTTTGGAAGTTGAAATGGTATGGTTTCGGAAACGGGGAGTGACATTGCATGGCATGGCACATCATTGGCATACGTGGTGCATTTGGTAATTGGTTGAGATATGTATGTTTGTTGATGATACAGTGGTTACTGAGCGTTTAACTCACCCTATCACTTTAACATTTTTCAGGTCATGGGAAGGAAGTGGAGGACGACGTTCCTCCACAGGTTTTGATGGGTTAGTGGACTGTTTGACATATTTTGTAGCTATGATCTCATTTTTTTTTATTTTTTTATTATTATTTATAAACCCTGGGATGACACGTATACTATGTATTGATATAGGAAAGGACGGTAACGTTTTTAGTTAACCTCGAGTTTGGGTAAGGACCCGGTTAGCGATTCGAACCCTCGGGTTCGGGTCGTTACAATTATTAAAACTTTACTATTTATAATGAAACTTATTATATTGGTTTTACATTTTTTTATCATAAAAATTCCTTCTTTTCAAGCAATATTTTTCTATATATATATAAACCCTCCTAACCGTGTTTGAATGTAATTAACTCATTTAAAATATATTTTATGGACAATAATCACAATACCCCCCTAAACATTCGTTAAATGATCCTAATGCCATTTCCTATTGAATTACACTTACTTCATCTTTCTTATTAAAATAAATTATGAAAAACATTTATACTAAGTTGATGACATATTAAAACAATTTAAGCAGTTTCTTAATTTAGATGATTTATATAGTTTTTTTTTAAAAAAGTAATTTAAGTAATTTCTTAATTAATTAATTAATTTTATTTTATTTTATTTTTTCATAAGCTCAAAACTAGATGATTTTACAAAACCTAACCCAACTCGACCTAATTCCCCCCGCAGTAAAGAATACCTGACGAAGGCAGGAGAGTTCACAAGTGTCTAGGGTTTCTAATTCACGAGTATATATCTAGGGTTTCTGATTATCAATTCACATTCACATCTCTTGATTCGAAATCAAATTCGAGGGTTTATGATTGTCCCAACTTGCAGCAGTAGCAGCAGCGAAGGCATAGAAACAATGGCAAGGAGAAGCACAGCAGAGTCAAATTCCAATCTTTACTCTCTCCCCGTTAGACTACCAGTAAAATCACTACTCCGAGTCAGATCAGTCTGCAAATCATAGTCCTCTATAATCAGTAACCCTACCTTCATTCAAACACATCTTAAAACCTCAAGCCAAAACACGTATATCATCTGTAGATACTACGAATATCCGTCACCTATACATTACTCGATACGTTAACAATGATGAATCCTTTTGCGAGTATTTCGAACCTCAACTTCCTTCACACCTCCTCAAACAATCTTATGAGATGCATAGCTCCTGTAATGGGCTGATATGCTTGTCTGATAGAATCACCATATGCTTTTGGATCCTATTGATGATGGAATTTGCGTAATCCGTATCTGATCTGACTTCCTGAATAAAGAGAAGAAAAGGTGATCCTACAAACACCGGTGTGTTACCAGTGGAGTAAGCTCTGACGAACAAGTCATTGTGAGAAGTAATCTCTCTGGAGAAATCAAGAAATTAAATAAGGATTTATTGCGTACCTCAAAACGTTAATTAGCCCCCTCTATTTATAAGGCTTGGGTCAGGATGTTACGTAGAGTTCCCGTCGTCTTAATCCTTATCATAATCTGTAGGCCTAATCCCTATCGTAGCACTATTGGCTTTTTTTTTTTACATGATGTCTCTTTTTTTAGGACCATAGTCGCCTTTGAAATATTTGTCATAGTGCCACATTGGCAGGACTGTAGATGTCTTTGAAATATTTGTCGTAGTGCTATATTGGCAGCTCGTATATATGGCAAGCTGCCATGCTGACAACCTACCTTTTGGCACATAGGTAACTCATGTGGGACTGTCAGTGTGGTTGTCATATTCGAGGATTGACTCCTAATCCTATTCTACCTTGTAAAAGTAAATTCCTATGCGAAATAGCCTGCTGGGAGCTGCTTATCCCTCACGAAACAAATTTCTATTAGAATTCCACTATAAATATTTTTCTTATCTGTTTACGTTCTTCTGCTATAAATCGAGATGGTTTGAGTAGAATTCATTCAAATTACTTCCATCTTCCAGAAAGCCAACTAGTACTAGTCGTAGTGATGTGGTAAGTTCTATACCCTTGTTTGCTTCCTTCTTCTATTTAATTCGTTGTTGCTTCTTCCTCCAACTCAGTATACCAAAACCAAAGTTAGAAAATTTCATAAGTCACTGTGAAGCTAGGCTCTTACATACAATAGCGCATGTTACTGCCAACATGTTTCACCCAGAATCCAACACTGTGTCAGACGAGGAACACCACCAGTCTGATTCGGCTCCGTCAAAGACACATCTGGTACAGGATATAGCAGGCTCCCTTACCTCACAGGATCTGGATCGGATCAGGCAAACTTATTCAATTCCAGACAGTGTTGCTCTTAGATTTCCTTCACTTGATGATAGAGCGTCCTCCTTTTACCCAGCTGAGATTTGTTTCTATGAGTCTGCTTTCATTGCCGGATTGCATTTTCCAATCCCTCTTTTTATTAGAGAACTGCTGCGTCACCTTAATCTTGCTCCGACTCAACTCTGCCCGAATGCTTGGAGAACAATGATGGGTTGTTTAGTTCTATAGCGAGCTTATTGTAATACCTCGCTCACTATCCAGGAGTTTCTTCATTGTTACATTCCCAAAAGGGGTGACTGGTTGTACTTCTCCCCACGGGATAGAATTCTTATCTCTGGAATTCCCTTAAGCACAAACCATGGAAAAGTCATTTCCTTTTCGTTTCTGGTGATGGCTGGGAGTTGTTTCCTGATGAAAGTCCTTTCTTGCGAATAGGGACTTTCATTCCTCATGCGTGGTGTAATCAGAATTCCACCGGTGAGTTGTCCATAATGATACCCTCTTATGTTTTAAAACACAAAATAAATTTTATTTGAGTTATTAACAGAGTTGTTGTCCTTTCAGGCGTTAAAGAGATTGCCATTTCATCTGATGATCTCCAGTGAATAAAGGAAGCCTTAACCACTCAGTGAGGGACTGGTCTTCACTTGTGACACCTCAGACTTTGTTTACCCATAGGATTGGTCCTCAGCCAGTTGGTAAGTCCTCTGTAACTATATCCCGAAAACTTAATAAGAGGCTTCTAACTCAGTTCAAAGAAGGCTCAAGTGACTTCCCACCTACTTCCCTGGCCAAGAGGAAAAAAGAGAAGCCTACTATTACAACACAAAGAGTCTTACCTATTTTAGTGGTTTCTCCACATGTATCCGACTCGCAATTCCCTCATCAGCTTGTGGATGAGACTAGGCAATTCCTTACTGAAGCAGGGGTACTCCCCTCAGATTCATACTCTTTAGTAGCATTTGTTCTATGCAATGCTCAACTTACTTTTAAGAAGATAAACGAGTCTTTGTCGAAGGAGGATATGATGTATCTGAATTCTCGTCCTCCAACTGAGATTGTAGACCGGCTCATGCATGATCTCGCACGGGTTAACTCTTATACCATCCTCTGTTTTTATTTAGCTTTTCTTTTCCTCTTCATTGTAACTTTTTGTTCCCACGTGCGTACAGGTGAATACATACGCGTATTACTTGTCGTGTCTAGCTGTAAAAGAAGGGGAGCATTACACCAATATGTTGGCTTCTACTCGCTCCCAACACCAAGCCGATTTACAATTGGAGCGTGATAAACATGAGGCTGCTCTACAAGCAATGCGTGCTGAATTAGAAACAAAACGAGCTTGTCATGCATCTTATGTGCAAAAGCTCAACAAGGAGATGTCCCAAAAACTGATAGTGGAAAGATCCAATGCAGTGGACGAGTTTAAAGCCTCACCAACCTTCAAGGAGATTATGTCGAAGGCCTACTTTGATGGCTTCGAAGATTTTCGGAATTATGCTGCTTCTGAATTTGCAGACCAAGACTTCTCTGTCATTCAACTGGATGAAGCGAGTGACTTCGAATAGGATAAATGTGTAGCCATTCATTTATTTGCTCCCATGTTTCTTTTTGTGCTTGAAACTTCTCTGTCTTTGTAATCAGTTTCCATTTATATTTATAGGGTTGATGAGTAAGATGGACAGTTATGTTTTGCCATTGCGATTGCCGCATTATGTTATTCTATTGACATCTTTGGTCGGTTCATCCCTTTAATAAGGAAAGTAGATTAAGACGAGTTTTACTTAGCTCGTCTATGTAATAAGGTAAGTAGATGAATACGAGTTTTACTCAGCTCACCCTTTAACAGGGGAAGTAGATGAATACGAGCTTTACTCAGCTCACCCTTTAACAAGGGAAGTAGATTACTATGAGCTTCACTCAGCTCACCCTTTAACAAGGGAAGTAGATTACTATGAGCTTCACTTAGCTCACCCTTTAACAAGGGAAGTAGATTACTATGAGCTTCACCCAGCTCACCCAGTTAACATGAATATCTTAACATATCAAAATGATAATGAATTATTTGAAACAACTGATCCAAGTAAGGAATACTTTATTAAAGCTAAAGTTGATAACAAGGCTATTGAAGACATTCATTCGTAGAGAATTAAACAACTATTGAAACTAGAAGTATTAGCAAAAACAAATAATAAATTGATATTAAACTGAAATTATTTACTGATAATATTTCTTTAGATGCTCAACATTCCATGGGTGAGGCAGTGGTCTTTCCCTTTAAGTCCTCCAACCAGTATGTTCCTGGTTGCTGACATCGCGTAACTTTGTAAGGCCCTTCCCATTTGGGACCCAGTTTCCCTATGGTTGAATCCTTAGTTGCTTGAGTAACTTTGCGGAGTACTAAATCTCCTATTGAGAACCTCCTAGGCTTGACCCGAGCATTGTAATACTTGGAAACCTTCTGTTGATAGGCAGCCATCCTAATCTGGGCTCTCCTTTCTTTGATTAGGTCCAAGCTTGCTTCCAACTTCCTTTCGTTCTGCTTGGGCTTGTAGTTCTCCGTCCTAAAGCTTGTTAGGCCAATCTCTACAAGTACTACTGCCTCACTTCCAAACGCTAAAAAAAAAGGGGTTTCCCCTGTGGGAGTCCTTACAGTAGTACGGTAAGCCCACAGTACACTGGGTAGTTGCTCAGGCCACAGTCCCTTTGCAGTGTTAATCATCTGAAGGATTGCTCTGTTAGTGACTTCGACCTGTCCATTCGCCTAGGGATGTCCTGGCGATGAGAAATGAATTTGAATCCCGAGCTCGGAACAAAAATTTTTGAAGTCAGAGTTATCGAACTGTTTTGCATTGTCTATGACAATCACTCTAGGAATCCTAAATCTATAAACTATTGATTTCTACATGAACTTCCTTATATTGTTCTCTGCGATCTTAGCCAGAGGCTTAGCTTCTACCCATTTAGTGAAGTAATCAACCATAACAAGGGTATACTTAGTCTGCCCTTTGCCCTTGACGAGAGGGCCAATCAAGTCCATTCCCCATTGGGTAAATGGCCATGGTCCTGATATGGGAGTCATTTCCTCTGACGGTTATCTCGGGATGTTGGCAAATCGTTGACGCTTGTCGCACTTTTTAACGAAGTCAAGTGCATCTTTCTGCATGGTGGGCCAATAGTATCCTTGTCGGATGGCCTTGTTAGCAAGTGACCTACCACTAGCATGGTTTCCACAAACTCCTAGGTGGATCTCCCTCAAAATGTAGTCAGCTTCCTCGCTAGAAACGCATCGTAAATACAGCATGGAGAAGCTTCTCTTGTAGAGCACCCCTTTGATAAGCGTATACCTAGCTGCCCGCATCTTGACCTTTCGAGCTTCTGCTCAGTCTATTGGTAGCACCCCATCCTTGATATATCTGATGACAGGATCTGCCTATTCCACACTCAATATCACTTGTTGCACTTTAATTTGTCTCTCTTGAGATATAGATGGTTCATCCAAATATTCCAGTGGTATAGTCTTATTAATCTCAGGTTCTAATGCAATAGCTAGTTGGGCTAAGGCGTCTGCTTTCCCGTTCTCTTCTCATGGTATTTGATGAATTGAGAATCTTTGGAAGTGATTCTTTAATTTCTCCACCTTTTGTAGGTAACTCTTCATCTTCTCGTCCTGTACCTCATATTCTGCTTGAACTTATCCAGCAACCAGCTGGGAGTTAGTGTACACCTTTAATTGCTCAACCCCTAGGGCATTTGCCACTTTTAATCCTGCTATCAAGGCTTCGTATTCTGCCTCATTGTTGGTTGCTTTGAAACCAAACTGAAGTGCGTACTGTATACTTCTCCTTCTAGGGAGACAAAAACTAGTCCGGCTCTGCTAGCCTGAACATTAGATGACCCATCCACGAACAAGTCCTAGACTACTTCTGGGCCCATCTACTCACTTAAACCTGGTTCTGTAAAAAATTAGGGTTGTTTCTCCTCTTCTGGAAGGGTAAACTCAGCTAAGAAATCAGCTAACACCTGAGCCTTTACTGCTGTTCTTGGCTTGTACTGAATGTCGAACTCTCTTAGCTCTACTAACCACTTCATCAGTTGACCAGAGCTTTCTGGCTTGTGTAGGACCTGTCAAAGGGGTTGATCTGTTAGGACCACTATCGTATGCCCTTGAAAATATGGTCTCAGTTTCCTAGCGGACACAATTAAGGCAAAGGATAACTGTTCCATCCTTGGATATCTTTCCTCCGCACCCTTAAGTGCTCTGCTCTCGAAGTATACTGGCCTTTGGACCTCTTCTTCTTTTCGTATCAGATCTGAACTGACAGCTGTCGCGGAGACTGCAAGGTATATGTATAGTTCCTCTCCTGGTATGGTTCGAGACAGTAGTGGGGGAGAACTAAGGTATTGCTTTAGTTCTTTGAACGCCTGCTCACACTCTGGGGTCCTTTCAAAAGCCTTCCTTAGCACACGAAAGAAAGGTAGACACCTCTCAGTTGACCGAGAGATTAGCCTACTCAAGGCACCAATATTCCCTGTTAGTCGTTGTAGATCTTTGATTGATTTTGGCCATCTCATGTCAATGACTGCTCGGATCTTCTCTAGATTAGCCTCAATTCCTCTTCTGCTTACCATATATCCCAAGAACTTTCCTGAGGAAACCCTAAAGGCACACTTGCTGGAGTTGAGTTTCATCTTATGCCTCTTCAGTACCTCTAAGGTCTCCTGCAAGTCAGTCAAATGGTCTTCAACTTTTAAGCTTTTCACCAACATGTCATCAGCATATACCTCCATGTTTCTACGAATTTGGTGCTTAAACATTGCATTCACTAGCCTCTGGTATGTTGCACCAGCGTTCTTGAGCCTAAAAGGAATTACTTTGTAACAGTACAAAGCTCTATCAGTGATGAAGGCTGTTTTTTCTCTATTTGAGGTGTACATAGATATCTGGTTATATCCAGAATATGCATCCATGAAACTTAGTAGTTCATGTCCAGTCATTCCCTCAACGAGCATATCGATTCTTGGGAGAGGAAAGCTGTCCTTCGGGCAAACTTTGTTAAGGTCGATGAAATCCACACATAGCCTCCACTTTCCATTTGCCTTCTTCACTAGGACCACATTTTCCAGCCAGTCGGGGTAGTACACTTCTTGAATAAAGTCGGCTTTTAAGAGCTTTTCCACCTCTTCTAATATAACCTGATTCCTCTCTGGAGTGAAAGTCCTCCTCTTTTGTCTGACAGGTTTGAAGTTAGGATTTACATTTAGGCAGTGCTCCATGATAGTGGGGTCTATACCAGGCATGTCTTCATACGCCCATGCAAATACGTCTCGATTCTTCCTAAGGAATTGAGTAAGTTCATCTTTGATACCTGGGGGGAGTAGAGACCCTATACTCACTTTCTTTTTGGGCTCACCATCACCAAGGATGATCTCTTCTAGCTCCTTTGTAGGTTCCGCTCTATGAAAGTCTGGCCTACCTCTCCCTTTTATCCCTTCAATCATAAGTGCCTTTTGCAATTTTGTTTTTCTAAGAGAGGCTACATAACATTCTCGAGCCATTGTTTGGTCCCTTTTTAGCTCTCCCATACCATACTCAGTTAGGAAACGTATTAGTAGATGGTAAGTGGAAATGATTGCTTTCATGGCATTCAATGTTGTCATCCCCACGATAATGTTGTATGATGATAGGCAGTCCACCACTACAAAGTCTACCATTACAGTGACCTGCTTTGGATTGGCTCCTGTAGTGACTGGAAGGGTAACTGCCCCTAGTGGATATACTTTGTCACCTAAAAATCCCACCAGTGGTGACTTCATGGGTTGGAGCTTCTCTCAGCCAATTTTTAATTTGTCATACACCCCAATAAATAGTATATCAGCCGAGCTACCATTGTCTATCAGTATTCGTCGAACAGTGAAATTAACGATGACCATGAAAACTACCAGAGGGTCATCATGGGGCTGGTGAATTCCTTTGTCATCTTCTTCAGAAAAGGTTATGATTGGCTCCTCAACTCGCGGTAATTTTGTTGGAGGACTTGTCACTCTAACTTCATTCACCTTTGAGAAACTCTGAATTCTCCTGGCATGAGCCCTCCGAGCCGAACTCGTCTCCCCACCACCAGTGAAACCACCTGATATAAGTTTGATCTCACTCATTGGTTGGTGTTAAGGAGGGCGATCATCTCGGCCCTCTCAGGCTGGGTTAGAGCCTTCTTTTCCATTCCTAGTCGTAAATTTGCGTAAATGGCCCTTACGAACAAGGTTCTTGATCTGGTTTTTGAGGTTGAAACAATTTTTTGTGTTATGTCCATGGTCCCGGTGGAACCTACAATATTTATCTCGAGACCTCTTTGTTGGATCAGCTTTTAGCTTTGGCGGCTATTTCAATAGTGCGTCATCTTGAATCTGCAGAAAGACTTGCTCTACAGATGTATTTAGGGGGGTGTAGTAATTATACCTGCCTGGGCTCACTGGATGGCGAGACGATCTGTCAACCTGGCTGTTTGAGAATTTCTTGTACTTCGATTCCCTTTCCTCCCTAGTGCTAGGTGATGGCCTCTTTTTATCTGACCTTTTATCTTCATCATCTTTGTTTTTTCGTACATTCATAGCATCCTCAACGTTCATGTGCTTCCGTACTCTAACCATTAACTCTATCATGCTCGTAGGGGCTTCCTTTGATAAGGAAAATAGGAACTTAGAGGACTGTAGTTCTCCCATAAAGGCTATGAGGGCAACCTTGTCGTCCACCTCTTTTACTTGCAGCATTTCAGTGTTAAAACGACTTATGTAATCACAGAGAGGCTCTCCCTTTTGCTGCTTCACATTCAGTAAATGTGTTGCTAGTCTCCTATGCCTCTGCCCAGCGATAAAGTGTCCTATGAATTGTTTGCTTAACTCTTCAAAGTTTTCAATAGATCCTGGTTTTAATTTATTGAACCAGAGACGAGCCTAACCCTTTAGTGTGGTACGGAAAGCCCTGTACATAATCTCGTTTGGTACGGCTTGTAAATACATAAGAGCTTTGTAGGTCTCCAAATAGTCGAGAGGGTCCCGCGTCCCATCGAAGCTCTCAAGAGTTGGCATCTTGAATTTGCTAGGTAGAGGACAACTCATAATAGCTGGGCTAAAAGCTAGGTTCATTTTTTGTACCATATCGTTCACTACAACCTGGCCCTTCCCTTTCGTCGCTTGCATGACATTGTCAACTCTAGCTTTCAGATCCTGAATCTCTAGATCGAAATAAGTGGCGTCCTCAGTCTTATCACCAACATAACTATAAGTATCTCTACGGAGCCTAGTGGTATTCCATTCAGGGGACCGATGGTGATGGCTCCTCTGTTGACCCCCTGTTTGACTAAGCTCAACATCGTTGTTAACCCTACGGGAGTCATTGTTGGGTACTTCACTGTTTCGCTCCTTATTGGGGGTGGCGAAGCGTTGCAGAATCATCGCATTTTGTTGGACTAAGGTTTGAACCTGTTGTTCCAACATTGCGATACGTTCCTGATCGTTTGGGACGATAGGAGTTACCCCATCGAGTCCCCTTCATCAGAAGCCTGCAACGCTTCGTCCTTGCCAGCAGCCAGACCAGATCGCAATCGAACCATGCTTTGTTTAGAGAACAAAAATATGTTGCCACAGACGGCGCCAACTGTTGATGATGGATTCTGCGCAACTCGGATCTGATCTGACTTCTTGAATAAAGAGGAGAAAATGTGATCTTATAAACACCGATGTGTTACCGGTGGAGTAGGTTCTGACGAACAAGTCAGTGTGAGAAGTAATCTCTCTGGAGAAATAAAAAAATTGAATTAAGATTTATTGCGTACCTCAAAACATCGATTAGTCCCCCTCTATTTATAGGGCTTAGGTCAGGATGTTACGTAGAGTTCTCGTCGTCTTAATCCTTATCATAATCTGTAGGCCTAATCCTTATTGTATTCTGTAATCCTTATCGTAATCTGTAATCTGTATCTTAGTAACGACCTGAACCTGAGGGTCCGAATCGCTAACCGGGTCCTTATCTGAAGCCTAGGTCAACTAAGGACTCTACCGTCCTTTCCTACGACAATACATAATATATGTGTTATCCCAGGGTTTTTTAAAAAAAGAAGTAATAGCAATAATAATAAAAAGAGATCATAGCTACAAGATATGTCAAAACAGTCAACTAACCCATCAAACCTTGTGGAGGAGCACCATCCGCCACTTCCTTCCCGTGACCTGAAAAATGTTAAATATATGGGGTGAGCAAATTGCTCAGTAGGTGGTGCCTAAAACACACATCTTGTGACCCCGTGAATCTAGATAAGGAATAGGAAAAAGAACCAGGATCATGCCATTACCGGGATAAATATAACTACAACATCAACAACAATAATCCAAGTCGTAACAAACCATGCCATGCTATGGAATGCAATGTCATGCGTATCACTCCCCGTTCCGAAACATTTCCGTTTTAACCTCCAAACTGTTAGTGTAATCCGACCCAAGGCACTTCCAAGACGTCACGAAAGGAGGATTGACTAACCATCCACGACCACAAGGCACCTCCAAGGCGTCGCATCCGGCCTAGTTAGCTCAACCATACTCCCCTCTAGACTACATTAACACCACGGATTACTAGGCGCCTCCTAAGCGTCCGGTTTTCACAAACACTTTTAGAAAAACTTTTTCCTAAAAACAATTCCATTTGTTTTTAAAACAAACTTTTCCCTTTACTTTCCCAATGACAATGCATGAATTATACAATTCCTTCAATGCCATGACAACATAGAATTTCATATATATTATCCGCATCATTTAAGCATGTTTTAAAACATGAATTTTCACACAATATTGCATTCTCATATTTCCAAATCATGGCATTTTACATACTTTCAATTCGCAAATCCAACAATTAAATTCTATACATTCCATCAACGTCATATTCACATTTTAAGAAGAAATTCTAAATTTATTTCTACAACCAATAATTCTAATTTTTACATTTATTTCCACAACTAAGAATCCCAATTTTACATAGCAATTGTCAAACATTTTACATACAACTTGTCATAATTGAGCATGCTTTTCATCATAACAAATTAATTAAGTTCATAGGCTTAATTAACACACCACATCACTTAACATCATGAACACAACTAAATACAATCACCATATTCAAAATAACTAAAACTAAGCATGCTTATGACCAACTTTAAAAGGAAAAATTTACAAAGAATCAAAGAAATTGCGAATTAGAACACTCCTACCTCAACTAGAAGAAAAATCCCCAAATTGAACCAAAAATTCGAAATCCTAAATGGTGGCCAAATTGAACTTTGCTCCGATCAAAATGTCGGCCTCGACGCACTCATCAACTTTGCTTCAAGTGACAAAGCTAAATACCCAAGAGAATGGTGAGGATCAAGCTTTGAATGGTGAAAAGAAAAAGAAAAAAGAAATTACAAAGGGAGAGAGGAGAAACTGCCGAGAGAGAGAGAAAAGAAAAATGGTCTGCAAAATGATCATTGGTCATTATAATGACTAAGTCAAAGTGGGGCCCATCAGAAAAATAAAAAAAGGAAATATTACATCTGTAATCCTTATCGTAATCTATAATCCTTATCTTAATCTGTAGAGCCTATCTCAATCTTATGAGATAACGCGTTACTTTAACAATCTTCCCCTATCTACGGGTATTTAAATTATACATTCATCAGAACCCAACACTTAGAAAACTAAAGACTCTCACAAATTCTCTAATTTTCGACTCTGTTGACAATAATTATAGCACCCATCTGGCATTTGGGTTCCATCCCGCAATTAATGACTACAAGGTAGCGAGGATTTTGTGCATGGAGGATGAGATGGATTATCCCTGCAAAAGTGTATTCTTAACCAAGGTTTATAGTCTAGGCACGGACTCTTGATTCCCCTTCGTGTCATTGTTATTTTGATTTTGATTGTATGAGACCTGCAATCGTGAATGGAGCTGCGTATTGGCTTGCACATAAGAGAACTGAGGAGGGTGTTTGTTTTTGTTGTTTCCTTGTGCACTTCGACATGGGCTATGAAGTTTTTGACGAGGTAATGCTGCCAGTTGGTGATTATCAAAATTGTAATCGGCACATTGAAGTTGTCGGGGAATCACTATATCTTTTCCAACTATATTTTTGGAGCAAGTGTTGGGACATATGGACAATGGAGTGTGGCAATATGGGTTCTTGGACAGAACAATTTACTCCAGACCCAACCTTGGAGCTAAGAAAGAATGGTGAACAACTAGTAAACCATAAGACCGATGTGCTATCATACAATTTTGAAACCCAAGGAGACAAGGATCTAGGAATCGGCGGAATATTGTTATCTGCATATCCTTATGTGGAGAGTTTTGTTCAACTTGACGGTGCAGAGTCTTTTTCAACTTGATCATGGAAATCCGCATAACAGGAAGAAAAAGAAAAAAAATACCTAGAAGATGCTTGTGATGCAGCTATTTAGCAGGAACGTTCTCAAGAAGCATTGTTGTTTGAGGAGTGGCGAGGTGAAATAAATTATTTACTCATTTTGTCATATTATTATTAGAGTTGTGAATGCTGTTCCGTTTCTTCTTCTTCTTCTTCTTCTTTGTGTTTTTTAACTGAATACATTGACTCAGAGAGGCAGATGTAAATATCACAATTAGATCTCCCTTCGCCTGCTTGCCAATGGCCTTGTGAGTCCTTAATGCCTCAAAATATGAATTTATGGCCACCTACGAATGGTGGCAAGTGTGGAAGAAACTGGAACTACGGTCACCAAACTTTAACCATTGTATTCTCGCTGGATTTCTGAAACTAGAATAATGCTTCATGGTGGTTACCCTTTGAGCTGGTGGTCTCTCTTTCTTCTATTTAGGGTTTGGAAACTGAAACCATACTAGATCCCTAATTACAGTTTGCCAAAACATTTGAAAAAAAAAAAAAGAAGAGTGTTTTTGTTTTGGTGCGAAAACATCATAAAATGGCACGATACTATTCAAATGGCAACAATAGTTATATCAAACTTGTTTCAATTTTTTACTTCGCTACAATATAACACCTACAACACAAAACAGAATACCATGCCTCTTCCTGGACCGTGTTGCTAGCTAATGCAGTCATTAATGATATAAAAGTTACTATCATAACAATGACAGAAAGAATTGATAGGCAGTGGTGGTGATGGGCCGTGGCTTTTGTGGTCTTAAATTTAGGATATATAGAGACTGGGGGTCTATTATATATTTCTAGACATATATTCTTTATTGAATTTTATTTTTGGTGGTTCTGTTATCCAGATTTCCTTTTTTTTAAAAAAAAAAAAATTTGGTGCCTTTCTTTTGGTGCAGTCATTGAACTAGTTGAAAGAGATTTATCTAGGAATATTGTAGAGAAAATATGTCAAAAGAACTGGTCAAAATCTGACAACAATTATGGGAACATAGATAAGATTTTGAAGGTCCACAACATGCAAGAGACACTAGCTCAGTTTGAAGAATATAGAGAAATGGTGAAGATGAAGGCAAACAAACTGCTCGATCAAGAAACATCTCCATTGCCTGGCCAATGGGAATGAGTTATTAAGGTTCTACGGTTCATCTGTTGAATGCTCCTTTGAATCAAATGGCTTGTATACCCTATGTTCATCACATAAATGCTGCTTGTGTCGGATCTTAAGACACGGGTTCTCCATAGGAAAGGAAGCACTCAATGGGGTGTCCATGGGAAAGGAAGCACTCAATGGTGTGATGGGTGTTTTCACTAGTTCCATATGTGCAGTAGCATTGGAAACTACCAAACAATTTGATGATGATAGTCCATCTATGAGGAAGGTTTTGATAGTATGCAGAGTAATTGCTGGAAGAGTCCAAAAAACATATAGAGAATTTTCAAGAATTAGATGGTCAAACAGGGTTCGATTCCATCGCTGGAAAAGTAGATATCTCTTCAGATATTGAAGAACTCTATTCACTAAACCTGAGAGCTCTCCTTCCTTGCTTTGTGGTGATATGCAAACCCTGAGGAGGAGTGAGTTGTTAGATTAACATATGTGGACTAAAATTCTTGGTTCTAATGAGTTTGTGAACTTGATGATGACTTAACCTTCGGTACCTAACTATAATCGCCAAACAAATGTTGTTTCTGTGACGAAAGTTACAGTAACTTTATAAGAAGAACCGAATTGACGTGGGTCGATAGGTAGGATAGAGCGGTCCTTTCCAATATAACATGCTGCTTTTTGGTCTGAAGGCTCCAAAGATGGGGGTCCGACAATTAAAAAAATTCCTGAATAGTTTTCTATAGTATTTCCAAAAAAGAAAAGTTAATGATAAGAGTTGTTTGGTGTATGACTTCAAGTGCTCATCTTCTGGTAGAATTTTTGAATGAAAATTGTTTCATCAGTGTCAATATATGTCTTTGACTGAGCAGGTGTAATTATTGGTTGGTTGTGGAATGAAAAAATACGACTCAAAACTAACAGATATAACTTATTTACTGTGAATCATTGCAACCTATTGCAGTGGATGTGTCTGGTGATGAATCGACATGTATAAATGGTTGTGTCCGATGAATGGACACATATAAATGGTTGTATCCTATGATAAATAGATATATATAAATAGTTATGTCTAGTGATGAAGAGGCACATATAAATGATTATGTCCAATGATGAAAAGATACATTCAATCCGAAAAGACATTTCTATTTCTATAAATACCACATTGGAGTGCCATTTGCAATTCGTTCAATTCATTTTCTTCTCTCTCCCTCTCTAGACTTAAACCCAACACAAGTGGGTTCAAACCATAGGTCGGTTTGAGCCACTTAGACCCTAATCTAATTTTATCGAACCATATTAAGATTAGTTCTGAACCATTTGGTTCGAATTACACCCAATTTAGCATTTATATAGTATATATGCATTTTTTGAGTCAGAAATCGTATTACGCGGAGGAGGTTCTCTGTATCCACGAGTTTGTAGTGTTGCTACTAGTGGATGTAGACCATTGTATCCTAGAAGACAAGCGCCGCAGAGTCTGTCAGCACCTTCTGGGGCGTAAATTGTCTTAAGAATATAGTATCCGATACTAGCCTCGATCCAGATTCTTTATTTATTATTAATTATCTTATGACATATTAGTATAAAGTTAGTTATATCTTAAATGTCATTTGAAGTATATATTTAATTTCCAACAATCTTAAGATAATTTATGCCTCGCATAAATTTTATTATATATATCTGCTTCTATTTAAGATATAAATAAGTAGAGATTCCACTAATAATTAAGATATAATAAAATAATATTATATACATTTGTTACTGAAGTATTGACTTTAGAAGGAGGGTGAATAGAGTCTATAGAAAATAATGGACAATTTTTTGGTTTATAGAAAAGAAATTTCAAGTAAAGTATTTGACACAATTATGCAATTATAAAGATATGAAATAAGCAATTAAATAACACAATTATAAAACAGATAAGGGAAGAGAAATTGCAAATTATAACACGATGATTTTTGCAAGGTTTGCAAACTCCTACTCTTCGGCTCAAGACCCCTCTTAAGACTTCCGAATCTATTATGGCACCTCCTTATGGATGGAGAGCAAACCTTCAAGAAGTAAGTCTTTGCTTTTCCTTGCTAAGAGAACAACCTTCCCTTAGACTTCCTTTGGATCACACCGACCAATCTGTGGATCACACCAACCCTTACAATTTGTTTGCTAAGAAAACTTCTTTTGTAATGACCCGAACCGGGGGGTCCGAATCGCTAACCGGGTGCTCAACCAAACTTGAGGATGCACTAAAGGTAAAATGGTCATTTCACCTTAAACTAATCAAATGAGAGGTTAATCCATCTTAAACTAATCAAATGTGGTTTAAACAAATCATTCTAGTCATTCCATGATGCTCGGTGAGGTTCTACGATCATTGGTTATGAATTCCCAAAAGTACCTTTTCTCGGTTCAAGGGAATTCTGACACTGTTCCACTAAAATAATCATAACTCTGACCATAAATGGACTTTCAAGATAAGGTTGGTCTTATTGGAAAGCTAACTCAAAATCCTTGAAATTAGACTCAAGAGTGACCACATTTGGATTTAAAAACGAGGGAGATATGACCAATTGAAGTTCAGGTTAAGAAAGAGGGTCAAAGCAGCAACGGAGCCAGCTCCCATTTTGATGGAGCAGCCTCCATTTACTGAGGGAGCAGGCTCCTGCTCTGATGGAGCCAGCTCCATAAGGAAAAATTGTTGAAAATTGCTTACTAGACAAAGGAGAGCCAGCTCCTAAAGGGGGAGAGCCGGCTCCCAACTTGGGAGGTCTGATATTGCTACCCCAAATGCATTTCTAAGTTTGCACCTTCCATTCTCTCAACCCAACATATAGGAATGGCAAAAATAAACAATTTGATAAGCTAATTCAAGGAATTTTACAACATAATGACGTAAGGAAACTTTGATCTCATCATACATTCATCATCTTTTTTCCCATTCAACTAAAAAATGATACATGATCAATACATTTAGCTCAATTTACATCAAAATAGTATCAAGTTCCATAGTTATATTACAAAGCCATGTTATACAATTTGGATACATTTCAAGATGCTGCTTTACAAAAAAATGGTTCAAGTCTACAAAATGCTTATAAAACACACTTTAATCCCCCCCTCATGGTTGTAGAGGATTGTCATCCGCTACCTCCTTCCCGTGACCTGAAAAATGTTAATAATAAGGGGTGAGCAAATTGCTCAGTAGGTGGTGCCTATGACACATCTCTTGTGACCCCGTGAATCCAAACAACGAATAGAAATAAAGGGAACGGGATCATGCTATGTCGGGGAAAAATACAACAACAACTTCAAGTCTAAAATAAACAATGCCGTGTCATGGATGTAATGCCATGCTATGTCGCTCCCTATTTACAAAATCCATCTCATTCATCACTTTTCAAATCGTTAACACAATCCGTCCCATGGTGACCCCATGGCGATATGAGAGAAGGGTTGGCTATTGTCCCTGAACCATGGTAACCCCGTGGCGTTATTTGGGGCCTAGATAACTCAACCACGCTAGGGCAATTTCCCTAATTCCCTTTAGGTCACATTAACGCCACGGACCCTAGGTGATCCCCAGGCGTCCGGATTTTTCAAAAACCTCATTCAAAAACCTTTTTCCCCAAAATCATTTTTCTTTCATTTCCAATCAAATTTCTCATTTTCATACCCAATGATATGAATAAATGTATCATGTTTTCCAATGATATGTCAGGAGAGAATTCTATTCAACACAAGTAAACAACCACCATACCCAAGTCTTAGAGGAAATCTTAAAAGAAAATTAATCCACATGCTTCATATTGTAAAATCTAGCAAATTAAACACAATAGGCATAGAAATTTACCACTTAAGCATGCTTTCTCATACAAGATCAATTTACACACATAATCATATACTTCACAGACACAATTAAGTCATTACAAGAGAATTTAACACAAATTTAGCATACTAAGTGACAAATTATAGAGAATAACTCACAAAAGTCAAAGAAATTGTGGATTAGGAACTCCTACCTCCAAAAATGAAAAAACCGCCAATTTAAACCCTGAAATTCAAAAATCAATGGTTGGCCAAAGTGGTGCTAGGCTTCTATTAAAGTGAAGATCTCGACGAGCTCTCCGTTTTGCCGTAAACGGCACCCAAAAATTCCAAAAGATGATAGAGTAATCAAATATTAAAATTTGATGTTAAAAGAAAAAGAAAAACAAGAAAATGAGAGGGAGAAAGAGAGCTTACAGGAGAGAGGGAAGAAATGAGGCCAAAATGTGGCCTTTTGGCCACTAAACAAAGAAGTGGTGGGTCCCACCACCATAAAAATATCTTTTTAATTTTAATTTGCCACCACAAAATTATATATATAATGCAACCACACAATTTAGCATTTACACAATTTAACTTATGCACAAAATAATTATGTATGGTATACAATGGATCCATGACACAACTCTCGACACAACAATTTCGGTAGCGGGTCCCACCCGGGACTGTCTTACCCGAAAAATAGAAAAATACCGAAATGCCAACCTTTGCACTTCCAAGAATTCTAAATTTAAAGAAATGCACCAACCAACTCTCGGACACACCCCACGGTGTCTGGTACGTAAAACGAGAAAAGACAAAAATGCCCTCGCAAAACAGAACGTTTCCCGAAAATGAAAAATGGCAAAAAATAGAAATATCACAATCTACCCTCCTTAAAAAATTTCATCCTCGAAATCTATCCTCCTTAAAGAAGGAGGTCCACAGCTAGACACTTTCCCGAGAAACACCTCACCAACCCGCAGGACTAAGAACTCAACAACTCTATTGCTTGCCAATAGGCAATCATACATTGCCGCTAGAAAAAAAACCAATACCCACCACCCTATAAGGGTACTAATCACTCACAATATCATCATACACAAAACCCGCTAGATTCTATACTCGACTTAAAACCAAAATTGGTCCCTTCTACACTACTACACAAGGCTTCGGAGCCCAAAAAAAGAACGGTCACATGACCCCTAAATGTGACAATATCCTATCTCAACTCATCCATCAAAGGACACATAAGACCCTAAATGAGGAACCCTATCCATCTCACAATCAAGCTCAAACTCGCATCTACATGTCCCCGTCAGACCAAGCACTCATTATCTAACACGTAGCTGCACCATCACATAACCACTCTAACAACTACTAACCACACTATACAGCAATCATTACACTTACCAACCTCAGATGGCTAATTAATGAATCTTCCAACAATTATACAATCTTGAGTCACCCAAACAATAGAACGTGCTACCCTATACACAGGACACAATTCCTCAAAGCAAGATCTTTAATAATCAAATAGATTGGACACTTGGTCCACCTTTCGCACCTCGTCACCCGAGACAACTCCTTGAATCCACACCACCACACTCACACATGCCTACTACCATACTCTCACTATCTCTAACAAGTCAAAACATTCATTGACCTTTGACCCGACATCATGCTAAAGAGGGACTGATTCAAGAGAAATGGTTAGACACGCCATTCTCATCCTCAATCCGGTCTCAACACCGACGTCGTTCTTATCCTCAGGTCCAAACCTCAAACACAGTTTCACACAGTCTGCAAGACAACCATGAGATTCACTCACTATCAATCCATCGCTCTACATAACCACAACGGTTATACAATCACATATCTACTCTAAAAATCCCAATCACACATTCATCACACAACCCCTAACAAGCTGGAAACAACACGGCACTAAACGTCACAATCATCAACCAGCATAAAAGATCTTTAATCTCCTCATACCACCTATACCAGGTAAACAACTCCATGTCATCATTCGGTTCAATTCTTACTTTTTCAAAACACACAATATGACTATCTTATACCTGAAACCTCAAAACCAAAGTCAATCATTCCTATTATTCTTCAACGGATTCTTATAATCATTTTCTAGCTGCTTAGTACTCAAACATTACCAACAATTGTCCTTATGACATTGGTCAAATCAGACTTCTATAAAAACACCCGAGTACGTGATTCACATCATATCACCTAACCATCCTCAAGCTTACAATTCACAGCACACCCTTAACCATCACCGATAGTACTAGACACTGGAAATGCAACCCCTATTTGATAACTCGTGCCATCAAAACCACTCTCAAAACAAGCACCACTAAAAACCAATGACTTTATCTTCCTCCGGGGGAGTGAGTCAACCAAAACAATCAAATCTTTACCGATGGACTCAAACAACATAACAAATAACACACAGGTCCATCCACCCATGAACGTGCATAACTCCTAAATAGAGAACAAGACTCATGACAAACATCCTTACCAGGACTAAAACAAACGGATACCCAAAGACTAACAATTGCTACCCAAATGCACCTAACACCTTGTCACACTTTTCTCACCAAGCATTCAACCACGGATACCTAATCTCACCCGAGATGAATTGAACTCCTTAAACATAAAGAAAAGAACCAACTGGGAACACATATGTGATGGCCCTAGTTTTTCAAGCCAATGCTTCTTGTGATGACTCGTAAAATGACCCAAAATGGATCCAGAATATGGAAGAGAAAACAAAAACAAGGTCTCTAAGGATATACGACATCCCTAAGACGTCAAGGTGACCTTCCATGAAGTCACGAAACTCAAAAAAATCAAATGCGGAAGCTAAGATTGTAAAATGGGAAGGGTACTTGACCAGGGTTAAAATGGTCTTTTCAAACAAAAATGGATGTAACTGAGCATACCAATAGATTGACAAGAAGATATTAATAAATTTAGACTTAAGAATCACTTGATTTGGAGTCTGGGTGAAGAAGATATGAAACTCCAAAGTTTCATAAAATTAGACTTTTAGGTTTCAAATCAATGCGGCAAGGGTACTTGACAAGGGGTAAAATGGTATTTTTAGACAAAACTGGATGCAACTAAGCATACCATTAGATAGACAAGGAAAAATTAATAAATCTAGACTCAAGAATCACTTGATTTGGAGTCCGGATGAAGAAGATATGAAACTCCAAAGTTTCATAAAATTAGACTTTGGAGTTTCATATCTTCTTTATCCGGACTCCGAATCAAGTGATTCTTGAGTCTACATTTATTAATTTTTCCTTGTCTATCTAATGGTATGCTCAGTTGCATACAGTTTTATTTGAAAAAACCATTTTACCCCTGGTCAAGTACCCTTCCCATTTTACTATCTTAGCTTCCGTATTTGATTATTTTTTTATTTTTTATTTATTTTTTTCTGTGACTTCATGGAAGGTCACCTTGATGTCTTAGGGATGTTGTATATCCTTAGAGACCTTATTTTTGTTTTTGCTTCCGCATTCTGGATCCGTTTTGGGTCATCTTACGGGTCATCATAGGATGCACTGGCTTGAAAAATCAGGGCCTTCACAGGTGGTATTAGAGCTCCTAGGTTCGAATACCTTAGATGAAGGGTTTTGGGTGCATACCATGCTATGTGTTGCCAAGCTTCATGTGTTTAATTGCTTCTTGATAACATATTTTGATTTGATACATGTCTATTTGCTTATGTGGTAACTTATTTAGAAGCTTACTTTAACTGCTTTAGTATATGCTATATGCTTGTTTACCTTAGCATATGGTATATGCTTATTTACTTTAGCATATTGTATATGTTTATCTTCTTTAGCATGACTATATGTTTCATACTTTGACGTGCTGTTTGTTTTATGCATTCACTGAGTGAGTTACTTTCGGTTGTAATAACTTGTGTTATTATCGACGTCATTCATTTTTTCATGCATATAACGTCACGGTCTTGACTTATGGAGATTCTTCTCTACAGGGCTCAGGTGAGCATAGAGTTGTTGTCTCTATCTGAAGGAATGAGTCGTGAGTTGTGGAGGCGCCATTTCGTTCAGTCCTTCTTTCGTAACTTCATGACATGGTCACGGGGCATCCGAGGTGGCAGTATCATCTCTTGGGGTTTTATGGTGACCTTGATGTGATGACATCATTGTGGTCTTATTTCTAGCGTCATGGGATAATGAGTTAGGATTGACTCGAATCCTTCCTTGGGAGTTGGGTAGTTGCCATGTGAGCCTCAGGGCGAGGTTCTCGTGTCTTGCCTTCTTAGGGTGATGGTTTCGGGATTTGGTTAAGTGTGTTGACCTAGGATCCTTCTGGTGTTGCCTCGGACAGCTTTTACGAGCTACGGCTGAGATGTGGGCAATTTCGTGTAATTAATTACATTAGTACAATTAATTACTCTTCCTTGTCATTTTAGATTCCGTTAGGATCCTGTCCAGTTCTCATCGAACTTATCAGCATTTCAAGTTGAGTTCTCTATTGATGTCTCGTAATGACTAGTGTTGGAACTATCAATTGTGTCGTTGTTTCATTTTGTGTGGCATTGGGATTCCATCTGGGTATGAGCTAGTCTTGGGAAGGACTTGCTGACCCTATGTCTCGAGGACCTTAGTGGTTGTTTGGGGGATGACTCATTTCCTCGTGGTGAGAGATTGGACTCATCCAGGTTCTATTGTACGTTTTCAGTGTGGTGTCTTTTGAGAGGCATTCCATTCATTTCTTTAGATTTTGTAAACTTGTCCATTTGCAGGATCACCTTTACATGTTCATGAGGCCCATTATTTTTCGGGCATGCCTTAGAAATATGTTTAGGATATATGACTATGTGGCAGTTTGTATGAGGATGTAGATGGTACGTTTTTATTTACTGTATTTGTTTAGCATACTAGTGTCGTTAGTGGCGTATAGCGTGTCGTTGTTTATTTAACCCCTATGTGATGGGTGGCATGTTTCATTTACCTTATATGTACTGTGTGCTTAGTATTCAAGTGTTATTTAATTTATACAATTTAATTTATACAATTTAATTTTTGCGAGTATGTGCTATGTGAGTAGCTGGTTGTACTGTTTCATCTTTCCTGCACTTATGTTGGGGTTTTGTGACCTTGGTTTTCGGGATTGTCATGAGTGAGCTACGTGGTAGACTTCTGTTTTGGGGACTTAGTTATCTATGATAAGGATTTTGATCTAGCATTTAGTTTCCGTTTGTAACCTTAGGATAGGTCTGCTTCAGGATGGTGTCTTTTGGTTTCTTGAAGTCCGATCCATTGGCTTGAGGGCATTGACTTGTCAGGCTTTGGATTCATAGCTGGAGGTTGTTGATAAAGGTGTTTTACAATGTAAGAGTTGCTGGCTCTACTTACATTGAGGATTTAAGGCCTTAAGCGTAGCGGTGCTTATGACATTGTTGTCAGAGTTTTGGGATTAGCTACCCCAACTCACACAAAATGCCTAGTTCCCACAGTACTTTTGGTAGTGATCATTTCCAACATTGATGTCATTCATATCGATGTTTTTCGGGTTGACCTGGTTTGGGGTAGGTTATGAACTAGTGCCTTATACTATCATGATACCGTACAAGTTGTGTGTTGTGGGCGAGTGCTAGTTGCCGTCGATGCAACCTTACAGACGAGTAAGTGTGGGCGGGCGCTAGGCACTGTCATTGCTACCACACATTTGAGTACGTCGTGGGTGGGTTCTGGTCATTGTTCATACTGCCATGTCACTCTTTTCTT